>NC_081824.1:333350202-333975202 GCF_030867095.1 Alligator mississippiensis | reverse complement strand
AAGCAAAGGTACAAACCAAATACACATTGGAAACTGGAATCAGGGAGAACAAAAAGTCTTTCTATAGATATGTAGAAAATTAAAGAAAAAATAAGGGAAGCATAGGGCCCCTGATGAGCAAAATGGGACAGTTGATAACTGACACTCAGGACAAAACCGAACTCCTAAACAAATAATTTGCATCAGTATTCCACCAGTCCAAGGGTGTTAGCCTGCTTGACAGAATACAGGATGATCGAGATGAGGGTGATCACCCTCCCATAGTTGGCAAAGATCTTTTGGGGGGAACACCTAGAGAGGCTGAATATCTACAAGTCAGCAGGACTGGATGAATTACACCTGAGTGTGCTAAAAGAACTGGCTGACATCATCACACAACATATGGCAAAGTTATTTCAAAACTCATGGCACTTGGGAGAGGTACCAGAAAACTGGAATAGGGCCAATCTGGTATCTATCTTCAAGAAAGGGAGAAAGGAGGACACAGGGTATTACAGGCAAATCATTTTGATTTCAATCCCTGGTACAATCCTGGAAAAAAAAATATCAAAGAATCCATTATTGACAGGCTAACAGAAGGCAGTATTTTAAAGAATAGTCAACATGGCTTTCTTGCAGGCAGGTCATGCCTCACCAACCTCATGTCCTTCTATGATCACCACCTGGATAAGGGAGATGAGGTTGATGTCATATATTTGGACTTCAAAAAGGCCTTTGAAGTCCAGGTCATGGTAAAATTGGGAAAATGTGACCTCAGCTACTTTACAGTCCAGTGGCTACATAACTGGCTGTGAGGTAGAGCCCAGAGATTTTTAATAGACAGAAATGTGTCAACATGATGCAGTGGCATCCCTCAGGGTTCAGTACTTGGACCAGTGCTTTTCAACATGCTCATCAATGATTTGGATTCAGGTATTAAAAGTGAACTGGCAAAGTTTGTGGACAACACCAAATTATGGGGGAGTGTGGTCATGGTTCAGGACAGTCTGGCAATACAAGCTGACCTGGATAGGCTTCCAAGGTGAGAGGATGTTAATCTGATTGCATTTAATATGGAGAAATGTAAAGTGCTCCACCTGGGGAGAAATAATCCACAACACACTTACAGGCTTGGCAGTGCTAGACTTGCGAGCACCACAACTGAAAGAGACCTGTGTGTTGTGATAGACCACATAATGAACAGGAGCCACCAAAGCAATGCTGGAATTGGCAGAGTGAATTAAACATTGGCATGCATTTAATGATCCATTTCGAACAGGACTAAGGATGTCATCCTCCCACTCTATTCAGCCTTGGTGAGACCTTAGCTGGAGTACTACATTTCAGGAATGATGAGGAGAAGCTTGAAAGAGTCCAAAGGAGGGCCATGGGCATGATTAGAGGTCTAGAGAGCAGGTCATATGAGGAGAGGCTGGAAGACTTGAGACTATTCAGCCTGGAGAAGTGAAGAGTCAGTAGGGACTTGGTGGCAGACTATAAGTATATTAGGGGTGTACACCAGGGTCTGGAGAAGCCTGTATACCAAGGCACCCCAGGGGAAGACAAGAAACAATGGGCACAAACTGATTGAAGATTGCTTCACACTGGACATAAGGAAAAACTTCTTTACAAGTCAAGTGCCAAGGGTCTGGAACAGGCTCCCTCCAGAGGTGGTACAGTCACCCACCCTGGCAATCTTCCAAAACGTCTTGGCACCCAACTTGCTGGGATCATCTGACCCCAGCAGTCTTTCCTGCCCAAATACAGGGTGGGGGCTGGACTCAAAGACCTTTTAAGGTCCCTTCCAGCCCCTAACATCTATGAATCTATAAACCCCGTCTGAACTGACTTTGAGAAAGTTTTAAAGCATTTTTTGATTTTTAGATGAAGGTTCTAATGACTGGGCATACACCTTTGCTGTAACAGAGGCTACTTTGTTTTCCATACCCATCCTGACTACCTCTTCTAGAGCATGTTATGATTGTGACTTTTCTTTTGTGGTCCCATTTCTATTCTGAAATTAATAGAGATGAAACATGAAACAGATAATGCATGGTTCTCTAATCCTTTCACACTAATACTTCCAGTTCACAAATATTAGATTTATTTGGACTAGATATACAAGACATACTCTCAGGCAATTCTATATTAATTTTGGAATTTCTGAACCAGAGTGTCAGTCTCCTACAAAACATACCATTTAGTTTTCACTTTGTAGTCAGAAAGCTATCTTTGCCATGGAATATAAAGGAAATCTGAATATAAGAGTAAGCAAAACATATTTGTTCCTTTCATTGTCTTTGACTTGATTTCTAAGTTTATGACAGAAAAAAATGAGTTTAAAAGTACAGCAGAAAAGATTCTTACCACTGACAAAACTCATGAAAATTCATGTTTTCACAGATTTCTTATAAAACAAATCTTTTTTTTTTCCTTAGCTCACATTTTTGCAGGGTTTGAAAGCAATCTTGAAGGTGGAACACTTCAGAATAAAGTGCTTTTGCTGTAAGAATGATGACAGTCCTCTGTAAGGAGGAAGGATCTCCACAAAAGCCAAAGAAGAAAAAAAAGTTTCATATATAGGAATTTTGTTGTACTTATGTTCAAAGTACTAGGTGCTTACAGAGAAGAACACATATTTCTACAAACCTAAATCATAACTAATAATTTAACAATAGTTTTTGAAAATAAAAATATGATTTTGAAATAAATTGTTAAACCAAATAAAAATAATTTATAAAAATGTTTGGAGAAAATTATTTGATTACTTCTGATCTATTATGTTTTAGTTTCTTAGTGGGCTATAATTAATGTTACAGGGACTCAGACAGGAGCCCTGTTACTTGGGCTAACTCTGGGAGGAGTGACCCCTGAATGCCCCCTGCCAGGTGGAGAGGTTTTCACACCTGGGGAAAGATTAGTTAATTAGCCTGTGAAAACCGGAAGCGGGGCATTTACTGATTGCCTTTGGGCACTGGAGGACAAACTTGAGGGTAATCAAGACCCCAGGAGGACAGAGAAAGCAGGAAAAGATGTGATCCCAGGGAGCCCCGTGAGATGGAGATGCTGGAGAACAGGTCAGACACAAGACAGGTGACAGTCCAAGGGATTGGACCACATGCGGTGAGTGTGGGAAAGCACTGAGGCACTGGGAAGTGGCTCTGCCCTGAGCCGAACTAGACACTGTGTCTCCAGGACAGTTCACAAGGAGACAGGAATCAAGACAAGTCTCTGACTCTGTTAGAGCAGCATCTGCTAAGAAGATAGCAAAATGAACAGGGTGAGAGCAGCAGGGGGCTGCTCTAGGCACAAGCAGTGGGTGGAGAAACGGGCTTTGCTAATGAAGTAATTGGCGGTGGATGCAATTTAGTTACAAAGTATCTTTCAAGTAACAAACCAGAGTTTTCCCTTATCTGTAACTCAGAATGTCCTCGCCAATGAAGGAATTGGTGAGGTTCTTGTGATTGTATCTGTTATTGTGGAAAATAAACCCTTAGTTGAGTGTTTAACACCTGGGTGGTACTTACCAATCAAAGCCCATTGATCTCCTTTTTTCCTATTCAATCCAAGTTGTGGCAGGCAAGTACAAGAGGGGAACAGAGGCTAAAATCACCCTAATTTTTGAGAGTGCTGAAATGTTTTCATAATGTTTAGTGGATATGTTTATGCAGCATTATTCTTAGAATTATGGTAGCAGCTTGCTCCCAGACCCAGAAGCCACCAGTCGCTGAGCCAGGAGGGTGTGGGGGCCTCCCACAGTGCTCTCCCCAGTGGACCCAAAAGTGGACTGGAAGTACTTCTGGTCCACTTCCAGGTCTGCTGCTAAGCACTCTGGGTAGCCCCCATTCTTCTGTGGGACACACCATGCACCCAGTATCACAGGATTCATGAGCTGCCTCCTAGCTAGAAGTATGTAGAAAAAACATTTAAAGCTGTGTCTATGTCTGAATCATCAGCTCTTTCCACATCTCTCCAAATCAATTTGGAGGGTTCCGATTCAATTCACAAAGATCAAATGGTCCTCTAATTTGATTCAGATTTGGAGATTCAGCCACCAAATTGGACTGAATCTCTGCTGAATCAAATCGGGGACTGAAGCTTCACACAACCCTAATGCCCAGCTGCCAGGTGGGATGAGACCTGTTGGCAGGAACTGCACTGCAGGGGCAACTGCCACACTGCAGCCCTGCCCCACGCCAACACCAGTCCTGGGATATGCAGTCCCAGCTTCGGGGGGCACCTGGTCCCAGGAACCACTTGGGGGTATGGTGAGATGAGGGGAGGGGTGGAGGTGGAAGCAGGAGTGCATGTGAGAGAGATACATGGGAGTCAGAGATGGCGGAGCAGTTCAGATAGAAGCAGCTACCAGAGCTGGGCTTAGAGCCCCCCTGCCTCCATAGAGCATCCTGTGCAGGGGAACGGCAGCTTGGAAGGGAAGGGGCTTGCCCAGCCAAGTCCCTGAGCCCCAATTGAGGGCTTCCAAGAAATGGCATGGGGGTCACTGGGGCCTGGGAACAGGCACAGGGAGCAGAACAGTAAGGGCTGGTACTGCTCAGGACCACAAAGCAGCTCCGGATCCATCTGCAGCTGTCCCCACATCCTGAGCAAAGGGGATAGGGGAAGCTCTGATATTTCTATTATAAAAAAAGCAAATGCCAAAGTGTATAGATATTTAGATTCATTTTATTATTATGATAGAGGCACTGGTAGGCTCTCAAATTGTGTTTAAATTGATATATTTACAACTTTATCATTGTACAACTGATCTTTCTATGTATTATAGCATTTCATTTTAATTGCAGAAGAACACAGATTTTGGGTATTTTAATGAGAGAATTTGGGGACGAGGTAGTGGGGGGTGGGGGAGTTAAGAGAATTTGCAATTTTTAAACAGGGAACACCAAGATCCCTGCTGGTGAGGCAAGTGGTGGGACCTGGGTAGAGGAAACTGCCCAGGGCCAGCACCGGGGACACAGCTGGAAGGCAGATGAGGTGGCTGACCTCCTGGCCATTTGGGACTAGGAGGACGCACCTCAACAGTCCGAAGTAGGCCACCACATTGAACACATCTTCTGGCCAATAGCTGCCCAGATGGCAGAGTGGGGGCACCAAAAAGACATGACAGCAGTGCTACCCAATGGACTACTGTGCAGCCATGGCCTAGTGGTAGCTGGCCCAAAGGTGCAGGAGGCTCTGCTGAAGTGCCCATACCACAGCTCAGGCAGCCGTATGGTCCCCATTTGGGTCTGGCAGGTGTGCAGCCATGGGGGTACAGGTACAAGGGGCCAGAGGATGTCACAGGTGGCAGCAGGTCACAGCTAGGCAGCAGCCCCCACTGCCAGACTACTGTAGTGGGTAGAGGGAGCAGGGGCCAATCTAGCTAAGGGATGCTTCAGCAGTCCAGCTGGCACAGCAGAAGGGACTAGTGTCCCCAGATCACCAGAGCAGCTTTTTATATTGCTGGGGCCAGCATAGGTGCTGAAGATCCAGGAGGAGTTGGGTAGTGTCAGTTTGCCCCAAGTGGCACAATTTGCCCCACACCAAAGTTCATGTTTAGGCATGTATGCATATTTGTGCTGCTGCTATTGGAGCTGCTTCAAGTGCATGTGCCTGCATGTGTGGACATGGCCTTGGAGTCTAGTCCTTATTGCCTGTATCCCATTTTTTTTCCAGGTCACTATCTATGTCACTGAGTATTGCTGAGCAGTTCACTAATTAGCTGTGCAGTAAATGCCTCAGTTTCTAAATGTGTGCTCCTAGTATGCTGGAGTAAACTATTTTACTCTGCAGCAGGATAGTATTTGTAAATACAAGAATTATCCTGCTGCAAAGTAAAACAGTAAAAACTCCACAGCAGTGCACATGTAGACACTGGAGGGGCTGGCTGGGGTGCAAAGGATGCTTCAGTGTCAGGCCTGCCTGCTAGCTAGGCCCACACTGAAGACCCCTCATGCCCCAGGCAGTTGCTCCACAGCACATTGAGCCAGGAGGAGCAGCCCTGGGCTGGCAGGTTGATCCTAAGTGCCCCCTGCCAGCCAGGCTGCTCTGACTGAGCTCTATGTGCTGTGAATGAAAAAAGCTCTGGAGTTTATTGCTCCAGAGCGAATTGCTTCTGGGCATACATTCAAACAGCGTGCCAGGGAGCAATTAACTCCATAGTTATAAGCTCCAGAGTTTATTCATGTACAGTAATAGCATGTGTAGACATATCTGCTGACCCCTATTCTGCCCTTCTTGGCTGTGCCCACAAAAGCAGGGGAGTGTATTTGCAGCAGCACAAATAGTCAAATAGTAGCAGCACAAATTTGTGCTGCTACTTTGTGCTGTACAGCACTACCCCGCTCATGAGATTGCAGTGGGACACGTTACCCCACTGCTCCTTTTGCTGCAGGGGGGGGCTGGCTGGGTCATGGGGTGCTTGAGTATGGGGCTAGCCAGAAGGCAGCCCCTGCACTGAGGCACCCTGTGCCCCCACCAACTGGGGAGTGACATGTGGAGACAGGGGAGCAGGCAGCTTAGGACTGTCTGATCTCCCATCTAAGCACATTGTAAAGCCCCCATGCTGAGGCACCTTATACCCCAGCCAGCCACTCTCTGGCTGGTAGGGGTGCAGTTTGCCTTGAGATGGGGGAACACAGCCTAGGGCTTTCTGCTCCCCCATCTTCATAAGCCTTAGTGCAGGAGCTCTGCAGGAGAGCCCCCATGCTGAGGCATGTGGAGACAAGGGGGCAGCCAGCCCAGGGATACTGGGGCACTGGGTGCCTCAGGGTTTGGGCTCTGCAGCATGTGGAGAGGGAGAGAAGGGTTGTGTGTTTGCCTGTCTCAAGGCACACTGCACCCCAGCCAGCCACCCAATGGCTAGCTGGGGCACAGAGTGCCTCAGTGTGGGGGCTTTACAGAGCAGAGATGGGGGAGCAGGTAGCTCCCTGGGAAATGCTGGTAGCAAATTTTGCTCCAGTGCTGAAAATTGGCAGCACTATGCATGGTTTAATATGCAACATGTGTGGTTTATGGTGCTGCAAAAAGGTTTGCAGAACCACAAACTATATGTGCCAGTGTGTCTGGATCTGGCCTTCGGTTCCATATATCTTTTGCTCTTTGCTGCTTTGTGTGCCAGCCTCAAGGAAGGAATTAGGGGTTGCATAGCCTATAGATTTATGAATAGGAAGCCCATAGGGCAGGAAGTGAGGAAGGGGGATCAGAAACTTGACTATCCCATTCTCTAGGTGTGTGCTGTAACTAGTAAGGCACTGGGCTGAAAGATAGAAGAGTTTTAACATATGGTAGTTATGTGAACAGCTGGGTAATGCTGTTCTCCCACAGAACAGTTCTTACTTGGGTAGGTAAATACCACTTAGGCACATAAAGATGAAATAGGATTTGGCTCTGGTTTTACACTTTCCAGATTCCATTTTGAGTTTCACATTAATGAACACAAATTTTCCAAAGAAAAGTCATGTTTGCTTTTCTCTACTTTTATATCACCAGCATATAAACTAAAAATGGTCATAAATTCACAATTTATAGTGAATATGTTTTCCAACTCTAGTTAACTCATTCTCTGTGGCTGAAATTAAAACATGACAGAAAACATTCTGCATCAGCTCCTAAAGATAAGAATAAACCAATTCAATGATCTGGAACGGCAGAAATAAATGGCTATTTAAAAGATACCATAATGAAAAATCAATCCACATTCTAGACTTCCTTGTACTTTTATTTAAGGCATCTTCATTGCAAAAACTAATATGTTTTATGAACATATGGCAGCTTCTGGCACCAGTGACTATCCCATTTGTTTTCCCAGTCTTCATATCATTGAGGAAAATGGTGTAACTAAATCTTTTATGAAGGTATATTAGAAATATAAACTTTCTAATGAGTAGTGAAGAGGAATACAATATTTTTAAGGTAAATACTGTAGATACTAACATAAAGAAAAATATTATTTGAATAACCCTTTCCACTCATTGTGCAAATGGAGCAGTTCTTAAACTTGCTTCAAAATCCAACAGACTTGATTAAATGTCTTCCCCAAAGCGGTGGATCTCTGGAACATTGCAGGCTCAAAAAGTATGTGTATAAATGCCCATAGATTTAAAGATAGTATTAGACACAGATTTTGCTGGTCTTTGTGTAGCTGTATCATATATGGATATTTTCCCAGGAGGTATAGTTTTATGCACATTACAGCTATGACAATTTGTATAGATGAAGTCTATGGGACTTCAGTGAAGCCAGGCTCTTATTCACAATTCGAGACTGCTTGTGATAAATTCAACTTGGACTGTTTTGGAGGAGCCCTGCAGTTTGAGGACCTAATTTTCAGGATGCAGAACTCCAGAAGACATCTATGGAAGATATAAATACTCACCTCCTATAAACATCAGTCATAGATGTGCCAGACATCATGCCCGGTGAATTAACTTTATACTCCACAACTTAAATTGGATAGAAAATTCCCTTTGTATCCAAAAACTTCTTAAGAAATGAAAATCAAGTGAGGAGAGTTCACTATCTCTAGGAAATCCTCATCTATCACCATTCCCTCCTTCAAAGATTTATCATTCACAATAGGGTGAAAAAGAGGCAGAAGATTAATAGAGAAGTTATGACCAGGTCAAGAGAATGGACAGAAAAGAAGAGACTAAGCCAAGTAGAGCCTCTGCCAGATGTGCAGGTAAAGGTGCAATGAGATCTCATGCACAATCCACACAATTGCACTTCCTGCCATGCTACACATCAGACCCCATTATGTCTTAGTGTCAGTGCAGGGGGAGCACAGGATCATGATCTGGGCTCCCACTCCACTGGCAAGTAACAAGATCCCATGGCTGAAAGCTGTCTCTGTTGATAGGGCTCCCAGCTGTAGGGCTGCACCATGTTGGCTCCCATGATGTGCCCCCAAATCTAGGAGCTGTGATCAGCTCTTTAAAAATGTGTAATAACTTTGGTTGGTTCCTTATTTCATCACAGCATTTATTGATTGACTGGGTCACAACTAAAGACAGGATTAGCTTGTTAATTATGTCTTAAGTGTAACATGTGGCAGGAGACTTAGAGACTGCCTTCTCTATCAGAAGTCTCAGTGCCGCCGCCCCCCACTTCTCCCCAAAACCTGCCCCAGTACATACAGAGAGCTCTTTGCATTTGGAAGGATAATCAGTTTCTTCAGCACCATACTCTAATATCTTTGAGTGGTGATCTTTCTCACCAGTTTATTCATAGATTGTTAGGGGCTGGAAGGGACCTTGCAGATCATCAGGTCCATCCCAAATGATGTTGTGTACTGTACTTAGCTATGTGGCTTATAACTAGAAAATTAGGAGCCAATAATATTACACACAGACTTTTGAAAATTAATATTTCTATATATTTTTATTTTTAGTATTTCATGAGGACATTTATTTAAGATTTCCAGCAGCTTTAATGTATTAATACATTAACTGGAGAATAGCATTTCAGCTTTCTGCATAAAAAAAATCATTAGTATTTACTCTGGATCAAACTAACCCCATTGTATATATCCATATCCATATATTTTTATGTATATATTTCATTAATAATTTAAGAATACTGAGATGTTAACCTAGCTACTGAGCTACAGTGTAATTTATACTGAGATACTGGAATACTTATTACAGTAAAATCCCTATTATCTGGCATTCTACAAGCCAGAATACTCTATTAATTGGACATGGCAGTGGGGAGGGGGGAGAAGGGGGGAAAGCTTGCATGTGGCAGCCACTGTTGCCACCCACCATGCTGCACTGCCGCCGCTCACTGTGTGGCTGCCACCCCCCTTCCACCCCCTCCATGTACTGCTGCCAACCCCGCCTCCGCTCCACCCCCTCCATGTGCTGCTGCTGCCAACCCCTCCCCCCCCCCCCACTTCATGTTATCTGCCTCAAATAGCCGGAATTTTTACATAACTAATGCCTGGGATTCCTCACTGATGCCAGATAACAGGGATTTTACTGTATATACTTTAATACACACACACATATATGTGTGTATATGTCTAAATAGATATACTACACATAAATATCTAAACATATATATACACTAATATTAGCATACATTTATATCTATACCTGGGTCTACAACTACAGTTGAAACTAAGATGTAATTCTTACATTGGGACTCTCTGCCCAGCCCCTCCCCATTGCTTGGGTCTTACACCCTGCAAGAGTATGTGTGTGCACGCGTGCATACACACACACATTATTTTCTCTGATATACAGTGTAATTCTACAAATGGGCCCCAAATTTCCTTTCTGTTTCCAAGTTAGACAATTTCCATTTTATATGGACTAAATAGAAGTAATTCACCAGAAGGCATGCTGGAAATACAGAAATATTATGGCTTGACCAAGTTTACAGATTTTACATGTTCTGTCTTAGACTGTTTTCACTTGTGTGTATGTGTGTAAGACACAGAGACTTTCAACTTTTTAAACTTTTATTAAAAAATATTAAAAACAAATAGGTAAAAGTTCAAAAATGTATAGCTCTCCCAGGCGCTAAGTTTGAAACACTTGTCAGCAACATAAATACCATATCACTAGACACTGAACACACCTCCTCCCATGGGGACAGGGAGGGGAAGGAGAAAGAGAGAGAGAAAGAATTTGTATGTGTATATATATGCGTGTATAGAAACCAATACATTTAAATATATTGGACTATATATAATTTATTTATAACTGCTTGTCAAGATTTTCCATTCTCAAAGATGATGAACTTGCACCTGATATCTTTTAAACTTCAATAAGAAAATCGTTTTTTTTTCAGGGTAAAAAGCCATTTACATTGAATTCATACTGTAATGTTCATGAACTGCTATTTACTAATCTAAGTCTTATGAGATATAGTCTAGCCAGCTAGTCTGTATAAATTATACTAAAAAGTAGAATGTGGATTATATACTATAATTACTATTAAAAGGGCAAATAGAAAGGCAACATCATGGTCCCAGATAAGAACATCTCAACAAACCTTTGAAAGACAGTGGGGAAGGCTGTTAATTTTGAAGATGTGCATCCTATCTTCCAGAAGTTGCAAGCCAGGGTTACAGACGGTGTGAATGTTGAAAAACAAAGGAGCAAATGGGTATAAATCATTAAAAGTGACAGTCTCCAAGTTGAGATGAATGATTAGTAAAGTTGAACAGCTTTTAAAAGAGACTCTCCATGAAGTAGGGCAAGAAAAAAATGTTTAAAATTACACAAGTAAGAACCTATACAGTAGTGTACCAGAAACTAAGACCTAAAAGGATTTCCATCTGAGAGATATTATATTTTCTCACATATAACCCCAAATGAGACACAAACCTTGTTCTTCAGAAGGCAAAATGGAGGGGTGGGGGGGGGGAGGAAGAGATTTTTTTAACCAATGGCTGCATAGAGCAAGGACAAAGCCTAGTTTTCACCCTCCCTTTCTGCTTAACTAAAAGCTGAAACTATAGTTGTTAATGAAGACTGGTCTCCATAGGTGAATCTATGTTTTTTAAAGTGTTAAACAGCCTCCAGGGCTCTAAATAGGAAGGAGGAGGGGACTGGGAACAGCTAGCAGAAAGTAAAATTGCTTTAAGAAAGTTTAGCTCGATTAGTGGGCCATCAAGACCATTAACAAGGAAAGACAATTGATATTACCTCTGGAACAAAAAACAATGACCTATTAAATCAACTGACTCCCTCAGCTGCCTAAACAGTAATACCATTGCTGCTGCACTGTGGAGCAGGGTGCTTCTATGCTAGGCAGAAATGAGTATCACTGTCAGAGATCCTAAAAGGGAAAACAACTCAGCAAGTACTAAAACCAATCAGGCCTCCTGAGATTATTGTGGCTGAACATGGGAGTCAACAGACCAGGACCTTGTATGAAGGTGAGAGAATTGTATGAATATGCCAGGAGTCAAATGAAAGCTATAGTATTGAGATGTTAGAGGAAGAATGTAAAAATGGATACATGGAGGGATTTAATATGTAGTTAGTCTGATAACTGGACCATTTAATGTTCATAGTTTTTATATTATGACCCTTAATATTTTTGTGTTTGTGGGTTTTTTTGTGAAATGGTTTCTCTCACATAAAATATATATTTTGTTCAGGTTCCTTGCTCTACAGCACATTTTTACATTAACTGCATACTTATTGTGGCTCCTTATTGCTTATCATCTCCTTTTGCTATTCACTGAGCATGTCTATACATGCATTAATGTGTAGCGGTTACTATACATTTAATTTAGTACTTGTATAATCAAGTACTAAATAAATGCAGAGTAACCAGAGTTACTGTGCAGTATGACTGGTGAATGCCTTTTAGTAACGCTGCCACATAGTAGCCTAATATACTTCACAGTAGCATATTAGCACCATTTGTGTTGTCATGCACTACTGCACAATATTATTAGGCTGCTGCGCAGTTAGCATCTCATGTATATGTGCCCACTTTTCAACTAAATTATCTTTTATATAGCTAGAATTTACTTCTTATATTAATTTTGTTTCTGTGGTTGAGGATTATAAATTATAGTTTCCTACTGTACTCTTTCAAAATCATTCAAGCTATTTCGGGTAGACTAATTAAGTAAACCCTTCTTAAATATAGCTGAACTTAACTTCTGAGCAACGAGTATCAAAATGTCTTGGAGGGTGCAAAACCCACAATTTCATTCAATAATCCCTGCAGTGGAGGGAATGATTCTTCCTAGGATAAACTCAAATGAGACAAAAGATGCTTAAGATCCTCCACAAAATAGCAATGCACAGTGGCTGGGTGTATTACAGAGGACAGAAAATGGAATTACCCAGGCCATATTATGATACACCCGTTCACCATAACTAGCTCTGTGCTGCATGAGTAGCCTCGTCAGTTTCAATGAGGATAAGTCATGGAGTAATCTGTGATTCAATTAAAGTAAAAATATTATAATTATAGATGTTGGCATGGAAAAAAAATCAAAGCTAGCTCTTATTAAACAACATTGAATTATATAGACCAATGGTTTGGACCAGTATAGGCAATTCTTTGCCCCTACCAACAGTCTGATCCAGTATAGGTATTGCTTTGTCCCTACATTTATAATAAATGTTAGTACGGTATTTACTTGAATCCAAGATGAGGTCATCCCCCCGAATTTAACCTGAGATGGGGAAAAAAGAACCCTTCATCTTGGATTTGAGTATGACGTGGTTGTGAGACAGGCAGCTGCTATAGCTCTGACTCCCAAGTCAGGGCTGGAGCTGCAGTTGCTGCCTGTCTCACTGCCATCTCTTCCCCTCCCCCCCCCCCTCAGACCTTCAGCCTCCCCAGTACTTCCTGCCTCCCCACTCCTTCATCTCCCTCCCCTAGGCTCTGTCCCCTACTGCACCCCTTACCCTCCCCCCACTCTAGCAGGTTCCAGTCCATCTTCATCCACTTGGGATTTATGTCTCAAAACTCTCTGAAAAGAAGTGCCTGTCTTTCCAAAACAGCACAGAGATTACTCTTCCCTTTCAAAACACAAGAGAAAGAGGAAATGATATAATCATTTGATTTGATCCAATGGGCCAGTGGCTAAAGTAGTCACTTACGGTGTTGGTGATTAAGAGGATGCATAACTACATCCCCCAGGAAAGATTCTTAACTCCTACGTATTGGATATTCTTCACTTGTGGTGCTCCCTACAATTCCTGTGGAAGCTGTTTCAAAGTGCATAACAAAATTAAGCCTATACCCCTGTAACAAAATTAAAGATTAATTGGCCAGAGAGGAAGAGGGCAAAGGTGAGAGTGACTCTTGCTAGTGTTCTATCCTGAAAGCAAAGAAGGTAAATATTAGTTTGAATCTCCTCAACAAAGAAAAGAGGATTGGGAGAGGAAAGGGAAAGCAAAGGGAAGGACAAGGAATAAATTTAAACAAGGTCTATCTTGCTCTGGATCAGTGCTGGAAATACTGAACTACTGGATAGGCCCTGATCTGGTAGGCAAGCACCAACTGGAACAAAGCAACCAATCCAAATGGGAATCGGAACGGCTGCTTTAGGGCTTCCAGTGTTGCTTATATGCTGAACTGCTTAGTGCTACCTGGAATATCAAGAAGCAGAACTTTAGGTACCTAGGTAATAATGACATTGGAAACTGTCAGTGCTAGGTGGCAGCTGAACAGGGGTTTTGAGGAATGCCATTCTGATGATTCATAGATTCATAGATGTTAGGGTCGGAAGGGACCTCAATAGATCATCAAGTCCGACCCCCTGCATAAGCAGGAAAGAGTGCTGGGTCTAAATGACCCCAGCTAGATACTCGTCTAACCTCCTCTTGAAGACCCCCAGGGTAGGGGAGAGCACCACCTCCCTTGGGAGCCCGTTCCAGACCTTGGCCACTCAAACTGTGAAGAAGTTCTTCCTAATGTCCAGATTTGGGCAGGCAAGTTTCTTTGAGCAGATGTGATATGTTTTATTAGACCAACTGAGTTAAAAGATAAAAGATATCACATCTACTCAAAGAACCTTGCCTGCCTATGTCCTTTGACCAACATGGCTACAGCTGAAAACTCAGCAGCATTCTGATGATTTATCTGACATTAGGTGCTGAAGATTTTTTTTGGATCTCAGCTTAAAGGTGCCTGTAGATATGCTGGGAGGCTTCTCCAGTGTGCTGTAATTACATTTAGCATGCTAATTTGATAGTTTAAGATATTTTTACATGTGCTCCAAGAGTGTGGAGGAGCGCTTTAATTAGAGCGGCTCGAAGAGCCGCTCTAATTAAAGTGCCACAGCACCTGATGTATCTGTCCCAATGCTTCAGCATGGCAGTGGGGGCACTTTAACTAAAACTCATTCAATGAGCTTTAGTTAAAGCACCTCCACTATCATTTTGAAGCGTACAAGATCCTGTGACACACACATGCTGAAAACTTCAAGCCACCTAGCTTGTTCATGTAACTTAAAAAAAAAAGTGTGTGTGTGTGTGCGTGTGTGTGTGTATGTGTATATATATGTGTGTGTGTGTATGTGTGTATATATATATGTGTGTGTGTGTGTATTTTTTTAAGTTACGTGAACAAGCCAGGTGGCTTGAAGTTTTCAGTGTGTGTGCCACAGGATCTGATGTATCTGTCTCAATGCTTCAGCATATCTATCTATCTATCTATCTATCTATGGCAGGTGTCTTGAAGTTTTCAGTTTTTATTATTGTCCCTGAGTTTGGAAGGTGACCTTTCATGGGTAATGATTAAAATTAGTCTTTTTTAATTCACTGTAAGTTACAATACTTGTCAATAACTAATGCAATTTAACACAAAGAGGGGAAAAAGGAGTAGGAGAGAGAGAGTGTGTAATTCATATTAAAATATGCTAGTCTTTCCATTTCTAAAATGACAGAAATAAATCATTTATACTGCCTTTCAATTAAATGCAAAGCTAGTTCGATCTGCTACTGTATATTCTTCTTGTCACGGAAAAGATTGCCCTCCATAACTATCTAATTTTTAAGAGAAATCCACTGGAGCCAAATGTCTTCCAGATAATGTGGGTGACATCAAGTATTTTAGAGGTGTCAGCATTTTTGCTTTTCAGTTACTAATTCCTCACATTCAACCAAAAACATTAACATCTGATAGATGTTTAAGAAATGGTTATTACTACGCTCTGCTAATTATCTAAAAATAGAATTTTAAAAGAACACTATCTTGAATTGCAATGACACAGCCTTTTGAAAGCTTGAGGGATCAAGTCAACATATATATCTTCTTCATTTAAAAACACTGCAATTAGACGCATTGTTTTTTAAATTAAAATAGTAAAATTGGGAATTAATTACCATTCAAAATCTATAAAATAGGTCAAAATTAAATTAAAATCTGGATTGCATACCCAGTTTTGTAGTAGTTTGGTATGCACTGCACAGAGATAAACCAGAAGCTAACACAAAGATAATATTTATTAAAAGTAGCATTTGCATCTTTTGGTGGTGATATCTTTAAGAAAAGAATGTAAAGCCATAGTGCATTGTATTTGTAGTTGATGACACCATCTGCACTCTCCTCACTAATCTAGACCCTCTCAAACCACCTTTAGAAACAAAACAAACAAAAGCAACTTGTCAATGCTAATGAATGTTTGGGATTCTTCCCCCCGCCCAAACAGAATTCCTTTCTTCTCTTTTTCCTCAAAAAAGTGACTGATCTGAGGACCCATATTGGCAATAGTGTGTGCAGCATCATTACACTGGAACACATAGTTCATTTTACATGTAACACTCAAAACTGATGTTTTAAATAATCAAATAAAGGATATTTTTATGATACCTTATATGACCAAGCAAGGGAGACTCCTAGTTTTCCAGTGGAACCTAGAAAAGGCATGGGCTGATAACACTGGAACCCTAAGGAATTGTAGTAAGGGTGTTTAGTGAGGCTGAAAAGTATACTTGCTTCTCTTAGATTAGGATCAAGCATAGCTTTTTTACATCTTCATTAGATTACTATAGTTTAACCTGGCACTGATGTAGGAGGCAACTTGTGAGATATGGTGTGGCTTATCCAGTTTCAAATGTGTTTAGTCCTCAAGGCAAAAGCCATCCGTTGGCAAAGAGCACTTTATCATATTGATCAGTTATTCCTGCTAGAACCATAGCACCAGGTACTACTAGGATTCTAATTTTAGCCAAGGACCAGGAACAGAGATGAAAAACACAACTTCTTCTATGAAATATACTACTGTTGGGGAATAAAACATGTTTAAGGACCAACTTAAGTTTCATCTGTTTGAGCAGGTCTGTTCTAAGAATGCAGTAATCAACAGGTTTAACTGAAATGAAACTCAACACTTTGTCCAAATAGATTTTATAATTATTAAAACTAGATAAAACATTATCACGTTAAAAAAATAAATGGCAATGAAATACAACTAAATAGAGAAGCAGTAGCTACTGAACTGAGATATACAGTGAAAAATGCACTGTATGCTAGCAGATACCATTTTCTTACCTCTTACCATTTTTTAATAAATTTGGAGACAGCACTAAAGATGCCATTTAAATGCATTCAGCTGTTAGAAATGTCATTGCTAGATTATTTAAAATCATTGCACTGTATTGATCAAATAATGTTTCCTGGCAGATGCCCCAATGAAGGAGGCTAGAAAACTAGTTATCATTGTGATATGACCATAGAAAGTCAAATGAGATCATAAGTATCTTATGAGAGGCAAAGAAGTATTAATGCCAGTATACAGAATGCTAGTGGGACATCAAATGGAATACTCTGGTCATCCATGGTCGAGAAAAAATTACAACTGTAATAGGTGTAGAGATGGGACAACCAGAAGAATGGAGAGACTCTTTTAAGAGAGAGAGACTATCTTCTAAATGGAGACACTATCTTGTATAAATTTAGGCTAGAACTGGAAAACCATCAGAACAGTGAGTTTCCAGAGCATCCCCTCACTATGGATAGTAAAAATGAAAATACACTCCTATTGGAATTATAGGGTATCTTTACATGTATTACACAGCAGGGGGTGGGGGGAGGGTTGCTTCAAGAGCCAGTCTTATTAAAGTGCCCACAGCATCTTGTGTATCAGTGCCCCTGAGCTTCAAAAATGAGACAGGGACATTTTAACTAAAGCTCATTTGCTGTCATTTTTAAGTCTGGGACACTAATATATAAAATGGGGAGGCTGCTATGTGCTAATCAGCATGCTACAGTAGATGTGATTTGGAGCAGCATCCCCTCACCTCTACAAGCACCCATACGTTCTAGTACTAGAGAGGGCCAAAAAGACCAAACAACTTTAGACAGAGCTGCTGGACAACTGCTTGGGCCCAGATTTACAAAAAAAACCCCCCAATGAATGCTTTTCCTTGGCTCCTTCTTGCCTGTTTCTATCAGGTGTTCCACAACTGCCTGGGAGCAGGTTCAGTGAAAGGGAACCTGCCTACCACTGCTTGGTACCCTGGCTTAGTACCCATGCAGCTCCAACTAGAGCAGGACAGAAGTGGCTGGGACAGTGGCAGTGGCAGACAGCATATCTCCCCTTCTTGTGCTTAGAATATAAGTAGAGAGGGTGAGGAGAGAGAATCGGGGGGAGGGGTGGGGGAGGAAGGTGGCACTGAGCATGGAGGGGAAGGGAGGAGATACCAAGTGTTGGGAGAGGGGGGCAGACTGATTTGGGGATTTATAAAAATCCTTAGCTGCTGTGGTCCTAGCAGTGTTTCCCTATCCTAGGGTTACCATATATCTGGGTTTTCCCAGACATATCCTCTTGTTTGATCCTCTTTTCTCGTTCTAGGTGTGTTTTTGAAATGCAAGCAAATACCCAGGATTTTGCTTTGCTTCTGCTTTTTCCCAGTACTTCCAGCCTGCTCAAGCAAGGAACTGTTTGGAGCTGGGTGAGTGCAGGGAAGATGATTGGAGGTTTGGGCATCGCATGCTGTGTGCCCAGGCCTTGGCAGCTACAGGCAGGTGAGAGAGAGAGAGAGAGAACTGCAGGGCTGGGGGGTAAGGGGGCTGCAGGTTGGGAGTGAGGGGTTTCAGCAGGCACGGGGAGGCTGTGGGTTGGGAATGAGTGGCACCAGTATGGTCTGGTGGATGGAGTACAGTGGGTCAGAGTGAGCAGTAACAGCAGGGTTGGGGGGGGGGGCTGTGGCTTGGGAGTGAGGGGTAGTGGTAGGACATGGGCATATCTTTTGCCCCCCCAGTCATATACCCCTTCCCCCTCATCTCCCCCCCCCCCCCCACAGTTGTCCTCTTTTCTTGACACTGGAAATATGCTATGCCTACAGTATCCCAGTAGGGGTGGTGTTAGGTGGGCAGCTTGGAGCAGGCATACAGTCACCCCTGCTCTGGTGCCAGTTGCTGCTTCTGCACCCCCAGTTTTCAAAATCTTGGATTTGCCTATGAAGTCGCATATACATTACTGAAAATGTAAAGAATATACCTATGCTAAAATATAACTTGGGCTATGTTAGGTATCTGACCTTTCCCACGCAGGGGTATAACCTTTCTGAGCCTTTCAAAGGTAAATGACCATCACACATTAATTGACTTTAGCAGTAGGTTTGCTTGGGTCAAAAATGAATACAGATTCCATGATTTGCCAGTTTATTTTAGATCCCTGAACAGATCCGGTGTATATTGAAAACATAATTTTCCCTGAATTTCTATACACTAAGGACAAGGAAAAGAAAAAATACATTCAACCCCACCCCCCCAAAAAACAAACAAACAAGCAACTACTCAAGAGCTGTTATTGGGACGGGGGGGACACCAAATAAAGTGTCTATGACCCATTCCTACTCTGAATGAATCAATAGCAAGATTTGTATTGAAATCAATGGGCCAACATGGGCCAAGAGCATTGTGAATAGCATGTGTATGTTTGCCTGTATGCTTAGGTACTATATATATTTCAACCCTGAATTTTTTTACACTGCATATATAAGCTTTAAATCATACCCTTTATAGGCCTAAAGACAGACAAATCTATAACTAGTAGCTGCAGAAAAGAGATCCTACTATACATTTCAGCATGTGTTTTTAAATCCTTTGACTGAAACTCAGAATCCTTTTACTAGCTTAGAACACTGATAGTAATTCTATTACCACTGCAATAGCCATCCCTTTCTAATTCTCTAGACACAATTATTGTGTGCCTTGCAGGGTGAATACAAATTAACTGAAGAAAAAGCTGCTGTGGAGAAGTAAAATGAAGAATGACCTAAAATATTCCTGCAGGGGATGCTCTTGCACTCTCTTATGTAGCCAAAAAGGCCTAAAAAAAAAAGTCAGAAAAGCAGTTTGTGGGAGGGAAAAAGAAAACACCTAGAAGTGTTCTGCCTATGACTTTTACTTCTGCTGTTGGTAATTCATACAGATACAATTAAAATTTTAATTAACACTTTAATCTAGGATTTATTTATTTATTTATTTATTTTGTACACTGCTATTTGCTACTTAAAGTAATTGAAGCTTATAGGAAGAAAAGTTCAACTGTTTCAATTTTTAGTCATTAAATGTTTCTGATAACATATACACTAGATCATACAAAAATATAAATACAATGGTCCTTCCAAAGAACAGATGCAATAATTCCTTGTATGTGTCTTAATTTGTAAGTGTGGAAAGGCATGATTCAGCAGTGAGCATAAATTTGAGTCATGAGAGCACCTGAAAAATATGAGTAGCTTCAGTTAGGCTTGATATTGGTTAAATAACACTAAGCAAGGTTGAAAAATATAGCAGCATTTACTTTGTAAGTACCTGTGACACAAACATATGTTATATAAGTAATAATGACAGCCTATTTTAGCTTCCATAGAAGACAATTTAAAAGTGATATATACTGACAAATATTTCTGTTTTGTTTAAAAAGACGTGCTACCCAGGAGTTAAACAAAATAATATAATTTATTCATCTTTTCTTTATATTGCTTTTTTCCTAGCCTGATGACTTTAATTGAAGAATTGCTTTTTTGTTAGCTTAATATTTTAACAATGTACCTACCTCAGATTTTGATACCAAGAAGGAGCAGATATGCACTTGACTATTCAGTACAGCTTTCACTAGACAAATTAAATCCTTAATAGGGAGGGAGAACTTCAATTTAAAAAAAACCCAAAAAACAAAAAACAAACAAAAACTGTTGAGCAATCTTTTCAAAGAGGTTTGAGTATCTTATGAGGTGACTTTTGCCCACTCAGAAAAAAAAGAACTGCCCCCCCCGAGGAATATTAACACCAAAGTGGATCTGCATAAGGCTATAGAGATTCTAGGCATGATTCATCATTATTATCAACCTTGTATGACATCCTAATCACATTGAAGCCAATGGCTAAACTCCAGCTGACAATAGAGTAATCATGCATTTTATCTTTTATTGAGCCTGGTTTTGATAGCATTGGTGTGTAGATGAAATGGGGTCCCTAAATTGAAGTGGTGGGTTTTAAAAAAACACCACTTCAATTTAGGGCTGATTACCCCACCATGTTATGCACATACCTGACTTACCTGCCTCTTTGGGGGGGGGGGGTGAGCTGCTGGCAGGTGGAGCACTCCCTGGGCTGTGGAGGGGGAGGGACTGATGCTTCCCTCCGTGGCAGCAGCGGTTCCCCTCCAGGCAGCACCCGCCTGCAGGCACCCAGCTTGGGCAGTCTCGGGGGGCACTGCAACCATGGAGGGAAGCACTGGGCCCTGTGCAGCTCAGGCAAGCTCTGGCGGGGCTGCGGAGATCAGGCTCACCACTTTTCTTGGGTGGAGCCTGCTTTACTGGGCTGCTGCCAGACTGCTTGCAGGGCTTCCTGCAGAGCCCCTAAGCTTCACAGAGCCTGGTGCTTTGCTCCATGGCTGTAGGGGCAGCACACTAAAACTCCTTGAAGGAGTTTTAGTTTGCTGAGCCCCAACTCCATTTAAGGTGCATTACACTGCCGAATTTCCAACAGCGGCTGGAATGAATGCACAATATACCACCGAGGCATGCAAACACTGACACCATTAAAGCATTTAGCCCACTTTAAGGTGTTGTACACACACGCCTCTTGCTTCATCTACACGTGGCCTTTTACACCAATTTTGTGATACTTTTACACTGCTATGGGGTTATGGGTTACTTGGGTCTTCAAATACACCTTTTGGTTGTCTAAGTGGGTGTGGTCTAATTGTAATTTTATACCAGCCAGCTAAAGACTCTGGAACCCACAAATGCATATTGTACAGTGGATCTCAATCAGGGTGCTGTGTCACCTTGGGTGCCACAATATCCTTTTAAGGGTGCTGTAGAATGCCATTCAATATTATCACTGTTAGGTGGGCAAACACCTGTGCATGCGATTTGCAACATAAAGGCAGCAGTTTCAAATAGAAATCTCTGATGTGGTATTTTTAAGTTCTTTGCAACAAATTGCTCTAATATTTTTTCTCTAATAAAAAAAAAAAGAGAGTGAAGGCTAAGAGATGACATTTGCCATAGGATGCCTTGAGTCTAAAAGGGTTGAGAACCACCACTGATCTAGTACATCAGATCCTTAACAAAAAACATCTAAGAGGAGGAGGAAGAGGGGGGTACACCCACCTTTTATATGCACAGTGTGGAATAGAACTGTCTGTCCTTAGTCACCTAAGAAAATGGTCCTATGTGTACTGACATGATTCTCACTTCTTCAGCTGAGTATTTTTCATTTAAAGGTTTTCTGTTTAATGACCCTGTTGAATTTTTATAATACAGTCCTTGTGTGTCAGAAATTTAGCATAAAATTGTAAATTAAATGATGAATAAGGACTAGGAGATGTGGTTATGGGTCAGAAGGTCTGTGCAAAGGTGCCAGACAAAATTCTGTTTGTGCTGAATGGGGACATGGAAGTTATCTTTTCACCTGTCTAAAATTTCATAGATAGAGTTGGCACTATACAGATAATAAATGACAGATATTAAACAAACAGAAATGTCTGCAATATATTTTATAAAGGGAAAGATGACATAATTTAAAACAGTGTGACAAGGATCAGATATTTATTGATCTTACTTTGGGCAGTATTCATTTTCCACTAAAATGTATGCCATCCTTATCACCAGGGATCCTAGTTTTCTCTGATTAAAAATACCAATTTGGGTGGAAAAAAGTAACCTGAAATCCACATTTTTCCATGATCAAAATGAAACACTTCTCTCTCTCTCTCTACATACACACACACCCCCCTCCCCCCCCCCCCAAACAGTAGTGTATGAACATGGAGAAAAGTAAAAATCTATGGCAATGGTCATGGAATTAAATAGATCATTATATTGGAAGGAAAAAAAAAAGAAAAGAAGACCTCCCAACATGAATTCCCTCTTTTAAAATAGCTACAACACACTAACAGATCGATTACTACTCTTCTAGGTGGTAGTTGAGTTCAAAGGACAGCTCAAAGAATAAGTTGAAAGAATAAACTTAGACTCTCTATTGGTCTCTATCAGACTCTTTTACTAGAATGTTTCTTGTGTGTGGAACAATGTTTATTTAATAATAAATTGAAAGGATAACCATAAATTGTCAAAACTTAGTTTTCTCCATGTGAAATAATTTACAGAAGGAAGGAAGACAGACAGGCCAGCCTGTATTTTGGCAAATCCAGAAAGTAACCAGAAAATCTCTATGTAAAGGACAACTTTATATGTGTATTTAAATATAGAAAATCTATATCATAGTGCTCCTCACAGTATTGATAGAAATCTCTTCAAATTGTTAAAATGTCAGAAATATGACCTTACTTTTAAACTATTTCCCCTTATTAAATGCTTCTCTAATATTACCATGGCAACATATTTAATTTTAGAAGCACATAGTACAAAATTAAAATGGATGTATCCAACGCTGAAGTTGGTTACTTTAAAATTCAACTGGAAAAATGCTTTAAATAGTAATTCTTTAACAAAGATTCAATCTTTTAATCATCTAAAAACATTGTTGTCTGATATTAAACATAATTTAGACAGCCAATTTAAATCACTACATCAAATTACTACTTTCCTGCCAGGTTATTCAATTATAGCTTTTCTGAGAATGATTGCTGATAGTAGTCTAAAGCAGATGGCTATAATAATGGAACTATGGTTAGACAGACTCTGCTTTTCCAAGTGGCAGAAAAGTGCATAAGAAGTTTAATACTCCGGTACTTCAGTTTCATAGTACTACATAATTGTTTTGAAACTGGAAGCTAGTGGTAGATTGAGTTAATAATGTTGTAAGCAAATACATTATTTTTTGCATGGAACATCAATCTATGTTAATGGATTTTATTTTGAATACATTAGATTATTTTTAGGACAAGATACAATGACTGAATAATGTAATGACAGAAATTCAAGCTATAGGTACAGATTCTATAAAATTAAAAAATAGCAATTACAATGGCTGTGAGAATAGGGAAGTATTCCATTTGGATTTGGAATTGGCCAATCCAGAGAACAGTGATTCGATTCAGAGATTGGGATCACTGTCCCAAATCGATTAGGCCAAATTGGCTTTGGAAGATTTAGCGCTGGTTCAGAGACATTTGGAGATTCTGCCATAGACTATAATGGGGAATCACTGAAATACCTATAACTTTGTCATTTTTTGGCAGATTTGGATGAAAACAGCAGGGATGGTAGCCACTTCTAAGGGCATTAGGCCTTCCAAGTTTCAAGGAGATAGATGTAGGGGTTTCTGGGAAACTTCACCTCAAGCTTCTGAAAGCAAAACTTGTGACATGTGTGACTTTGTGTGTGTGTTAAGGCACAGCAGGATGAAACCAGCAGTGATGATAACCTGTAACAGGGCCTTCCTGGTGCACAGGCAGAAACTGCTCACAAAAGGAACAGAAAGGCTAAAGACGGAGGCTTATGTGCTGTTTCTACATCCCTCCCACAGAGCATTGTGATTGGAAGGGGACTCAGGGAAAGATCACAGTCACTAGCCAGCTAGAGATATCAGTCTTCACCCCTCCCCCCACCTCCCTCTTCTCAGTTTCTGTTCCCCTGAAAGACCGCCTTCCAAATCTCCTAATTTTTTTCCCCAATCTTTTCCAAATTGATTCAGAGGCTCCAAATTAATTTGGAGGGTATTTTTGGTCTCCTGATTCAATTCAGATTTGGTGATCCAGTCTCTGAATCGGGCCAAATCTTCTCTGAATCAAATCAGTGACTGAGGCTTCGCACACCCCTAGCAATTATACAAGATATAATAAAATCAGTTCCCATTAAGAAAAGAGAGTGAATCAATCCTTCTCTAATTTTAAC
Source organism: Alligator mississippiensis (assembly GCF_030867095.1). NCBI lineage: Eukaryota > Metazoa > Chordata > Crocodylia > Alligatoridae > Alligator > Alligator mississippiensis. The sequence continues at coordinate 333,950,480 of NC_081824.1, read as the reverse complement.
ATATTTCAGATCCTTCTTAATCACTCACTTCCTATTCCCCCCCCCTTTTTTTTTTGCTTCATGTGATGCTTGTTTGGAAGAAGAGATCAATATAATTATGTTTTCCATTATAACTGCTAGATGTAATAAAGAGCTAAAAGTTCCCTAGAATGGACTCCAGAACAGTTGGTGGAGGTTTCAAGGTTCCTTATAAAGTGAATGGAAACAGTTTCTGAACAAAAATCCAAAAATAAATAAATAAATAACGAGAAGAACAGGGAGCTTCCTAGAATTAACCAATATGTTTTGTACCCCCACCCTCTCTGGAACATAGATGTTTGAGTCAGTACTGTAGAGAGCAACTCTGTGGACTTAGAATCCAGAACTCAATTTTTTTTCTGATAGCCAGCACCACCACCCATTTTTTAACTGAATGGACTAGAGCACCCTCTTTTCACAAGAAAGTCACTCACCTTTGAATAAGATAATTTGGTGCAGGTAGTGGGCGATTCACTCATCCAATACTCATCTCATTTCAAGGGAATTCAAGTCCATTTTTTAACATTAGCTATAGGCTAAGGAACATTCTCCATCTTTCATTTGAAGCCATGCTTCTGTGCAACAAAAGTCATAAGATTCTTTGGTCACAGTGAGAATGAGAGCCATGACTCTTCTCACTTCCTCAGTCTTCAGAGTAGGGCCCTCAGCCCTCAACCATTGTGAAAACCTGAGTTATGATCCTATTGCTTGCACTGTTTATGCAAAACAAAGACAAAAAATTACATATACATGGCAAACTTTCTTAAAGACAATAAGAAGAAATTCTATAAATACTTTGGACAAAAAAGAAAGCACACAATAAGAAATAAGAGAAATGAGAAATTAGAGCTCTTGACAAATTTAAGTTTATTCAAATTAGCAGGACCTGATGAAATTCATCCTAGTGTGCTGAAGAAATTGGCAGAAGAAATCTCTGATTTCCTGACAATAATATTTTCAAACTGATGAATGACAGATACAGTCTCCAGAGGACAGGCATTGGTCTAAAATAGTGTCCATCTTATAAAAAGGTAAAATGGATTATTTTAAAGAAATTACTACCTTCCTGCCAGGTTATGCCATTATAGCTTTTCTGAGAATGATCACTGATTTATAGACTCATTAGCCTGACTTCAAAATATGGGAAGCTACTAGATCAAATTATAAAACAGTTACTTTGTAATCACCCAAAGAAGAAAGAATTTGTTCAAGAACAAATCATTCCAAAACAACTTTATTTCTCTCCTTTTGGCAAAATAGTTTGATGGATGAAGGTAATGTAGTGGACAAAATGGACTTGAATAAGGCTTTTGATAAAGCCTTATGTGATACTCTCACTAGTAAAATAGAGTAATGTGAGCAACATATTTTGTGGGTGGATACATAATTGGCAGAATGACCATTATCAGAGAGTAAGTATAAATGGATCAATTTCTGTTCTAATGAAGTCTTGATGGGGCTTCACAGGGGCCTCTTCTGGGTCCAGTGTTCTTTAACCTTTCTTTAATTACATGAGTTTCTTGACCAAAATTGCAGATGACACAAAACTGGTCAGGTTTTCGCAATGGTTGAGGGCTGACCTCAGTTCATGTTAGGTACCATCCAAAAATTATAGCTGGGAGATGTGGCAAACACTTTGAAGAATTGGATTAGAAAAGAATTAGAAATAGGATTAGAAAAATGGGTCTTAATAGATTGGAGAACTGACCAATAGGAAACAGGCAGAAGTTCAAAATAAATGTTTAATGATACACGTAGAAAAGAAAAAATGAATGCACAAATACAAAATGGTAAATAACTAGCTGAGAAATATCAATTCTAAGGATCTGGGGTGTTTGATGGATCATAGTCAGCCTCAAGCACCAGTGTAAGGCAGTTGCTGAAGAAGCAAAACCAATTTTGCACTTTATTAATAGGAGTTTAGGTGTAAGACAGAGTAATAGCACTCTACTCAGAACAGGTTTTTTTTTCTAGATGTCTTTAATTAACAAACAACTATGCCCAATTTCAGCTCCCCATAAAGTATCATTACTTACAAAGATTTTAGATCCTACCCCTACTATGTAATTTTGATCTTTTGAGCATACTTGGGAGAAATTTGCTTTAGCCACTTATGTTTTGCCATAATCCTCTTCCACCTGGGAAGACAGAACTCTGTATAAATCACCCAAAATCTTGCAGAAAACAAACAAACCCATGATTAATGACAAGTTTATAGAAGGAACCACCCAATATTTAGCCCACTAACCCAGGGGTTTTAGTAGTTTCCCCACAGAGTGAGAAACTTGGATTCTAGATATCCTTCAGCTAGAGATGGTTTGAATCTATATTTCCCTTTTTTTGCAAAAGTTCCCTAATCACCAAATTATGGGGTAGTTAGCATAGTAATATAAGGTATAATTTATGGATGCTCCATGATATGAAACATGAAACTGAGGGAGTTAGGAATTTGAAGTTGATCCCTCAATTAGGAAGTAGCTAGTAGGTTAAATAAAGAGAGAGACTGAGTACCTTTAGAAGTTGTTTAGTGCTTTACAATAAAGTTAATTGTTATTAGTTCTTCTAATTCACATATGTTTGTGTTTATTGAACCCAATGATCACCACAGTTAGGGCCAGAGGAAACCTCCACTAGTGTTATGGAAGCTAATTCAATAGGAAAACAAATTAATCTATGTAGAGAAAGCAGAAGCACAAGCAAGAGGAATCCTGGGTCTGTAGCTTAATGTGATGCGCACCATTGGGGATGAATTTGATTTCTGTCTTCTGCTTCTTTCCCATATCAAGTTTTTGGAGGTTTGTAATCATTACATAAAATGGATGAACAGGAGTGGAATAACTCCTCCATTGTAGGTAGGAGCTACTGCACAGTACCAGTTTATTGAGCCATATTGCTTCTATGTACCCTAGCTTTCCAGATAGCAAGAAAGAAATATATATACATTTCTAGCAAAATTTCCATCATGAATGACAGGGGGGAGGGAGGGGGAGGCCAGGAATGGAGACCAGCATCTGACCCTGTGCCCTCCCTCTGCTTCTCTGGGTCCAGCCCTGTTGTCCCCTCCCACCACCACTCCGGGTCTTGCCCTGCTTCCCTTTTGCTGCTGCTGCTCAGGGTCTTGCTACAGCCGGCAGGTGCTCCCCGCAAGGGGGAACATGGCATGTGGCCACAGGGTGCCGCATGGGAAGCAGGCGTAGGGGGGTGCACCTCACTTTGGTGTGTAGCTGCAGGGTGCTACACAGGGAGCAGGTATGGGGATCACACCCCACTCCATGGCCATGCGCTGCAGATGGTGGGTGCTTCCCACTTCCCCCTGCCCACTGCCCTTGTGGGACCCTGTGGTCATGCGCTATGCCCCCATGTTCTGTTACCCATAAGAGATACCAAAAATATATTGCCTAGCAGCTATTTCCAGTTCTCATGTGATAACAGTAAATTAATCAGTTCTATTTTGTAATTTTAGCTGCACTTGATTAACTGTGTAACTGAGTAAAAGTGATGATTTATAGGAAGTAAAAAAACTCCAAAGGCATCATGACAACAGTTGAACAGTATCTCTTTTAATCAACATGGTTTCCAAGTATCCAAATACAAAAGTGTAGATAAAGCAATTCTGAGGTACTCTGTTTTTTCATGAGTGTCTAAAATGTGTGTCTGGTTCAGACAAATTTTAACACCAAAACACACAATTTTCTTTGATATATGTTACCAAGAACACTTGCATTTGCCCCAGTGTTTATAGACAGCTATCCCAAGCAAAGCAATTAAGGCAAATGCAATTATTTTAGATGACATACTAGCCGTGATAATATAACAGGAATTATGGTACAAGGTTCCATAGGTATAGAGAGATGCTTAACTCTCCATACCCCGTTGAAACTCTCTTCAACTCCATTGAAATGATTGTTCTGTTCTAAACACATTTGGGAACCTAGACCCCATTCTTTATTTATTGGCTACAGTAAAATGATAGGGGGTCAGTATCCACTGATCCAAGTAGCTAATGCTGCATGCCAATGTGATCCCATTTCAATGGCACAATACATTATGGATATTTTACAAAAAAGCTGACTTCTTTAGAAGTTAGCGGTGTAGACATATGAACACTTGGAGATCTTTTGAAAGGGGAATGTATCAGAAGGGCAGCATCTGGTACATTCTAATTGTTCTGTGTGAATGAGCTGAGAATGATTCAAATACAGCAAAGCCCTCTAACTTTAACCCTGGATAAAAGAGTGTTAAAGTTGAAGGGGTTTGCTACATTAGACTAGTTCTCAGCTCATTAACACATTACAATTATAACATAGTAGCTTTCCCTTTTGTACAGTCCCACTCCTGAAAGGGCTTCAAGCATTCTCGGTCTATACCTGGTTGACAGAGGATGAACTAGGTTGTTAGTACACAACCAATACCCCTTCTAACCTGGTTGCATGATGGGCCTGATTCTACATTATTTCCCTTTGGATGAGAAGCTGAAGGCTGTAAAGGGAGGAGAACTCTGGCACCTACATTTTGCTGCCTGTGGCTGGATTCCTTGGAAGATTAGCCTACACCAAATTCAGTTACCTTGAGTTAATTAATTGCCAATTAATTCAGTCATCAATCCATTCTCTAAGCTCTAAGCATTAATACAGTCTCTAAGCTATATTCTCTAAGTGGCCCCAAATGTTTGTTCCATGATACAACTATTTGCTGTTTAGTGACTACAGTGTAAACATAACCTAAGCAAGGGCTTAGACAAACAAAATATTTAAACTGTGAAAAACAAGACAGTCTCCTTCCAGAAAAGGCATTGATGTATAATACAATTCATAATAATAAATTCATCCCTAATGCATCCATGGCAAATTTGCCCCTATGGCACCAATGCATTCTTGTCTGCAAATGTCAGCTTCTGGCTACACAATGTGGCTGACTATAAGCAAACCGGAATATATCTGTATCAAGTTGGCAATGAAGGTTCCAAAGGCAAGTAGGTCCCAGGGAACAAGGACCTATTTGCCAGCCAGAATTCTATGCATTTGCTTCTGCATTCTGAGGGGATGGGAGCCTATCACCCTAGTGACACCAAATACACCTTAACTCATTCCAGTGAACTGCCATGCAGCCCCCTGTGAGCCAGTATACCATGCTTGGAATTGGTACAGCCTAGCTTTAGCCCTAACAAGAGTATGGCTTGCATGTCAAATCGCTGAATTATGGACGTACAAGATAGGAATGAAAAATTTGTTTGCCATTTCATCTTCATAATTCTTTAAGTATTATATCCAAGATTCCCTGCTGGCATTTAAGGTGCAACCCAGGCCCCACAACATAAAACTCCTGAAGTTCACAGAACCTGAGGTTTCAGAATGCTGTGTACGGTTCAAAGGAAGGAGTCGATATTTTACCCTCTTCTCTGTGGGTGGCATTTCAACAACTTAAGACACAAAAATAAATAACTAAAACCATTTTCCCTTTTATTCCTGGCTAAATTAAAGGTTTGATGCAGAAATATACCACAGACCTATGCTTTTGATACTCTGAAAAAGTTACTTTTATCAGGCAATGAGGGGTCTCAGGCTACAGTATCCTTTCTAAGTTTACTGTCTCACTAAACTCTGTTTTCTTGGTGTGAGTTGTAGTCCTTTGGCATAATTTGGACATATACAGAAATAACCTGCACAAATACCTGCCCACACAAGTTCCTGTTTTTTATATATAATTATTCATTTATGGTGAGGATTATAATGTGTCAGGTCAGAGTTACTTTCTATCATAATTTGCAGTAGACTGGCCAGTAGTTAAATAACCTGGCAACTTCTAGCAGGCTGATGGCTTCAGGAAGAAGAGGAGCTTAAAGTGGGATACTAACCTTATACCTGGCAGGAGAATTGCCACCAAAAAGTCATGGAACTGAGGTCCACTCCATGATAGTGTAGACTGGGCTCATAAACCCTGGTTTGCAGCCAGATTAATACTGGAACTCCAATAGATGGGAAAACGGATGATTTCCTTTGTTCCAGCAGCTCCCGCTGCCAAGTTGAAACGTACTGGAACTTGCCATTTTTTTTTTAAATTAAACTAGTATGGCCTAGAGGGGGACCATGGTGTGAGAGCAAATCATTGTCTCCATATGCACTGCCCAGGCTTTTGTACCCTAAAATGGTCATTCCAGCTTCCCTTTGTCTTTCACCGATGGAAGTAGCAGTTTTGAGTTATAAGTCCTGCTTGTTTGGTGAAGAGAGGGATGCTACAGATTGCCTCTGCCAGTGGGAGACATCATGATATCTCAGTGATCAGCTATCACCTGCCTACAGCTGGGCAGCTCCCAGTGAGTAAGATCTGCCATGGTCTGCCTGCCCCAATGGGTGCTTGGATCCAAGAAAAAACTCAAAAATCAGGTTGCATCATTGCATCAGACAAAAAGAAAAAAATAAAATCAAGGCTTCATATTTCAAAATGGAATGTTAGGGCCATGTGTGATGGCCATCCTGACTGATGATTCTGTGGATATTTCTGGTACTCATAAGACAGCCGTGATAGATATGGAATTAAACAAATTGAACATTGACATTGCAGCACTTCAAGAAACATGCCTGGTATTGGCTCTGGATTTAGGGGGTCTGGGAGAGAAGGCATGGGATGGGGCCTGGCGGAGGTCCCCCCATGGTCCCCTCCCCCCTCCTTTAGCCCCCCCCCCCCCCCAGTTACTGGCACAGAGTCCAGGTCCAGCTCCCTGTGGCGGTGAGCGGGGACTGCCTGAATCTCCAAATTTCTCTATTTCTCTGAAGCTCTGTGAATTGATTCAGAGGGCTTTAAATCAATTCAGAGCTTTTTATTGGTCTCCAGATTTGATTTCGATTCAGAGATTTGGCCGCTGAATTGGGTTGAATGTCCTCTGAATCAAATCAGCACCCGAAGCTTCACACAGCCTTAGCCCACACCCCTCCTCTAGTGGGGTGGATGAAATGGGCTGGTGGTATGTCCTCTGTCAATGGTGGCCTTGGGACCCTTCCCAGGGAAAAGGATGGGGAGGGCTGATGAGGGAGGAGGGGGGGACCTGGTTGGGACATGATGAGGTGGGAGGACCCTTTGTTACTCACAAGTCTATGCTTTTGTATTCTCCTTCCGTCTTGATGACTCTTGTTGTGTGGCTATCTCTGGTTGGTTCCTTTGTGTGGTTGAGCTGGAATCACTTTATGTGTAGTATGGTACATATAGGTATGTTATGGGTAGTATGGTACATACTCCCTTGGTTCCCAGACTGTTTTTCACACTGTGTTCTTGTTGGCCTTGTTGTGTTAGATGGCCTGCTTGCTTCCAGGGCTGTGAGAAACATTGTGTGTGAGACCCATGCTTTTTAGAAATCAATTAACCCCAGATGGTTCCTTAAGAGAAAAATACTACACAGTCTTCTAGCAAGAAAAAAACTTCCAAAGATACACATGATCATGGTGTAGGCTTTGCTGTTAGAAATGATCTTTCCTGAATGAGTGAGAATCCATCAATAGGTTCTGAGAGGATCCTCATGCTCCAGCTTTATAGTTCAGAAGACGCACTCACTTTAGCGAATGCCTACACTCCAGCACTCTATTCTTCTGTTGAAATTAAAGACAAATTTTATGAAGAACAGGCTAGTGCTAATGGTCAGACATCAAGAATGTGTGTCTTCTGAGGGACTTTATTGCCAGAGTTGGTACTGACAGTTAATCCTCATCAATTTCCCTGGGCTCACATAACAGTGGACATGAATGATAATGGACAATGGCTGTTAAAGTTCTGCTCCTTTCATAACTTGCGCGTCGCTGACTTGTTCTTTCAAATGAAGCCGTGCCATAAGATACCAGGGAGGAGTTCAAGATTTGGCCACTGGCACCAGCTGGATGTCATCACTAGACAGTAAAATCTCAATAATGTTCTCCTTGCTCTTAGCTATCATAATGTTGATTGTGACATTGATCACTCATTTGTGGTCACTAAGATCAAACTGAAACTAAAGAACATTTTCTGCTCTAAGTATCAGTGTTTGCCATGCATTAACACCACCAGTACATCTGATCATCAGAAAACCTTGCAGTTTATGGCTGCTCTGGAGGAGGCTGCTTCACAGCTGCCTTTGTGCAAAAATGCAGAAGAGAAATGGGGATGCCTCAAAGAAATCATCTATGTCAATGCTGACTCTGTATTTGGCAAGCATGTCAGAAGAACCCCAGCTTGATTTGAAGTGTACTCACATGAATTCCTTCCATTTATCAGGGCCAAACAAACTTCTATGTTAAATCATAAGTTCCTCATATGGAACTTTGAGACTAGGGACAGAAGTTAGACATAAACTGGTTTAACTGATCAGAAACTTGTTTAAACCTGTAACAGAAAAGACATTTAGTACACATAAACCAGTTTCAAAATAGCTGAAACTGGTTTGAGATAAACCTGGTTGAATATAGTATCAGGCTTAACTGATTTGGGTCAAACTGGTTTATGCAACGTCTATCTCAGACCCCTTCCTGCTTTAAGTTAAGCCACAGTCCCCCAGAATTCCAGCATGCTTTCAGCCCTGGGCTAGGCTGTGCTGTGTGCTGTACACAGCAGGGCTGGTCCCCCCACTCTGTTCTCTAGCTGAAGCAGACATGGACATGGCCAGACACCAGCCCAGCCTGGCCCCCTAAGGCTAAGGGGGAAGAAAGGTGGTTTATTTGCCCCTCCCTCCCTTCGCCCCCAGGGACTTTAGCTGGGGTCTGCCTGGCCAGGCAGAGCAGCCCCTGCCAGAGTAACCCCCAAATCGCTGCAGCAGCAGCAGGGGCAGGGGTGCATCCAGAGCCAGTCAGCATAGCCCTGCCATCCACCTGACTTGCCCATGGCTGAGGCTGTGCTGAGCTGGGCTGGCCTGTGCACCATGCTGAGGGTGGACATAAGGTCTGTGTGTGTTGGGGGGGACGGGGGGCTTCCCAGCTGGCTGTGGCTTCATGAAAGCCTGGTTCAGTGGCACAGGTGGCGATTGTCCAGGCAGTGATACAGAGGCCATGCCATTACAGCTGTGGATGTGTGACTTGGCAAGGTGAAGCAGGGGCAGGAGTGGGAGGAGGAGGAGCAGCTGGAGGTGTGGGGAGCACAGCAGTATCCAGTCAGCTGCAGCTGCACCAGGAACAGTCCCATTAAAGCTGTGTGCTGTCTGGGGCCAGCAGGGCTGTTCTGCTTTCCTCACCATCAGCTGTGGCTCCAGCTCCTGCTGCACCATGCAGCTCTGGGTGGATGGAAGCTTCAGCCTGGTAGCTTCTGCCCAGTACATGCAGATCTGGCTCCAGCTCTCAACTGCCTTCCACCTGCTCCACCTGCCAGCAGGAGCTGCACACCAAGCCAGGAGGGTGGAGGGGATGGCATCTGGGATATGGATCCTGAGCTCCATGCCCTGGGCAGAATACATTGGGCTGAAGTTTCCCACCTGCCCACCCAGAGTGGCACAAGGAGGGGCAGTGGTGGCAGATGGATCTGAGGGAGGCAGAACAGCACCCCTGGCCTCAGTCAGTGTGCAGCTTGTAGTGCAGTTGCAGCTGGCCAGTTCCTGCATGTAGAGGGATGGGGGTACAGCAGCAGTGGCAGCAGCGGTACCTGTGGGCACATGAGCCCCTGCAGCAGGCAGCTCCCAAGCTCCAGGCCCTCTGGCACCTCCAAGCCAGCCTGGGCAGCCACGAGTGTGTCCAGCTGGGCTGCCAAGATGCCTGCAGCTGCAGTAGCATAGCCTCCACGCTGCTGCCTGGTCAGCTGACACCCATGCCACAGGGTCAGACTGTCATGGATCCACAGCCAGCTGGGAAGGGCCCTGCCCCTGCAGCCCAGCCTGAGCCAGCCCCACCAGGCCCTTCCCAGCTGGCTGCACCTCCATGAAAGCCCCACCTCGTCTGGGTGCATGGAACTGGTAGCAATGCAGATTCACAGCTCCTGTGGCCCCAGCCTGAGCCTCAGTCTGCTGGGAAGGGCCCAGTCCTCATGTCCCAGCCTGCACTGGCCCCACCATTCCTGCCATCAGCAGCACCTTTGGGCTGGCCTGGCTCAACTCCACAGCCCCAGCCCCAGCCTCAGCCCCACAGCCTGAGTCTTGGCCCCAGGATGATGGCAGAGCCAGGCCAGCTGGCTCTGGCCAGGCCCATGCCGCATTAGCAGCCAGCAGGGGGGAAAGCCGGGCAGATCCTGTCTGGGGTCCCTGTGCTGGTGCCCAACAGGGGAGACAGAGGAATTTAATTCCCCTCTCTGCCCCGCTTTGCCTGAGGTACTGCCTACCCTGCCCCCCAACAAGTGTGGCAAGGGCTGCTTCCCTCCTCCTCCTCCAGGCACACCTTGGCTGGGGTCCCTGCAGGCCAGAGTAAGGGCTTAAACTCCGCTCCAATAATCCTTAGTAGTCTGGCCATTTGTGTGTGGGGGTGTGGGGTTGGGGGAGGGGTGGCTAGGCCCCCCAGGTCAACTTCTCTACAGCCCTGTAGCTGCTGTAGAAGGGAAGGAAGGGCTTGCTTTAGTGCTCCTCCAGCTTCTAGCCTGAGCTACTGCAGACATGTCGCTGCATTTCCGGATACAAAAGTGAATGTCTATTCACTTGCAAATTGGTACAATCTACACAGGTTAGACTAACCTGCAAAGATTGAATCAATTCAGGCTCGGGCTTTTTTGAATGTCTGTACCTAGCCTGAAGGAACTGAGGATAGCAAGGAGTGTCGTCCAACAAATATCAAGGCATTGTGCCAATGATTATTCCTTGCAACTATGCAAGGAAATTCAATTTTCATTTCACCAGTGGCCTGTATGATGGAATCAAGAAGGCAAAAGTTTCAACTGCAAAAAAATTGGTTCCATTAAAGACAGTATCAGAAGTCATAACAGATTGAAAGCAACAGATAGAAACATGGGTAGAACATTATCTTGAACTCTATTCAAGGGAAAGTGATGTCACTGAAATGGCCCTTATTTTCATGGAAAGCCTGCCTGTCCTTGAAGAGCTCAATAATATTCCAACTGTTGAGGACCTTAGTAAGGTCGTAGACAATCTGGCTATTGTCAAGTCCCCTGAAAAAAGTAGCATTCCTGTAGAAGTGATCAAGCGTGGAAAACCTGTGCTGTTTCTCCACCTATACAAGTTTCTTATGCACTGCTAGACAATAGGAACAGTGTCACAAGATATATGAGGTGCCAATATAGCCACTCTGTACAAGAATAAAGGTGAATGAAGCAAATGTAACAACTATCATGGCATTTGACTGCAAAGAATTGTTGGCAAGATTATCCTCAGGTAGTGCTCATAACACAGCTTACTGAACATGTTTATCCTGAGATAGTACAACTTCAGAGCTAGCAGGTCCACCATAGATACGATCTTCTAACTGTGACAAATCCAAAAAAAATGTAGGGAACAAAAAAGACCCTTTGACATCACCTTCTTTGACCTAAGGCCTTTGACCTTGTCAGCTGAAAAGGCATCTTCATATTTTTGGAAACAATTGGCTGTTCACCAAAGCTCCTCAGAACAACCTGATCTTTCCATGATTGAATGCAGGGAACAGTCAGCTATGATTGACTGATATCTAAGGCATTTGAGATTGGAAGAGGAGTCAAACGGTCTTGTGTTTTTTTTTCCCCAACCCTCTTCAGGATTTCCTTTTCTCTTCTTTTGACATGCACTTTGGGGACTGTCACCAAAGATATTTATCTACATACACATTCAGCTGTAAAATTATTCAACCTCACATGCTTTAAAGTGAAGTCTAAAGTGCGGAAAGTCTTGGTTCATGAGCTGCTGTTTCCTGATGCTGCTTCACTAATACCCCACGCAAAGAGTGACCTTCAAAGCCTCATCAGTCACATCAGTCATGCTTGCCAAGAGTTTGGTTTTACAATCAGCATCAAGACAACCAGTGTTATGCTCCAGAGTCCAGATCATTGATTCACTACCGGTGATCATAGTAGGTGAAAACATATTGGTTGTTGTAAGTAAATTTATGTACCTTGGGTCCATTGTTACAAGCGACCTGTCATCTGAGGATGAACTGAATATCAATATTAGCAAAGCATCAGATACCATGAGTGAATGAGTATAGAAGAACAACAAACTGACTATTAAGACCAGGATCAAAGTATATCATTCTTGCATTGTCAACACCTTTGTAAGGCAGTGAATCCTGCGTCACATACTCAATTCAAGAAAAATACCTCAACAGCTTCCACTTACATTGCCTTTGCCACCTTCTAGTAATTTCCTGGCAGGACAATGTTGCCCATACTAAGGTCTTGGAACATGCCAACATTCTGAGCATCTATTATCTTCTTAGTTAGTTTGACACTGATGGTTGGGTCTTTTGTGGAGAATGGATGATGGCTATATACCTAAGGTTTTCTTGTATAGATAATTCTTTACAGGAAGAAGACCATATGAGCATCCTTATCTCTGGTTTACGTATTTTTGCAAGAGAGATATGAAGACAATTAACATTGAGCCAGATTACTGGGAGAAAATTGCAGAGGATTAAAGTGCTTGGAAACAGTCTAGTAAGCCTGGACTGAAGGCTTTTGAGGACAGAATAGAAGAGGAAAGAAGAAACCACAGGAAGAACCCCACACTGCATACAGAATTGTTTGATATGAACTTCAAATGTGGTAAGTGCAGAAGGGACTGTCACTCAAAAATTAGACTCTATAGCCACACATGCAGATGTTCAGCAAGCTGATAACTCACTCAATGCAATTATGTTGTCTTGTGAGACATACAGGACACATCTACATGAGACTCTAAATGTGCACTAGACTAATTCTACTGTGCATTAATACATGATGGCAAAAAACATGCTAATGCATTAATGCACAGCAGACTCAGTCTACTGCACATTAGCATCACTTAAAGACAATGAGCCTGGTTATTGCGCATTGAGCTAGTACCTGTTATTACAGGTACTAAATCTAATGCACAGTAACAATGGAGCATTAATGCATGGGTAGATGCACCCACAGATGCCTAATACTACTACTACTTTGACTATTATTCTATGATGAGCCCTTTTTGTTATACTATTGAAAAAGCATGTGAGTGATTGGTTTTATTTTGTGATATGTGTTTCTAAATTTACCTTAGCACTGTACATGTTCATGGGTGACATCAAGGGTTTTATTTGATGATTTTTAAATTAACTAATTTTATTTCTGTTATGTTCTATCACTGCCAAAATTGAAGAAGGATCTCTAAAAACCATAGAACACAGTTTCAACCTCTTCTCCAACTGAACAATTTCTCTATTTTCTCTTTTTGTTGCTAGGAACTAAAATATTTCTCCTTCAGGACTGCTACGTGCTGATGTAATGATATTGATATTGAATATTAGTGTCAATGACATACACTTTAACATTTTAATTTCCTATTGCTTCAGTTTTGTTTTTCTCCTACTCCTTCTGAGAATTATTTTTATCACTAGCAAACTATAATAGAACTTCTGTTTTCCATTCATGCATCACCTTAATTGATGTTCAAAAAAGGCCAGTCATCCTGCAGTGGGGTTTGATTACCAAAGCTTTTAGAGCATGCCAACACCTAACAATTTGTGACAGAGTGTATTGCTCCTGAATGTGCCATTTTAATGTGTACCCAGGACTGCAGTATGTTGAACTGAGTCAGAGCAACCCTAGCTATCAGGGGACCGGGGGGAGGGGGGGGGGGCGCAGGTGCATCCGGCCTTCCTGGGGCTGCTCCTGCCCAGTTCAGTGTGCTGCACAGGGGCTGACTGGGGCACAAAGGTGCTCCAGTTTCGGGCTAGCCAGCAAGCAGCCCCCAAACTGAAGCACCCTTGTGCCCCAGCCAACTGTGTCATCATCTATATGTGGTGTTGCAGAGTAAAAAACTCAGCAGTAGGATAGTACTTGTATTTATAAGCACCACCCTGATGCAGAGTTAATTAGTTTCCTGTGGCCAAATAGGGCTGCACATGTAGATGCAGGAGGTTTACTGTGGAGCTAATTAGTCTACTTGGCAGTAAATGTCTTATGTAGATGTGTCCACACAGTAGGTAATCTTTTCTATGTATGTAAAGGTACTAGGTTAAATGTTATATTTGTTTTTGTTAGAATGTTTTCCCCTTTTATTTTGGAAAATATTACTAAGCTTATTTTGCAATTCTGTGAAATATTATGATATAGAACACTTTTATGGCTTTATTTTCATAGGAAGACAAGCAGCATAGAAAAAGCCAAAATGAGGGAGAGATGATTCCCTTTTTGTTTTCTTTTTTCTTTTTCATCAAACTGCCTTTTAGCATAGATGGAATGAATTCATATTGAGAGGTATAAGTTCTTCAGTGTATTGTAAATAATCAGATTTTTTCAAGCATAATTATGATCAAATAGTATCTTGCAACATAAATGCATTTAATAGCCTAGTCAAGAAAGGGACTATTTGGGGGAAATGTTCTTTTGGTGTAGATGAATGAAATTTTACTGAACTCAATGAGGCTGCATGTTTTTAACCAAACACTGAATTTAATACATTGCATCAAACAAAGTATAGAGATTTTTTTTTTTTCTGGCATTTTTACATTGCACTTACCTCTGCAATGCACAATGTAATTAGATCTAAGAAAAGTTCACTAAAACTCTCCTCATCAGATGGAAAAGGGTGGCACTTTTAAATTACAAATCATGTAATTTAAAATTTAAGACAAACAAAAGCTTATTCAAAATATAGTTAGTGTAAAAAGTGTATTTTGATTCAATCCCCAGATACCTCAACATGTTATAATATATACAATGGCATAACTTGGACAAGTCTATAGGGGGTGATGAAGGATTTTCTGACAGTGCCAAACTGGAGTGACTGTGTGTGTGTGTGTGTGTGTGTGTGTAAGGTTACCAACAAATGCTAATTAAAACACTAGCTTTCATGGCTAAGAATTGTCAGACCATAGGTCCACCTTGCCCAGTCAAGCTGGTCCACTTCCAAACCTCCCATTGCTGCCAACTCAACCTGATCATGATTTGCACCCTCCATCATCCCATCCTCATGTCCTGCCCAGACATCAAGTGGCAGGACATGCTTGGGAAAGATGACTGTCCCCGGTGGATGATCATATATTCCACCTTGATCCCACAAGCCACTGGGGACCTCAGCTGGCAGTCCTACAAAGAATCATTTCCACAGGTGTGTATCTGGTGTGGTTCATGGATGCCCCCAACACTTGCCCCTTCTGTGAGCAGATGGAGACCCTTGTGCATGTCTACCTGGAGTGCACCAAGCTGTAGCCTCTTCACCATCTACTATGGCCTATGTCACAGTGGCAAAGAGTAGATGCTGAAAGGAAGAATTAATTGGGTATGACCAGGGTTTCTTTCCATTGTCCCTCTCACACTTGCAGCCTCCAGCATTTAAGGTCAAGAAAGTTCTGATTCAGAGGCTGTACCCTTAACCCCTATGTTCAATAGCTACCGATGCAATTTTCCGTCAAGATTTTTTTTTCAAGATTCCTTCAATACCTTTCTAAATCTAGCTAAACAAAATCTTATGGCTATGACTTCCACATTTTAATTAAATGCTGCATGAAAAATAACTTCTTTTTTGTTAGTTTTAAACTTACTACCTACTAGTTTTATTTTGTAACCTGGAGATTGCCTCCTTCTTTCTGTTTGTTTACCCTGAATACCTTATCCAGGTATTTGAGCAGCATTATATTTCTTTGTTTCAATGAATAAAGACATTGAGGGTGTCACGGAAAGTATTCATATCCTTGAGGAAACTTTTAGCCCTTCCAGCTTCCCTGTGACCTAAGGAGGGTTTATTCACCCACTGTATGCATTTGCCTAGTTTGTGGAATACCTGCTAGGGCTGCATGGCTGGTTTTGGATTTGCACCAAATATATAATCTATATGATTTTTTTTTTTAAATGAATGGCCACTTTGTTTCTTTTATTAATTTCAGTTGACACTCAGGGAAAAGTTTTACTTCTTAGTCCCTCAGAGAATCCAATTCATAAAGGAATAATAAATGGTCCCTGTAGGGAATTGATTACAGGGCTGTGAAAAATGAAATGTATGACTGTAATGCTTTTGACATGACCAGCTGTGATGACATGCAGTGATACAGTTTAAATTATTTTTTAAACAAGAGAATGTTTATGTGGAAGACTTAGGACTTAGAAAAACATGAACATCTTATGTGTATCTGGACATTTCCAACAGAGCTCAAGATCAGTTTACACTTCTTAAGATGATATAAGGCTTATTCGCTTATTCAGTTTTTAGTTTGGTTTCCACTGCACAAAATACTTTTCCAATAACATATGTTAATAAAATAAAGCTTTTAAATGGCTAGTGAAAGAGATGTGTTTTACGAATATTTTGAACTGTATAATTATAGTGACATAAACAAATATAAAAAGATATTCAATCTTCAAGACTACAACACAAATATTTTTTTTTCCTTTTTGATCCTGTGAAGAATGCAAATAGGCAGTTTACTTATGGAGTTAGTAAAAATATTTCAGCTTTATCTTGTGCATTCACAGCAGCTGTTACTATGTAAGGGTTACATCTGCCTGATCCTGCAGTGAGCAAACAAAAGCTACGCTGCCTTAACTTTGACCCCACGGCTAGGAACAGACATTACACAAACTGGTTTAAGTGATCAGAAACTGGTTTAAACCTGTAACAGAACAGACATCCAGTGCCCATAAACCACTTTCAAAATGGCTGAAACCAATTTGAGATAAACCTGGTTGAATGTTGTATCAAATTGGTTTCAGTCATTTTGAAAGTAGTTTATCAGACCAGAATGTTGTATCAGACTTAACTGATTGAGCTTAAACCAGTTTATATGATGTCTGCCCCAGACCCCTTCCTGGTTTAAGTTAAACCAGAGTCTTCCAGTATCCCAGTATGCTCTCTGGGCTGGGCTATGCTCTGTGCTTCAGAGCAAGGCAGGCCCACCCCTCTGCTCTCTAGTCCACAGAGGGATAGGATGTGGCGAGACGTCCCCCCTCAAGGCAATGTAAGCAGGGAGGGGGTTAAATCTTCCTTCCTTTTCCTTCTTCCCCTCCTCCCCCACCATAGCTGGGGTCTACCTGTCTTCCAAGGGGCAGAGGGGAGGGGCTGTGGTGGCTCCTGGGGCTGGCAGATACAGGGCAGAAGGGATGGAGGGAGGAATTAACCTTTTCCCTACCCCCTTCACCTTAACAGGGCCATGCTGGGATGGTTATCCTATGGGGTGGGGAGGGGGTTCTCTGTTCTGTGCTGGGGGAGACTCTTCCCCCTCCTCCTTCTCCTCCCCCTAGGGTAGGGAGCGGGGACTCCGTGTGGAGCTTCAGGGGGACTTCTCCTTCTCCTCCCTCTCCCCTGCCCCCTGCTGCCATGGAGTGGGGATGGGGGCTGTTTGCAAGACTGCTTAGCTTCAGAGGGGGACTCTTCCCCCTGCTCCTCTCCCACTGCCACAGGGTGGGGAGGGGGCTCTATGCAGTACTACCCAGACCAGCCAGGGCATGGGGAGTGGCTATAACAGTTGCTGGAGTGGCCCCACCCCCACATCCTGGCCTGGCCATGCTCAGCCCTGGCCGAGGCAGCCACACAGTGGGGCCAGGCTGGGTTGGGCTGCAGGTGCTGGGCCATTCCCAGTGGGTTCAGTTCAGTGACAGGTATGCGAGTGGCTGGCCAGGCAGTGGGCTGGTCAGGCTGGCTTGGAGGCACTGCAGGAGTTGATGAGTTTGCAACAATCCCTTGCGGTGGTGGCCTGCCAGTGTCTCTGAGCCAGCCTGGCTAGCCCACTGGCCAGCATCCCTGTCACTCAGATGCACCTGCCTGGGGTGACTCAACCCCACCCCCACTCCTGTGGCCCAGCATGGCCCAGTGCCACCTTGCAGCTGCCTTGGCTCTGGCTGAGCAAGACTGGGCTGGGCCATATGGGTGGGACTACCCCCAGCAGCTATGGCTCAGTTGCAGCTGCTCCCTATGCCCCAGCCAGGCTGGGCAGCACAGCACAGACCACCACCTCCCTTCCCCTCTGGGGTTGGGCAGCCTTGCAGAGCCCTGCTTTTCACAACACGATGGTGAGGGGGTTAGATGGAGGGAGAAGACCCCCCCCCCAGCACTGATCAGAGCCCTCCTCCCTACCCTGTGGTGGCAGGGGGAGGTTTAGGAGGAGGAGGAGGGGGAAGAGCCCCCCCCAGCACTGAACAGAGAGCTCCTTCCCACCCCACAGCAGTGGATGAGAGTGTGGAAAGGGAAGAATACCCCATTGGGGCTGGGCAGTGCTGTGTGCCAGGATTGCTCTCAGCTGTCAGGGAGCTGCTGGGGTGGGCAGAGCTCTCCCTGTCCTCCCTCCCCCCCCAACCCCCCAGCCACAGCAGTCTGACCACACTCTCTCTTCTCCCACTCTCTGGACCCTGCAGTCCAGGGTCAGAGTTTAAACCCCTCTTCTGTCTCACTTTGGCCCACTGGGGCCTGTCCATGTGCCACCCCCCCCCCCAGCTCAGCTTACCTGTGGAAGGGAAGGGTTGCTCTAGCACCCCTGGGGTTCTGGCCTCATCTACTACAGGCATGTGCCTGCATTTCTGGAATGAAAAGGGAATGTCTATCCACTTGCAAACCAGTTAAATTTCTGCAGGTTAGACTAACCTACAAAGATTGAATCAATTCTGGCTTGGGTGTTTTGGATGCTTGTTCCTAGCCTAAGTGAAGCAGGGTTAAAGATGGAGTGGTTTCGCTATATTTGTATCCATGATACTATTGTTAGTTCTGCTCATGCTTTTTCTATCCTTAACTCTAAATAAAGTTTAGGTTAATTTAAAGTTAAAGAACTTAATTTAATGTTAATGCTTCTGTCACAATTGCACACAGAATGATTTGGTCCTTTATCATGAGTGGATAGTTTGGACACAAAATAATTTAGGATTGTAAACAAACATATTGCTATTGAGAAATAGCATGTAATGATATAATCAAAGAATATATCAGGATTATATAAGGTTAAGAAGAAACATAAAATACTTAATACACATTTTGGATATGGATATATCTTTTTCTACTCTTATCTATTATTTGTTGGAGTCATAAGGGTAGTAATTCTTATGTAAAATGTAAACAATGAAAACATGCAATATATATGCCTAAAAACTACCTAATACTATAAGGAGTTAGTTTAGTTTAGATTTGAATTCCCTCATCGTCATGCTGTTGACATATTGAAATCTGGAGATTCGTACTGGAGCACATAAACCTGTATTCAAATAGCCTTATTAGAATGTAGGAGGCAAAAAAATAAATAAATAAAATTAAAAAAAAGTGTATTTTGAGATAAGTGCTGTGTGTTTCATTGAATTTCACACATATTTCTAGGTTGAAATTATTGTAACTTGAACCTTTGTAT
The DNA here is from genome assembly GCF_030867095.1 of Alligator mississippiensis. Lineage (NCBI taxonomy): Eukaryota > Metazoa > Chordata > Crocodylia > Alligatoridae > Alligator > Alligator mississippiensis. The sequence goes on along the minus strand of NC_081824.1, from coordinate 333,931,104 downwards.
ATGTGACCTTTAAAGAATTTGGTTACACTTACAGGAAACCACAGGGCAGAACATCAATTAACTTCCCTTGCATGCAGTTGAAATGCATTTTACCATTGACCCAAACACCTCCACCAGGCACCTTTTTGCTCAGGTACATGAATTCACTTAAATTTAAGGTTACAGGAGTTAATTAGGAAAAATATGAAATATTCTAACTAAATGTCAACTGGAATCATTGTTTCATTCATTTTATTTTATATATGTGTATTACAACTTTAATATTAAAATAAACCAACTCTTTAGTCAACTATTGAGGATAGAGATAAGGTAGAAAGAAACCCAAAGAAAATATTTCTTGTGTGTTTCCTCTCAAATTTTCCTTCATGGAGATATTAGAACCCATTATAAAGATCATTATAGTTTAGGTATTTATACAATAATAGTGTATTTCAATAGCCAGTTAAATTGGTAAAGAAACTCCAACTGACCGCAGTTTAATAAATCTCTAAATTGTACCTGGCCAACTCCCTCATGAGAATGCCTAAGAGATTTTAAATCTTTAAGTAAAATGTCCATTTAATCACACATTTTTATTTAGTTTAATTTAAATTATTATTTTCATTAAAAAAGTGGTAGGCTTTATGATTAAGGAGAAAACATTATGATAGTTCAACTGTGAAAAGTTCTATCCTTCTCCTTTTTTAACCATTGGAAACTTAGGCATTCATTTAAATGAAATGAGAATCTGCTCATTACTAACTAATCAGAGAAAGTGACAGAAAAGTCAATAGAAAGACAAGCCCTATCCTAATTTATTTAAAAGAATTGGTAAGCAGTGACTATCTTTTGTCTAGCCTTTAGTTGTTTTTGCATCCTTAACTGAGGTAAAATAAGTTAATATATGAGGAGAAAAGGGAAAAGGAAGAGTAGCCAGGCACTAGGCACCAGATTCTGCTCCGGGAAGGTAAGTGAGCCAGGGCTGTCTGTGTGTTTTGCTTGCTGAGTGTTTGTTTAGTGGGCTGTATATTTGGGCATGTGCTCTGAGCTAATTACTCTGAAATAGTGTGCCCCAGGGGTTGGTCCTGGGGCCAGTTTTGTTCAATATCTTCATCAACAATCTTAAGATGGGATGGAGTGCACACTTAGGAAGTTTGCAGATGACACCAAGCCGGGGGGCATAGAAGATATGCTGGAGAGTAGGGCTAGGGTTCAGAGAGACACATTGGAAGATTGAACCAAAAAAAATTGCATGGAATTCAATAAGGGCAAGTGCTTTGCAGGACAAATCAGAGCAGTTGGTGACAGACAAAGGGAAAAAAGCCAAGCTCTTCAATGAGTTCTTCACTTCAGCATTCCTAAGTACTGGCCAAGACAATTCACCCAACTTGAACATAGATAGATGTTTGGGAGGTACTAGACCACCAACAGTTAGTGCTGACTTAGTGAAGGAGCACTTTGGAGGGCTGGATGAGTACAAGTCAGCAGGCCCAGATGACCTCTATCCATGGGTGCTGAAGGAATTGGCCAGTGTCATAGCTGAGCCATTGGCATGGCTGTTTGAGCACTCATGGTGCTCTGGCCAGGTCCCCAAGGACTGGAAAAAGGCCAATGTGGTACCCATTTTTAAGAAGGGGAGGAGGGATGAGGAGGGTAACTTTAGGCCAATCAGTCTTACTTCTATTCTCAGGAAAACACTGGGAAAATCATTAAAGAGTGCACTTGTGAAGGTCCAGCAGGGGAAATGATGCTGAAGGGAAACCAGCATGGGTTCATCACAGGTAGATCCTGCCTGACAAAACTTATAGCCTTTTATGACCAGGTCAAAGACAGCCTAGATGCAGGAGCCAAAGCAGATATCATATACCTGGACTTTAAGAAGGCCTTCAAAACAGTTTCACATTCTATTCTCATAAGGAAGCTAGCAAGATTTGGAGTGGATGCTTTCACAGTCAGGTGAGTGGCTAACTGGCTTAGGGAACACACCCAGAGAGTGGTGATGGATGGGTCATTTTCAGCCTGGAAGGAGCTGGGCAGTGGTGTCCCACAGGGATCAGTCCTTGGACTGGTGATACTTAATATCTTCATCAGTGATTTGGATGAGGGTGTGGAGAGCACCCTGTCCAAGTTCACAGATCCCACCAAGTTATGGGGCAAAGTTAACACACCGGAGTGCAGGGAGTGGATACAGGCCAATCTCGGCAGGTTGGATCAATGGGCAGAATGCAACAGGATGTAATTTAAAAAAGACAAATGCAAGGTATTCCACCTAGGGAGAAGGAACCCCCAGTGCACCTATAGGTTGGGGGATGACCTCCTCAGTAGCATAGTGTCTAAAAGGGATCTTGGAGTAATAGTTGACTCCAAGAGGAACATGAGCCAGCAGTGTAACAAAACCATCAACAAAGCCAATCACACCTTGTTGTGCATTAGCAGATGCATGACCAACAGGTTGAGGGAGGTGATGCTCCCCCTCTGTGCAGCATTGGTCAGGCTGCAGTTGGAGTACTGTGTCCAGTTTTGGGCACTGCACTTCAAGAGGGATGCAGAGAATCTGGAGAGGGTTCAGAGGAGGGCCATTCATGTGATTAGTGGCCTACATGCAAGACTCTGTGAGGGGACTTTGAAGGATCTGAATATCTTCAGCCTTCACAGGAGATGGCTGAGGGGTGACCTTGTAGCTGCCTATAAGTTTATCAAGGGAGGACAACAGAGAATTGGAGATGCGCTATTTACCAGGGCATCCCTAGGAGTAACTAGGAATAACTAGGGTACAAACTAGTGGAGAGTAGATTCAGGTTAGACATTAGGAAGAAATTTTTCATAATAAGGGTGGCCAGAATCTGGAATAGTCTGCCAAGGGTGGTGGTACTCTCACCTAACTTGGAGATCTTCAAGAGGAGGCTAGACAGACACCTGGCTGGGGCCGTATGACCTTTGTGCTCTTTCCTGCCTGGGATAGGGGGTTGGACATGATGATCTTTCATGGTCCCTTCCAACTTTACAATCTATTAATCTATGAAAGTCCTGCACTTAGGATGGAACAGTCCCATACACAGGTACAGGTTGAAGCTAACTGGCTAAGCAGCAGCTCTGTCGAAAAGGACCTTGTGATTACAGTGGAAAATAAGATGAATATGAGCTAACAGTGTGCCCTTGTTGCAAAGAAAGTTAACATCATACTAGCCTGCATTAGTAGAGCAGATCAAAGCAAGTGGCTATACCCCTCTATTGAGCACTGTTGAGGACACATCTGGAGTATTGTGTCCAGTTTTGGGCTCCCCACTATAGAAAAGATGTGGACAAATTGGAGAGAATCCAATGGAGGGCAAGGAAAATGTCTATAAGTCTGGGGAACATGACTTCTGAGGAGAGGCTGAGGGAAGTGGTCTTACTTAGTCTTGAAAGGAGAAGATTGAGATGAGGTTTGTGAACATCCTTCAGCTAACTGAAGGGTGGTTACAAGCTAGAGCTAGACTGTTCTCAGTGGTGGCAGATGACAGGACAAGGATCGGTTGTCTCAACTGTAGCAAGGGAAGTTTACATTGGATATTAAGAGAAACTTTCTCACCAGGAGGGCAGTAGAGCACCTGAACAGGCTACCCAGAGAGGTGGCAGAATTTCCATTCTCAGAGGTTTTTTTAGACTCATCTCCTCAACAAAGCCCTGGCTGGAATGATCTAGCTGGGGGTTGTCTTGCTTTGAGCAAGGTGTTCATGATTTCCTGATTCCAACCCTAATTTTCTATGATTCTATTATTCTATGGGTTAATATCCTCCTCTGTCTTATTTTCCATTTGGAAATACAGAAGTGAAAGCTAAGATACAGAAGAAAAAATATGCAACCTTATAATGGATTGATTTTTGATACACAAATGCTATTACTTTATGTATTAAGCTGTCTCCTGTAACATTCACTGATGGCTCTTGGTTATACCTATGACTGTGGTACTTAATTTAATGTGCAAGGCACTTATGATAAAACTTTTGCTTTTTTTCCCCATTTGAGCTTTTCTGAGTAATTATCTCAGTTTGTCCTGGGATTCAGTTTGCTTGTATATTAGCATCATTAATCTTTAACAACATTAAAATGTACTTTGCTTCTCCTTAATAAATGCTAAATTATAAATGTGGGGGGAAAGTACACCTAAGTATTTTTAAGCAAAAACAGTAAAATAAAGTCTCTAGAGAGCTGTGAGAAGTGAAATTAATCTTAGGGACAGGAAGATGAGTTTAAATCGAGAAGATGGTTTGTTAATGGTATAATGAATGTAGATACCATAGATGGGAGGGAAACATTCACCACAGCATTAGTCCTTGGAATAGATCCTTGAAGTATTTCAGCTCTTTTTGAAGAAACATTTTCCCTTATACTATTCTTTGTTGTTGTTGTAAGGATAAATTATAAATGAATGTTTGTTGAAAGCTTTTTAAAGCAATTTGGTGTTTCAGTTAAGGGCCATTCATAGTTTTCACTGTGGGGCCCAGAGCTTATCTGTGCTATCTACAAACCTTGTGCCTATGGGTGCCACACTTGGAGGTGGGGGGAGAAAAATTGAACCACCTGTGGGAGTTGACTAAGCTGTTTCCACAATATTAGGGCCAGTAGGAGCAGCTCCTGGTCCCTGGCTGCCTGCAATACCACTTGCCTCTGTCTCCCCTGTCCTGTCGGTATTCCTCTGCTCACAAGGAGGAACAAAGTGGTAGACACAATGAGAAGAGCAGGAAAAGAATCAAACATACATGCTACAGTAGTGACAATGACAACAGCAGAATCCTTCAAGGAACAGACTGGATGTCACAGTCACACCAAGGCAAAGACATTAGGAAGATAGGGAATCTCACCAAGTCCTCAAGAAAAACCCTCATGAAAGGAAGCACTGCCTCCTCATAAGCGAGTGTTAAAGAGGAGAATGCAAGTGAGAAGAATCAGAAAGTAGTGAGTAAACGGTCACTAAGATTGGTAAGTAGCAGAGGGATTGGATGGGTTCCTTACCCTCCACCAATTCCAATAAAATCAGGGAAACCGGATTATGGACAATAGATTGTAGTAGAATTTTCCCTTTCATCATATACTATCCGAGCCACGTTGTGACCATCATGATTATAGAAGCCAAGATTAAAAATTCCTGGATGTTCCAGCAGACCCTCCATCAAGGAAGACCACTTGTTAGGTTGAGACCCCTTTTCCTAACATCAGAGCTCACATTCCTAATCTCCTTTTTTATCCACTGCAATTAATGGGTTCTTGTTGTTTGTTCTGTTGACATTTACTGGTGCCCACAACTTCCACCTCAGTATGCCCGCTGCCCATGTCCTCTTGATTCTTAGTTCTATTTTCCCTCGTTTCATTCTCTTCTAAATTTCTACAACGTATACATTTATTTCTCTTCATATCTCTTTTTCTACATCCTCAGCATCCCTTCCTGTAAGGAACACATTAGAGGCCTTGGCATAAACGCTTTCATGTTGTATATATTCTCCATTTCATAAAGAATAGAACTATAAGATGTTGCTATAAGTACCTAACTAAATAATAGAGTTCTGGGTTAAGCTACCAAAGTGTGGCTCAAGCAGAAGGCCCTTAAAGCCAATTTATAAGGGTGCAAACAAGCAGTAATGGGATCCAGTTTAGGTTAAGGTGCCTTACTTTAAGGTGTACAAGCCTAAACTGGGAGCAGTGCATGCAGACGTTTCTTATTTGCTGGGAGTAGAACAGGCAGATCAAAGTAAATAACTCAGAGGTGGGGAGATGCATGTGCTAATAGTCAGTGGAAGGGGGTTGGTGGTTCTGGGGTAGGGTTGGTGGGTCCATAAGAGTTAACAAGTCACCAGGAGAGGGGCTGTCCAGTCTGGGGGGTGGGGGTAGTCAGGGAGCTAAAAATAGCTAGGTCAGGGTTGGGGGGGGGGTAGAAATAGTACAGCCCTGGGTCTGGGGTGAGTAGCTAAGTCTTTCCCATCCTGGATCTGGCTGTAAATACGTACAGGCATTTGTTAGGCCAGTTTAACCCATTTTAGATAAGGTTAACATGGGCCCATCTAAAGTTGGTTCACATAGATTGGGCACACCATTTTTAGGGTTATCTAAGATTGTCAAGTGCCTGCACACCCAGCCATTTACATTAACCTAACCTTGGCATGGTCAATCTAAATGTAATGCTTGTAAGTATCCTGAATGACCACAAAGTGAAACTTTGCAGACAATTTGCTTGGTCATCAAAGGAAAGAAAACAATTCATATGTCTAGCTCAGCTAGATCATATCAAACAGAACACAAAGCCTTAAATTAGATAATCCTACTGTCATATATCATAGTTTATATATGTTAATAGGAATAATTGATGTAACTAAATATATTAGATATAATTTAAGGAGATTTTAGCTTCCTGCTTCACTTTCTCTGCTCCCTTCCACTGCTGAAGGAGCAGAAGCCTCCTCTGCCCTGCTGCAGCCCACTGTTGGGGAAAGCTTTGATGATGAACAGAGCAAAATCCCAAATCCCAGACATTTGTTGATATTTAACTTCCCAGATGGAGATGGGAGGACCCAAAAAGAGAAAACATCCAGGAAAACCCAGGCGTATGGTAACCCTGACTAACAAGAGCTCAGAATTCCTGGGGTCTGTCCTATATCCATCCTCTCAGATGTGAGAATGTTTTTGCATTTCCATTTCCTGATCTGAATGCTAGTTAATATTATGTTTAGCCTTCCAATAAAATTATTCTCTTTAGAAGAGACAGGTGTGCTCAATCTTTATTCTGGCACCCAGTCCTCCCTTTGTCTAATCTGGGGATAGAGGGTCTGAAGAGGTACTAGCACGCGATGACACCAGAGCAGAAAAGACAGTCAAACTGAGAGAGCAGTGATTCGGAAGCAGCTGCTCCCTGTGTATAAAAGAGCCATGGGGCAGAGCCACGTGGCAGGGAGGAGGAGACTAGAATGGGCGGTGTTTCCTCCAGGGTGGAGAAAAGGAAGAAGATCGCAGGGATGGGGCAATTTTGGAGGTTGGTCCAACGTGTCAGAGAGGCCTGGACAAAGAAAAGTATCTGAGTGTCTCCAGAAGAGGAGAGTGACCTCCAGTAGGATCGCACAGAAGAGAAATAGAGATGCAGGAAGCAGAGAAACTGTGAGAAGTGGAGGCAGGGGTGGATGCTGTAAAAGAAAAAAAAAAAAGAAAGCGAGAATGGAAAGGCAACAAAAATGTGGGGATGCCTTAGTTTTGATTTTGGTTTTTAGTTATAGACTGTTCCCCAGGAGGGCTTGAGGATAAAATGAGGAAGAACACGTAAATACTTACCAAAAAAATAAAAGTGAAAATTTTGAGACAATTTGAGACACGGCTCCAAAAGTTAGTTGGACTGATCCATATATTAATAAAGAAAAGAATACCCTGAAGGCATTTTTGAAAAACTAAAATAAATAAATACTTTTATATATATATAGTCTTGTAATAGTTAAGAGTGTGAAGTAGCACAAAGGACAATAAAGAGAATCATTTGACTACAATGACTGTGGTTTGAGTATTAACCTAAATCCGTGCATCAGGTAAAGGAGACAGTGGAAAGGCGTGGCCACTGATAAAAAGGGTTAGGCATTGTCGGTAGCCTACTGCTGTAATTAACACCTCCTGACTAATAACATCAACAATCCATCAAGATGTGGCAGGAAAGAGCTGGAATAGATGCAGGAGGTGATAGCCAAGGCAATCAGGTCAAACCCCCTTCACAGTTGCATTGGCTGGGAATTGAATGATGGCCAGAACAAGACAGGCAATATGGAGATGCAAACAGGTGCTATGGGCAGCCAAGAACCACTTCAATGAATCTTGCATCTGGTAGGCCACCTGCTCCAACAACAATAACAACAAGTGGGTCATCAGATCGCCCTCGAAGAAAAGTGGCTCCAACAAAAAACATGGGTCCAGACAAATCAAGTCAAATTAAAAGTCTCAAAAATGACGCCGCAAGACGACCCAGAAGGATTCTTGGAGAGTTTTGAGAGAACCGCATTGTCCTCAGGCATAGACCGGAGTCAATGGGCAGGGCAACTGGGGGTGTTCCTGATAGGAAAAGTCCAGGCAGCATACTGAGCTATGCCATGGGGAGAAGCCCTAGATTATGACAAGGTGAAGAAAGAAATTATATACTGATTGGACATCAATCCAGAAAGGTATTGCAAGCATTCCAGATGTGAAAGAAGAGCGAAGATAAACCTCCAAGGATCCTGCTTCAGCATTTGGCAGACCTGTTGGAAAGGTGGCTGAAACCACAAGAGGTGTCCAAAGTAGAATTATGCAATCAGATTTTATTAGAACAGTTCCTATTAGATCTAGATGAGAGTACTCAGAGGTGGGTGTGGTGCCATCACCCAAAATCTTCAGCTAAAGCTCTTTGGTTAGCAGATGATTTTTACAGTGCACAGGGAGACAGATACAGAGAGCATGGCCCAAAGGGAGTCTCAAATCCCACAACTTGAGAAATAGAACTGAAAGAAGCACGCAAAGGACAACGATCGATGATTGTATGTTTCCAATGCGGTTGAATGGGACATATGGCTTGAGAGTGTACCAGCTTTCCTCATCAGACATCATGGATGAGAAGGCTGGCCTTGACAACAGGATACCCCGGAATGAACCCAGGGATAGTGAGACAGTAGGAGTGATGGACTGCAGCATTGGGAAGGTTGCCTGTGAAGACCCAAAAGAGAAACCCACAGTGTGGGTCCAGGTGGGAGGAAAAAACATACAAGCCCTCGTTGATACTGTGTGTGTCCAAACTCTGATGAGAGCAGATGTGTCCCCTCAGGGGTGGACCCCAAAGGCCGAAGAAGTATGAATGGTCTGTATGCATAGACAATCATGGATGTATCCATGAAGGAAATATACAGTGGAAGTACTTGGCAACATAAGAGAGATGCCCATGAGTTTAGCCAAGGATCTCCCTTACCTGATGATACTAGGCCAAGATTGGACTGAAATTTACCAAGTATTAGATCTTGTAAGAGCCCAGGAGGATCTAATAGGAGAAGAAGAAGAAATCCCACCAGATGCAGGTGGATTTGATATACAGAGTTTATTGACCAGCATCCATTTTAGAGAAGCCCATGAGAGAGAAGATCTGTTCCAGTCAGTCCATTATCCAGTCAGAACTGGCCAAGTGGGTGAACAGGTAATATGTCCTGAGCATTGTAGAGCCAACCCTAGATACGAACTAAGAAGGGGCCTATTGTTCTGGATAAAAGGGGGGCAACTAGATGGGCCAGAGGTCCCACAACTGTTGATACTCCAAGCCTACTGAGGCCTACTCTTACAGTTGGCCCATACTAATCCCATGGGAGGACATATGGGAAGATCTAAGACAGAAGCTAGACTTACCAAATGGTGTTTCTGGCCCCACTTATATGAACAAGTGAAGATTTCTGTTGGGCTTCCCCAAACTGCCAGCGTGTCACTTTACAAAAACCTCCTCAGGCATCCTTGCAAACTATGCCCATAGTGGATGAGCCCTTCTCCTGGATAGCCTTGGATATAATTGGGCCTTTACCAAAAAGTTCAGTGGGACACCAACTAATATTAGTCCTGATCGACTATGCTGCTAGATTTCCAGAAGTGATAGATCTATGCATGATCATGGGCCCTCGAGTCACAGAGGAACTTCTCAAATGGATATCAAGGGTTGGCATACCCAGAGAGATCATTACATATCAAAGGATGAATTTCATGTCCCATGTGATGCGCAGCTTACGTCAAGTATTAAAAATAAGACACAGATAGCTGTGTATCACCCTCAAACTAATGGGTTGGTATAAAGGTTTAATGGGACACTAAAAGGTATGTTGAGAAGGTGTGCCCAAGAGGAGCCCAAGAAATGGGACTTATTAATACCTCAATTGTTGTTTGTGGTAAGGGAGGCCCCCAATCCTCCCTAGGATTCTCCCCATTTGAATTAGTTTACAGACATCAACCACAAAGTTTGTTAGATGTGGTATGAAAGGGTTGGGAGAAAAGGGTCCAACCAACTGAATATATCCGGGAATTGAGAAGATGGTTATGAGTAGGAGAAGTAGCTCATGACCAACTTAGGCAAGCACGAGAAAACTAAAAGGCTAGTTACAACAAAGAAATGCGGGAAAGAGAATTACGCAAAAGACAAAAGGTGTTATTTATGCTCCCTAGTGCCACAAGTAAGTTCTTAACATGTTGACAGGGGCCTTTGGAAATACTTAGGCGAGGGGATCCAGTTGATTATGAGGTACTCCACCCGGGACTCAAGAAAGAAAAACAAATCTTTCATGTTAACCTACTGAAGCCATGGAATGAGCCGGAGGGCCTATTGGCAACTCCCCTGGGAGAACAGCCTGGTGGTAGAGCAGAGTCAGTGAGGGTACAGAAACCTAACAAAGAAGTAAGCTTGGGGGCTCAACTTAAAGGGACTCAAAAGGAGAAATAAAAACTCCTAGTGAATGACTTCAGTGACATGTTTAATGAGAGTTCAGGCTGCGCCTGGGGTATAAGTCACAGCATTATCACCCAGAGGGACAAGTGGTGAGAGAGAAGTGGAGAAGAATGCCCTATCATCAATATGAACTAATCAAGCTAGAGATAGATAAAATGTTGGCCCAAGGTGGAATAACAGAGTCCTGCAGCCCTTGGTGGAGCCTACAGGTAGTGGTACCCAAACAAGATGGTACACTGTGATTATGCATAGATTTCAGGAAATTGTACACTGTCACCTGAGGGACAGTGATCACCAAATAATAGAATTGTTCCTAAGACGTTGAGTGGGTAAGGTAACTAGTAGGGTGAAAATGCTAGAATTTAGGAAAGCTGATTTCAATGAACTCAGGCGATTAGTCAAGGACGCACTGCAGAGTAGGAGTTTTGAAGAGATGGGAGCCCAGGAAGGGTGGTTGTACCTTAAGAAAATGATCCTTCGGGCACAGAGGGAGATGATCCTGATGCAAGGAAAAAGAGGGAAAGGGGCCAGGAGGCTTCCTTGGCTGACCAGAGAAATCCAGGGCAGCCTGCGGACTGAAAGGGGAGCATATAAAAAGTGGAAATGGGGAGAGATTACCAAAGAGGAGTATACCTGCTCTGCTCACACTTGTAGGGAGGCAGTTAGATGGGCCAAAGCTACCATGGAGCTAAGGATGGCATCCCAAGTAAAGGATAACAAAAAAATTGTTTTTTACATACATAGGGAGTAAAAGGAAGGCCCAGGGTGGAATAGGACCTCTACTAAATGGGCAGAAGCAATTGGTGATGGACAGGGGGGACAAGGCTGAACTCCTCAACGAGTTCTTTGCCTCAGTGTTCCTAAGTGAGGGGCACGACAAGGCTCTCACTGGATTGTAGAGAGGCAGCAGCAAGGCACCAGACTGCCATGCATAGACCCTGAGATGGTGCAGAGTCACTTGGAGGAACTGGATTCCTTTAAGTCGGCAGGCCCGGATGAGCTCCATCCAAGGGTACCGAAGGCACTGGCTGATGTCATTGCATAGCCACTGGTGGTAATATTTGAACACTCGTGTCGCATGGGCCAGGTCCCGGAGGACTGGAAAAGGGCCAATGTGGTCCCCGTTTTCAAGAAGGGGAGGAAGGAAGACCCGGGCAACTATAGGCCAGTCAGTCTCACCTCCATCCTAGGCAAAGTCTTCGAAAAGATTATCAAGGCTCACATTTGCAAGAGCCCGGTGGGAAAAATTATGCTGAGGGGAAACCAGCATGGGTTCGTAGCAGGTAGATCATGCCTGACTAATCTAGTCTCTTTTTATGACCAGGTTACAAAACACCTGGACGCAGGAGTAGGGGTTGATGTCGTATACTTAGACTTCAGGAAGGCCTTCGATATGGTATTCCACACCATACTGGTGAACAAGTTAAGAGGCTGTGACTTAGATGACTACACAGTCCGGTGGGTGGCGAATTGGCTAGAGGGTCATACCCAGAGAGTCGTATTGGATGGGTCTGTTTCGACCTGGAAGGGTGTGGGCAGTGGGGTCCCGGAGGGTTTGGTCCTTGGACCGATACTCTTTAATGTCTTCATCAGCGACTTGGACGAGGGAGTGAAGTGTACTCTGTCCAAGTCTGCGAATGACACAAAACTGTGGGGGGAAGTGGACACGCCGGAGGGCAGGGAACAACTACAAGCAGACCTGGACAGGTTGGACATATGGGCGGAAAACAACAGAATGCAATTCAACAAGGAGAAATGCAAAGTGCTGCAACTAGGGAGGAAAGATGTCCAGCATACCTACTGCCTAGGAAATGATCTGCTTGGTGGAACGGAGGCGGAAAGGGATCTTGGAGTCCTAGTGGACTCCAAGATGAACATGAGTTGTTAGTATGATGAAGCCATCAGAAAAGCTAATGGCACTTTATCGTGCATCAACAGATGCATGACGAACAGATCCAAGGAGGTGATATTTCCCCTCTATCGGGCGCTGGTCAGATCGCAGTTGGAATATTGCATGCAGTTTTGGGCACCACACTTCAAGAGGGATGCGGATAACCTGGAGAGGGTCCAGAGAAGGGCCACTCATATGGTTAAGGGCTTGCAGGCCAAGCCCTATGAGGAGATACAGGGGCACCTGGTCCTCTTCAGCCTCCGCAAGAGAAGGTTGAGAGGCGACCTTGTGGCTGCCTATAAATTCATCACGGGGGCACAGAAGGGAATTGGTGAGTTTTATTCACCAAGGTGCCCCCGGGGGTTACAAGAAATAATGGCCACAAGCTAGCAGAGAGCAGATTTAGACTGGACATTAGGAAGAACTTCTTCACAGTTAGAGTGGCCAAGGTCTTTAATGGGCTCCCAAGGGAGGTGGTGCTCTCCCCTACCCTGGGGGTCTTCAAGAGGAGGTTAGATAAGCATCTAGCTGGGGTTATCTGAACCCAGCACTCTTTCCTGCCTATGCAGGGGGTCGGACTCGATGATCTATTGAGGTCCCTTCCGACTCTAGCATCTATGAATCTATGAATTTCAAAGTTCAATGCTTTTCCCATGCCCCAAATAAGTGAGTTTTTAGAAAGGGTCGGAAGGACAAAGTTCATATCCACATTTGATCTGACCAAAGGTTATTAGCAAATCCCTGTGAGGAAGGAAGACCGAGCAAAAATGGCTTTTGGCACCCCTTGGGGTTATACAATTTCAAACATATGCCGTTTGGAGTCCGTGGAGCTGCGGAAACATTTCAAAGGCTAATTGACTTGGTCTTAGCCCCACACAAATGCTACACCACAGCCTATATAGATGATATCTCTATCTATACAAATGAATGGGAAGAGCATTTAGATGCCCTGAGAACAGTACTCCAAGAACTACGGTCAACCAGCCTTACAGCAAACGGAGAAAAGTTTGGCCTAGGGAAAGCTCAAATGAAATATCTTGGTTTCATGGTAGGCAAAGGCTGTATTCACCCTTTAACGGACAAGATAGAGGCCATCGGAGACTACTCGCCACTCCAAAATGGAAATAAATGCGGGCCTTTCTGGGATTGGCCAGTTATTATCGTCAGTTTATCCCACAGTTTGCCAAGGTAACAGCCCCGTTAACCAACCTGTTGAAGGGATGGGGCAATGGGCCCTTAAATTGGGGCGAGGAACATTTGAAAGCTTTTCACAAAACCCAACAGTCCTTATGTAACAAGGTGGTACTGCACATTCCTGACTTCAGACATTGTTTTATGCTACAGACCAATGCCTCCAACCAAGTTGTGGGGGCTGTGTTAACACAAAAGACAGATGGAGTAGAACACCCGTCACCTATGCTATCAGGAAACTCCAACCACAAGAGGTAATCTTGGTATCAGTCATCTCTTATAGAATTTCCTACAAATCATTCTGAAACATTTTTTTCTCCTACATTCCCTGCCTGTTTATTCCCCGCTATGCTTTACCATCCATGGGTCTCCTCCTCTACTCACTAAAGTCAGTGTTGGTTGGTTTGTTGGTTGGTTGGATGGTTGGATGTTTAGTTGTGTGAGGTCAAATGTGTATGTTAAAAAAAGCAAAAATCAAACAAAATCCCTGTTTCTTTTTTCCTCCTCTTTGAGGAGCTACTTCTTGTTCCTTTCCTTTACTTGGTGCTTTATGGATGTTTAAGAGAGTGCTAGTAAGTTAAAGAAAGCCCTCTGTGAAGAGGTATGCCCTGATTGCTTTGACTATCACCTCATGCATCTATACTGACTCTCACCTGCCACGTCTTGATGGATTGTTGACATTATTAATTGGGAGGTATTAATTATCACAGTAGGCTACTGACAATCCCTAACCCTTTTTATCAGTGGCCATGCCTTTCCGCTGTCTCCTTTACCTGACACACAGATTTAGGTTAATACTCAAACCACAGTCGGTTGTAGTCAAATGATTCTCTTTATTGTCCTTTGTGTTACTTCACGCTCTTAACTATTACAAGACTATACACACACACACACACACACACACACATATATATATATATATAAATGTATTTATTTATATATATATATATATATATATATATATATATATATATATATATATATATAAGCATTTATTTATTTATTTATTTTAGTTTTTCAAAAATGCCTTCAGGGTATTCTTTTCTTTATTGATCAGTCCAACTAATTTTCAGAGCCAAGTTTCGAATTGTCTCAAAATTTCCACTTTTTTTCCAATTTTTTTTGGTAACTATTTACACATTCTTCCTTGTTTTATCCTCAAGCCCTCCCGGGGAACAGCCTATAACTGAAAACCAAAATCAAAGCCTTTCCTTTCCTTTTCTTACTCTTCTTGCTTTCTTTTTTTTTTTTTTTTTCTTTTAGAGCATCCACCCCTGCTTCCGCTTCTTACAGCTTCTCTGCTTCCGGCATCTCTTTTTCTCTTCTGTGCAATCCCATTGGAGGTCACTCTCCTCTTCTGGAGACACTCAGCTCCTTTTCTTTGTCCAGCCCTCTCTGACACACTGGACCGACCTCCAAAATTGTCTCATTCCTGCAATCTTCTCCTCCTTCTCTGCCCTGCAGGAGACACCGCCTGTTCTTGCCTCCTCCTCCCTGCCACACAGTTCTACCCTGCAGCTTTTATATCCCTAGATGCAACACCTTTTAGTGTGTTTTCCTGTGACAGGCCTTGTTCTACCCAACATTATCTACAAAAATAGAAGATTGCTATATTTTATCACAGTAATTCACTGTGATTTTACTAGAGTACTTGGTAATTGTCAGTAATTTGCACTGTAATTAATACTGATAAGGTATTTTTTTCCTTAGGGTTATATGCAGGGACAGTAGCCTTCTATGTTGTTTTGTGTATAAATTGATAGAGCAATTTCTCTATTTGCATCTAGCAGATAGTTGGAAAAGGAAACTATGACAACACAAAAGGTACAAGCTGTCAAATTAACAAAGATAACAAAGCAGATTGTCACTGGATTGCAAAAAAAGATTGGGGGTATAAATTAAAAGGGAAATAAACCATTTTTGTATGTTTAAAACACAGCAAGTTTCATTTTTGTAGGCATTTCTTATTGTACAAACACATCCATCTGTTATTAAGTAGGCATTAAGACAAGCTGAAAAGTAAAGTAGTAATTCTGTGACAGAAAATGAGGCTTTATTAGCAAAATGAAAATCAGTCTTTGGGACTAGCTTCATCTCATTATTTCGCTCTTTTTTAAAAAATTGAAATTGATCCTCTTGTACAAGGATTGTAATTTGAAACACCTTACAACCAATTAGTCCGTAATGAAAATATTTAAAATGTGCACAGCACTGGCTCCATTTATTAACATGCACATCTTTGGTCCCATATTATAGTTGACTGAAGATGTTATTATGATAACAATGATTCAGAGGGACAAAACAACAGCAGCATTGATCTGATGGTGCTGTAATCTCTGACCTTAGTTCAGTGATTCTCAACCTGTTTTATAGTCGACACCCCTCCATAACTTTTTTGAATTTGTAGAACCTCAGTTGAGAAGCACTGTTGTGATGCCTCATCATAGCTCAGTGGTTCTCAACTGCGGTGCTTCCACTGCTGCCACCAGGTTAAACTGCCCCATGTACTTCATGAAGGGTCAGACTAGGAATGGCTGTAATAGGAGGTGGTGTTACTGCCTGAATTAGGCAGGCAGGCATGTCCATGTTTGTTGCAGCCCTTCTCTGTCCTACCTCCCACAGTCCTCCCAGAAACAGAAGTTCATGGCCAGATGGAATTGTTAGGACCCATCTCTACTCAAGGTGCATCCACTATTCAAAGTATAGATATAAGATAACTGCAATGCAAGCACGAGCACACACCCTTGATGCAGCCCTTTCTGGTCTGCTTTGACATGATGTATACAGGCAGTTCTATCTTTTTGCAACAGTGGCAGCTGCAGCACTGGCAGTGCCATGCCACAGAACTCCTGAAAGGCCATCACCAAAACCCAGGGTTTCTGTGGCACCCTGGCTGAGAATCATTGCTTTAGGTTTCTCTTCTTCAGAAAAGTGAATGGTGGGGCAAGAGCCCTGCACTTCCCTCCAATCCATATGAAGCCCATAGGCAGGGTGTTCTGGGGGACCTGGGGACCCTGCATGGCATGGCGGTACTGTTGCGACATGGGGGGTGGGAGGGAGTTGCCTGTGGTAGGGTGTAGGGAGCACATAGTGTGGTAGGGCCTGGGGGTGCCAGTGCATTATAGCTAGAGTTGGGCAGTGTAGCACGTGGATCCAGCTGTGTGGCCTCTGGCCACTCAGAAGTTGGGCAGCACTGGTTTATATCATTCAGTGAGGTGATATAACTGTATCAGCAGAAAACCCCTTCCTGTTGTCAGATGCTGTATCTTCAATGAGGAGATTTGCCTTGGATGATTACACAGTAGACTGGGTGCCAAACTGGCTCAAGGGTCATATTCAGGGAGTAGTGGTGGATGGGTCAGTGTCAACCTGGAAAATGTGTGCAGTGGAGTCCCTCAAGGCTCAGTTCTGGGGTGGATGTTGTTCAACATCTTCATGAGTGATCTGGATGAAGGCGTGGGGAGCACCCTGTCCAAATTCACAGATGACACAAAAATATGGGGAGAAGTTAACACCCTGGAGAGGAGGAACCAGATCCAGGCTGACCTAGACAGGTTGGGGGAAGTGGACAGAGAGCAATAGGATGCAATTCAATAAGGACAAGTGCAAGGTGCTGCATCTAGGGAGAAAGAACTACCATCATACCTATAGGCTGGGAGGTGACCTTCTCAGGACCACTTAGGCAAAAAGAGATCTTGGAGTCACTGTAGACTCCAGGATGAACATGAGTTGTCAATATGATGAAGTAGTCAGCAGAACCAATCGCACCTTGTCATGCATCCATAGCTGGTTCAGAAATAGGTCCAGGGATGTGATTCTCCCTCTCTATGCAGCACTTGTCAGGCCGCAGCTGAAGTACTGTGTCCAGTTCTGGACGCCACAATTCAAGTGGGATGCAGACAACCTGGAGAGGGTCCAAAGAAGAGCCACTCATCTGATTAGAGGCCTGGAGGGAAGGCCCTATGAAGAAAGGCTAAGGGACCTTAACCTCTTCAGCCTCTCCAAGAGAAGGCTGAGAGGGGACCTTGTGGTGGCATACAAATTCATAAGGGGAGAGCAACATGAAGTAGGTGATGATCTGTTTACCAGGGCACTCCCAGGAACAACAAGGAATAATGGCCATAAGCTACTGGAGAGAAGGTTTAGACTGAACATTAAAAAAATGTTCTTCATGGTCAGGGTTGCTAGGATCTGGAATGGGCTTTCAAGGGAGATGGTGCTTACCCCATCCTTGGGGGTGTTCAAGAGGAGACTGGATGGGCACCTGCCTGGGTTTACATGACCCCAAGTTTGGTGACCCTTTTCTTGCCTGCGGGGGGCAGGGGGTTGGACTAGATGTCCCACTGAGTTCCCTCCCCACCCTAGAATCTATGAATCTATTAATCAATAGGAACACTACCTTTCCATAGTAGCTATAGAAGGGGTGGCTCCAAAGTGTATGTTAAGCTTATCCTGCCTCCTAAACCAGTTGTCTGTCCACTAAATCACATCAACTAGTATTTAACAGAGTGTTTGTATAATCTGACACAATTACATAGTTATTATCAGGGATCCTGGTTTTCTGTGATTTAAAAAAAATCCCCATTTTTTGGTTAAATAAAAAGAACCCCAAATCCATATTTTTCTGTGATTGAAATGAAACACTGTTATAGATAGATAGAGAGAGAGAGAGAATTGGGGTTCCTTTTTTTTTCACTAAAAATTTGGGATTTTTTTTTTTTTTAATCACAGAAAACCAGGATCCCTAGTTATTATGGAACAGAAGTAGAAGCTAGTATCTACTGTGATGGGGACCAGGATTGAAGAAAATATAATAAGCTGATATTATATTAAAAATGTTAGCTAATTTGACTTACCTTCTAATAATCAAAACCTGTTAAAATAAGTATTTGTTTTTTATGTGTTTCCAAAAGTGACTTCTAGATTTCCTAAGAATGATGTCTCACAGAGTCCATGTATAAGTGTCAATCAGCTGATTTCAATAGGTATTTTTGTCCTGTATCAGAATAGGTGAGGCCACAGTCAGGCCCCACATCTTTACAATGTGATTTCAAAGGATTATGAAATCCCATAGCAGTTCATTGTCCAGAATTTAAGCCTTTATTTTTTACTTTGATCTCAAAACCATGCTAAATCTTCCTTTCAATCTTGTGTATCCCTTCCCTGAAGAATAGAAAATCAAAGAGTGATCATGCCATGTACTATAATCTTTATTTCTGTGAAAAAAATACAGCATAATACTGCTATTTTAATTGTATTCATTATCAGTTAAGGGACACTATCTTGTTCTTCAGTGCAATTTTGCAATAGCTTTCAAAGAAACAACAACAATTTATTCTCCAAATTATTCATAGGAGTCTAAATGGTGCTTCTTAACTCAGTATATATAAATTAATTAGGGACTGAATGTTACTGAAAGCAAAGCATGCTCCTTGCCAGACTGGTGTAAAGGAGTGGTTTTAAACTCATCAGGTATTTATTAAGGGCTAACATGTATGATCTTGTTCCTTGTTTAGGTAATTGAGGCTTACAGTGCTAATTCCAAAGTATAAAGAGAAGGTGCTGAGGCCTTTTGTGACTCTCAAGAGCTCTCCTTTTAGCAAATGGAATGAAGAGAATTGTTTTGTTATCTAACCAGATTACGTTGGTACCAGAAGTCATTTATGTTCAATTATACTGCTTGATGTATTTAGTGAGTGGGCAGATTTTGGTAATTTGTTTAATAACATAGTAGAACAATGTTTATTTCATGAGGTAATGGAAATGTTGGATTGAGATATAATAAGCTTCATAGTGCATGTCAGTGATAGAATTACACAATTAATTATTTCTTCACATTCCTCTGAACTGAACTACACTCAGCTACAGGAGAATGACAGAGTAGAAATGTAGAATATTATTCTCTTGAAAAGTAATTGTAGAATTTTGTAGAGCTGCTTTTTTTCCTTGAGAAAGCATTTGTCTAGTCTGCTTTGATGTGGTGCTGGATTTCATATACTAGATCATTTTCAAGGTCTTACATTCTCTAGATGAACAAAAGTGTTTAATAGACATATTCTTCTTCCCCTAGGAATAAAACATGAAGTCTTCAAGGGCCCATTTTTTCTTTCAAAAATCTTTAACAACTCTGCATACTTAATAAGTTTTGTGATTCTTTGGGTCAAACGTGTGCTTTTTTGTGGAACAGTGATCGGTGATTGGTTTGTGTCTCTGTTCTGGTCTTCATTAAATATCAGAGGTCCTTCAGGGCCTGGGTTGGTGCCCTAACCCCTGGATTGGAGGCCAAAATGTAGGCTGAGCATACTCCAGTGTAAAACAGCTGTTATTCATGATTCCTGCCCATCTGCTATTTCAGGGGCTTAAACAGAACTTCTGTGTGTCTATGTCAAAGATGAATCACAACAGAGAGGAAAATACCCCCTGTATAGCACTGAATTGCTGCCAAGTTTGCACAGTAGGGAGAAACTTCAGTGTTACAGGATAGTGCTGTAGCCATATACGATATATAGCTGTGTACATCTGATTCAGGATGTGGCAAAAACAGATTCCATTGGGTGATTTAGATGCCTAAAAATTAAGGGTCAGTGTCTACTCCACCTATTAGGAATGCCAGCGGACTTAGGGTCCAAAGTGTAATGCTACTCAAGGCCCTGAAAATCCATGAATGCATCTACTTTCATAACAACCACCATCTTCCCATTAAGTCTAAGTTACAAAACAACAGTGAAGAGGAGAAGGACAAATCCATCTTTTTTTTATTAACAGAAACAGAATCTGGCCTAGGTGTCACTTACGCATCTTAGCAGGAAAATATAATTCCATCCCTGATATTTACTTCAAGAGCATTACTTGATGGGGTAAGTCACTTGTTTTGGCATTTTCAATGTATTCTTTATTTGAAACCTATGGTATAGTAGCTATATACAAATGGTCTTGAGAGCTTGATTTTCTGGTGGGGAAACGTGCTCCATCATGCTTTGTTTTCAATATGAACAGATTTCTGTTTTCTTGTGTTTCCTCTGAGATCCTATTATATGACAGTGTTCAAGATGTGAAGGCTGTTGGTCCTGTTAAATGTTGCTCACTAGTCAAGGGTGTGGACACGTGTGCACTTGAAGTGCTTTCAAAAGAGAAACATTTCAAAAGGGTAGCAGCTGGTACATTCTAAGTGTTATGTGTTAACAAGCTGAGAAAGATACACACGTATTAAAATCCATTCTAATTTCAACACTGCTCCATCCAGGGTTAAAGTTAGAGCCGCTTTGCTACATTTTTATGATTCTCAGCTCATTCAGATGTAACAATTAGAATTTAACAGATGATGTCCTTTAAAAATGTTTAGCTTTTTTGAAATGGCTCCACATCTACATGTGTTCCCGACTTCTCAGTTGCTTCTCACCCATGTAGCAACTGATTCATTGTCTAAATTTTTAGTTAGAATAGTAAAGAAATGGGCAGCACCCATCCCAAATAAGTAGTTAGTGTATCTAGTCACTGAACAGCTTAATATATACATCCATTCTAATGTCTTGTCTGCTATTCTTGTTATGATTTCGTTGTGTGAGGCATTCTTGAGATTACGGCCAGTCAAATGAGAAGATCATATGGATAATTTTTCTCTTTTATTTATTTTTATTCTATGTATGTGAAACTAAAAATCACAATTAAAAATATAATAGAGCAGGAGAGAATACCTTATTTACTCGATTCTAAAATGAGGATTTTTCCCCATTCAAAACAGGGAAAATCTGGCTCGTTTTAGAATCAAATATGACTCATCTGAAATCAGAAGATAGGTATGGGGCAGTAACATAAGCAAGGAGGCAGTATGATGAGACACTTAGTACAGGGATACCCAGCAGAGGGCAACCAGGCTCACATAGGCCAGGCCAGGCTCCCACGTTGAGTTGTTTTGGTATCTGCCAGCCAGGCAACATCTTAGAGCACCCTGGCATGGGCCAGCCAGGAAGCTCACAAGCTATGGGAAAGAACTGTGAACTGATCAGGCAGCAGCTGGGAGTGACTGGACACCTGCCCACCAGGCACCCAGGATGCAGCGGGGAGGGGCTAGCTAGGCACATAGCAGAGAGGAAAGACACAGGGGCTGGCATCATGCAGGTGGGATGGACCCCTTAGGGGTTAACTGTGCATGCAGTGGAAAGGGACATCCAGAGGTCAACCAGGTACCCTGTATGCTGCAGAGAGGAACCTGGCTTCAGTGACAAGGGGCACAGCACTCAACAAGGGACTCAGCACGTGCCCACGGACTCAATGCATTGTGATGCTCTAGGCAGCAGTAGGGAGAGATCAAGTGCCAGTACCATTCACCAAATACAGGACAGAATCTATAATAGATTAAGTGAGTTTGAATTGAACTGAAGTGAATTTATGACTTATTTGTATTGCTATAGTTTTTGTCAGTAGGTGTTTACAAAAATAATATCAACTTATTTTTCCCCCCTTTGTGAAATCTAATTATTGTGGGGGGGCGTATCTTAAACTCAAGGTCATCCTAGAATCAAATATATACAGTAGTTATCCATACAGTCATCTTGTTTGACTGGTTCTAGTCTTAGGAGTACCACACACACACACAGCCACATATTGATATGTCCAGCCCACTAGACTGTCTAGCTGGATAACTCTCCAATGAGATATGGCCCTTCAATAAACTTTTGGTGCAACCACCACTTTTTTTTACCTTAGTTACTTCACAGTAGATAGTCAGCTTCCCTTTATTTGCTCATATTCTAGTATTTAGTTACAGGGTCCCATGTTTTTAATGGAAGTATGAAGGAGGTATTGGCCAAATTTAACATTTGGGACACTCATTCTGACCTGTCTGAGAAGCCAGATATTAACAGTTTCTAGCCTGATTTCCATATCAGGGAGACAGACAAGTATTGTAATCTGTTATTTCTTTATGTTAAAATAGCCTCTCTACAGTAGTTCCTAATTCTCTCCCATGTGGGAGAAGAAAGGACCACACAGGTATAGAAGGAAAAAAAATTAATAAACACTATAGCAAACTCATATATTCATCAGCCATATGTAGGGTAACCATTGACCTGGACTGGTCAGGACAGTTTGACTTATGGCTCTTGCCCCATCCTGGCACCTGCAGCCATGCGCTGGCTGTGTGCCCCCAGGCCAGGTTGGGCCAGCCACATCACAGCTCCCACATGGACACACGGACAGCCCAGCCCGGACAACCCAGGCTGGCCTGGCTGGGCCCTACCTAATCAGGGATGGGGGTCTGGGGCTGGGCTGGCTGTACCAAGATGTGGCTGCAGGTGCTGGGATGGAGCTAGGGCCATGAGTCAGACAGAGTTGGTGCAGGCCCCCTGCCTGGCCAGCACCCTGAGCCCTGCCCGCAGCCTCAGCCCAGCCTGCAGCCCCAATGAGAAAGGTACAGCACATCCCAGCCCACAGACCCAGCTCTGGTATCAAAGGCATTTTACTTCTGCTCCAGTGCTGCCCACTGCCACATACTGCCCCAGCACGTGTGTGTGTGTGTGTGCGTGCGTGTGTGCGTGCATGGGTAGATACATGCACACATGCCCTCCTGTCCCAGATTTCCATAAAATAATTATGCTTACCCTACCTGTACATAAGACAACCTCCATATTCATATTTGGTGACTTTTCATCATTAATTATGATTAATACATCCCTTCCTTTATTCTGCAGAAGTTTATTAATAATTATTGCTAAAATGTGAACAATAAAATCTCCAGTTGCATCTGATTCTTCCCTTCTTTCAGGTAGATTTAGGGCTTGGCTACAGGATTTATTTTCTATCTGAAATACCAAAGGTTAACCTCGATGTCTCACTCCTAAGCAAAACATAAAATAGACATCAGACAGACTTGTATACTATAAAGTTTACAAACCATATTTGTACAGACTTCTTCTTCCCCTTCCCTTCTCCTTTCCCTTCTTAACAACTTCATAAAAATACCCAGAAGAGATTTTATCTTCCCCTTCATGAACAGAAACACTCAAACTCCAAATACAGGTGTAATCCATCTGTGAAAAACTGGCTTCATACCTAGAACAGTTGCCAATGACTTTTTTTTATTTTTAATCTTCTAGCCTCTCCAAGTATGGAATCATTCATTCACATAGGTAAAAGATTCAGCTGTTTCACTTTAGCAACCTTGCTCAGATACATTTTTACAGATGACTGAGGCAGAAAATTCCATATGCCCCAGTGGACAACATGTGCATAGCATTGATGGGATTTAATTTTTGTGGAGCACTGAGAAAGTTCAGAACTGTTAAGCAAGTCAGATTTCCAGTCTGTAAAATACACCTGGAAAACAAAGTAACAGTAGGTTGTTCAGATAAACTATAGGTAATAGCTGAATGAAGAAGTCATCTTCCAAATTTTGAACTAATTCCTCATGTTCTGAGTTTACAAGGATTCTAGGAAATCAAATCAAATATGTACAATTTCAGAACATGTAAGTCATTTTCTACAAAATGAAGGGTTTTAACGTTTTAAAAGCTGTCAGATTAGGAAAACCGTCATCTCTTCTGCATTTTTAACAGACAGGAAAGGAGTGTAGAGACAGAGGAGATGACAGCCCCCAAATCTGTGGGTGCCTATAAACATGTTTGGCAGTTGGGAGGGGCTGTTTTAACTAGAGCATACCACCCACCTGTACTGCCTGGCCCCTCTCAAGGAAGTACGTACTGTAATATATAAATTCGTTTTTTAACCCTCATCCATTCTCATGACACCATAACCATTGTTCTCATGGTTATCCCACATTTTGACATTGTTGGTCTCATGGGGTAACTTGTTACCCCACCTACATGAACAAAATGGAACCAGTGACAACAGTATAAATGTACCAAAAACTATTTATTAAACATAATGATTGTTTGAACAGAGTATTTATGATGTTTTGAAACCAAAATATTATTTAACTAGAAATATCAACAAAATTTAAACTTTTTTTTAGAGTTTCAAAATGTGAATGAACAATTTGCTATGTCTGCAGTTCACACGGTTTTCAAACCAGCAATTACTTCCAAAAACATTTCCTAACTGTTTTAACTAAATATTGCATTCCTCACAAAACAACAGTGATGTACTGTGATGCACACAAGTAAATCACTTACAATCTTCACATTGTTTCTGGGTTTTGCAGTCATCATCTGTCCTTGGACAAAAAGCACAATGTCCATTCATGCTTGCAGAAGGTTCTACTGGGATGCGTTGTGGCAATTTGTAATTTAAGGCAGTCATACCACACTTGACAGACTTAGACAGATTACATGTACCGATCATTCTTCATTTTATTTGTCTACCAATCAACTGTTCTTCAAGCTCCTGCAAAAAAGTGCCATCTTCTTAAATGTGATCTTTGCTTCCAGTTTGCACTGTCATCTAGCCAAATGATGAGGCTGGCAATGGCAGCCACATCTAGCATATTGAAAAATAGTGTCATTGGCCACCTGTTGATTTTCCATCTGCAGGTGGTCATATGGACTAAATGGTCAAAGTTATCCACCCCAACCTTGTTTTTATTGTAGTCATGGATGATGTCCAGCTTTCTTTGCTCCCCATCCACTAACAGGTCATGGTGCATGTGTGACAGCAACAGCACAACTTTGGACTTCTTTGGAACATAGGAAACTAGGGTGAGTTCCCCATCAAAAGCAACAATGGATGAAAAAGTTTCCCTTCATCGGTTTGCTTGCATTTAGTTTGGGATATCGGTCTTGTCTCTTTCCAAATCGTAACCACATAAGTCAAGTCCTGCTGTAGCAGTCATTCTGCTAGGTCTGTACTTGTGAAGAAACTGTCACCCCCAATATTCTTTCAGGTCTTGTACCAGGGCTGAACCAGTTTTTTCAATGACCTGGGTACCAAGATTACCTTGGCATAGAGCTTCTGGTTGCTTGCCCAGGAAGATGTTTCCAGACAGGGGGAATGATGTTGCTGCATCACAGCACCAC
This sequence comes from Alligator mississippiensis, assembly GCF_030867095.1. NCBI lineage: Eukaryota > Metazoa > Chordata > Crocodylia > Alligatoridae > Alligator > Alligator mississippiensis. Next base: position 333,905,621 of record NC_081824.1, on the reverse strand, counting down.
CAAATTTCCAAACCATATTTGGCAGGCTCGGTGGGCATATACTGTCTGAAGGGATAGCAACCCCTGAATGCAGTGAGCTGCTCATCAACCATCAGGTGTATTCCTGGAATATACCATTTCCTGAGCTGCTCCACAAATTGTGTCCAAATATCTCTGAAACCAGCAAGCTTGTCCACAGCTCTCCTTTCCTCATGTGTCAGTTTGTTGTCAAACTGCAGGTAGTTGGTGATTTGACAGAATCATTTTAAACTTGTGGTGGCATACAAGCAAGGATGCCCAGTGCATTGCTCCCACAACTCTTCCAATGACTTGTGATCACCATGGTATAGATCACTCTATATCTAGTCCTGTCATTTATACAGAAATTGCATTGGGGTAACAAGTTACTTTAAGATACTGCACATAATATGTGTCTGGGGTAGGAAATTACCCCATGGGAATGTACGAAGGTTAAATTGAGTGTGACTCGATCATGGGCAGATCTAGGATGTCAAAAAGTTGAGTGCAGATGGTGTAGCACCTATTTTTCTCCTGTTAGAGAAACTAGAAACTTTACTACCTGGAAGTGGCAATGACATTATTACTCAAATAGCAAGGTAGGGGCTAGGTAGGGGCTAGCACTGTATTATTACTAGGTAGCAGCTAGCACTGCATTATTAAGGTTAAAATCAAAGCAAAAACAAAGGCAGACAAGGTTCCTTGGGTGAATTTGATATCTTTTATTAGACCAACCCAAATGGTTGGAGAATAGTTATTAAGCAAGCTTTGGGGTTCAAAAACCCTTCATCAGGCTAAGGAAGCTTCAGCAGTTGGTGTGTGCTCTTCTTGGATGGAATGAAAAGTAAACAAGCCAGGGGCTGGGCTGGGCTGGGCTGGGCTGGGCTGGGCTGGGCTGGGGAGTCAGTTGCCAGGCAAATTATAATGTATCAAAAATCCAATGTCTATGTTTAGTCCATGATCTCTAGTATCCAGCAGGTTGATGAAATGGAGCTCATAGGCTCGTCTCTGGGAAGTGTTATGTAAGTTTCCCTTGAGGATCAGGACTGAGAGATTGGAGAGAGAGTGGCCCTCCTGTGAGAAATGTGCCCCCACCGGTAATTGAGTGTTTCTGTCTTTGATGGATTTCCGGTGTGCATTCATTCTGGTGCACAGTTGTTGTTTGGTCTCTACTACATATCTTCCATCACCAAATGCCCTGATGGAGGATATGTAGGAGAGACCAAACAACAACTGCACACCAGAATGAATGCACACCGGAAATCCATCAAAGACAGAAACACTCAATTACCGGTGGGGGCACATTTCTCACAGGAGGGCCACTCTCTCTCCAATTTCTCAGTCCTGATCCTCAAGGGAAACTTACATAACACTTCCCAGAGATGAGCCTATGAGCTCCATTTCATCAACATGCTGGATACTAGAGATCATGGACTAAACATAGACATTGGATTTTTTATACATTATAATCTGCCTGGCAACTGACTCCCCAGCCCAGCCCAGCCCAGCCCAGCCCCTGGCTTGTTTACTTTTCATTCCATCCAGGAAGAGCACACACCAACTGCTGAAGCTTCCTTAGCCTGATGAAGGGATTTTGAACCCCAAAGCTTGCTTAATAACTATTCTCCAACCATTTGGGTTGGTCTAATAAAAGATATAAAATTCACCCAAGGAACCTTGTCTGCCTATGTCCTTAGACCAACACAGCTACAACCCAAACTCAAGCAAAAACAAATAAACTTTATTGGACTGTGCACTAATTTTCTAGATTATATATTATATTTAAAAACTAGTAAAAAAATGGTGAAAAGGTATTGTTTTCTGAGTCCTGTAATCAATGTGGTGAAATGTATATCTTTTATTCAATTTCCTAAAACTAAAACTTAGTCTTCTGTGATCTTTTTGACACTTCCTTCAGTACTTCACTGTCAGCCATTTCTACACCTGAAATTGCACCTGAGTTAATAGTACCAAACCTGTATTAATGTTTTAGCTAGAGCTAAAAACAGTCTGCAGGCTTGTCATATGGAAAAAAAAATGTTATCAAAAATGGTTAAGATATGGCAGAATTGCAGAGGAAAGAACAGTTCAATTAGTGTAACACTGATGTCATTAAAAAGGAGAGATGGTCGTTTACTCCTGTGGAATGAAGAGATTAGCAGGAATCAGGTGGATGATAATAAGCTCTGAAATCAACTAACTCCTTCACTGTCACCTGAGTAGTAATGCCACTGCCACTTCCAGGTAATTGGTTTTAAACTTTGGAGGAGGAATCAAAGTGGGGTACAAGTGTACTTCTGCATCCAACCCTGGATCTGGCCCTGCACTCCCATCACAAAAGTTATGGAGGGGCTTGTCAAGTCTACTGAGGAGTGCCTCAAGTTCAATGAGGTTTAGCACCATAATTCTAGGCTTTTAGCCCATTTTTTCTCTCAGCTATTGTGCAGTGTAGCTCAGACATACAATGTATTTTACAAACTGCTTGATTCATGTGGACTTTTTGTGTAAGTAAAATTATTTAGTGTACATAAATATTTGCAGGGTCAAGCTCTACATACTCCACCTTGAAGCCAACTCTTAGGGGATATAGCTTTTTACCCCTCTATATTAAATTCTTTAATTTACTCTGTTACTGAGAGAAGAAGGTTTAAATGCAAGTCTCATGGAAGTGCTTTGTAGAGATTGTGTGGAAGGATGAGTAATGGAAAGGGTTCAGGTGTAGAGGGAAGCATAGAAGAAGATGTGAGGACAAAAAAATCAAGAAGAAAGAAAATAAAGTGATGGGTTGTTCAAATTAAGATGAAGACCCATATTAAGAAGGAAAATTACAACTGGCAGCAGAATTTTAGGTATAAACTAAATGCTTAAGGCCCTTAAAGGCATGCTTCTTTATATGGAAAGTAAAGGGAAGTCTTTTGAGGGGCATGCAGAGAGGCTCAGCATTTAAAGCAACTTGTCAGGTAGATAATTTTTACTGCTGCATTTTAGAGGGACTGGAGATAGTATGAGAGGAAAAGAAACTGTAGTGGTCAATGTCTGTGACAACCAGGTTGTAGGCCAGCTCTACTCTGCAACGTTCTGCCATTATTCATGTGTTGGCAAGAGATAAACAGAGGAATCCCTAACTGACTATATAGAAGTGATGAAACTGAACAGTCTGTGCTCTTTCCAATAGCTCAGAGGTGAAATAGAATAAGCTATATTGGCTAAGCTACTGATTTTCCATCATAGCCTTCAAACATATTTTCTAGTATAATATAGTTTTAACCCTATAACAATAAAATATTTCTCCTGCTGACCTAGCTTTAGATATGTTTTGGCAACAAGAAAAAGAAGAATGGCAAGTTTGGAAACACCAGGAAAAATTATCTTAGGCAAGATATAGAAGAGGAAAGAAAATAGCAGAACATAGCAGGGAAAAACAGCCTGTGCTGATTTTTGTTGCAAAAGAAGAGGCATTGAAAATATGCAAAGCAGGGAAATATAAATCCCAGGCTACTTTCTCTGCTGTGGTTGTGTATAAGATACTGCATTCTGGTATAGTTGCCACAGTAGCAGCAATAAATTGCCAAGATTGCAAATTCTGAAAAGAAGCACAAAATAGGGAAGTGATTAACAAACTTACTATTTGCCCCCCCCCCCCCATATGTATAGAGTGGCTAAATGAAAACTAAAGGGTTTTACTCCAGAAGAATCTGCAAGAAGGGACCTACTCAATTTGTGATTTTGTGAATTTCACAGAAACTCCAAAAAATCAGGCAATGTCTGTGAAATTTGTAAATTAAAAAAAAGCACTAAAACAAAATGCTGGCTTTACAGTAGGAGCTAGCAGTCCTCATGGCTTCTGCTGCCTGGCCTTGCAGTCCACTGAGTTGGGGGAGGGGAGAAAGATGGTAGTGGGAAGGGAAGAAGCCAAGATGGCAGCCACTGCTGCCTTTCACCGCTGATGAGGGCTGCCCATCATGTGGCCCCACCCATTTCTGCCAATCAGAGGAGGGGTGGGGTTGCATAATTAATGGTCAATCAGCAGCCAGAGGTGGGGTCAATAGGGCCCCTTGGTCAATTAGAGGTGTGTGGGAGGAGGGTGCCATGATAAGCCTGCACAAATGGTGCCCAGCCCTGAAATGAGCTGCCTGCCTCCTTGATTTTAATAGTTCCCTCTCTATAAGCATAGGGAGTAGCTTTTTAAAAACGCTTCTGAGGGATAGGAGCTAAAGGACATAGCACAAGGTAGTACCATTTTGAGCTAAAGGTGTTTGTATGAAAGTAGAAGTAATGAAATAATACCAACAAATCAACAGTCTAATATAAAATAGTATATATAATAGGTTATCAGGAAGGTCCATTTATGCATGTCAATAAGAAATTAAGATAGAAAAATAAAAATAGAAAGATGACAAGGAGCATTGATGGTAAAACAAAGAAATACCTTTAGGTGTATCTCATCAGACAAAATGGAGAAGTCTTATATATTGGTCATGGAATAATACTTTGGGCAATTTCCTATTTGTTGCAAATATTGTAAAATTATATAGAAGAGGAAATCCATAGAACAGACTTCAAACAAACAAACACAAACCACTCAGACCTCCTGATCAAATACACTTGAAAATGGAAAGCACAGTACTAAAACTGATAGATGTGAGCCACTAGTTTGAATAAGTTGCAGTTTCTAGATAATTTATAATGTGATAATCTTATCAGAGATGCTATAAAAAGATGGACACACAATAATGTTTTCTTGCAATTCCAGGAATGACTGGGTTTCAGCAGCTTGTCTAGACAAATACTGATGGATGTAAGATATTTGTTAAATGGAAACATAAAAGGAAAAAACAAGTGAACAGAAGTGATTTCAGGTTGGAGTCTAATAAAATCAAGAATAACAAGTGTGCAGTGAGACAGATGTTCAGATTAGTATCATGCTGTCAGGATGAAACATTTAACCAATTGTCATTGATAGGTTCTATCTTTGAAAGCTAGGACAGGTTCTGTCTTTGAAAGTTAGAATACCAAGGAAGGAAGGAAGGACTTTTTTTGTGAACTTTTTAGCTACTTTATTCATGGGTTCAGGGTACAAAAAGCAGGTCTAATATGCAAAGGAAAGACAGACAAATCTCCATCAAACCAAAAGCATCATACCATTACATTCATAACATCACACTGTGACAGATACCCTTGCAGTATTGCATGTCATGCCTAACATACTGTTATATGGTCAGGACACACGGTTGTACAGACCAAAGCCCTCTATAAACAAATGATTCCCACCCTGCTCTATCCAATACTACATGTAACAAAACCTTCAACTACCCACACAAAGAAAAAAAGCAAAAAGCAGCCTGGTGAGGGCCCAGGGCATGGTGTGACTTGGAGTCACAGTCCACCATGAGTCTGCCCGGTTGCCCAGACTGGTCATGAAATCAGAGCATGTATTGAAGACAGCCATCCTCCACATGGCATAGCACTCCCTCAAAGTCCCAGTGCACCTCAAAGGCAGGCACCTTCCGCCAGAGCACAGCATGCTCAAACTCCAATGAGAGGTGTATCTGGACCATGAGGCCAAAACGCCTCAGGGCATTGTCTGAGTTGGACCTGGCAAGACGGTTGTGGTGGGTCTTGAGGATGGCTATCTTGACCTGACCCATCAGAAAGTTGGCCAGCCAGATGGCATCCTGCTCAGCCGTCTGGTATGGGTAGGGGTACATGTGGTTGTTCTCTGAGAGGCTCCTGCCCAGCACCCGCAGTGGCAGCTCAAAGGCAACAAAGAGCAGCCACAGGCAGGGACAGTCAAGGAAGGCATGAAAGAGACTTTCCTCAATGCCCTCAGGGCAGAAGGGGCAGGCCATTGAGGCAGTTGGGTCAAAGTGGGATGCAAACATGCCAGTGGCTAGGATGCTGTGCAGCTACTGCCACTGCAGGTAGCCACTGTTCTTGGTGGTGGGCAGCTTATACAGTGTGCACCAAGCTGGGTGGGCCGGTGGGGAATCTGGCAGCTCTAGGTGTCATCGCAAGAAGCAAGAGACCTTTAGACAGGTGGGAGTCAGAAAAGAAAGAGATAGAAAGCCAGGGAGTCTTGCTCTCAGGATCATCCCATGCAGCTCCAAGTGAGCCTGGTCCGGTGCATCCAAAGCAGAAGGAAGGAAGGAGCTTTTAGATCTTCACTATACAAAAATAGGAAAATAGATAAAAGTGCAAAACCCTTGAAAAGCTTAACACCGGGTGTGTCTATGTAAGATGTTTACTGCAGAGTAGGCTAAGCAGCTTCACAATAAATATCTCAGTGTCTAGATATGCAGGGCTATTAGACTGGAGTAAACTAATAAACTCGATTGCAGGGCAGTATTTTTTAACACAAATACTATCTTGCTGCAGAGTTGTTTACTTCATAGCACTGCACATGTAGATGGCTGGGACATAAGGGTGCTGTAGTGTGGGGGCTTCCTGCTGGCTAGACCAACAGTGCAGCATCCTTGTGTCCTAGCCAGACCCTCCACAGCACTTTAAACCATGTTGGAGCAGCCCCTGGTTGGCAGGCTAAGAGGCTCCTAAAAGCACCAGAGTTTATTGATTCACATTAATATGCACATGTAGATGCTTCTACTGTAACCCAAAAAGAAACCTACCCTTTTCTCATTTCATAAGCTGCATGGTACTAGAGTAGACTAGGACATGGACACAGAGGTTACTATGGTGAGAGCTGAGGTCAACCAAGTATCTCCTGACAGATTTGTGGCCAAGGCACGCCATTTGTTGATCCATGAGGCCCAAGCCTGGGGCAAAATCAATCAGCAACATGTGGGGCAGAAGCATAGCGTTACAGGATGGGAGTGGTGGGAATGGCAGGATCTGGACAAGGATTGAAGCAGGATAAAGGCATGTAGAAAAGCACGAGCACATTTGAAAAGGTGTCATTGTGGAACACCACAAGTAATGTATATATCTTAAAGGTATTTTTACATGCTTCCAGAAAATGAGCAATATTTTAGAGGCTACATACAGGAAATGGCAGATGTTAACAACTTTAAATTCAGTGAAACCTGAATGGATTTGGGTACAGGGGAGGCCTACACATCACCCACCACCAGCCACCTGCCACCATCTGCCACTGTGGCTGCCTGTAGGAAGAGGGGACCTCAGGTAGGCCTGTTCACCAGTAAACACCACCTGCTGTTTTGCTAGCTGCTCCAGCAGCAACCCCTGTGTTTACCCTCCTGTGCTAAGTCCTGTGCTCCACTTCCCTTCTCCTGGTGTTTTGTGTAAGTTTGAGTAAGCAAGCATCATGCCTTCCTCCCTACCTCCTCTGTGTGTTCTTGTGTGTCTTTTTGTGTTTATCCCCCATTCCAGCCCCAGCCTTTCATGCCCCTTCTGCACAGAACCCCACCCAGTGCAGCTAGAGGAGGCACCCTGGGCACCCTGCTAGCAAGATACCCTTTTTCATCCAGGTGGAGGGGAAATACTATTACTCCCCCGCCCAAACCCCACCTGACCCATTCCCACCTAGAATCTCATGGCAAGAGCCAGTGAGAAGGGGAGACCTCATGGGACCAGGGGGCTTCCCCTGAACAGTCCTGGAGGGGGCCAAAGCCCCCCTCCCCCTTCCAAACCCAATCAGAGCAGGGGAAAAGGCAAGGGCTTCTAGTCTAGTCTTCTATCTTGCCATAGAGACCATTATACAAGAGGTGGTGGAGAAGGGACACAGTGGGGGATGAGTATGCCCCTCTCAAGCCCCTGGAAGAGCTGGGGAACCAGCCAGTCCTTGTCCTCATCTTCCTTTCTTAACTCGGCCATCATGCCCTTCCTTCAAGACCTGGGGAGAATCCTTTCTGGGGTTCTAGGACTCTGGCCTCCAGCACATTCAATCCCAGGGTGTGGGGTCATAGGCAAGGGAGAGTGGTTAGGAGGACACACTTGCCCCCACTCCCCTTTCCTAGCCCTACACCATTCTCGGAACCCCAGGCCAACCCCTCCTTGCACCACCATGAGGCTGAGTGTGTGCTCGCCCTGTACTGGCAGCAATCTTCCACCCAGAGCAGAGAAAGAGGGAGGTCCAGGTGCATCTCAAGCCCTCTCACATGAATGAAGCCACCCTTTCACCACCTAGAGGGGGACTCACATTGCGATCATGTCAACCACTTCCTGAGCTGTGTCAGGAATCCCACCCCTAGAAAATGAACAAAAAAGCTAGCTGACATCACCACTGGGGAGGACTCAGGATAGTATGGGTGTCCTGTGGTAAAGGAGCACATGTAGGAGACCCCCAACTCTCACCGCTGTGATCTTCCCCCTCTAGTGTATACTCAGGTCATGCTGTAGTCTGAGTGTCTGTGGCTGGACTACTGGCAATTCAGTAAGAGCCTGATGGAGGATGTTGGCTTTCTGGCTGCTTTCTGGGAATACTTGCTAGCCTGGTACAAGCAGAGGCAGGCCTTTCTCTCAGTCCAGAGATCATGGGACATGGGGAAGGTGTATGTGAGGCAGTACTGTAGCTGCTACACTTGGGAGCACACCCAACAATTGGAGGTGGGGTAGAGAGCAGTTCGAGAAGGAAATTCGGGAGCTGGAGAGGCATCCAGACTGCCAACCCAGACAACCCATCCCTCTTCAGAAAGTGTTGGGAGAGGCAGGAAGAGCTCCGTGGTCTGGACAACCCCAGTGCCTGTGGTGTGTTCATCCACTCGAGTGTCCAGCTCCTCTGGTAGATAGGCATGGCTCCTATTTCTTCTATGCCCTGGAGAACACAAGGGATGCCAAAAGTACATCACTTACCTCCTGGAAGAGGATGGAAACCACCTTACAAATTCAGGTGAGCTGAAAGAGAGGATGAGGGATTCCTATGCATTGTTCCCAGATCCAACAAATTCTGGTGCCTACCGGTGTGGGAGGCACTGCTGCAGGTCATCCTGGGTGACTGGGACTAACTAGAGGGTCTTCTCATCCTGGCTGAGCTCCCAGATGCCTTCCACCTGATGCCCAGAACAAAGTAACAGGCATCGACAGGCTGACTATGGAGTTGTACTGCTCATTCTGTGATGTCCTCAGCCCGGATCTCACTATGGTCTGGGCTGAGTCCAAAGGAGATGGGGAGTTCCCTCCTGACCCTGCTACCCAAGAAGAGAGATCCTGTGACCTGAGGAACTGGTACCCAGTCTCACTCCTTTATATGGACTATAAGGTTATAGTGGAAGCCATCTTGTTGTGCCTGAGGTCCGTGCAGATGGATAGATTCACCTTGACCAGATGTACATGGTTCCAGGGCAATTTATTTTCATCAGACTGTACCTGGTGTGGAACCTCCTCAAGCTTGCTCTTAGGAACAGCCTGTTATGCACCTTCTGTCCCTCTGCTAAGATTATAACTTGATTTTAGTCAAAAGGCCAAGAAGCAACCTATTTAATTTGTAGGAGAGTTGCAGCAAATGTCATCAAATTTACAGCAAATGTCAAGCTAACTTGTACATGCAGGTATGCAAATGCCATTATGGATATATTTGTTTAGGGAAATTGTAATTTCACCCTTTTCACAGGTTATTTAACAATTATTCCACCACTACTGAAAGAACAGTAGTATTTCTTTTGCTGCTGCATCTCATAACTTCTTTAAACAAATATATTCTATTTACATTTATATATACATTTAGTAAATGTAAAGAATTCAAAATACAAAATGTCTATTTCTATACAGTTAGATGCTAAATATGCCAAACTATTTGCATAATAAATAAGTAACCATGGATATATAATACACACAAACACACATACATACATATACATACACTCATGCATGCACTGCAAACAGCCATGTGGGACTGCACCATTTATTTCAAAGAGTGCAGATTCTTTGATCAGCTGTGTGGTACTGCCAGTGATTTCCAGTTGAGCAGAGAAAAGGTGCCCCCTGAATTAAAAGTCACAGCAAACATTTGAGCAGCTTGTCTGAATTTTAATATTGATGTGTTTTCATTTTAAGTCTTATTTTCACTTCCCATCTTTTTTTCTTTGTTTTTTTTATTTTTTTTTACTGGAGCTATTCTTTTCATCTTTTCATCAGAATTTCCACTAAAGATTATGATTCTTAAGAACTGTGAAATTTTACTACTACTGCTACAAATACAACTATTATTATTATTATTATTACCTGAATTTCAGGTTTAAAAAAAACCCCAAACTCCCCACAGTAAGATATTTTAAACAAACAAAACTTCCTTGACCTAAAATTAAATTATTTCAACATATTCACTGTGAACAGAATCAGATTTGTCAACAGTTTTACTTTTGAGAATACAAAACATATCATTTCAATAAACTTAATCAACAGAGAGTAAGAAAGACCTGGTTTGGGAATTTGAAGCCCTGGGTTCAGACCCTTTCGTTCTCTCAAATTTTAAATGTGCCTTTGATAAGTCATTTAGAGGTGATGGTGAGTTCACACTCTGTCCTTGCATTATGGTGAAGAGTCCCACTTCTCATAGTGCCCAGACATTTTTTGTTGTATATGATACATCACAGAACCACTTGCATGCTTCCAGTTACTGACACTATGGACATATGAATTAAGAGCTAGATAGTATTGCAACACCTTAATAATGTATGGATGATTATATTTAAATAATTTGATATTATATGAATGAATAAACTATTTAATTTTATTTAACATATCTACAACTGAAGGAATAAGATTGATAAAGTAACTAAAATAGATGAAATTCTGGCCCCGCTGAAGTAAATGGGAATATGGTCATGGTAATTAAAAAGACAGGAATTGCTTAAGTTAATTTTATGGAACAGTTATTGATTTATTTTGTTATTAAAGGAAAAGGTTCACACAAAAAGACAAATGGGAGGAACAGGGATTTTCATGGAAAGATGATAGAGAAATAACAGTTAATGAACTCATTAAAAACTGCAGCTGTAAATAATGAGCATTGTGTCTTCAAAGGATTTGATGGTTTGGTTTGATTATTCTGAGCTTTTCTAAACTACTTTTCTGCAAATGTAATCTGAAAAATCTCAGAAGACCCATTCTATCATGAAATGATTACATTAAAATGGAAGCAATTTTATGTGGAAGGTGTTTTCATCTGCTTCCCTCTCGGTTCCAGTTGAAACTTGTATGTACAGTGATATGATAATGGTGAGATACACATACACCACAGTATGGTTAAATGAAGCAGGCTACAACTTTATTTAAAATGATTACCTCACCAGGGGTAACCACTCTATTCTGTCCAGCAGGTGCATCTTGACTGAAACCACTGACTGTGGGCATAATCCAACAGTTGTTATGAAGTACTGGTGCCTCATTAAAATTGCAGGCTTGTCAAATAGCCCTGCCTGGGAGCCAGAGCCTTGACCCCTTCCTGGCTATAAACCTAATGGCAGTAACTAGTTTAACCAGGGGACTGAAACATGGAGCTCACCATGGCAACAACATGATTCACTCCTGACTCATATATTCCAGAAACACAAACATTAGCCAATCATCTGACTACAGCACCACTTCTACTGCCAAAAAGCAGTAGTGATGGGTGAGGCAGATGTCAGAACCAAGACTGAGACCAGGCAATATATAAATATGCTTCCCTCCCATGTTCTACACTTGCCCTGCAGGTGAGTGGCACAGAGCCAGTGTGGTGTGTATGGCTGGTACATGGGTCCAATTCCACATGTGAGGATGACCCATAGGCATGATCTAGTGCACAGAGTCATGCCATCTGGCATGGGGGCCTCCCCAACTGCAAAAATTATGGACTCATGGGGGGACATGGACCCATCGATGGATGACAGTTCTGCAGGTTGGATCTGGATGTGTATCTTGCCCAAATCCTTTTTGCCTGCATGGAAGGGGAAAAGAAAGTGAAATGAGTAAGCAGCCTTCATGAGCTGAAAGCCAAAAGGACATATGGAAAAATACTTTAGTTACTTTCACAGTCAAGACCTCTTCTCCTGAGCCAAGATAGACCCTGTTCCTAGCCCCAAAGAAGCCACACTCTAATCAACAAAGTGACAACATTAAAACTTCAGAAAAATCCCCTTTTTTAAGTAGAAATGGGACAGGAATGAATGTAGTTAAACCAGTTTACCCATTCTTAGTGTAATGGTAGAAGAACTTTAATGCATGTTTGTTGAAGGTGGAAAGGGGATAAAAAAGAGGATTTCTTAAAAAAAATGCCTGTAACATAATCCAGTAGAAAAGGGGGAACAAGAATTTTAGAGAAGATAGTACTGATAAATACCAAATATATTTGTTTTTAAATTAGATTTTGTAGGAGATCTAGGTTACTGGTAAACATTTAAAAGATGCTCTTAGAAAATAGGTGGCCCATGCTGTTATGATGTTAGTGCATCCATTTTAGTTATCATTTGGGACAAAAGAAATTCTATCAATAATTAAATATATATTATTATTTGATAGGTGCAAACTGAGGGCCCCTCTACAAGTGCAGGTAAAGGTGTAATGGGATCAAATGCATGATCCACACAATCACTCCTCCTGCCAAGCCACATAGCATCATAGCATCAAGGGACCAGGAGGGACCTGCAATATCATCAAGTGCAGTCCCCTGCCATAGGCAGGAGGTTAATGAGCTCAAACTAGTTCAACAAGGTGCTTATCCAGCCTCTTCTTGAACACCTCAAAGGATGGTGACTGTACCACCTCTGCTGGGAGTGTGTTCCAGGTTCTAGTTACCCTTAAAGAGAAATTCTTCCTTACATCCAGCCTAAATCTTCCCTCAATTAGCTTGTGCCCATTGGTCCTCATCCTCCCAAAGGTGCCTTCCTGAAGGGTTGCTCCCCTAGATCTTGGTGTTCTCCCCTGACATACTTGTAGGCAGCATATGGGTGGCCCTTCTTTTCATCCTCTCAAGCTTATCTGCATCCTTCTTGAAGTGTGGTGCCCTAAACTGGGCACAGTATACCAGTTGCGGCTTTAGCAATGGTGAGTAGACAGGGAAAAGCACCTCTCTGGATCTTTTGGCAACACATCAACTGATGCATGCTATTTGTCCTGCTGGCAACTTCATCATACTGTTGGTTTATGTTCATCTTCTGGTCCATTATGACCCACAGGTCCCATTCAGATGATGTGATAGCCAGTGGGCTACCGCCTATCCTATAGTTATGGTGAAGGTTCTTCCTACCCAGATGAAGGACTTAGCATTTTTCCCTGTTGAACCTCATGTGATTCCAATCGGCCCATAGAACCAGTCTGTCAAGGTAATCCTGGATCCTTACAAGGCATGTGCGAAGCAACTAGTATTTGCTAGATTATACCGATTTGGGGGACAGTGATTGTATTCCGTGATTTGAATCACTGTCCTGAATTCATTTGGCTGAATCTGATTTGGAGATTCTACTCCTGCCAAATCAGCCGAATCTCCAAATCAAACAAGCCCCATCCCCTGCACGCTCTCTGAGCCCTGTCAATGGCTGCCATGCCCAGCCCCACCCTCCCGGCTCTTTAAAAAAAAAGGCCCCACATTCAGTGGTTGTTGCCACGTGGGTGCAATTACTGCTGTCCCCCACTGCCCCATGCTGCATGGAGGGTTCTGTCGTGAACCCCCAGAAACCCCAATGGCTGTTGCAGCAGCCGTTGAACGCAAAGCTTTTTTTTTTTAAGAGCCAGGACGCTGGGGCTGGCTGAGGAAGGCGGGGGGGGGGGGGCTGGGAGTGTGTGCAGGGGTTGCAGGGCATTCAGGGATGCTGAGGGAGCAGGCAGGGGATGGGGCCTGGCATTGGGTCCTACCATGGTCCCCTCCTGCCTCCTCCAGCCCCCACTACCCACTACTTACTAGCACTGATTCCGCATCCAGCTCCCTGCAGCGGTGAGCAGGGACTGCCCAAATCTCCAAAGCTCTGTGAATCTTTTCCGAATCAATTCAGAGAACTGCAAATTGATTCAGAACTTTTTATTGGTTTCCTGATTTGATTCAGATTTGGAGATTTGACTGCCAAATAGGGCCAAATCTCCTACGAATCAAATCAGCACCCAAAGCTTCACAGTCTTAATCTTTACTCTATCCTCTGTTGTACCCACATGTCCCCACATGTGTATGACAGGAGGTGTGATTGTGGGATTGTGCATTAGTTTGTGCATCAAACTTATTTGCCAGTGCAGGGGCAATATCTTATCTCCCCCTGCAACCACTCCTCCAGTTACAAGCCCCATAGCTGGCTTGGATTGTGGGGCTCACAGCAGGAGCAGCACTGATAAATGCTGTCCTTACTGCAAGTCTCATTAGTTGTGTGACTCACAGCAGGGAAATCAGGGAGAATGCTACCACTTCTGTGAGCCTTCTGAGGCCCCGCGCTCATGGCATTGGTGTTCCCTGTGCTGCCTCGCTGCAAGCTCCACAGCCCACATCAGCTTCAGGTCTCACAGCAGGGACAACACCAGAAATGTTGTCCCCACTAAGATCCTCATCTACAGCAGGGCTCACAGCAGGGGCTGTGGGGCCATGGTGGGGGCAGCAGAGAGAACACTGCTGCCCCCACCATGGGGGCAGATAATCTTGCCCCCACTGCAAGCTCAACAGCCAGTGAAGCTAACATTGGGGACAACATTCTCTCCACTTCAAGCTTCGCAGCTGACAAGCTGCCACTACTGAGAACCTTCTCAGCTGCAGGACTGGCAGTGGTTGGTGCACCCCTGTGTCTAGGATCCCCTCAATTGAGGGGCCTCCCAGCTACAAGGGAGCATTTGGCCACATGTTCAATTAATAGCATTATTAGAATAAGCTACAAAGTCATTACACATTTTTTCTGGAATAACTTTGTAGCTTATTGCTTGTTTTATCATGCCATTAATTGGTTGAATGTGTAGCTGGGTTACAACTTAAAGCATGCTTACCTGGTTAATCACCCCTTGAGTGTAATGTATAGAGGGGACCTAATGTTACCCCAAATTATTTTCTTGTTTATATATAAATTAGAATATACATTAACTGGATGTCCTCGGTATTTTGTGATACCTTAGATCTTATATCTTTCACTGGCTGATCAATGAGCATTGTACTTTCCCCACTACAGACTACCATAATTTGGTGAAAAATCTAGGTAAGGGGAAAGAAAAGGTTTTTCTTGGATTTGTTTTATTTTCTTTCAAGAAAAGAAAAGAAAAGAAAAGAAAAGAAAAGAAAAGAAAAGAAAGCCCTATTTGAAAGTTAGACAGAAGTCTGAAAACTTAGAAATAGTTCCAGCCAGAATAGATCAGTGAACAGAATGCAGGTAAAACAGTCAAAGTGCAAAATCAAAGTAATTTATCACAAAGCTCTCTGATGTTTAACTGTGCTATCACCAGCCCATATGTGGAAGTATAGACAGATAGATCGGTGGACAAGATTATAAATGCTGTGAGTGAAGATCCTAGCTAAATGTTGTCTGTTTTAATCATTCTCCACATTAAATAAAACTTAAAGGTGCTGAAGTAAGTTAAGAAGAAAACAGATTTCTGGTTTCCGTGGTCTTAGCAATGAAGATGTCATGAATACTGATCTGTTGGTGTTTGTTCATTTTTATACATCAAGCATTATCACTTTTTTGCACTACTTGCGAAACTAAACATGTACTTTCCAGATTAATTTCAGTACAAAATGTTATTTCCTCAAACTTTGTTTTAAGGTTTCAAAGAACTATCTGACTAGGCAGCCTCTAAAGTCAGAAGTTAGAGTCCCTTTTGTATCAGCAACCCACTCTAGTTTCCATAACCCACATTGCCCTATCTTCTGGCTGTTTCAGTCACTCAAGGTATCTACAAGCACACCGGACAGTGCCAGGTGCTTTTAATTAGTGATCCATGCTAATTAAAAGTGCCCAGCACTGCATTGGATGCAGATGTATAAGTGGTGTGGCATGTGTCAGAACTGAGAAATTGGAGGTGGTTCACTTTGAACTGAAGCACGTTGAATGTATTTTAGTTCAAAGCACATCACCTGCCATTTTCTCAGTGCTGATGTGTGCTGCACTGCTTACAAACCTGCACATGATGCAGTAGGCTTGATGAATCAATTGATCGAGTCTGCTCTGACACGCTAGATTTCCAGCATATCAGAGCAGACTCACTGCATGTGGGCAAGTGTCCAACATGTAGATTGACCTAATGACCTAAGGAAAATTAGGTTGATATAGATGCCTAGTTGTGCAGATGTTTGAAGGGCTTAAATTGCCCCAAAATTGGCACATCCAATCTCATTTAGAGCACCTCAGGATATTAACTAATTTTAAATTGATAAAGGGTTAACACAATCTACAAAAGGTTATCCTGATCTAATGAATGTGTGAGAATTTTCACAGGATAGCTTCAGGGTAGAAAGCCCAGACATTCACCCCAGCCCTGGGACTGTACTGTTCCTACCTCCTGACCCTGATCAGGGTATTTTTAGCCTGCAACCACCACTCCCTAGATAAGGCAATCTCTCTAACAGACCTGTCAGTACCACCCCAAAACCTGCTAGCTCTCCCCTGCAGACCCACATGTTGGCAAAGAACAGTTGCAAAATCCTTTGTCCAAACATATATGAGAGGAGACAAAAAGTATTATTAGATTTGGAAAACTAGATCTGTCCACACAAAAGTCCTATCTGCACATATTTGCAACATTGCCATGAGTGACTGGTGCCTCCTGAATTGGGAGGGGGCACCCGCAGAAGCCACCAATGGCAGCAGCCCTGTCAGGGGGGGCACCAGCCCTACCAAAAGCATCAGTGTTGGCTGTCAGGGGGGCACTGGCCCCGTCAGGGGGGCACATGCACCGCCGTGCACCCTCTACCAGTTGCCTATGAATATTGCCATGCAGTAGATGGATACTGCATGACCTTAAAAGTTTCTCAGCAACTCTGAAATAAAAACAAACAAATAAACTAGTGTGTCAAAATAGTTCTTAATTGACACAGCATATAGACACACTGAAGTGATTTTTCTTTTTTGTAACTTGAGTGTTTTGAATGAAGGCTATGGAGTCATTAGCAATTAAAAAGAAATAGTGATCATTGAAAGGGCTGGAAAGGAGCTCATGAGTTAGTTTAGTCCAAATACTGCTCAAGATAGGATCATTCCTAACTCATCTCAGTCAAATGTCTGTCTAACCATCTATTAAAATCTCCAGGGATGGAGACTCCATAGTTAGCCTGATCCAATGCTTAACCACCCTCAGAGTGAGAATGCTCTTCCTAATCTCCAGCCTAAATTTCCTCTGTTGCAGTTTGAGGCCACTGTTTCTAGAACTGTCTCCTTTTGCCACAGAAAATAAATTATCTACATACATTCTATAATTGCCCTTCACGACGAACAAATGTTTCTAAAAAAATAAATCCACCTATACTTGAAGACAGTGTGACCTGGAGAGTACTGAAAATAAATACCTCTTTTTGCAACATTGTAATGTTCACAAACACCCCACTATACCCTTCCAAATATTAATAAATATAGCCAATGATAAAACCCTAGTATGAATTTTGCTATCCATCTTTTCACTGACAGAGGTTGACCTTTAGCCCTTCTCTTTATTTTGTTTCCTAGTCAGTTTTTGATCCATGAAATTACTTTGCCTCTTACCCCTTGTCTATTTAGCTTCTTTAATAGTCTCTTACGTGGAACTTTGTCATCTGCTTCTCCTTTATCTACAGCTACATTGATACATACAAAGAACATTAGGAAATTAGTGATTATCTTTTCAGGTTTTGTTTTTTTTTTACTCTGGTTTTAATTATTATTTCAACTAATTTGTTAGGTACAGCTATCACATTTATCGTTCTATAATTACTGGATTATCCCTAAAACTTGAGAGGCAACATTTGATACCTTATGTAACAGTGCCTGTTTTTAATGAAAGATCGCATATGCTTGTTAAATGCTCAACAGTTTCAGCATTAAACATCTTCAAATCTATTGGAAATTACCATCTGTCTTGGCCTACTTATTGATTCCCTTTTAAATGATCAGTCAGCTCTAGAATCTATTCTCCTGACACCTCAATCAATGAAAATTACTCAGAAGAGCTGGTCCAGAGCAGTTATTTTCTGAATTTTCTCTGAGTTGAACTGTGACACACACACACACACACACACACACACACACACACACACACACACACACACACACACTGAAATTTAGTTTCTCTGCCCCTTATCTCTTTTTTCATTGGAAGGTAAAGGTATATGTTCATGGGCCGATCCTGTTCTAAATTATTCTCTAGTAACTAATGTATATATATGGTACCTGTCTTTAAATTCTTACAATGAAGAATGAAAAAAGACAGTGTTAGGAGGACTATGAGGAAAGAAGAAAACTTTGTTGATTGTACTATACTGTACTCAGTATCATCACCTAGATTTGGAGTTGTGACCATATTGTCTTCTGCCACATTTCTTATAGTAAATATTGATTATATTGTCCCTCTCTCCCATATATAATAAATTTGATTTATGGTTGAAAGTACATATCAATAATATAAGGTGAATTTAGGTAAAAACAACTGAAATTATCCAATGGATTTTTTGGACTGGGAGGTGACTAAGCAGCACAGCAGCAGAAAGGGATCTCGGAGTTATAGTCGACTCCAAAATGAACATAAGTCGTCAATGTAATGAAGTGGTAAGTAAAGGCAACCATACTCTTTCATGCATTAGAAGGTGCATCACAAACAGGTCTAAGGAGGTAATGTTTCCCCTCTATGTGGCATTGGTAAGACTGCAGCTGTACTACTGCATCCAGTTCTGGACAGCACACTTCAAGAAGAATGTGGATAACCTTGAGAGGGTCCAGAGGAGGGCCACTCATATGGTTAGAGGCCTACAGGTAAGATCCTACAAGGAGAGATTGTGGGACCCAAATCTCTTCAGCCTTACCAAAAGAAGGCTGAGAGAGGATCTTGTGGTTGTTTGCAAATTCATCAGTGGGGGGACAGGGGGCATGAAGGAATAGGGGACTGTCTGTTTACCAGGTTGCCCCTTGGTGTTACTAGGAACAATGACCATAAACTGCCAAAGAGTAGATTTAGATGAGACATTAGGAAAAAAATCTTTACAGTAAGGGTTGCCAAAATCTGGAATGAGCATCCAAAGGAGGTAGACCTATCTGGGGACATCTGACCCCAGCACTCTTTTCTGCCCAGGGCAGGGGGTCAGACTCAATGATCTGCTAAAGTCCATTCTATCCCTAAAAATCTATGAAATCTATTAAATCTATGAGGGGGGCATTATTTTGGACCAGGTGGAATGTTTCATTTCAATTTTGATTTTATTTTGTATTATAATACAACATTAAATAAAATCAAAATGAGAAGACATTTCAAACTGAAATCTGACCCCCTCTCCTCCCACCACCATACAAAATGTTTTAACAGAACAGCTATGGAGCGTTAGCACCTGAAGAAGAGGAGCACATTACACTGGTGGAAGAGAGCAGGCCAGAAATCCCCAAAGTAGGGAGGATTGAGACCACTACCATGAAGAGGGAGCGATGGATGGTGGTGGTTGGAAACTCTCTTCTGCAGAGGATGGAGGATCCCTCTAACAGTGTGACTGTTGTCCCAGGAGGTCTGATGTTTGCCTGGAGCCCAGATCCAAGATGTCATGGAAGGAAGTCATGCTCAGGGGTAATCAGCATGGGTTCATAAAAGGCTGGTCCTGCCTGACCAACCTGATTGCCTTTTATGACCAAGTAACTAAATCCTTGGATGATGGTGTCACCATGGGCGTAGTCTTTCTGGACTTTAAGAAGGCCTTTGACACTGTCTCTTGCCCCATCCTCATTAATAAATTAAGCGACTGCGGCATTGATGCCTGCACAGTTGGATGGGTAAAAAATTGGCTGATGTGGCATACCCAGAGAGTAGTGGTGGGCAGGTTGTACTGGCGAGATGTGAGCAGTGGGGCACCCCAGGGCTCAGTCCTTGGGCCTGCACTGTTTAACATCTTCATCGGTGACTCAGACGAGGGGGTGGAAAGCATGCTGTCCAAGTTTGTTGATGACACTAAGATGTGGGGCAAGGTGGACACACTTGAAGGGAGAGAAAGGCTGCAACTAGATTTAGACAGACTACAAAAGTTGGCAGATGAGAATAGGATGGGGTTCAATGTAGACAAATGCAAGGTGCTGCACCTTGGGAGAAGGAATCCACAGCATACATAAAGGCTGGGGGGTTCCATTCTTGAAAGCACAGAGGCGGAAAGGGATCTTGGAGTCATTATGTGGAGAAAGCAGTGAACATGATATACCTTGACTTTAGCAAGCCTTTTGATATGGTCTCCCACTGCATTTTTGCAAGCAAGCTGAGGAAGTATGGGTTGGATGAATGAACTGTAAAGTGGGTAGAAAGTTACCTGGATCATCAGGCTCAACAAATAGTAATCAATGGCTCAATGTCTAGTTGGCAGCCAGTATCAAGTGGAGTGTCCCAGAGGTTGGTCCTGGGTCTACTTTTTCTTCAACATGTTCTTTAACAATCTGGAAGATGGCATAGAGTGCCCCATTAGCAGGTTTGCACATGACACCAAGCTGGGGAGAGTAGTAGATATTCTGTAAAGCAGGGCTAGGATTCACAGTGACCTAGACAAATTGGAGGACTGGGTCAAAACAAAATATTATGAGGTACAAGAAGGAGAAGTGCAAAGTCCTACACTTCGGATGGAACAATCCTATGCACTGACACAGGCTAGGGACCATCTAGCAGCTCTGCAGAAAGGGACATAGGGGTTAAGCTGAATATGAGTCAGCAGTGTGCCTTTGCTGCCAAGAAGACTAAGAGCATATTGGAATGCATTAGTAGGAATATTGCCAGTAGATTGACAGAAATGATTATTCCCTGCTATTCTGCACTGGTGAGGCCACATCTGGCGTACTGTATCCAGTTCTGCCCCCCCTCCCCCTACTATAGAAAGGATGTAGACAAGTTGGAGAGAGTCCAGTGGAAGGCAATGAAAATGGCTCATGGGCTGGGGCACATGACTTATGAGGAGAGACTGAGAGAACTGGGTTTATTTAGTCTGCAGAAGAAAAGACTCATAGGGGATTTGACAGCAGCCTTTAACCACCTGAAGTTTGGTTACAAAGAGCTTGGAGCTAGACTGTTCTCAGTAGTGACAGGTGGTTAAACACTGGAAAAGGTTATCTAGAGAGTCGATGGAACCTGCATCCTTGTAGTTTTTAAAGGCTTGGCTCCACAAAGCACTGGCTGGAATGATTTAGTTGGATGATGCTTTGAGCAGGGGGTTGGTCTAGATGACCTCCTGAAGTCCCTTCCAAGCCTAATTTTCTATGATTCTATGAAAATGAACTTTTAGCGAAACTGACCTATTTAATGAAGAGTTTCAGTTTTGACAAATGTCGTATTTTAATGTCACATAGCTCAATTAAAGCTTCTCCAGCTAGCTATATTTGATAATCTATATTTTCAAATCTAAATATGAAGGAGGGAATAATAGACATAGTCAAACTATCCTCATAGCAGAAGTTTGTTTAGCATTAACTCATGTTTATCTATGATACCAAATACTTAACATCTTTTTTCTCCCAAGACATGTTAACCTCACTAAGTAAAGTTTGTCTTATCTCTCTGATACTTGCTATTTTCTTAAAAGTTGCTTATATCCCAAGGGGAGAAAATTAATTATCTCAATATGCAACTAAATTTAGGCAAGGTTAAGCCCTAAGGATCTGTCCAGGAGGATGATTTTAAATGGCCTGGTTAGTCACCTTACCTCCCTAAAGTCAACAGACTTCAGATAGATATTGATTCAGGAAAGGAACAAGAAACAGTTTCCATAGCCTAGTGATTCCCTCCTTCTAACCCTATCCCTTTATTTTTTTTTTTCCTAATACCAGGCATATTTCTGTTTTTCCTTTGTGTGTGTGTGTTTTCACTCGTAAGGACTGGTTACTATAAAATGCAGAAGTGTTCCTGGGAAGCAGGGATAGAAATCCAAAGCTTCCTTCTCTCAGGGGAACAACCTACCACTAAACTATCCAGGAAGGCTCTTTTTTATTTGCTTTCTTTCTGGTGAGCATTCTTGTGACTTTTGTGTTCTTTTTGCCACTGTGGTCCAGAATCAAAAGGAGGAGTTGAGATATCCAGTTAGATTTGTTAAAGAAACACTATTTTCTGTTGCCAATAATACAGAAGCGGGGTTTTGTCTAGATTACAACTGACCTCTTTTGACAGTCAATTCTGTGTGACTGGATATCCATTCACTGCTGAGCAGACTAAGGGATGGCTCTAGTATGAAAATAGATGAATGCTTAAAGTAACATTTCTGCAGCTATCTCAGGGTTGGGTGTGAGCCCACAGGCTCTATGTGTCTGGTGAACCTGAGTTTGTGCTGGGGATGGTGTGGTGGTTGGGTTGGGGGGTAGCAGGGGAGGTTGTTTTCAGAACTGCTCTGGGCTGCTCAGGTGAACTCCTGACTTATGGTTGCGTGCATGCAGAGCAGGTGCTAGCAGGGCATGGAGGAGGTGCTTATTTTTGGCAAAAGTCTTGGGCTCATTCCAGATGCCACATACACATATTCTCTTTTCACCTGATGTAATGTTAGAATTTTCTTAATATGTATGTTTCACTCACGCTAGGCAATCAGTAGCCTCTCTGAATCATTCTGGCAGCTGGATATTAGCTAGAACATTAAATGTTCTGTTCACCTCCCTTTTCTCTTGGACACATACTTTACACCCAAATATTATATACTGTGTGTACATATATACTCGCACACAAATGTAGATGCACGTCCCTCTTAATAGACAGATACAAAAGTTACTGTGTACCTGAATATGAGTTTATTCACTGTCTTAGCATTGTATTGCTCTACTAATATTTGTGGGGGAAAAGTAACAATTGTAAGCATCTAGAAATTAGGTTACTTCAGAATTCAAAGAACTGTTCTATGTGAAAAGCAAGAAAAAGACATTTTCTGATGTGAGCCAGCTCTGTGGCCCACATACACAGTGCTTTGTTACTGCCAGATGGAGAATGCTAGCAATGTAATGACGCTCTCCCTATAGATTCAGACACCTGCATGCCAGCAGTCAAGTCTACTAATGCACTACTAGCCACATAATTACTAAACAGGTGTCTTCCAGGCAAGGTATGTGGCAGGAACAAGCTTCCAAGCCAGCTGCATTATGAAAATAGCCCACTCGTAATCAAACCACAGGAGAAATTAAATAAAAAAAAAAAAGGTGGGTGAGTTGAAAGCAGGAAAGCAAAAAATAGACCATTACCATAAGTTTTACCCACTCTCCCGTCACCTTTGCCAACCTCCATGTGAAGCACAATATAATAAACCTGGCCGTTAACTCTAAACAGATGTGGTAACCACCCTACTCTTAAAATCTGGAACACATTTTGTCCAAGTTTATTCCCTCTCTACTTTAGTTTTATGGGAAACAACCAATAAAAGGTTTAGTCTACACAGTTTTTTACACATGTAACAGTTCTGGTTAGAAGTGAGGAATGATGGGATATGCTGTTTTTACCAAGTAGTTCCACCAATACAGAACCCATAGGGGATACTGTTAGATTAATATGAAGATGTTTTATTTTAGTATAGCATATGTCCCTTTGTGTATAGCAGGGATGTCAGACATGCAGGTGTGTCTACACTTTTATTAATGCAAAGTAGTTTCTGTGCAGTAGCACCGGTGCACTTTTTTCATGATGGTAACTGCAGTAGCCTAATAATACTGTGAAGTAGCTTATTAGCAGTTTTTAACTAGCACGCTACTGTGCACTGTTATTACTGTACTATGCAGTAAGCATCTTATGAAGACACACCCACAGCCTACAAGCTGAGTCCAGCCTGAAGGGCCATGTTGTCTGGCTCATGGGGCTCCCACAGGGTCTGGGAACTGAGGGCAGGGCAAGTGATGGCTGTGTTAACCCCCACAACTACCACTGCTGCTCACCCTACCATAAGCTCATACAATGATTAACATCTCTCCATTCTCAAAATATAGTTCATTAATGCACATATTGAGAGATGTTTTGGTCAATATTTCAGCCCCCACTAGGGTTAGAAAAATAATTCTAATGACAAAATCAACATTGGATGAACAGAGGAGATGAATCGTAACATTTCTGTTGTGATAGCCATATTGGTTTCCAGAGTGGCTGACACATTAACATGCATGTATCCACTCAATGTAATTTGAAAACCTAGTAAACAATAGGGCAGTTCAAAGCTTCAGTTGCTGATTAGATTCAGAGGAGATTCAGGCCAATTTGGGGACCGTGTCTATGAATCTGAATTTAATCAGATTCAGAGATAAGCTCTGAACCAAGAAAACTTCTTTACCAAGAAAAGCTCTGAATTGATTCAGAAAAGCTTCAGAAAAGATTTGACCAATTTGGAGATTTGGCCATAGACTAAACAGGCAGCTGACAGCTACCTCCATTTGGTAAGTCTCTTGGGGTTGGAAAAGGGGGGAGTAAAGGAGCGTGGGGGAGGGAGGGATTGGAGCTGGGGCTGGGACAAGCTGCCCAGCCAAGGTGGGGGGAACATTACTAAGGGATGGGGATGGGGAGACATGGGATGCAGGTGTAGCAGCGCTGGGAGCAGAAGCTGATTCAGCCAAATCATTCCAAGACAGTGATCTGAATCTCTGAATCAAATCACTGTCCCCTGAATCAGCTGAATCTGAATCCAAATCCAATACTTCCCCATTCACACAGACCTAGTGAACAATATTCTAATACTAAAACCTAACAAATTCTATCACTTCAAATTTCATAGCAGGCCAACAGTACTGAGAACATTATAACTCAGACTAGCCCACTTGTTCAAGTTTGATTGAATAAAAAAAATCCTTTTTGTTAAGTGGTTTTCTCCACTTTAAAACAATCTCCAATTTTCGGTTTAAAAAACGTAAGTCCAGATCCACATTTTTCTGTGATTTAAATAAAACAGCACTTATATATAAACACACACACCCACACACACACATATATATTATTGAAAAATATGGATTTAGGTTTACTTTTTTTTAACTGAAAATTGGAGATTTTTTTTTTAAATGGAGAAAACCAGGATCCCTGCTACTAATGAACAAAAATGTAAATTTTGGCCACCATCTTGGAATCCAATATGGCTACCATGATGAAAATGTTATGATTGTCCTCCTCAGTTGGTTTCATCACTGGAATTAAGCCCCCTACTAGGGCTGAAATATTGACCAACATGTAAAATCACTGAAGTCATCTTGTATTCCAATATGGTGGCTACACTCACTATTTGCCAGATTGGCAACATGCCTTTTCTGACATGGGTAAACAACCTCTAACCAAAACACACTGGTGCTACTTGTGGCAATGACTTGGCTACAGGGTGACAACTTTACCCTTCTTTTTTACCTTACTGTAGCAAATGCTTTGTTATCCAGCACCCATGGGGAATGGGGGGTGCCAGATAACCAAATATGACAGTTATCTGAAAGACCCGAACAGGCATCTTTGCCTGTTTGGGCTGCTGCCCCTGCTGCCACGTCCGGTGCGCCATCACCCCTCCCACCACATCAGTGTGCCAGGGGACAGGGAGAGGGGCCCTGGGCACACTGGGGAAAGGCTGCTATGCGCCAGGCCATGGGGGCTCTGCAGCACAGGCTGCTTTGCCCCAGGCCATGGGGGCTCGGCAAAACTGGAAATGCCATGGTGGGCACTTCTGGTTTCACTTTTCCTGCATCGATTGGCATGCCAGTTTGAACAGTGCCAGATAATGCGGCTTTTACTGTATAAAGCTATCCTACTATTTAATATTCATTGACTACACAGAACTAGGAAACTTTTTACCCCTATGTGAGTAGAGGCCCAGCCTATAAAATAAGGTACCCTTTGTTCCAAGGTAGCACCCACTTCACAGAGCCAGGCACCCTCTAACTTATAGTTTATTTTTCACACCCTACTTATTTCCCTTTTTTTTGGCATCCCTAGGGGCTCTTATTTAGAGCAGTGACCCTCAACCTTTTTTGTACTGGGACCCATTTGTAAACATCTATTGCCAGTCCCATCCCTATGTCCCTCACTCCTTACCCATTGTCCCCCACGCCAAGCCCAACCCCCCCCCAGGTTTTGGAGTGGTAGAGGTGGGGGGGCACCAGCCCCTTGTATGCTGGACCTCTGACAGCCTTCAAGGGAAAAACCACAGTTGCCTGCTTTTTTCTCCTTTCAAGGAGAATCCATTTTTAAAGTTTGTTCAGGACCCTTTTATATATTCTTGCAGCCTCTCTTGGGCCATGACCCATAGGTTCAGAAACACTGATCTAGAGAAGGGCTGGAGAAAACCCTGGAAAATCTGAAGTGTGTGGTCTGATGTTTAAAAACATTTTGCTGGGAAGTAGGAGGAAGTTCAAATCCTTTTTGGAGAAGAGAGGCCTAGAACTGCTGTTTTCTGCTCTCTAGACAAATTGCCTAAAACACTAAACTACTGGGCTAAAACGTAAGACAGTCCCCCTCCTCCAGTGTCTAATACCTATCCATTGGGGCTTAACTGTGACTAAAATGTCAGGACTTACCTGGCTCACATGTATGCTAAGGCACATAAAAGAAAATTGCCTATTTCTATAGTTCAAAATTTGCTCTGAAATATGAGTACCAGGTTCCACTACCAGGTCTAAATCAGGAATAGTCTTGAACCTGAGCTTGCCACAGCCTGAGTGCCTTCAGTAGGTTCATCCAGGCTTAACAACAACTTGGGCTACTGCAGTTAGGACACATAATTTTTTTGTAGCAAACTTTACATAAGGGCATGGTGTATCAGGTTCACATCCAGCCACCTTTAACTGCTTCTCTTCCCCTAATGACTAGGTACCCATTTACAATGGAGTCAGATAGATGCACCTTTGGCATGAATCCAGGGAAGGATTTGAACTCATGTCTGGAGTGCTGGCTACTTTCAGTTGGGATTTATTTCACTACTTTGCCTCATCAAAAACAAACAAACAATTTTTTAAAGGTCATAGTTCTCAGTCAAGAGACCAAGTCTCATTTCTATTACACTGTCTTTTTCCTTCTTTTCCAACTACACTTAAATGTAACTGAAAGTGCAGTGCACCCTGTCTAACGTGTCATCTACAACTGGCTGCCTTTTTGACAGAAACACACTCTTGAAGCTGTTTGATACAGTTACCTCTTTGTTTGACAATGGCATCTTTCATAATTTCTTCTTATCATTACTATTTTAACTCATATTTCATCTTTAGTACAGTTATATCCAGTCACACATTGTTTGAAGCAAAGACATGTCCTATTCTTTAACAATTCTTCTTTTTTTTCTATTTCTATTCATAAAAAAATATATATATTTCTTTGGTGACCTCTCAAAGCAAAGACCAACATACCACTTCTAGTGTTGATTTGTGAAGTTTACACAGCTCTCTTGCTGTGGGCTTTGCCACAATTGCAAGTTTTATTCTTTTCATACTTTTTCAAGCTTCCCTTAACTTTATTCTTGTGGGAACATGCGACAAAATCACAAATAAAATGCCTAGAGAACTATGTTAGAACTTAGTATGTTTTAGGAAAGAAAAATCAAACACTTTCACTATAAAGTACTGTGTACTATACTATAATACAAAATATTTGACAAATCTGGCTTGCCCTAATTTTCATTCCTACCATTGTCATGCCATTCCATTGAGGATAATTTATATTTGAAAAATGACTACCTGTCTACATAATAAATACCAGAAGTTCTGGATACTCCTTTTGATGTTCAGCTTAAACAATTTGAGCTATATCCTTCTTCAAACACTCTTGGCATAGGATTTTTTATTATATAGCTATATCGACTTGTGCCATCGCCAGTGCATTGTTTAACCTTCAAGTCCTCTTAGATCAAATTTAAAGAATCAGTGACTTTAGTCTCAGAAAAGGCACTTGATTGAAAACTCAAAGGGATCTGTTTATCATCAAATGCAAACAGCAATTGGGTAACCTTCCCCACTGTTATGCCTCAGTGGTGTTTTATTTCTATTTCTATTTGTAAGACTGTTCAGTGTTTTGCCTCCTCATACAAAATAGCACTAAATGAATTGAGAACCATCTTGTTCACTAGCAATTGTGTGGAAACTACCAATTTATCCATGTGCCATGCAGCTGACTCAGACTGCACAATGTTTAAACTATCTCCATGTCTGATGCTTGCAAATTATTTGTTTAGTTTCATACCTTAGTCACACAGTCACAACAATGAAGTCTACCATACTTCTAATTTACTTTCTGATATCTGATAAACTAGATCACTGTGCAGTAGAAGTTTTCCTACTGTGGTCCACTGAGAGCTGACAGATTGTACGGTGCTGAGTCCTTCTATTCATTTTCAAATGCTTTTACAAATGTCCAGGCCGTTTATTGTAAAAAAAGGTGAAAATGTTTCCAGGCAAACTAAGGAATAAATTATGGGAAAAGAATCCCTTTTAACCGGGAGAGAGAGAGAAGAGGGCAGCAGGGAAAATATTGTCAGATGGAGAGAAGCAGGAAATTAAGCATCAACTCTCTCTTTAAGGCACTTTAAGATGCCCCTGTTTTGTGGTCTTCCCTGCTAAAAAGCACAACTAATGTCATTGCTCCAGTGGCCGAACTTCAATCATCCAACTCATGGCCGCAAAAGCAATGGCAATGTGAATGGCTCTTTTCAGGGCCAAATAAATCATTGCATCAGACCTTCACTGTGGGTTATGCAACTCAACACTGAGGGACAATCTACTGCAAAGAATGAAGTAATGTGTAGACTGTTGAAAACAAACAACGCTGAATATCCAATCTAACTTCCTTTTGCTGTAGTTTAAGACCATTATTCCATGTCTTGTTCTTTACAGCCACAGAGATTAATCTATCACCATCCTCTTTATAACCACCCTTCAGGTTTTTGAAGGCTGTTACCAAATTCCTTCCCAGTCTTCTCTCCTCCAGACTAAATAATCCAATTTCTTCTAACCTTTCCTTTGTAAATCCTGTTTCTTAGACCTCCAATTATTTTTGCTGTTGTCTGCAGGTCTCTTTCTAAATGAAGAAAAATGGGAGATTGTAATATTTTTTTTTACAAATCTTTTCCCTTAAATGCCATTCAAAATATTGAAAGTGCTCTCAAATATGACTTTTATATAATTGTTCATGGTAACTGCCCTCAGGATGCTGAACAATCACAAATGGCACTGTGATCAGAAAGTTAGGAAGGCATGCTTTATTTTACTTCTGTTGTATTTTGGCACTCCTTAGTACCTCACTAAGGGATCTCTCCACCATTGCAAAAGTAAATGTATAAACAAGCCAAAAATATTGGGCCCTTTTTCAGAGAGTGTACAAATTATGTATAAGAAACGTGGTGCTAATATTTGCCTTTAAGATCGTAAATATAACCCAGGAAGATTTATAGTAGAGAGAGTTTAGCTAGATTCTAATTAATTGGGAATTTTTTTAAGATAATGGGATGTTTTTTGTTTTTTTCCCCCTGGAATTAGTGTAAATATGATGAGACAAAGGCAGGGGAAAAAGAAGGAAAGCTTGAGAGTGAAGTGATTATACATCAGTGTATCAAGAGATTCAAGCAAAAGCACAACTGTAATGAAAAGTTCATTGTTTACAAAAAGAAAGACTGAATGAATGACAGCTATGAGGAAATAAAACAGATTTCTCAGGAACATAAACAGCAAATAAATCAAAATGACTATAAAAAAAATAATAAAATTGTGCAAAATAAAGCAGTGACCTATACTTAAATCTATATGAATGAACATCTTTAGTTTTAAACCAAAGTCTTTGAGATCAGAAACCTTGGAGTTGTTGGATTTATGTCTGTTGCATTTTTCAACACAATACAATTTCAGGGAGATAGATACATGAAATATGCACTGAAATCAATGTCATTTTTCTGAAATCTAATACATTGCCAATTGCCACTGAAATCAATAGCTGCATTTTCTGATTGATTTATATTTGTATATAAATCATATTCTTCTCTCAAAACATATTTCTTTGGAAGCTAATACCTTTTTGTCAAAATCAATGCATTTTCATCCATACCAACGTATTTATTTCCCAAGTTTAGCTTTTCCCAGTCAGAAGTATTCTTTATTCAATGCATACTCCTTAATAACGTATATTCATTCAAGTTAGGATGGTACTATAGCATATAACATTTTACTATGAATAAATATAAAGCATTTCTGTGCAATTGCATGCATATTATTGAAAATAGTATTTGAAGCTATCATACTTTATATTAAATCATTGTGCAATACATGCAACTTAGACATTGCTATTCATTTCTAAGCCTCTGCTGAAAGTAAAGTCCTCTGCATATTTAATGGTCACAGTTTCCCTGGACAATGCTTAAATCTATTCAGACATATTTTAAGGTATTTTGCAAGTGAAACTGTAATATTTTCAGGGGTGAAAAGACAACCAATTCTAAGAATATAAGCAATTTTGGAGAAGCAATTTTGCATCCAAGCAATCAAGTTTGAATCTTCTTCCTTGAATAAGTTGATGGTATGGGATACTCTAAACCACAAAGTACCAGATTCAGAATGTAAAATTGTACTGGGATAGGTAAGGATGGTGGAAAAAAGCAGGCAGTACCAGTCAGGTACAAGAAAGAAAGATAACAGGAACTGAAGATAAAGTTCTAAATTGTGTCTTTAATATTTAGGCACTCTACATCTAATAATAAAAGTTTAAAATATGGACCAGAAACAAATTAAACACGACTAATGTTTGAAGAGAAGAACCTCCGAAGAAATATTTCTTGATTTTTTTTTTCATATACTGGTAACTGAACACAGATCTTAATACAACCAGTTCTGGTACACTTTTCAGACACCAGTAGCCTCTTCATGCAAAGTAAATTATCCAGGTTCTGAGATGCTCCAGATAATGACCTTATTGGCTATTCCCAATAAGCCTGCTTAGATGGGATATTCATTTTCTAAATATTATTTTAATTAAAAATGCCTCTTAATTTGTTGCAAAAGTTACCTTTTTTCAAGGCGTCTAATGCATTTTGGTATGATTCCATGGAATATTAAGATCAGTGGGTGTGTCTACACTTGAATTTAAGTGGGCTCAAATTTAATGCACATTAAGCTAATGCACATTAAGCATTTTTTGGCAGGTTTCTACATGTGGTAGGACTTGGGACTAACTTTAGTCCCAGGCCTGTCTAGCCCTGCCATACACCCCTGTGGCCACTGGAGGGAGCTCCAGGCTTTGGCCACATGGTTGCCAGCACTTGGCAGCCATGCTGAAGCCAGAGCCAGAGCCAGCTGCCAGCACTTGGCAGCCATCTTGAAAGTGCACCCTCTGTACTGTTATCTCTGGGCTCATGCTTCTTGTGTCAGAGCAGCAGCATGGCAGAGACATAGGCAGCACATGCCTGCTCTGCTCCTGCTGCAGCTGAACTTCCCAGGCTTACCTGCCCCAGCTCCTGGCCCTGGCACCCAGGGACAGGGTCCCCTGCTCTTCAGAGCTATTGCAGCTGTTCTGCCCACCTGCCACCATTCTGGATGCCTGCTGCTTGGCCACCTAGCGATTCCTGACTCCCACACCTGCTCCAGCCACCTGCTGGTACATGGTCTTCTGCAGCCCTCACTGCCATGCAGCTTCTCCCACCAGCCTCAGAGACCACATGCTCCAGGACACCACCTCTGGGACCGCTGCCACCCTCCTGTCTCACCAGCCTTGCTGCCCTGGGACTGTTGCATCAGCCAGCACTGGTGGTGCTGCATCCTGCTGCAGGAAAGGGATGATGACCAGTGGGTTGACATCTTCTAGATGACCCATGCCACCTTTGAAGACCTTCTGCATCAACTTGAATCCCACCTGGAGCACCAGGACAAGGAGAAGCACCCATCTATCCCCAATAATACCTACCTGCCACACTTCCCACGAACTCCCTGCCCCCTGCCCAGACCCCAGCACCACTCCAGGATATGCACGTTTGTAATGAAAACCTTTATTCACCTCTCACCCCCCACCACCATTCCCCACCTCCCCCTTCAAACAACAGAGCCCCCTTTCACCTCCATCCCCAACCCACAAAGCCCATCCACCACCCTCCCCATCCACCAACAATAAAAAACACCCCTCCCAAACTTAAAACTCTATGCAGAAGTCTCAGTCCTTCTCTGAGTCTTGGAGTGGGGGGCTAAGTGGTAGGGGTGCCCAGGGTGCAAAGCCTGATGACATGGGGCCAGCACCCTAGCCACTAACAGTTCTTCCATGGATCTGGCCCAGGGTGGTGGGTGGGACCCAGGGGCCCTGACTGGCCTGTTGCTGCTACAGCAGCAACATGCAACGCTGCTCCAGGGCCTCCAGCTAGGCCCAGTGTGCCTGCTGTGCCTGGTCCCATGACTTCTCCTGGATGGTCTCCCAGGCAATGTCTTCATCCTGCCAGGCCAGCTCCTGTACCTCCTGCACCTGCTGCTGTGCCTGCTCCTGTGCTTTCCAGTTCTCAACTGCTGCCACCAGGGGATAAGATGCTCTGCATCAGGAGCCCTGAACTGCCCAGCCTCAAACCAGAGGTTGGCTTTGTGCAGGTGCCCAGGGACCATGGTAACCTGTTGGGGCAGGGCTGGGCCCAAGTGCCGCTAGCTTAGCCCCCCAGCCCTGCTTGCTCCCCTGAGGTCAGCAGCCTACTAGATGATGGTCACCCTTTCCCAGGTGGGCCAGGCCAGGCTGATGACAGCAGCTGCTGCCACAATGTCAAACCCTTCCCCTCTCCCCATTCCTTCAGACCAACTGCTCTGCTGTGCTTCTGGCCAGCCCACAGTGTCCAGAATCAGGTTGCATGGGATTCCCAGACAACTGGGGTGAAGGGCTGGCCATGCCCCTACCCTCCCTTCAGGGGACCTTTTCAGGGAGGAGCTAAGGGCCAGCCCCCTCACCCCCTGCACTGCTGCTGCACCCTGAGCATGCCCCTGCTGCATGTGCCCCGGGTGGTCCAATTAACTGTTTGTGCAGATGGAGGGCTGTCCAAGCTGCTGTTGATCCTGCTGATGCCCTGGGCACACCTGCACTCCTGGTTCAGGGCCCTGAGCTATGATGGTGTGGGTCCCAAGCCTGGGCTTCCCTGCAATCTCTGCTGCTACCTGGAGTGCTACCTGCTACAGTGCTACACATCACTGTCCCTTGCTGCTGAGGAGGACATCATTGTGAGAACTGACACCTTCCTCAGCATATGAGATGCCTGTGCCCATCCAGCTGCAGGGACACAGACTGCACAACAAAGTTTTGAACTGTGTCCTGCTTCTCTGCATGCTGTGGGGAGGGAACCCGGGTCCAGAGGAATGTGGGTAGGCTGGGCAGGGAGCAGGGGTTGGGGCTGGGTGCAAGGCCAGGGCCAGGGACTTGGAGGGCCCTCCCTCAGTGCAGGATTTACCTTGTTTCCAGGACTGTGAGCAGCAGGTCAGTGCCCAGCCAGAGTTCCCACCAAGGGAGTACCTGGCGCTGCAGGTGGCCAATGGTGGTGTGCCTGGCCACTTCTCTGGGTGAAGTGTGGGGTTGGGCTGAGCACTTGGCAGCCATTAGGCAGGGCTCCCTGAGCTGCCAGTGGATATAGCAAGTGGGGAGTGGGTGCTGAAGTCCTGAGGTTCCCTCCTTCATTGATGAATCACCAGAGGCATCAGGGCAGCATATGGGCAAGGGTAGGCCACCCCTGCTGGTGGCATTTACAGGGGTGCAGCCTGTCTTCTGGGGAACCAAAATGTGGGTCAGCTCCTGGATGAAGTTCATGGTCTTCCAGGCATGACCAGACCAATGATTGAAGTCAGTCATGGCCACCCACTGTGTCTGCAATACCTTGGCTTTCACATGGCATTGCTGTGCCATCCAGGAGTGGTCTTGTGCATGCATCCCGGCTGAAATGTCCTCATAAATGTGGGTGTTCAAGCATGCACACCAAACAAACTGTCTCTAGATGTTGGCTCTGCCCCAGAGAACCACAAGGTCACACACCTCATCCCTGTCCAGTTGGGGCCTTGGGTGCTTGGGATGGGTGTGGGCATATGGGTAGGGCTGGGGCTTGATGGGAACAATGTGCTGGACATGCTCCCTGTGCCGGCTCTCTGGTCTGCTGTGCAGCTCTCCCTGTTATGCTAACCCTGTAAGGCTGCCAACAGTACCCAGGACAGGGCCATGGCCAGGGATGAGGACCCATGTGGCAGAGGTGCTTCATCACAGTGTCTGCAAGGAGACAGATCTGGGCTTGACCAGGAACAGGGAACAGGTGTTACCCTGCTGCCATAGCAGTGCTGGCAGCCCTGGGAGGAACCTTAGGGCTGGGCAAGGGATGCAGCAGGCTGCAGCACTGTTCTATATTAACCTGTAGCCAAAGAGCAGCTCAAGCTAGGGGACAGGAAAGGCAGAAGCTGCAAGAGTCCTGTCCCAGAGAGCACACAGGCCTTGGTGGGCTTCTGTACACAACAGGCATCACCAGGCTCCTTGTGTGTGTGTGCCCCAAAGCACAAAATAGCTGGAGGCTTTTATAGCCTGCAGCTAGGGATTTCCAGAGGGCAGCCTTGTCCTGAAGGAGGAGAACCGGCCACACAGGAGCCCTGGAGCTGGGCTCTGGCTGGCCCTCTATTGGCTGGGCAGCCCTAGGACTAAAGTCCCTGTGTTAATGTACACATCTACATGCGCATTAATGAACTTTAACTAATCACACCAAAATTTGATACTTGCTTTAGGCAGGTATCAAATTAAGGCACTATTAGCCTAAAAATGCCATTTTTAAGGTACATTAATGTGCACACATTTAGACACATGCCCTAAATGTGCCTTAAATCCGGCTAAAGTGCATTTAATGCCCACGTGTACACATGCCCAATTTTTTTCCATACAGGGATGCTTAAAGGTTTGTTTCTAAATCCATGGTTTTCTAAAATTCTGAGAGCCTATCAACTTCTTACTGAAATCAGTGGATCTATTTGGCTATGTCTATAGGACAACAATATATTTCAGAGACCTATCTGAAAACACTATCAGCATCTCCCTCCAAAGTGTAGAAAATATGTTTATATTATGGAAAACTATGGTGGGAATTTAAAGAGTAGAAAATGGAATGGTATATACATATACAAATACTCCAGATATTTTTTTAGATAAATAGACAAAATAATGGAATGTTTATCCAAACAGAAACTCATTTTTTTTAAACTATAGTTATTTCAAAAACAAACATGAGATTATGAAGTATGGATTGACATCTCAGTTCACACTGTGTTTTGATCTATTCCCTGATTATTCCCTTGCAGGCTCAATCAAAGCATTTCCCATTTTGCTAGATATTAAATGAAAATATATGTTGATACTTATTCAGACCAAGGTCACACAATCATGCTTCACTGGGAAGTGCTTGCTTTTGTGAGACAGCTATATTTAAAAAAAATATTTGATAACATTGCATTTTTTCCCTCAAGAAGTAATAACAAGAGAGGCATATCAGTAGAAGTAATAGTTTGTCTGTGGGCCAAGTGTCAGAGCAACAAATGCTTCTCCTAGCAGGTACAAACTATAAGCATATTGTTAACCAAAAGATTTTGCTTACCAAAAGAGTAATCTTAATCTGCCATGAACAAATATTCTAAAACAAGAACAAGGACAGTTATCAAAGACAGGGTAAATTTTAGGTTTGCCTTGATCCATCCAAAAAGGAACTCTGCTTGACCTTCCAGATTGTATGTGAATACATACACACATCTAGTACTGACTGACTGAGGGGATTTTTGTATTTGTACTTTAATTAGACACTAAGGAGATTTCACTGACATGGTTCTTTAAGCTAATTATCTTGTGCCACATTAAAATATTTATCAAATATACATAGAAAGTGCTGCATTAATAGAGCCTTTCTAGAGTGGACAGTGATATCCAAAAGAACAATTATGTTTTCAGATAAGGATTTATGCCTTCATTATTCTGTTTGACCTTAGGCTGCAGATATTTATTCAATACAATTTCTTATAACTACCATACCAAATGTAACCTTAATGATGCTCTGCAGTTTTGCAATGCAAATTATAATCTGTTTATGATCCCTGATTGTGCAAATTAAGCCTAATTAAGTCTTTTCTATTCAGGGAAACATTACACTTTCTAAGAGGATTTCTTATTGGAAAAAGCAAGGTCAAGATAAACAATTAAAAAGAATTTGTAGATGAGCTGTCTGGAAATGTAATTTCAAAGGCTGTTTATAGGATTCAATTTAGGGGGTCCCCACAGATTAATTTTTAAAGTTAATTTATGAGAACTGCAAGTTTCACAGAGCCATGGAATCTACTTTTTATTAAGTAAGGACAAGGCAGAAATTAAGGTATCTTAATAACCTATTGGACTTAGAATTGCATACTATAAATTAGAGCAGAGCTGGCCAATCTGCAGCATAGGTGCCACACTTAACATGGGACGCCTCTGTTCATGACATGTAGTAGACTGGGAAGGAACAGGTAGCATAGTGACAAATAGGGCAGGGAGCAGAAAGAGAAAAATCTTGGAGGGGGAACATGGGACAGGGAACAGAAGGCTGAGCAGCAGATAGGGTAAAGGAAATGGACTGAAGTAGTACTCCCGGAGCTAATTTGTGACAAATCCCCAAAAGCTTGACCTCCATTGAATTAAGACATTCCTGTATTCAGCTAACCAAGGGTTTCTTTTCCCCCCCAACTCCTGTAAATATGGAGTAACTCTGTGCTCTTAACTCCCTAAAAAAATACTGTTCTGCAATTTTCAAAACTAGGCAAAGAACAAATTTAAGACCCTACCTTAAGAAAAGGGAGATTCACAGCTTGTAGGCTTGAATACGTGATTCTAGGCATGGAGAATTATGGAAAACTTTAAACATTGCAAAACATTATGCATGAAATGCTACTACTATATTAATTAATTATCGGAATATCTGTAACATTTATTAGTTAGTGCTTTATCTCTCTGAGGCACAGGAAATTGCACTCAAGTTGTTAAAGATGTTACTGCACTGATAGAGAAATAAGATAAATAGGATGAAGTTTTCTGTAAGCAAATTGCAGCAAGGACCATCAGCCAGTATGTTTGCAGAATGTCTACCCCAAGAGGACTGTGACCTACTTCTAGACTTTACTACAATACAGATAACAAACAAATACATTAATATTAATAATAAAATGATGAAAATAAGAAAAAAGCCTTTGCAAAACCTCATGGCATTCTATTTTTAAAACAGGCTTTGTAAAATACATGGCATAGAGAGCATACATATTGATACAATGATACATAAAGTTTTTTATGGCATTCTGGGGTGACTTTCATAACTCAGGTATGCTTTCACCACCATCTTAATTCTTCATAATAAAGTATTTTATACAGATTTTGAAATAATATTTCTTTATAAAACATTTTATGTCTTAACATGGAGTCACAATCTCATCTCAAAAGTAGGAATGATTTAGGCTTTCATGGAATATCATTCATATTTTTTTCTGAATTAGATTAATAGAGTGAGTGATACTTAATGTTAAGCTGTGTTTAGTATCATCATTGTGATGTTTGCATGGACTACATTATTTGATGTGAATGTATTTTTATATTCTTAGAACATGGTGGGATTGGACAATATGGTAACAATTAAATAAAATTTTACTATTCAGACAATAATGTTTGTACCTAAGAGGAACAAAGACTAGCTGGCTGAGAAAAGTAATCATTTAAGCTAGGTACAAACATTCATAAAAGCTCGAGGAGGAAACAATCTAAGTTATGCAGTTTCTGTATACAGCATAGTTTAGCTAGATAGTAAACAAAATACACATTCACCTTTTGGCAAGGTGAGGGATGGCAAATCTTAGACTAGATTTTTGACATTTTAAACCAGTCTAGGTGTGCTGAACTTCTATTCTGTCCACCTGGACTGTGGATCTCCCAGCCCAGCCCTCACAATCATGGAGCAGGGGCTGGGATCTCCCTGCTGCTGGGGCAGGGGAACTTTGTCCCCACCCAGGATCCAATGACAAAGCCCAACCTGGCAGCAGGCAGCACCCAGGGACAGGGAGCAATATCCCAGCCCCTGCCTGAAGACAGCTGTCTCCTGGTAACCGGACTAGCACCCAGGGGGAGCCTAGAGCTCCCCCTGGCTGCTGCAGAGGCCCATTGCAGGACTGCAGGGAGCAGGAGCAGTCTGCTGCTAGGAGCAGGAAATCTGTTCCTATGTCCATGCACGCATAGACATGTGCACAGGAAAGTTTACCCTTGAGTAGTTTACTTTGCTCCAGGGCATTTTGCTTTGCTCCAGGGGTGGAAGCAGGGGAAGGACAATTGGAGGCAGCAGGGAGCACAGCATGGGTCTGTGGGTGCCTCTGCAGCTGCAGGCAGATATGTCTGTGCTCCCTGCTGCCTCTGATCACCCTTCCCCTTCTCCCACCAGCAGAGCAAACCAAAATCCCAGTCATATGGTCAGATCTAAAAAATCTGCCTGGACAGAGATCAGAAGGCTCAAAAAGAGGATATAGTCTGGAAAAACCCAGACATATGGTAACCCTACCCCAGTGCCTGCTTGTCCTGCCACCTATCCACAGCTGGTCCTTGGCCTTAGGTGGATGTTGCAAAGGGCTGTGGCCTGCTGCACCCTCTCCCCAGCCCTGATATCTCCCCAGAACTTCTGGCTGGCTGTCTCTGGCAGCAGGGCCATCATCTGCTCCCTGATGCTGTTCAACCCCAGCAGTCTGTCCTGTATTTGCAGGTGCTGTGTCCCACTGCCTCTGCCATGTGGCTTCCAGTCCCATGCCATGCCCCTGCACTGGACACTGCTGGCAGTTGAGCATGGCTGCAATACCGGAACAGCCACGCAGCGGCCCAGTGAGCTAACATGGGACACTATATCATTCTCTTCCCCCCTGTTGAGGCTTGGCCCTGCTCACATGTATATGCGCATGCCGTGCACTCAGGCCCCCAACTAGGAGATATAAGTGGCTTTGTGGTGGTCTGGGGTGATGCGGAGGTGCTGATGCATTTTCAGCAAGATGGGAGCTAAAACACCTACATTTATGAGGCCCTGTTGGGTGGGATGCAGGAGCCAGGGCACTGCTGGTCAGTGTTACAGTGCTGCATCAAGGTCAAGGCCTTGCAGGGTAAGTGGGTGGCCATAAACAACCACAATCATCGATCCAGTCACCCACATAAGACTATGCCCTTTATGTGGCAACATTTTGGTGCCCTGGAACCTAGGCCACATCCCTACAGTTTTCACCAGCAGGGTCAGCCTGCCCAAGCCCCTGCCCTGTCATGACCCCTCTGGTGGCACATAAATGAAAGAGTGGCCATTGGGCTCTTAGCATATTGCCCCACCCACCTCCCCAGCTGCTGCATCCACTATCAGCTTGGGGAACCCTGGCCAGTGGCTGCCTCACCAGCTCCACAGTCCCATACCCCACCATGAGGAATGTCCAGCAGTAACACCGCCGGCTGTTAGTGGTACCAGCTCCTCCCCATGGGGGCGGGGGAGGGACCCTGGCTGGGAGCCAGCCTGCCATGCAGCGTGGGCCACAGAAACTGGTCACAGCCAGATGCCATCACCGATGGGGAGGCTCATGCCGAGATGCCAGCTTCACCAGCCCTGGCCATGTGGTACCCTGCCCCTGGTCCCAGCCTCTACCCAGCCCTGTCCCAGCCCCTGCCCTTGCCCTTTCTCCCTGCCTGGCCCACTTGCAGTCCCATGGCGCTGTTCAACCCCTACAGCATGAAGAGAGTTGGGACACACTTTAAAATTTTACTGAGGAACCCATGTTCTTGAAACTGTGTGGGCAAGCGCCACTCATGTTCTGAGGAAGGTGTTGATACCAGCATTGATGTCCTCCTTGGCAGTGGGAAGCAGGGACATTTAGTGGTGCAACAGGTACCCCTTCAGGTGGTGGCAGAGGCTAAGGGGCAGCCCAGGGTTGCCCCTTGCACCATCATAGCATGCGGAGCATTGTATTTTTTTAAATTAGCTGCCAAGTCCTGGCAGTTGGGCCTGGCTTCAGACCTAGCTGCCAAGTGCTGGCAGCTGGGACCAGAGCCTGAAGCTCCCCCCAGTGGTCACATGGGCACATGGCAGGGCTGGAGGGATCTGGCACTAAATTTAGTTCCAGATCTTTTGCATGTGTAGACACCTGCCAAAAATTGCTTTGATTTAAGCTAATGCACAGTAAATCTAGTCACAACTAATTAGACGTGTAGACATGCCCCCTGTATGAGTATATTTATATGAAAGGTAGGCAGCACCAGATATTAAATTTTATATGGGGCCTGATCTTGTTGGGGAATACAAGGGACACACTTACCAAATCAACAACTTCAAGGGAGTTAGATTCCACTTTACTTATTCTTACTGGGACTTAGGCAGAAGTTAGATGCCTAGCTAATTATACTTGGAAAATTTTGCATATATGTAAGAACAACATGTCAGGTGGCTAGGGAATCTTCTGAATTTGAAACAGAGAGATGACTAATATGTTTTACGCATTTTCAAAATAAGGGAGTTTCTGTGCCTTTGGGGGTGGGGGGCAGGGAGAAGGAGGGAGAAAGAGAACTCATAGTTATAAATGTTGACACTTTTGTCCAATTCTTTCCCAAGGCTGGTTAAAAAAATGTATGTCCTAATTTAGAGTGTGCTCCAAATCAATTTAAGGTGATGCGTTATACCACTATTCCCTCAACTGACAGTCTAGTACACCATCAGTCTTATTCTGTCCTGCAAAACTGTATTATTTTGTCACTGGGCAGCGTTGCCAATCTTAGTCTACCAGGGAATCACTCCTTCTTGATCTTTCGGAGACGGGGGTGGGTGTGAATGCAATATCTGTTGGGTTAAAGCAAATTTTGGGAGGGTCATCTGAATGGAGGAATAGGGCCTGATCATTTTTCAGTCTACTAGCCTAGTAATTAGCAGGGATACTGATTTTCTCTGATGAAGAAAACTCCCCAATTTTCAGCTTGAAGTTAGTCAAAATCCACATTTTTTCCAGGATTAAAATGAAATGTCACTAATACATGGAGAGAGAGAGAGAGAGAGAGAGAGAGATCTTCTTGTATTAGTGGCATTTCATTTTAATCATGAAAAAAAATATATAGTGGTATTTCATTTTGATCACAGAAAAATGTTTATTTTGTGTTACTTTTGTAACCTGAAAATTGGGGATTTTTTTTAATCCAAGAAAACCAGAATCCCTGGTGATTGGAGCACCTGCCCAGAGACCAGGAGACCCAGGTTCTAGACTTTGCTTTCATCTGCATTCATAACGTTATTTATACATTTTACTGCATAAAATACAAGAATAACTTTGAGAGCTGGGGACATACCATGGTCTCCCACCTACCAAGCCGGTGATACTCTACTGAGCCACAGAATCATACCATCTCCTGCATGTTATTTTTCTTCCCCATTGACTCTTTAATTCTTCACTGGTAAGTGGGCCATTTTCAACAGGTGAGTGGGTCAATGCTTTTGGCTTTGACTAGTCCATGGCTGAGTAATTTTCAGGGAAGAAGAAGCTGTGAGTTCAAATTATTTTTGCCTAAGCAGAGGCTAAACCTCAGGATACCACTTCCTGGGTCCTAAACACTAACCTATTGTGCTGATGGAAGGGGTAGGCCCTCATCCTTCTCTCACAAGCAAATCTGTTTTTTTCCTGTGAATAAATTAAGTAGAATTTCTACATGTCCCAGAGCATATTAGGATTGAAACAGACAGGAGGCATCTACACGCGATGCTACCATGATGTCATTACTGCATATTTATTTAGTATTAGCAAGTACTAAATAAATGTGCAGTAACTTGAAGATTCTGTGCAGCAGCACCAGCAAACATCTTTTATATGACTCTACTATGCAGTAGCCAAATAAGACTGTGCAGAGTATGTAAAAATAGCCTCAATGGACTGCATTGGAACATGCT
Organism: Alligator mississippiensis; assembly: GCF_030867095.1. Classification (NCBI taxonomy): domain Eukaryota; kingdom Metazoa; phylum Chordata; order Crocodylia; family Alligatoridae; genus Alligator; species Alligator mississippiensis. Next base: position 333,863,746 of record NC_081824.1, on the reverse strand, counting down.
CACAAGGACAAAATGGAGATACATAAGAACGCTTTAAATCACACTGTTTCAGCAGCTGTTGACCAGGGTGTATTGAGATTGTGTTTAGGGATTAATATGTCGGAAACTGGTATCAGTTCCTCTGAGAGGTACATTTGGATTATTCCACAACAGTGCTTAAGACCTATTATAGGTGTCTAAGTCCTTTTTTGTGGCCTCACTAACCTTGCCATTCTCAAAGTGAACCATACCTCTGATGCTCAGTGAATTAAATATAATAGCTCCCTCCTTGATCAACGGGAAGATTTCTGTATAATAGTTCATGCATTATTAATTAACATATTTCAATAAATGTTTTTTGTTATTCAGTCTTTTCAAAGTGAGGGATAAAGCTATATCTTAGAAAAGATGTCATATAGAAAACACTGGACAGAAAACAGTGGTGAAAGATGAGACAATCTAGAGAGGCAGTGTTAGCCTTTTGTTTCAAATTTTAAATGAAACATGGAATTAGAAAGTTGGAATTGACCTCAAGCGTCATCTGCACCAACCCTCTGAATGAATATAGGAATGATATTTCTAAAACCCATAAGTATCATTGGCTGCTTGCAGACATTGAAAAAAAAAAAGGCTTTAATGAAGCAGCACATTACTTCTACCCAGGTCTACATCTTCTGTAAAGATTGGGCACCTAGTGTAGCTTATTGGCACTTTTAGCTAAAGATGATTCAATCAGCTATTAGATAAAAGCACCAAAAAAACCCCGCAATAAAGCACCCTATCTTTACAGATGTTGGGTGAGCCCATTTAAAGTTATGTGCTGCCTCTTCTGGGTATGCACAAAACTCAGAGCAGGAACACACTGAGTCTGAAGTGCCATTTTTTTAATGTCTGCAAGCACCCATTATGCTTATGGGAATATATCAAAACTAAAGGAAATGGAAATATCTCTATTATTAAGAAGAATTTGAGAACGTGCCAGAGAACCCAACATGAAATCTGCCCAGATGTACTTTAGATTAATCCATTCCTCACAAGGATTCTCCAACTACTCCTAAGTTGGAGCTGGGTATTTTATACCCAGATAGTATAAAGTACTGATTGTACTAATATTTCTCTTCATGCTGTGAATTTTCCCACTGTCAGCTCAGCAGAGCTAGGCAATTCTCCTCAACCACTGTCAAGATTATTTATTTTAATTAAAGTTTTCTCTTTTGGCTGCATATAAAAAAGAAAGAAAAATAACTTTAAAAGACTGCTGAATTTGGCTCAGGTATAAAGTTTATAAAAGATAAGAACTTAGTGCATAGAATCCATAGTTTTTTGGGTAAATCTGATATCTTTTACTAGACAAATTCAAATAAAATACTATCTAATAAAAGATAGCAGATTTACTCAAAGAACCTTGTCTGCCTATGTCCTTAGACTAACATGGATACAACACATACCCCTAGAATCCATAATGTTTCACTCTGCCAATTAGAGCTGTGCAAAGCTTTGGTGACTGATTCTATTTTGTGGAGATTCGGCCCGATTTGATGGCCAAATCTCCAAATCCAAATTGAATCAGGAGACCCTTTAATCTTTCTGAATTGAATCAGAACCCACGAAATCAATTCAGAGGACCTGGAAGTGGACTGGAAGTACTTCTGGTTTACTTCCAGGTCTGCTGCTGAGCACACAGGCCCCCCAACCCCCAACATGCTCCTGTGGGATGCTCCATTCAACCAAGCATTGTAGCATTTATGAGCCACAACTGCTACCTTGAGGTATGTAGAAGAAACATTTAAAGGTGTGTCCATGGCCGAATCACTGATTCTCTGGATCAGCATCAGATCTTCAGATTCAAATTTGGCCGAATTGAATTGGGACAGTGATCTGAATCAACGAATCAAATAACTGTCCCGATTAGGGCCAACTCTGAATTTGAATTGAATGTGGCCCATTTCGCACACCCCTACTGCAAATCATGTGAACATGTGTATCCAACAACAGGCTAAGGATTGTGGTTTTTGTGTCAAATGTATATACAGTGTTTCATATGTATGGTACAGCGGTAGTGATCCTAGAGTTAAACTGTAATCTCTGCCTGTTAACTGCACTTCCCAAAGCTGCAAATTGAAAAGTGGAAACCTCTCTTTTGTGACAACAAAAAAGCAATTATAAGTTCTGCCCACAGAATATTTTACATAAATCTCATTATGGCATCTGGACAGCAATTACTCCATTTATTCTACAACCTTTATGAGCTCTCTCTTTAAAAATTATTTAGCAACTATTTTTAGCATAGCACTAAGGCACATTTGCAGTATGTCATTTTAATGTGCTGTGTCATTCCTTTCAAATGTTTAGTACAAATCACTAAAAACATGTGTACAGTGGGCCTTATCCAAAGCCTATTTAAGTTAATAAAAAAACTCCCACTGACTTTAATGGAATTGGAACAGACTGTTCATCATTAGAATATATTGTAAAACTTATGCCTTTCTAAGTGTTCTTGAGAGAGAGGGATATGCTGAGAACTTTTGTGAGAGTGTTTGAGCACTGTTTTTTTTTTCTTTATTATTATTATTATTATTTAAGGATGAGGTGGACATTTTTCCTGCCTTTGGGGAGCTGCTGGGTTTCTTTAATCTTCATTAGCATTTGTAAATTTAATATGTGGTAAAATAGCTACAGCCTTTTCTGGGTAGCCTTGTACAGAGCCAAATAAATGAATTCGTCCTTATTTCCCACACCTAAAATTAATGGAATTTGTTTAATTTGTAAAAAAAAAAACCTGACAGTAATCACTTTAATCCTTTTAGTCCACTAGTGCATAAAGGTGTCATAAAATAGCCATTATATAATACTAAGAGTGTTAGGTTATGTCAGATTTGTATGATGAGGAACATTTTAGTATGGGTTAGAGAAAGAAAAAAAACAGGTAATTGGATGTTTTTATCCTGGAGTAAACAACTTAAAACTTTACATAAACTCATCTCCTTTGCAGATACTTTGTTGCCATAATAGAAACAACAAAGTATAATTCCTGAAAGGCAAGAAATGGTTTGACACTAAGGCATCTGCAATCAGGCAGTGCCAGAGGCTGTCAAGACAACATATGCCCAGCATTACTTTAGTACTAACTGTTCCTGGGGACTGGGGACAGTGTTACTGTTAGCCAGTATTTTGTTTTATAGCCTTCCCATGTTTTAAAGAACAACTAAGGGGGGGAGGTACCTAGATGGTTTCCAGTAACATAAAAGTAGGCAAGAGGCTTCCTTATTTTACATCAACCTCACAGTGGTCTGGTATAATCACAGTTCTTAAATTCAAGAACTGTTCAGTCTCCAGTTACCATTTGTACTGCCATCTCACAGAACATAAAGAAAAACAGGAAAAGAAGATGGCTGCACATTCCCATTCTCATTTACCAGCAGCAGAATGCACTGGGGGCATAACAAAATCAAGTGGCATCTTTGAACAGACATACAACTCAATACAGTAATAAACCCTCTATATGCACAATGATCTTAGAGGAAAGTTTAGTTCTGGAATGGATTACCTAGAGAAAAATATGGAATTTCCATCATTGTGTAACCCAGGCAGTACTCCAAGGGGTACCCCCTCTCCAATTTCATAGATTTCATAGAATTCATAGACATTAGGGCTGGAAGGGACCTCAGAAGATCATCAAGTCCAGTCCCCTGCCCAAAGGGCAGGAAGTCAGCTGGGGTCATAGGATCCCAGCAAGATAAACACCCAGTTTGCTCTTGAAGGTGTTCAATGTAGGTGCTTGAACCACCTCCGGTGGCAGGCTGTTCCAGACCTTGGGGGCTCGGACAGTAAAGAAATTCTTCCTTATGTCCAGCCTGAAATGGTCTTGTAGTAGTTTATGACCGTTCGACCTAGTAGTCATCCCTTGGGGCACTCTGGTAAACAAACGTTCCCCCAGATACTGGTGGTCACCCCTGATAAATTTATAGGTGGCCATCAGATCAGCCCTGAGCCTGCACTTTTCCAGGCTAAAGAGCCCCAGGGCTCTCAGCCTTTCATCGTAGGGTCTGCTTCCCTGACCTCTGATCATGCTCTTCTCCGGACTCTCTCAAGCTTCTCCACATCCTTTTTGAATTGTGGAGCCCAAAACTGGACACAGTATTCCAGCTGCAGCCTCACCAAGGCAGAGTACAAGGGGAGAATGATGTCCCGGGATTTGCTTGAGAAGCATCTATGGATGCAAGCCAGCATTTTGGTCGCTTTACTAGCTGCAGCATCACATTGCAGGTTCATGTTCATCTTGTGGTCAGTGATTACCCACAAGTCTTTTTCTTCCATAGTACTAGCCAACATAGCACTGCCGAGCCTATAAGGATGCTGTGGGTTTTTCTTCCCAAGGTGGAGAACCTTGCACTTATCGGCATTGAACACCATCAGATTCTTGTCCACCCACTTGCTGAGCCTGTCCAGGTCAGCCTGGATCAGCCGCCTGTCTTCTGGTGTGGATGCTTTGCCCCAAAGTTTGGTGTCATCAGCGAACTTGGCCAGTCCACTTCTGACAACAGTGTCCACCTCATTAATGAAGATGTTAAACAGTATGGGTCCAAGGACAGAGCCTTGGGGGACCCCACTGGTCACAGGACACCATGATGAGTGACTTCCATCAGTCACTACCCTCTGGGTCTGAACACGGAGCCAATTTTCCAGCCAGTGGATCGTGGTGGACCCAAGGCAACATTTGGTCAGTTTCACCAAGAGGTGATCATGGGGTACCAGATCAAAGGCTTTTTTGAAGTCAAGGTATATGATATCAATCTCTTCTCCCTTGTCCAGGTGATAGGTCACCTGGTCGTAGAAGGAAATGAGATTGGTCAAGCAAGACCTATCCGCAACAAACCCGTGTTGGCTATCCCTTAAGATGTTGGCGTCGGCCAGTCCATTAAGGATGGCCTCCTTAATAAACTTTTCTAAGATCTTCCCTGGGATAGAAGTCAGGCTGATGGGCCTATAGTTAGCCGGATCCACTTTCCTCCCTTTCTTGAAGACAGGCACCACATTGGCCTTCTTCCAGTCTTCGGGCATTACACCAGAGCGCCAAGAGTTTTCAAAGATCCGTGCTAGAGGCTGGGCCATGATGCTCGCCAGCTCCTTGAGTACCCTGGGGTGAAGATTGTCAGGGCCAGCTGACTTGAAGATATCCAGCTTCTCAAGATGTTCCTTCACGAAGTCAGCATTAATGGAGGGCAGGGGATCACCCTCACCTGGACTTCCCTGTCCCATAGCGGGCATGGGCATCCCATGGGACTGATGAAAGACTGACACAAAGTACCTATTTAATAGGTTGGCTTTTTCCTAGGCATCAGTTGTCAGTTGCCCCATCTGGTTCAGCAGGGGTCCAATATTGCCCCTGCTTTTCCTCTGGCTCCCCACATATCTGAAAAAGGACTTTTTATTGTCCTTGATGCTCAAAGCTAGTTGGAGTTCAGTTGCAGCCGTGGCTTCCCTGGTATGCTCCCTACAGGACCGGAGCAGTGCAGAATAATCCTCCTTGGAGGTGAGTCCCATCCTCCATCCTTTGTAGGCCTTTCTTTTTAGCCTCAGGAGGTCTGCTAGGTCCCTGGAGAGCCAGGGGGGGCTGCTGTGCCCTCTTGCTGCCTTTCCTCCGAGATGGAATAGACTTAGTTCGTGCATTGAGGATCGCTCCCTTGAGGAGCAACCACTCTTCTTGAACTCCCCTCTCCCTGTGGTCACAGTCCCTTAGGGCCTCACTGACAAGCCTCCTGAGCTTGTCAAAGTTGGCTTTCCTGAAGTTAAGGACTTCCGTGTTGCTGACTGACTTCCCAGCTTTTCAGCAAGGGAATTGAAGGGATCAAAGCAGGTGCACAAGCTCTGTGGGAGGTGTAGGGACTCTCCTCCCCCTATAGAGCAGAGCCAGACCACCAATGGGGACTTAACCATATACCTTTTAATGAGGGAAAAATTCTGGGAACATAACCAGTATAAACCGGGAGGGGGGAGGGGACACTACAATGACCCAAAGGGGCAGGATTCAACAAAGGTTAGACACTTACAATCATAGACATATTCATCCAGTTGACAAAAGACAGGGTTAACCAAAATGTAAAATGCAAACAGCAGAACAAACAATACTGGTTGGTATTACTGGAAATACAAAAGGCACAAAATACAAAATGTCAAATTACAAGGAATATAGGGCCTAGGTACCTGTGGGGGAGAAAGAGGGAAAACATAATGGTCCCTTTCCACTGCAAGAGGATTTTTTTCTTGTTAACTCACACACCCCAAGCTACCAAAGCTGGGGCTTGAAGTCAGATTTCTCACATGGTAGGCAGAAACTCTGCCACACAGCTACTAGTACTGGCATTACTCCAGGCTGCTAAGGGTCTTGACCTTCCTTGAGTCCCAGTCTCTCATTGAGCTGCCTGGCCTCTGATTGGAGGAGCTGGAAGCATAGCTGGGAACCTCTCAGGTCGCTGCTCAGATCTTGGTGGAGCTGGGGAGCCTCTCCTGCTGGCCACAGCCTGTCATAGGGAATCCTGGAGCCCAGTGGGGAGCCTCTCCTGCCAGCCACATGCCGCGCTGCTGAGGACCCCAGTGCTGTCTGCAGGTCCCACTCCTTCAGGCTCTTCTGGGGCAACTGCTCCTGCCCCACTGGCTCAGCTCTTGCCAGCTCCTTGCAGCTCCTTCCTTGTGGTCCCTCACTGGTTTCTTTTCGGAGTCAGCCGTGCTGCCCCTTTTATCCCCCTCCAGGTGACCCACAGGGCCAATCATGGGACATGGAGGGTGAGTCTCTGGGGCCTGATTGTTGAGGAAAGGGAATCCCAAGTCCTCCAATCATCTTTTGCCCTTTTAAAAACCCCTGGGCTAAGTCACTGCCAGCTAGCCCATCACAACTGGAAATTTTAAAATTCAGTCAGAGAGAACCATTTTTGTCAGAAAATTTAACCAAGGATGATCCTGACTTGAACATTGGTCTGGGCCCTAGGACACCTTTAGGTGTCTTGAGGTCCCTCCTAGTTCTATTGTTCAGTGAATCTATGATTCTATTATCTTGAGCTTGACTGAAAATACAGTGAAGTCAGCTGAAAGACTCCTATTGATTCAACGTGCCCAGCTTCTTCATAAGCAGGAATCCTGGTTTTCCCCGATTAAAAAAAAAAATCCCCAATTTTCAGATTAAATAACGTAACCCAGAATCCAGTTTTCTGTGATTAAAATATAACACCACTACACACACACACACACATACATTCGTACATATCTATCTATCTATCTATCTACACATACATACACACACACACACACACACATATATATGCATGTATATATAGATTTTTTTTTTAAATCAGAGAAAACCAGGATCCTTGCTGATAAGGCACATGACCAGAGAACATTTTCATCTAAATGTTCCTTTTGGAACTTCCATTTCAGGTATATATGTAAAATATATTCTAAAATGAATTATATTCTAAAATGAATAATTTATGCAAAGCATTTGAGATTTTTGTAGTGTCCATGTCTGTACTTTTGTATACTAGAAAAGAGTTTTTACTTTGAAAATTATAGGACAAGAAGGAGTTGATTTTTTCATTTGATGCGCTTTTCTACTAATATCACAGATCCCAACTTTCCCAAGCTCATTCTCTGTGTGTAACATTCTAAATGTTAACTGCATAATCTATAACAGTGATTCTCACCCTTGGGGTGCTGGGAAAATCTCTTAAGGGTGCCATACAATACTAGTAATTTTATATATGGAAACACCTACACATGAGTCAGAAGATAAACCAAGAGATTTCAAATAGGAATCTATAGTGTCAAAAATATTCTGACCAGTTGTGGTTCTTCTGAATTTTTTGTAACAGAAGAGTTGTTTTATTATTTCCCCATAGTCAAAAAATGAATGAAAGCTAAGAGCTGGATTTGTCCAAGGGTTGCCTTGAGTTTAACAGCAGGTGCCTTGAGTTTAAAAGGGTTGAGAGCCACTGATCTAAAATATCCAATACAACCTTTTTTCTTCTTGTATGTAAGAGTGATATTTCAAATATAAAGAATCAAATAGATCTTAGTGATTAGGGATAGCCATTAAAGACAATGACACTACTTACATGCATGAAGTTAAAGACATGAGCAACTGCTTGTAGAATGGGAATAAAGGTAGGAACTTGCAGCTTAAGCTAATTGCTAATATTTGGCCACTGTTGTATGACTAATGTCATCAACCAAGAACAACCATTATAATTTTGCATTTTGTTACAATGCTATTGAATTAAACACTTAAAACAATTTAAATAATATTTAAACAGAGGAAAAATCTAAGATTTCTTTTCTGGAAAGAGGACTAAATAGGCAGGTCTCTTTACCCACACACAACTTTTTAATGGCATTTTCTGAAAATTGAAAGGAGTCCAGCAGAGTCAATTGCAGGGTAAAGGCATATGCTATATTCTCTGTTGAATTTTATCCACAGTTTTAGGGCTTGTCATTTGTATCAAAACAATTTAATCATTCCTTCAAAATTTTCCAGTATACATCCAGAAGTCTCATGTATTTGATAGTCTGCTGATCAGAGAACACAAACTACAAGTTCAAGCAAAGAAACCAAACTGAATATAGGAACACATTCCAGAAAAAGTGCATCATGGCCAAAAACTGTCAGTCCATTCTGCATATGAATACTTTGGCTTGCTTATGTCATGTACATCTGTGGCTTTTTGGCAATTAACTTATTTACAATGCTGGTGGCTTCATTGTTTTGGTTTGGAATTAACATTGTAACTAGTTCTTTGTTACATCAGTTGTCTAAATAAAGAGTGAAATTCAACACAAATAGAATATGCAGACCCTGTATTATGCTATCTAGTGATAAATTATGTACCCCCTAAGTAAGCAGAAGATACGGAGAAAAATGACCTCAGTGGGTGATTTGTGTTTTTCTTGCAATGTAGCTGCATATGTTGCAGATGGTAGGAAAAAGAAGAAAAAAAAACAAACAAAACAAAACAGCCAGCTCATGCTGATAAGACTGCAGGAATGAGAACACTCTCAAATAGGTGGATTAAATTCTGTCCTTGCACACTATTTTGTGGTATTGTATAAGTAGGTGAAACATTTTTTTTTTAAACTTTGGTGTACCTGTTTTATTTCACTTGAATCAGCACTGGTGCACCCATGTGTTTATGTGCCCACAGGATTTTTATTCTATAGCGAAGAATATTTGAATTATCTGCCTTCTTTTTAAAGATCTCCAAGAAATGTTAATGGGAAAGAGGAGTTCTACTATCCAGCCTGGGTCTTGGAACCCTTTTCTCTTGGTTCCAAGAATTCTCCCCAGACACTGGGCATTATATTCATGATAGTTGTATTCTGTAGTGAAAACTAATTTTTACTAGAGCTGTTATTCTATGTCCTTACATGCAAAAGACATAAAAATGTGAGAACTGCCATACTGCTAGGCCAAAGGTTCATTTCACACAGTCTTCGGTCTCCAACAGTGGCAAGTGGTCATTGCTTTAGAAAAGAGAATAAGAAACAGTGAAAAGAAGAGCAGCAAACAGAGAGGGAATTTGCCTGGGTGTTTGCTACAAAAGGGAGCCAGGTAACAAGGAGGCTCTGTTTGTGCACTTGTGCATGCACAGGTGTGTTTATTTGTGGATTTTTTTTTTCCTTCCTCACTTTTCTTTTCTTTCTTTTTTACAGCCTAGGTCCTCCAGGGAGCAAAGAAGGCACAAAGTGACACTGGATCAGCATCTGTGACTTGTGGGGGATGTACCATGATCACGTTCTTCCCAGAATGTCAAAATCATTTTTTCTGTACTACCTGTAAACAGCTATCTTGGATTGAAAGGCTGGAAGCGCAGGTATACATGTTACATGCTAGCAAGGAAAATAAAGACTTCCTTATTAGAGTCATGAGAGGTTGTCACTAAAGAGGCCAAAGAGAAAAAAAGAGAAGTGATGACATTTGACTGCTAGAAGGAGGGTCCCCAGAATTCAAGAGGAACAGATTGAAGTTAGCAACTGCTTTCAAGCACCCTGAAGCAGGACAACTGAGGATACAGCAGTGGGGAGTGAATGTCAACAGTGAGGGCTACACTCTGTTTTGGAAGGACAGGGTTATGAGGAAAGGTGGTGGCTTTGTATGTCAAGAAATACTTTGAATAAACAAAATAATAAAGCAAAATAAACATATATTAAAGTGAATGTCAAAAAAATTTTAAAAATTCTGTGGCTTAGGAGGAAGAAGATAGTTGATCAGAATGTATTTGTGTGAAGATACTGTACTGATATAATAGTGGAGATTTATTATAGGATACTGTAGCAGGACCAGCCCAGGAGGGCAGCCATGACACACTTTGGTAGCTGAATTGATTCTGCTTCACCAACTCTGGCCTCCCAAGACTGCTGCCTCTTCGTTACCTGCCACACTTTTTTTTGATGATTTGTATATCTGGGAGGCTGTTTTTGGATATTCAGAGCAAGCCTTGGGATGCTCTGCTTTCCCATTTAGCCTCAGTTGCTTCTTTTTCCTCTCTCTCTCACATAGCTTTAGGCCCAAGCCCTACCTAATCTACCATTACTACCATGTGCCTCACTGCCACTGCCCTGTGCCCAATGGGCACTAATCATGGCCCCTTGACCCTAATCATCTATTAAGAGCTCCAACCCCATCATCACCTCCTCCCCCTCCTCTCTGGGACCTCTGCTAACTGGGGCTTTCAGTCTCCCCCATAGATACTGATGCCTTTCAGATCTCACTCTTTATTTATTAAATGACCTCTGAAAGTCCATTCCAGCCCTACTTTTATATGATTCTACATGAGGAATACAAGTAATCTATCTCTGGATCCCATCCCAATCAAGGAGGTAGAGGTTTAGGAAAACTATGAGTCTCAGCGTACATCCTAAGTATATTGTTTTAAATAGATCCTTTTGAACCTATCTTCCTACATTCAGCTAAACATTTTATGAACCAAGTTATATACCTGGTTATATATATTATACATTATATATTTTACAACTTCCTATATTCATGAATTCCATATATCATGTATGTGTTATATAAAACATCATTCCTTTTGTTTGTACCCTAGTTCTTATTTTATGAGACATGATTAAGATTCCTATTCACCATTTTTTCCAGACAATTCATGATTTTATAGGCTCCTCTTTCAGCCAACTCCTTTTCAAGTGAAGACTCCTAGGCTTCTCGGTCTCTTCTCATGTAACATCTGTTCCATGTTCAGGATCTGGGGATAATTGTTAATAGCTGTTAAGAATATGTTCTTAGTAGGGCTGTACAAAACAGCACCATTCCATTTCAACTTCCGTTTCACTGTTTCAAAAGCACATATGAAGGGGCATACGCTCCCCTTCACCCTCAGGTCACACATGGTGGCCAGCACATGGACCGCATGGGATCAAGCCATTTCTTGGTGTCACACATGGCAGCCAATGTGTGGACTGTAGTGGACTGCAAGGGATCAAGCAGTTTCCTGATGCCCTCCATCAGCCACCTCCCCATTGCCTGCATGTCTGGTGACAAAGGCTTGACCCAGACAGGAAAGTTGATCCCCTGGAGCTTCTCTATTTGGTTCTGAAGTTCCCTCACTACAGGGATCACTTGGCTAAGGAGGCCATTGCCAGCGCTGAGGCTCTCAGTGGCCTCAAGGAAGAGCTTGAGGACACCAAGATCTGGAAGGTGGTATCCCACTCAGCACTGTTAAGGGGCTGCTGATCCCAATCTCCCTGAGCAAGGCCATCTCATGGATGGCCTTCTGTTGCTCTACCAGCCTCTTGAGCGACAGGTATATGAAGTTCCACTGAGTCTCCACATCCTGCATGATTTTGTCCTGCAGGATGTTCAGCTCTGCTTATTTGTCCCACAGCATCTTGCCCACCTTTGATGTTCCGGTGGAAGTAGCCTGCCACCTTCTTGCATTTGGAAATGAGCTTGCTGGTGGTGCTGGTGCCATCACCAGCAGGCCTGTCCCCCTCCAAGGTGTCCCTGACAATGAGGTGGAACTTGTGTGCCACATAGCAGATGCCAACAAAGTTGGCATCACGGACCACCTTGACCATATTGGTCCCATTGGTGATGACCATGAACCCACAGGTAAGCCACCCCTGCACCAAGCAGTTCATGGCCCCCCTGATCTCGGTTGCCATGTGGGACTCATCCATCACCTCAGCTTGAAGGAAAGCCCTCTGATGGGCTAACTGGTTGCACCGGTGCCCTGTGAAGAAGAGGTAGGCGTTATCTTCACCCCAGCTGCTCCAGATGTCCAAAGTGAAGTGCAAGGCCACCTGTGGACCTGCCTTGTTCAGCTCCTCCCTCAAGTACTCCCTGCATGCCTCATACAGGGAGGGCACCACTGTCCTGCTGAAGATGGTACATGAGGGCACTTGGTATGATGGGGCCATGAGTGCCATGAGCCACCTGAACCCTGGCTGCTCAACTAATGAGAAGGGCTGGCCATCCAAGGCAAGCATTTCCCCAGTGCTCTGGGTGATCTCACTCGCCTTTGCAATATGCCCCCCACCCCACTACTTCTGTCCACCTTTCTCCCGCTGTTCCAGAGTGACCTGCCTCTGATTTGGAGAGATGGGGGCTTAGGAGCAAGAGGGGAACTTCTTTTTGGGTATGCTCCCACTGGTGTCAGGCTGAGGAGGATCAATGGCAAGGGGGTGGTATCTGTGGAGATGCATTAGCATCCCTGTAGTGCTCATGTGTTGTTGTTTTTTTTTTCCCTTGCCCTGGCTGGTTTTGGCTCAGCAGTGCAGGCAGATAGCATATGCGGGATCATCTGCCATCTCAAAATGATCCCATACCACACTACCCCCTTGCTTCTGGGGTGCAGGTGTATGTGCAGATGCTGCCTTTTCCCCCTCCACAGCAGACAAAGGCACAGAAACAGGAGGAGTAGACTCAGCAAAGCCACTTGCCTCCACACCCTATACCTCAGCCTCCTCTGAAGTGCCTTCTGGGGAAGGAGACCTGGCTCTGGGGGAAACTTGAGGGGTGTGGAGCACAAACTCAGATGATTCCCCCTCCTTCCCTGGAATTTCCCTTGCTATGGCAATGGGATACAGATCCAGCTCTTCCTCTGGCCCTGGAAGGCTCAGCATGGGGAATGAAATGGGGGTGGAGGAGGCTCATGCTGGTGCTGCTTGTTGTCATGGTGGTGGCATGGGGGATTATGGCTGGTGCTCTTGGAGGGAATGCAGACTCAGGCAGTGGCACTGCTCCCATCTCCTTTCTGCCAGTAGAACTGGAAGCCTCATGCCTGCTAGTTGTAGGGAAAAGGCTGTCTTAGTTTGGGGGGGGGGGGGGGAACTTACAGCTCTCCATCTACCCTCTCTTCCACCCCTCCCTGAAGGCTTGCCAGCTACCTTTCCACCATATTTCATAATGTCTTTCATAGTGTGTTTGGTGTGCTGGAAAATCTGTGTGTTCTTCTGTAATGTAATATGTATTTATGTAATATATGTAGATAGATGTATATATGTATTTATGTAATGTATGTATATATTTATGTATTTATGTAATAAATAAAACATATTGATGTATGTATGTATGTGTTCCTGTATACATTTTATATTTTAATATGCCATATATGCTGTGCTTCTCTCTACAGTGAATGGAATGCAGACTGTGAGAGAAAGCACAGATTTCTTTTTTGGGGGAAAAGAATCAGAATAGACTAACAAAAACAAAAAGAGGATTTTGGGGAAGGAATAAATTGAAAGGAATGAATATAATAATAAAGGACATTAGAAAAGCAAAGTTATTGGATCCCACTTGCTAGTAACAGGCTAGCAAATGGATAGTGATAGCCTTTCTCTGATGCTGCTGAGCTGCTGGAAGATACAGCTCATTAAGCTGACCCCAAGGCACAGAGAAGTCTCAGTTCAAACAATGCTGCTTTTTATGCTGTTTTTCTGTCCCTCCCCCAGATCACTGGGATTGGAAGGGACCTCAGGGAAGGATCACAGTCACTGGCCAGTTACACAGTCAATATGAGAGCAGTCTTTCCACCCTCCCCCACTGGCTCTCTCCTTAGTTTCTCTTTAGCTGCAAGCAAGCCCAGCTTCGAAACTCAGAACATTTCAGAACTTTCAAAATGTTTTGAGTGCCCTCATTTCATTTCAAGGCTATTTTGAAGCCTTTCATTTAATTTCAATTTCACTGTTTCAAGCTCGAAACGAGTCAAAGCAGCATCAAAACAAAACACCCATCAAAGTTTCACACAGCCCAGTTCTAAGTTGTTGGAAGCAGCATCATTATGAAGATTTTGCATAAGCAAAAGTTTCATGTTACATGATGCTGACAAATTAGAATTCAGATGCATAAAGAAGCAGACCATGGTCAGTCTCTCTGGCTCTGAATGATCCCTAAGTAACCTTATCTGGGGTAATTTGATGATACTGAAGGACACCTACAAGTAACAGGTCTTTCATCTTGTTGAAACTTTGTGGATTCTTATATTACTTAACTTTTATAAGAGAAAGTAAAGTGCAATGAAAGTAAACTACTTAAACTTTTTGATCATGTTAGAGAATGATTAAGATATTAAATATTGGATTTTAAAAGATTTGTTCTTGATGGCTTTTTAAATGATGTTAGTAAAATGCATACACTTACAGACCCATTGATTTATATTGTCATGTCCCATTCAGAACCAGGGCATATTTGTCTGTGCATACTGATGTCCTTATTTGCTATAACTGCACAGCAATGAATGGAATTAAAGTTTCACTTGTGGAAGTTTAATTGTAAAAAGAATGAGGAGGTCACTTACTTTGCTGCAGTCTGAGATTAATAAAAAATAAGTTATTTTGAAATTATATAAAATCATAGATTGATACTGTGACACTTCTTCACTGGAGGTTTTCAAAAGGAGGTTGAATAAGCATTGGTCAGGGTTGAGTTAGGAAAAGCATTTCTGTATTCATACAGAGGTTGAGAGTAGATGACTGTCAAGTTCCTATCAATTCAACATGTGAAAAAAACAGCCAGAAGCTTTCTTTCATATCTAAAGCAAAAGGTAGGGCAGAGTTTCACCTCAGACACTAACTTATTCAGAGAGGCATGAGCTTTTGTAAGTGACAGCCTGCTTTGTTAGTTGTTATGAATGGGCTTGCAGAGAGCAGGTGTATGAAATAGAAAGAAATAAAATAATTTAAATACAAAGATAATACAAAGGGAAGGAATGAATAGGTGGAAGAGGGGAGGAGGCTGGGAGAGATGTGTAGTTCTGATGTGTGTGGTGTTATTCTGGTGGCCTCTTGTTCACTGTCACTTTTGGTGTTCATCTTCTGGGGTCTAGGTGCTCTGGAAGTCACTAATGCCAGCAAACAGCCTCTGGCACAGACAGAACTACTCAAATTCATGTTTGTTGTTGAAAGCTCAGAGAGGTTTATTGTCACTCAGACAGTACACTGGCTTGTCTGTTTAGTAGCTGGCCCAGCTCAGTAAAACTGCCTGGATAAGGTAGCAGCACTGTATGTCAATTATGCTCCCCTAGGTCACTACAAAAAACAACTAATGCAGCACTCCTGTTTATACTCCAAATACCCAAGCTTCATTCCAATTCTTATCTATTTTTCTGTGCAGATATTCATCTCTACTTTTCTTTTTACCAAGTTCACACACCTGGCAGTTTCAGTTCTTTATTGCAGTGACTGCCTTCATTAATTTTATTTGTTCCTACAACTCCCTTCTCATACCAGATTTTCTGCTTATTGAGGGATGTTTACTTTTTGCATTTGTTTTTATGTTTCTCCTGACATTCTAGAGGTAAGCAAGGTCTGTTCTTTCCAAGTTCCTTTTTGGTGCCTTAGCTTAACTACAGTATAACATAACCAGAACTCCTACAAGGCAAAGGTGGGCTTTGCCTTGTAGGGGTTATAAAAAACTAGCCCATATAATGGAATAAGAATGCAGAGTGTTAACTGAGATCATATTTAAGACAATCCAGTCTGTGGATGAATTTTTGTTTTGCATTTTTTCATTCAAGTAGTTTTTTAAAGGGTTTTAGGGGTTTGGTTTTGTGGGTTTTTTCTTGCTTTTTTTGTAAAGAACAGCCCCTCTGAGGCCAACTATGGAGTATCTAGGAAGGTTAAAGTGTTCTGCCATAGGCCCTTTTGTCTTTCTGGAATTGATATCAAATTAGTGTCCATTCCAATGTTCCCTCTAAGGTGAAATGATCTGTGAGTGCACCGCTTCAGTCCATGAACACGCCACTTGATGTGAAGTTCCCACTGGGTCTGAAAAAGAAGCCTGCCACATAGACTTAACTTAGAGTTATCTTTTCTCTGAGATGGCCTTGAACAAAAGGCCAGGGCTATTCTGAAGGATGACCCCAGATTGAAACAGGAAGGCCAAGCAGCAGGAAATCCCTGACCTGGATTTCCAAAGAGTGTACAGGCTGGTGGGGCCAACCTGGGAATGAACCCTGCCCCAGCACCAGCTTTCCCAGCAGGGGCCAGGCCCCCACCCTTCTCCCAGGCTGGGAGGAAAGCTCCTTTAGAAGGTGTATATATGCTGAGGTCACTCTCACTGTAACTCAAAAACGTGTGAGTGACTCTGAGTGATTCCCCCACATCAGAGGTACTCAGACATGTTGAGGGAGTGTGCTCTTGGCTGAGCTGTGCAGGCCAAAGCCCCCGAATGCTTCGGGGTCAAAGATCCAATGCCAATATATATATATATACTTCCCCCCTCCCCTTTGCAAATGAGCTCCACCTCTGGATGAATGCCAAAGCAGGCAAGTCCTTTCAGCCTACCTCAAGTTGAATCTACCCCAGCCCCCGCCCCCACCTCACCTTGGGGCAGAGCTGCTGCCTGCTCCATGCCCTCTCCCTCCCCATGGGGATGCGGGAGCAGTGAGGAGCGGAGCAAAGTGACCTCCACACAGCTGAGCAGTAACTTACCACCACGCACATGTGCAGTTTAGAGGGAACCTTGGTCCATTCATTCTTTCATATAGGGATCACCCTGCATTCCAATTTAGACACCAGAGAGGCACTGTAAATGATAGTGTATAAGATTTTGGTATGGGAACCACAGATGTTATGTATATTGTTTGATACAGTGCTGATATGGTCATGTTGATAAGGGGGCCGAGTTGGCATCCGGGTCTGTGGTAAGGCATGGTGGTTTGGTGACAATAGGAGTTTAGTTGGCTAACATTGTATTTTCTGTAACCTAGTTGTGTTCCCCTCCTTGCCCCCATCCCTCTTATGTTAGTCCCTTGCTCGGGCAATCTGTATTTCCCTACTGGCTTTGTCAGCTTTTTGGATTCACAATCCTAAACATCTACTAATAAAATTCATTTTGTTGCTGAAAATTCATCATTGGAGGCTGGGGGTAAACTGCAACCACAGAGACAACCCAGCGCCAATGCTATGACCCAGCAGCAGTCTCCTGGATCCAGAAGCTGTACTGGGCTAACTGTCCCAAGGCAGTGAGAGAGATCCTGGAAGGACCCTCAGACTCTGTTTAACTACTTCAGCATGTTCTTCAACCCCCCAGCAGAAGCTGCCACCCCACGCCTTGCGACCATTGAAATGCTGACCCCATCCCCCTGGCAGAGGGGTTTGAGGAAGCCTTCACACTGCAGGAAGTGGAAGCCTGCCTCAAGGGAACCAGGGACACTGCCCAGGAAGGAACGGCATCAGGTATAGTCTCTAAAGAAATGTGACCTGGGCTGCCTTGTTCTCTCTGTTCTCTTCAACAGGTGCAGAGAGTTCCAGTGAATGCTCACCACCTGGAAGAGGGCCATGACAGTCCTCATCCCCAAGAAGGGAGACCCAGCCAACCTGGGCAACTGGAGACCCATTGCCCTGTGCTCCACCATTGCCAAGTTGTATGCCAGAGGGCTGTATGTCTGGGCAGCCTCCACTCCTGTATATTCCTGCCTAAGCAGAGGACCTGGTGACCCAGAGGATGTGCTATTATCCAGAAAGACTAAAAGCTGTCTGTTATGCAGTGGGGTACCCTGGCTGAGGATCATTATTCTGAAGTATGTCCCTGCACTGCATTATGCCTGAGTTCAATGCACCTAACTATCTCTTTCATATAAAAGAAATAGATATGATATCATATACATAAAAGAGCCAAATAAAATGTTCAGAGTCATAATTCTCCTGTAAGAATTTATAGTCTTAGGTAGTCTTTTTTGGGTTCCACAGTCCCATTGATTTCTCAGAGATATAGATTTGATAAACCTTATTACAGCTCTGTTGGAAGCTTAAAGGGTATTTACAAAGCTCTGCACAGAGAAACCAGACTATGCCTGTAGTAGTTAAAAAGTAACATCTGCCATTGGCTTTCTAGCAACAAGATCTGTTCAAATAACCATTGGAAAGAATTGTAGGTGCAAGGAATTCTGTCAGTCATCACTGTTTAAAGCAATTTATTGACACTATTCTCAAAAGAGCTAATAATGCAAAAGTTTTTGTTGCCCTGAGGGGTTAGGCCAATGCTCAGGATCTCAGTATTGCACTGTTAGACAGGAGGGTGTGGTGTACAATTGCACATGCACACATAAAATCAATTAAGCACACATACACTCACTAGGTGCATACACCCCTATTAGGCATACACCCTTACACTAGCAGCTCAGATACACACATGTTTAAACGAGCCTAGACACATGCATACTTATTACCAATTCAAGCACGTACACTATACACCCCAAAAGTTAGATACAGATCACTAATTCATATATCATGCACACAATGCCATATATATCCATATCCATATGTATACACACACACACACTCACACTAGCAACTCAGATACACACACGTTCAAAATAACCAGTCTAGGTTCATGCACACCTATCACCAGTTTAAGCCCATACACACTACACACACCACATTTAGACAGAATCAGTTACCAGTTACCAACACCTGCACATTCAATACACATACATGGATTACTAATTCATATACCACACACACACACATAATGATATCTATATGTGTGTATATATGTGTATTCACTAATTCACACACATACCACCCACCTACACATACACACAGGTGAGTTCCTAAATTGGGTGTTCTGATGTGCATGTATGTATGTGCTTGGTGTACTTGGGATACCTGGGGAAAGGTTAAGGTAAGAAAGTAAAAGTATAAGGATTTAAAGTTACCAGGACCAGGATTAGAACCAGTTGCCTGCAGGGTCCTGGGCTGAAGAACTGAGGCTTGGGGGTAACTTTAGGTTAATTGATTTTAATTGATTAAAAGACAACGCCCAAAGCCTACAGAACAGGGAAGCATGCTGGCACAGAGGTTGGATCTGGAGCCAGAGCTATGGGGAAGCTGAAAAGGTAGATGGGGAGAGGGAAAATGGGACTAAGGAAAAGTGTGGGTATTAAAGAGGGGCTCTGGGTGTGGGGGAGCCAGAGGATGGCTCTGGGGCAGCTAGAGAAGTCTGGGAAGCTGCAGGGGAGGGGGGGTGGAAGCAGAAAATCACAGTAAGAACAGCAGGAGAGACTGAAAGGCAGCAGGGGCAGCAGGAAAGCAGAGAAATACAGCAGAAGGTCAGAGGGAAAAGGCAGTAGGAATTGAGAGGAGATCGGGAAACTACTGGAGAGGGGTGGGGGCTGGAATTGAGAGAGAGAGAGAATGAGCCTGGAATTTAAGATAAGGAAGGGACTGGGATTCAGTAAAACATGACCCAACTCGGGGTTGCAAATGACAGTGGTTTTATTGAACAGGGGAGATGGTGACACAATGCCAAATTGGTTCGCTTGCACCCACCCACACCCACACACAGCCACACACAATGGCAGCAGGGGTTAGAGAGGCTTGGTGCAGGGTCTGAAGTCCACTGAAGTCCAGGAGGAGAGAGACAGAGAGAGAAAGAGAGAGTCCAAATTGTAGGAGGAGGTGTGCAAGTAATATCTACCTATCCCAGGCTGGAAGTTGATCCTTGATGGCCAGTCAGGGTATCCTTCAGCTCGGTGTTGTCCAGAGGGCATTGCCATCAGGGCCTCTGGGGTGGATAGGTGACGTGAAGCTGGTCTGGTCTGGATGGAAATGGCATTCCCAAAGGGTCTGTCTTCACTGCCCCTTTTTATAGGGGCAGACCATGTGTGACCCTAGTGGCAGGAGGCATGCTCAGGCAAGGGTCAGCTCCTGGTGTACTGAGCATGTGTGCTCCATGCAGGGATGTGCAGTTTCGGGTGTCTGTAAAGGTGGGGTACAATGATAGAGTTGCTGGTTCTGCATGGTCTTTTGTTCTTCAAATGCTGGTCTTGTCTCTGTTCCTGGGTGAGGTCCGTGGTTCCTGGGTGAATTAATGCGAGGTGATGGCCTGGTCGTTACAGGCCATTCAGTAGAGGCCTGCTACCATTGTATTTTAATCATTCTCAATCATTCTCATTCATCGGGGAGCCAATTTACATGGGAGGGGTACAATGAATCATATTATTGCAACAGGGGATGCCCAGGCAGAGGACAGAAGATGGAGACTTGACATATAAAATGGAAACTTGACATGACTTTGTTTCACTTAAAAACACAGGCCTAAACCATACAATATCCATATGAAACAATAAAAATCAATACAAAAATGATAATAATACAATATACAACAATAAAAATTAATACAAACCTAATAATTATACAATATAAAACAGTGGATATTCAAAACCAAAAACTTGCTAGCAAAATAAAAATGTTCAAAGCTTACCCTAAGTTTGAGCTCACTTATACTTATTTATAGGGAATAGAGAGAGAGAGAGAAAAGTCAGAAATGGTTGGGGAAGGGGAGGGAATGCATTTTAAAATGAAAAAAGAAAAACTGGGGGTTTTGCTACATTTTCACATGATATTTGGTATCCATGGCAAACAGCTAAACATATGTTTTAGAGTATGATGGTTTGGGTTACTCTTTGGCTAGTTTGAGAATTATTTTATCTATAAACGTAGAAAACCATTTTTATTTATAATACTGCACACAATGCAGGAATTTTATAGCTAATTCACTGTTGATTTGAGAAATACTTATGACATATTTTAATGATTTGTGCATTGCTTAACAGTGAAAGGATTGTTTGAATTCACAAGCCATACTGTACTATTCTATTAATAAGGAGGGATCCTGGATTTGTCTGATTTTTAAAAATCCCCAATTTTTGGTTAAAAAAAATTGTAACCCCAAATCCACATTTTTCCATGATTAAAATGAAGCACCACTGTATTCTAATATTATAAAACTATAGTCTGTCTGTCTGTCTTTTTGTCCATAACACTTTATTTATGCTCTGATTGGCTGACTGAAACACCCTGCTCCCTGGATCATTGATGCCTGCACAGTTGGATGGGTAAAAAATTGGCTGATGGGGCACACCCAGAGAGTAGTGGTGGATGAGTTGTACTCAACCTGGAGAGATGTGAGCAGTGGGGTACCCCAGGACTCGGACCTCGGGCCCGCACTGTTTAACATCTTCATCAGCGACTTGGACGAGGGGGTGCTGCACCTTGGGAGAAGGAATCCACACCATACATACAGGCTGGGGAGTTCTCTTCTTGAAAGCACAGAGGCAGAAAGGGATCTTGGAACATGAGCCACCAATGCCTGACCACAGCCAGCAAGGCCAGCCATACCTTGTCATGCATCCCAAGGTGCATCTCAAGCCGGTCCAGAGAGGTGATACTCCCCCTCTATGCAACTTTGGTCAGGCCACAGTTGGAGTACTGCGTCCAGTACTGGGCGCCGCACTTCAAAAAGGATGTGGCCAGCCTGGAGAGGGTTCAGAGGAGGGCCACCCACTTGGTGAGAGGGCAGCAGCACAGGCCCTACGAGGAGAGACTGAAGGACCTGAAGCTGTTCAGCCTTAGCAAGAGGAGGCTGAGGGGGGACCTGGCGGCTGCCTACAAGGTCATCGGAGGGAATTAACAGCAAATAGGCAGAGCTCTTTTCTCCCCAGCACCACCTGGGATGACGAGGAACAATGGTCATAAGCTGATGGAGAATAGGCTTACGTTAGAGATTGCAAGGCAATATTTTACAGTTAGGGTGGCCAAAATCTGGAACCAACTTCCCAGGGAAGTGGTCCTCGCCCCTACCTTGGGCAAATTCAAGAGAAGGTTGGACGATCGCTTGTCTGGGGTCTTGTGAACCCAGCATTCATTCCTGCCTGTGGCAAGGGGTCAGGCTAGATGATCTGTTCAGGTCCCTCCTGACCCTAGCTACTATGAAACTACTATGAAACTACTAGGGAGATAACAGCAACTGAGTGAATGGAACAGGGAGGGGGGCATCCCTGCTGGTCTTGCCCTCTCTGCCCTGCTTCCTGCAGGTGGCAACAATGGAGCAGGGTGGGGTGAGGCTGCTGGAGCTGTCCTCACCCCCCCCACCCTTGCTTCTTTGAGGTGGTGGCATTGGCACAGGGGGAGAGCAGAGTCAGGAAGCCATAGGAGGAGCAAGGCCACCAGTGCAGGCCATCATGGCGGATGTGGGGGGAGAAGTGAGTCCAAAGTGGGGGAGAGGAGCGGGTGCACCATGGCAGTGGGTGGGGAAGATTGGACCTGGATCAATGTGGTGGCAGTGTCGGCAGTGGGTCCAACGTGGGGAGGGAGGAGGAACAAGCCCAAGGGGGTGGGAAGCTGGCCCACTGTGGCAGTGGGCCCAGTCTGATGCAGCCTGACATGGCAATGGTGGGGGGAGGGGAGAAGCGGGCCTCCTTCCCCCCTCAGTCCCGGGCCATTCCTCCCCCACTCCTGCTCCCCTGTGTCAGGCCTGAGTTCACTCCTCCCATTCCCCCACTCCCCTGCAGCAGCCCGAACCCACTACTTCCCACCACCCCCCACTGTGGCAGGCTGGCTTCTTTCCACCTTTGGGCTTGGTTCTGCCCCGCATTGGGCTCAGACCCCATGCATCAGGAGGGAAGGGGGGAGATGACCCAGATGGGGAAGGGCACAGGGCTCTGTCCCTGCACACTCCCCACCGCCACCCCATCATTCTTGATGGACAATTCGCTAGTGTGTGTATATATCTGAGAGAGAGAGAGGTGTTTCATTTCAATCACAGAAAAATTGAGATTTGGGATTGCTTTTTTTTTAACTGAAAATTGGGGATTTTTTTAAATCAGAGAAAACCAGGATCCCTGTTAATAAGTAAGGTGCTTGTAGTACAAAATTAAGAAATCCTGATGTCATTGCATTCCCATAAATGTTGATAGGATTCATCCATTCCCATGCACTTAGCAGAAAAGGTATAGTACTATTTGTATAAAAACAAAAAAAAAAAAGCCAGCACAACAGAGGAGAGCAGAAAAGCTGACAGTTTTCTTCCTGGTTGCAAGAAACTCTGAGAGTCAGCCAACAAAATCTGCTCACTGAAGTACTCCTTGTGGCTCTTTTCTAGTTGGTGCACATTGATCATGATAATTTAATGAGGGTTTTAATGCTGTCCTAAGCAATAGGATAGAACAAAATATGTATGCATTCAATTTCTAGGCTCTGATCCACAAAGGAATTTAAGAAGGATGGTACTGATCACAGCTGCACTTAAAGTTGTGGTCTCTAGCATATCGACTAGAGTTCACAAACTTCAGTTAGGTGACTAAATTAATAGGAAGAATGGGGCACTAAGTATTCATAGCACCCCATGCTAAGCAGTTGTGGTACTTAAGCTAGCTTCAGAGAGGGGTTTGCTTGATATGCCTTCTCTATCCCACATGCAGGAGCACAAGCTGGTCCTGTGGGAAGGTGTCCATGTTGCACAAGTGAATGCCTCTCATGGAATTAGCTGCTAGTAAGAGGAGCCCACCCAAGTGGTTAAAGAACTCATGCAAGACCTGAAAGACCAGGGTTCTATACAGTCCTCAGCAACCTATGTTCCCTGGGACACTGCCTATATCTAGTGGGTTGGAGTAGGTTGTGGGGAGGGGCAGGGCTTTAAACCATTCCTGTTGAAGTTGTCCTAGTGCTCAGTAAGAAAATCAAGATTTACATGTATTAGAGAGAATGCATAAGAGGAAGCATGATTTTATAGTTTGGCGATGAGTACATCTCCCTCTGAGAGGAAAGTCCTGTTTTGATACCTGTTCCCAGGACTCCTTATGTATTAAACAGCAATTGGGGGAAACAACAAAAACAAAATTAAATAGTGTTGGGAACCAGGACTGGAACCCTGAGTGGCTTCATAACTGGGATACGTAGCCATGTTCTTGTTTCTCTGACCCCATTAATCTTGTATTCATTTTACACAGCAGCACAGATTCAACCAGAAGGAGTGTCAGGGTCCATGTATAGAAAAGATGGGCTCTTGCATGACCAGCTACAGCTGATGGTGTTGAATAGAAGTAGCTATTTTTGCTAGCCTAAATGCTATCAGTATGTCTTGGATGTGAATGTATCTCCTGAATTAGTCCCTTCAGGAAGTATATGCCAGGGGTACCTAATTAATTAATCTGAAAAAAATTAAAATATGACATAGGTATTGAGCTGCTCAGTTCTGTTTGAATGATTTTTTGCGTGCCTTACAGCAGAACTCTAAGTGCACTAAGGACTCTGCTAGTAAATACATAGATGCCTAATAAATTAGGTGGAAGTTTTGTGAATCACAGTGCTGGAATTAGATTATTACATTCATTCTAAACCCCACTCTAGGTTTCAAAGACATTTGTGGATACAAACCCACTATTTTCTGCCATAATTACTTACATTTAAAAAAACCCAAAACCTCTTCACTTTCAGTTGCTGTAGTATAATTTGTCTTGATTAGCTTTCATACCCTTGTTTTAAACTAAATTATAAATTAATATTCTACATTGGTCAGGTGTCCAGGTTGTAGTCATATTAGTCTAGAGGAAAAGGCAATCAGGACTCGTGGAAAATTACCTGGAGTCATAATGGAACCAATGTCACAATTGTTTGTGCACTCATGGTGCTCAGGACAGGGCCAATGTGGTTCCTATTTTCAAGAAGGCGAGGAAGGAGGAACCAGGTAACTAAGCTGGTTAGCCTCACATCTATCCTTGGCAAGACCTTTGAGAAAATTGTTAAGGATCACATTTGTGGGGGACCAGCGGGTAAAACAATGCGAAGGGGCAACCAGCATGGGTTCATAAAAGTCAGATCCTGCCTGACTAACTTGATTTCTTTTTACAACTGTGTCACAAAATGCTTGGATGAAGAACTAGAGGTAGATGTTATCTACTTAGATTTTAAAAAGGCCTTTGACACAGTGCACACCCAATTTTTATAAATAAACTAAACAGTTGCAATGTAGATTATAACACAGCCCGGTGGGTGGAAAGTTGGCTTATGGGATGCACCCAGAGAGTGGTGGTGGAGGGGTCAGTTTCTACCTGGAGAAATGTGGGCAGCAGTGTCCCCCAAGGCTCTGTCCTGGGACTGGTACTGTTCAATATCTTCATTAGTGACTTGGATGAGGGAGTAGAAAGCACCCTGTCCAAGTTTTCAGATGACACCAAACTATGGGAGGAGGTAAACAAACTAGAGGTCAGGGAGTGAATCCAGGTGGATTTGGACAGGCTGGGGAAATGGGCAGAACAGAATAGGATGCAGTTTAACAAGGATAAGTGTCATGTGTTGCACCTGGGGAGGAAGAATCATTAACACTCCTGCAGCCTGGGAGGTACCATTCTAAGTAGCACAACTGTGGAAAGTCGTAGTCGACTCCAAGATGAACATGAGTTGCCAATGTCATGAAGTAATAAGTAAAGCTAACCACACTCTTTCTTGCATAAGTAGCTGCATCACAAACAGGTCTAGGGAGGTGATACTTCCTGCTGTGTGGCATTGGTCAGGCCTCAGCTGTGTCCAGTTTTGGATGCCACACTTCAGGAGGGATGTAGATAATCTGGAAAGGGTTCAGAGGAGGGCCAACAGCCTGGTTAAAGGCCTACAGGAAAAACCCTATGATGACCTATTGAGAGACCTGAATCTCTTCAGCCTCCACAAGAGAAGGCTGAGAGGTGATCCTGTGGCCGTTTACAAACTCATCAGGGGTGGGAGGGCAGCAGGAAATAGGGGATATGATGTTTACCAGGGCACCCATAGGGGTAACTAGAAACAATGGCCACAAACTGAAGGGCAGAAAATTTAGATTGGACATCAGGGGGAACAAGTCTTCACTGTGGCGGTTGCCAAAATATGAAATATGCTTCCAAGGGAGGTGGTGCTACCCCTTCCTTGCAGGTATTTAAGAGGACATTGGACAAACATCTGACTGGGGTCATCTGAAACCAGCACTCTTTCCTGCCCAGGGCAGAGGGTTGGACTTCATGATCTAATAGTTCCCTTCTGACCCTAAAATCTATTAAATCTATTAATATATAAACATTAAAAATAAACAAAAACATAAATAATTCATTTATTTTTAACTGGCAGGTACAAAACTGTAGGGCTAGGTTTGTTTCATTAAGACTGCATATAAGTTTAGGAGTCCAAGTCTGGATAGTAATTAATGTTAAATGAGTACAAGTTGAAGATTTGTTTGTTTTATTTTTTCATTCAGAATTCAGTAGAGTTGTTGCCCATGTTGACAGTGTGCATTCAGTGTAATATCTATTTGCGTGCTATATCTATTATTTTACTTATCTGTGTATATTTCATTTGAGTGAGATATATTGCAAATAAAAGGCTTTCTATAGCCTAATTACTTGGTAAAGAAGTATTGCTATTGGTGATTAGTCTTATAGTAGCAAGCCAAATAGGCTGTCAACCTGTTTGTGAGATGTTAGGGGAACTAACACTTTCAGTTGATATAGACTGTGAAAATTGTATGTATGTGTGTGTCTGTGCGTACATGCATGTGTATATATCACTTATGTGTGTGTGTGTGTATATAGATAGATAGATAGATAGATAGATAGATAGAGTGTGTATCTATCTATCTATCTATCTATCTATCTATCTATCTATCTATCTATCTATCTATCTATATCTTCTTTTCAGCTCTCAAGTTTCTGTCCTCTCCTATCCCATCCAGTAACCCAGTGATACCAAGCTCATACCCGCAACAGTCAGATATTCACAGAAATTAATGGTGTTGTCCCTCATATATAGAAAGTCCTCCTTGTACTGATCATAAGGCTGTTATTAACTCCTATAAACATCTCCTCCATAAAGA
Source organism: Alligator mississippiensis (assembly GCF_030867095.1). Classification (NCBI taxonomy): domain Eukaryota; kingdom Metazoa; phylum Chordata; order Crocodylia; family Alligatoridae; genus Alligator; species Alligator mississippiensis. The sequence continues at coordinate 333,836,643 of NC_081824.1, read as the reverse complement.
CACCTATGCCAAGCTGTCTTTAAGAAATCAATGTGATGATAATGGCTTGAGGGGTAAATAGGGATAACTGACATTTAAAAGTGGTTTTAATCAATGGGAACTTTCTCAGACTAAGATGAATCTTACTATAAGTATGGATGTTGCCATGTGTCCTTTTGTTGCTAACAATTACCTATCAAAGTAAACAAATGGTATTGCATTGGATTTTTTTTTAACTTATTTTACACCAAGATATAACTGGTTGTCATATCCCTTAGTCATTTGCAGATGACAGGAAACAATAAGATGTGCCATTGATTTACAGATGATTCCTGAACTTAATTTACCTAGAATTGGTCATTCAGAAATTTACATTTTTCAGGTAAAATGTGTTAGTTCTGCTACTTTGGAAACATGTTTATGGATGCTTCTCCTAGATACAGTTATAAACATCACTTTCTGCCTTCTGGACTGCATGATTTCAGTCCAGCTTGCCTTCTCTGGCTTATAAATTATAAAATTACTGTCTCTTTGAAGATGGGAATAAAGGGCAACACTAGGGCATAAGTCAAGAAAAATATTGAAGTAGAGAGTGACATGTAATAAGTGATATGTATTTTCCGCTCATGTATTTGTAGTGCTATAATATATTTGCATCCATTGTGTGCTTCATCTGCAGCTGGATGAAGCACTGTTGAATTAATCTTCCCATATCCAGTCATATGGAATTTGTACAATATGCATCTGAGCAACTATATTCCATTGTCTTGGCTTCCAATTTTTGCAAATATTTAAATGCTTTTCTTTTTTGGCACTTCACAGAATGTTTACTGAAAAAAAAAAAAGGCATATGTTAGAATCTACAGGAGTTAAGGTTTATTCTACAATCTCATCCAAACTAGACAGAGACGCGGCATGTCTACATGTGCATTTATGCCAGCTTAAATTTACTGCACGGTAAACAGGAATAGGCCAGCATCTACACGTGCAGGCGTTAAAGCGCATTAATATTGTGTGTGGACTGACTTGGGACTAAACTTAGTCCCAAGTCAGTCCAAACAGTGTTACTGTGCTGTAAGGTGCCTACATGTGTGTTACTTCATAATTACTCATTGGGTGTAAATTTGATACCTGTATGATGCAGGTATCAAATTTATGCTCAAGTTGGCCTAAGTCACCATATTTACTGCACGGTATGAGTGTACATGTTTAGACATGCACCTGTACTGCACAGTAATGTCAGGTACCGCACAGTAAAAGCGCACATGTAGATGTGCCCAGGATGTAGAAAAAAGTATTGGCAAATGATCATAACTTTTCAGATTTCAGATTTTCTTTGAATTCATAGATTTCATTGTTTCTTAACTTCTAATGCAATTAATAAACTATATTACTTTTATCACTATATGGAACCAAACAAGTGGGGGTGACAGAATTAAATTTTGCTGTAGATGAATGATTCCCTTGGTGTTGTGGCTGGGTTCACACAATCAAAGCCTAAGTAAAAGTTAGAAAATATGCCATAGCATGCACGTCAGGAGGCATTTGATAACAACATGGATAAGCTTATCCTTTAACTGACTTGAAATGAAGGAAAAAAGAAATTGAAATAGAAACCATGCTCCATACATCAAAGCTACCTTCAAGAAAGTCTTGTCTTCACTTTTCTGCCTCAATGTCCATCAGTTATTAACTTTTCCATCTACCAAATATGAACATTTGGGGAGGCAACATTCATGATGACATTACCTAGTTATTTTGGTATAGGCATATATATCTTACTATAAATATAGCATGCTTGTGTATTTAGAGATGTAGCTTTAGCTATTGAGTATATCTGAGATCTCAGCTAGACTGTGGAAATTCAATTGATTTCAGTGGATGTGTTCCCTCAATTTACATTGTCTTAAGTGAGAGGAAAATCAGAAGCACATCCCCAGATCATATTTAGCATATACATCTATACTGTTTGGCCAGGAAAAAAAATCTTTATTTTAAAATCAGGAATGAGATTGTATTCCACTGATTGTATAACACTGGGTTATATATATATATATATATATATATGTGTGTGTGTGTGTATGTATCTGTGGCATGTATATATATATATCTATAAATATAAATATATATATATATATATATATATATATATATATATATATATATATATATATATCTGTGGCACTGGATGTCTTAAAAGAGTCTTTAAAGAGTAGCCTCTGAACTTTTGTCTAGGTTCTGAATAAACTGACTTCGATGATAATGAGACTATTCTAACTTCATGCACCCAAAATATGGAGCTGACATGGATGATATGGATATGGAGTTCAGTTTGGGTCCATTACTAGTACAAATACACTCAATATGAAAAAGGTGATGATTTTATAACTGCACCTGCTTAGTACATGAAAGGATACCAAAGTGTTCTGTAAGTTCCACCTCACATATAGTACAGAGTATTCATTCCAAACTCTAATTAAAAACAAGGTTGCCAACCCAAGATTTTTTTTGTACTGACAACAAAAGTTATTTTTTATTTTTTTTTTCACTGACCCACTTGTACTAATATGTTTTACATAATGTAAATGTAACGCTTCTGCTAGACCCTAGACAAAGGTCAGACTTGAATTTAGGGTTTTATTACTAACCATAGTCACAAAACAAAAATTTAAGTATAAAGGTTGCAGATTGTCAGTCAATATATATACATACATACATATATACATATACATACAGCAACAATAGTTTAATACTGTGCTGTCCCCATAATAGGTGTTTCCATTTCCACCCACTTAAGGGCTACTGTCTACCTACCTGTAATGCAGTACTGTTACAGACAAGGCGATAGGATGCAGCAACAGCATATGGCAGGGAAGAGAGGGCACTACAGAGGCTCCTGTTCACTGAAAAGCCATGAGATAATGCTCTCTGCAGGGTTGTGCATTCCTACTCAGATATCAGGTAGTCCTGGTCTTCTCCATCTGTTCCCATAAATCCTGCATCCAGTTATTTTATGAGAGATCTTCAATCAAGCTCCTGGTTGCTTAGTCCTTTTTTATAGATGGTTCTTTTTGAGGGTTTTTATGGACCCATGTATTTAGCCTGTTTTTTGTTTGTTTTTTTTACAGATTGTCAGTAAAATTATGGATAGCTGGCAAACCTACTGAAGAAAAACTACCTATAGGCAGACTATAGTTATGTTTTGTGCATAAATGTGTTTTCTGTTATTCTTTTAAATATTTTTAACAGTCCCTCCCAAATCTGGAAATGTGAGGCACAATCTGAAAAAAAAACTGTGGGTGGTGTTAAAGTGGCTCATATATAAGGTGCAACATTCCTTTTTCAAGGATGATGATGTAAATAACCAGAACACATATTTTTTTTAGGAAAAGTAGATGAAGGTTGCCAATTCTCAGGAATCATCAGATTAGGCTGAAGCTTTTAAATTCATTTTGGGGGAAGGCTAGTGGGGGGGCTATCAGTTCCCTGGGACTGAAACAAAGTAGTTGGATTGAGTAGGTGTGGAATTGGGGAGGGTGGAAAAAGATTTCTTATATCTTGATGTGAGTGGCCATAGGGAGACAAAACTGAGATTGCCAGGAGGGTTTGTTTGTATAGGAGTTTGAGCAGAGATGTGTTGGTTGGGGGAGAAGGAAGAATTGGATTCCTTAGGTTTTTATGTATTGTTTGGGGAACCATCTCTGGGGGTTGTTTGTTTATTGTAAGACACTCTTAACCTTTTGAATAGGTGGGATTTAAATCTAATAAATAAATACATATAATTTCTTTTTAGACAGGATCCAAGTTAGCACCTATACAAGTGATAAGAAAAGCCTTACCATCATGGTCTTTGAACAAGTAAAAAGGCACTCAAACGTGTGCTTCAATCATGTCATATTAGGGTCTAAGCTAGATAGGATAAAGCAATAGATGAAGAGTGGAATCTTTAAACATGTAATTAAAACTAACTAGATCATAAATAAAGAAACAAACAAAAAAAGCTGTGTATCGGGGAAAACTGAATAACGTAAGTAAAAATAATTGGAAAAAGAAGTCTAAAAATTTGGTGTAGTCTGTATCAACTTTTTTACTCCTGTCCACCTTATCATACAACTGACCATAGCATTTAAAGTACTTTGTGTCAAATGTTTCCACAGAATCCACAAAAATATCCCATATAAATATTTCTACAGGACATAGCTGGGGGTTAACATAATCATTAACTTACCTTTTGTAATCACTTACTGAGCTTGGAGTGGCTTCAGAAGGGCACTCAAAAACTTGTTTTAAGCAAAAATTATCAGGTTGAATCATGTTGCAAGTCATGAAGAGAACATAAACAGCATGTGATCTTGAGGGAGCTTATTGTAATTATGTGAACTCCATTGGAAGATTCATAGAATACTATGTTTTTCATGGAAGTGTCTTCCATGTTTGGTAATATCCCCTGAACATTTGTCTGTACAATTTGTATTTTTAAGTTGTCAAACGATGTCACTCTTGACAGTGCAACATATAGTCAGCCATAACCAAGCATAGGTTGTTGGACCTTGACTTTTGTTGGTAGTCATTGCAAAAGATACTCTGAGAGGAAATTCCAGGCATATATTAAATGATAGGTCTGTGATTGATGGGCATAATGTGAACCTTGGCAAAAGAACATGGCTAGAGAGTCACACCCAGAGAGTCGTGGTGGATGGGTCGGTTTCGACCTGGAAGGGTGTGGGCAGTGGGGTCCCGCAGGGCTCAGTCCTTGGACCGATGCTCTTTAATGTCTTCATCAGCAACTTGGACGAGGGAGTAAAGTGTACTCTGTCCAAGTTTGCAGATGACACAAAGCTATGGGGAAAAGTGGACACGCTGGAGGGCAGGGAACAGCTGCAAGCAGACCTGGACAGGTTGGACAAGTGGGCAGAAAACAACAGAATGCAGTTCAACAAGGAGAAATGCAAAGTGCTGTACCTAGGGAGGAAAAATGTCCAGCATACCTACTGCCTAGGAAATGACTTGCTGGGTGGCACAGAAGTGGAAAGGGATCTTGGATTCCTAGTGGACTCCAAGATGAACATGAGTCAGCAGTGTGACGAAGTCATCAGAAAAGCTAATGGCACTTTATCGTGCATCAGCAGATGCATGACGAATAGATCCAAAGAGGTGATACTTCCCCTCTATCGGGCACTGGTCAGACCGCAGTTGGAGTACTGCGTGCAATTCTGGGCGCTGCACTTCAAGAGGGATGCAGATAACCTGGAGAGGTTCCAGAGAAGGGCCACTCGTATGGTTAAGGGCTTGCAGGCCAAGCCCTACGAGGAGAGACTAGAGAACCTGGACCTTTTCAGCCTCCGCAAGAGAAGGTTGAGAGGCAACCTTGTGGCTGTCTATAAATTCATCACAGGGTCACAGAAGGGAATTGGTGAGGTTTTATTCACCAAGGCGCCCCCGGGGGTTACAAGAAATAATGGCCACAAGCTAGCAGAGAGCAGATTTAGATTGGACATTAGGAAGAACTTCTTCACAGTTTGAGTGGCCAAGGTCTGGAACGGGCTCCCAAGGGAGGTGGTGCTCTCCCCTACCCTGGGGGTCTTCAAGAGGAGGTTGGATATGCATCTGGCTGGGGTCATCTAGACCCAGCACTCTTTCCTGCCTATGCAGGGGTTTGGACTTGTTGATCTATTGAGGTCTCTTCCGACCCTAACATCTATGAATCTATGAATCCATGAAATTGGTTTTTAGTAGGCTCTTCTAGATATCAAATATCTTCAATAGCATGTTTGTTATCTACACTATCTACCTTAAGTACACTCTTTCTTCTCCAGTAATTCTAGCAATGATGCCCTCATGTATAACATCACAGTGTTCCTTTTATTACAAAGAATCAAAGGATTTGAATTGTGGTGACTGGCAACTTCTGAAACGTCATTGCTATAGTGCCACTCAGTTAGGTTGCCTTTTTTTTTGAGATGCTATTTTCCAGTATTCTGATAAGCAGGGATCCTGGTTTTCGCTGATAAAAAAATCCCCAATTTTCAGGTTAAAAAAAGGCACCCAAAATGTACATTTTTCCCATGATCAAACTGAAATGGCACTCTCTCTGTCTCTCTCTCTGTCTCTCTGTCTCTCTCTACACACACACACACACACACACACGCACACACACACACACACACGTATAGAGTTTAATTTATATTTCTGTTTCATATACATATTATGTTCAAATATATATTTACAGGTTTCCCTCAATTTTTGTGGTAGATGCATTCCCAGGGAACAGCACATAAATAAAATTTGCATAAAGTGAATGCAGTTTACAATGAAACAGATACGGATGTATTTCCAGGGCAGTGAGGGAGGGGGGGGAGGGAGGGAAGGGCTGGGGCTAGGGAAGGGGTAGGGAGAGTGAGGCGTGTGGCACAGCCCAAAGGCTGCAAGCATCTGGCATTTGCCACTCTCAGGGCTGCAGCAGTAGTGGGCAGCCACCTGCAGCAGGATGAGAGCAGGGTGGGGCCAGTGGCTGCTGCAGGCTGGGGCCAGCAGTTGCACCAGGCTCCTCCCGGCACTCGGCAGTGGCACTGGGAGGCAGGTTGCAGGGGGCTATGGTAAATTTTGGGGTGGCAGCAGTCCCCCTCACATTACCATGCCACACCCTAAGTGCTGGGAAGAGCCTGGTGCCACTGCTGGCCTGAGTCTACAGCAGCCATTGGCCCCAGCCTGCTCTTGTCCGACTGAAGGTGGCTGCCCGCCCCTGCTGCAGCCCTGGTAGTGGTGGACTCCACCTGCTTGCAGCTGCTGGGCTGTACCGTGCTAGGAGGTTCAGGGCACAGTGCCCCAGGGGAAGCAGAGCACTGGGGGGTGTTGGGGCATGGTGCATACCAGTGGCTGCAAGATGCTTGCATCGGCCACTCCCAAAGCAGCTGCAGCAGGGGTGGGGAGCCACCTGCATCCGGACAAGAGCATGCTGGGGCTGGCAGCCACTGCAGACTTGGGTCAGTGGTGGCACCAGGCTCTTTGGGGCGGGTGAGTGGGGCCTGGCCCCATGCCCCTTTCCCCTCCTCTCACCCCTCTCTTCCACTCATGGCCCTTTCTCCTTCCCTCACAAACTCAGACTTACCTGTTTGGGGGAGGGTGGAGCGCGCCTATCCTGATCACATAAGATTGGCCTATGCCAATCGCATATATGAGAATTTACTTTGCATATAACAGATTTCAGGTACAAAAAGGGTCATTGCATAAGAGTGAATTTGCATAAATCAAACCTGCATAAATTGAGGGAAACCTGTTTGTTTCATTTCTATAAATGTTTCATTTATATGTATATATAGAGAGAGTGGTGTTTCATTTGGTGGGTGAAAACCTGACTTATGGGATGCACCCAGAAAGTGGTGGTAGATGGTCCAGTTTCCCCCTGGAGAGATGTGAGCAATGGTGTCCCCCAAGGCTCTGTCTTGGACCAGTACTGTTCAATATCTTCATCAGTGATTTGGATGTGTGTGTTGAAAGCACTTCGTCTAAATTTGCAGGTGACACCAACTATGGGGTATAATAAACACAGTGGAAGGCAGGGAGTGAATTCAGGTGGATTTGGATAGATTGGGGAAGTGTGTAGATCAGAATAGGATGCAATTTAACAAGGATAAGTGTAAGGTGCTGCACCTGGGGACAGAGAATCTCCAATACACCTATAGACTGGTTAGCACCATTCTGAGTACCACAGCAGTGGAAAGGAACCTCAGAGTCCTAGTCAATGCAAAAATGAACATGAGTTGCCAATGTGATGAGGTAATAAGTAAGGCTAATTGCACTCTTTCTCATACTAGTAAGTGCATCATGAGCAGGTCTAGGGAGGTGATACTTCCTCTCTATGCAGAATTGGTGAGACTGCAGCTGGAGTATTGCATAGAGTTTTGGGTGCCACACTTCAAGAGGGATGTGGGTAACTTAGAGAGGATTCAGAGGAGGACTTCTTGTATGGTTGAGGGCCTGCAGATAAGATCCTATGAAGACAGACTGAGGGACCTGAATCTCTTCAGCCTCCACAAGAGAGGGTTGAGAGGTGATCTTGTGGCTATCTACAAACGCATCCGGAGGGGGTGGGGGGGAGAGATCAGCAGGGAATAGGGGATACTCTGTTTACCAGGGTGACCCTTGGGGTTACTAGAAATAACAGCCACAAACTGAAGGAGAGCAGATTTAGATTAGATATCAGGAAGAAATTCTTTATGGTGAGGGTTGCCAAAATATGGAATGGGATTCTAAGGGAGGTGGTGCTCTACCCTACCATGGAGGTGTTCAAGAATAGATTGGACAAGCACCTGATTGGGGTTACTTAACCCCAGCGCTCTTTCCTGCCTGGGACAGGGGGTTAGATTCGATGATCTACTAGGTCCTTTCCAACCCCCAAAAATGTAAAATCTATTTGGATCATTGAAAAATGTAGATTTTGAGTTACTTTTTTTAACCTAAAAATTTTGGATTTCCCCATATGTAGGCTTATAATAAGAGGCTATAATTCTTTTGAGATAAGCAGCAATTTCATTTGCTATAGCCATTGCTCTCATACTGTGGTGAAGTTTCAATATTTTAAAATGACAATAACAATGTTTTAAGATAGTTCTCTGTTATAGATGTGTGGCAGCCATATGGAACAACAGACAAAACATACCTGAAATCTCCTCCTTAAGCTACGAGTTTCCTTCTTAATGGAATTTCAGCATTCGTTATGTTGCAGAGGAGTCATTCAATGCACCAACCCAGGAAGCACTGGAGATCTGTCCCAAAGGATTAGAACACATTGATGGACCTTGGATTTTGGCCACTGGACTTTGATACTTCAAATGGAAGTTTCAGTTTAGTTCAATAAAAGTTTAAAGTGATCACAGACAGTTATTCCTCCTTTAAGTAATATTGCAGCAATAGCATTTCATGAAACAACAATGCAAAATAGTCCTGGTCCATGAATTGGATGGAATAGACATGTTTTAAGTAAATGTCTTACCTGCACCACCAATTCCACCCACCTGTTTCAGCAGACTGGACAGCTTTGATAATGCTGTCCACTATTACTTTCTGCACCTTCTTGGCCATGATATACAACTGCTGGCCAGTGTTTTCATCTGTCTCTCTGTATTTTAATTCTGTAGTAACATATCTGTCATTTAGTAGATTTAGGTTCAGCACAGCAGGCTCAACATTATTCAGCCTCAAAATTTCGATTCTCTCTGTTATTGCCAACATTGTTCTTGTTCATTAGTTGTTTTCCTGAAATTCATGAAATTGTAGCTGCCTACAGTCTGCTGGCTGTTGAAATTTCATAGATTTCATAGATTTCATAGACAATAGGGCTGGAAGGGACCTCGGAAGATCATTGAGTCCAGCCCCCCGCCCAAAGGGCAGGAAGTCAGCTGGGGTCATAGGATCCCAGCAAGATAAGCATCCAGTTTCATCTTGAAGGTGTTCAATGAAAGCGCTTGAACAACCTCCGGTGGCAGGCTGTTCCAGACCTTGGGGGCTCGGACAGTAAAGAAATTCTTCCTTATGTCCAGCCTGAAATGATCTTGTAGTAGTTTGTGGCCATTCGACCTCGTCATCCCTTGGGGCGCTCTGGTGAACAAACGTTCCCTCAGATACTGGTGGTCACCCCTGATAAACTTGTAGGTGGCCATCAGATCAGCCCTGAGCCTGCACTTTTCCAGGCTAAAGAGCCCCAGGGCTCTCAGCCTGTCATCGTAGGGTCTGCTTCCCTGACCTCTGATCATGCGCGTGGCTCTTCTCTGGACTCTCTCAAGCTTCTCCACATCCTTTTTGAATTGTGGAGCCCAAAACTGGATGCAGTACTCCAGCTGCAGCCTCACCAAGGCCGAGTACAGGGGGAGAATGACGTCCCGGGATTTGCTTGAGAAGCATCTATGGATGCAAGCCAGCGTTTTGGTCGCTTTACTAGCTGCAGCATCGCACTGCAGGCTCATGTTCATCTTGTGGTCAATGATGACCCCCAAGTCTCTTTCTTCCATAGTGCTAGCCAACATAGCACTGCTGAGCCTATAAGGATGCTGCGGGTTTTTCTTCCCAAGGTGGAGAACCTTGCATTTATCGGCGTTGAACACCATCAGATTCTCATCCGCCCACTTGCTGAGCCTGTCCAGGTCAGCCTGGATCATCCGCCTGTCTTCTGGTGTGGATGCTTTGCCCCAAAGTTTGGTGTCATCTGCGAACTTGGCCAGTCCGCTTCTGACTCCAGTGTCCACATCACTAATGAAGATGTTGAACAGTATGGGTCCAAGGACAGAGCCCTGGGGAACCCCACTGGTCACAGGGCACCACGATGAGTGACTTCCATCAATTACTACTCTCTGGGTCCGACCCCGGAGCCAATTTTCCAGCCAGTGGATCGTGGAGGACCCAAGGCGACAATTGGCCAGTTTCTCCAAGAGACGATCATGGGACACCAGATCGAAGGCTTTTTTGAAGTCAAGATATATGACATCAATCTCATCTCCCTTGTCCAGGTGATAGGTCACCTGGTCGTAGAAGGAAATGAGATTGGTCAAGCAAGACCTACCCGCAACAAACCCGTGCTGGCTATCCCTTAAGACGTTGGCGTCGGCCAGTCCATTAAGGATAGCCTCCTTAATAAACTTTTCTAAGATCTTCCCTGGGATAGAAGTCAGGCTGATGGGCCTATAGTTAGCCGGATCCACTTTCCTCCCTTTCTTGAAGACAGGCACCACATTGGCCTTCTTCCAGTCTTCGTGCACTACACCAGAGCACCAAGAGTTTTCAAAGATCCGTGCTAGAGGCTGGGCTATGATGCTCACCAGCTCCTTGAGTACCCTGGGGTGAAGATTGTCAGGGCCGGCTGACTTGAAGGTATCCAGCTTCTCAAGATGTTCCTTCACGAAGTCAGCATTAATGGAGGGCAGGGGATCACCCTCACCCGGACTTCCCGGCCCTGTAGCGGGCATGGGCATCCCATGGGGCTGATGAAAGACTGACGCAAAGTACCTATTTAATAGGTTGGCTTTTTCCTGGGTATCAGTTGTCAGTTGCCCCATCTGGTTCAGCAGGGGTCCAACGTTGCCTCTGCTTTTCCTCCGGCTCCCCACATATCTGAAAAAGGACTTTTTATTGTCGTTGGTGCTCAAAGCTAGCTGGAGATCATTTGCAGCCTTGGCTTTCCTGGTCTGCTCCCTACAGTGCAGAATAATCCTCCTTGGAGGTGAGTCCCATCCTCCATCCTTTGTAGGCCTTTCTTTTTAGCCTCAGGAGGTCTGCTAGGTCCCTGGAGAGCCAGGGGGGCTGCTGTGCCCTCTTGCTGCCTTTCCTCCGAGATAGAATAGACTTAGTTCGTGCATTGAGGATCGCTCCCTTGAGGAGCAACCACTCTTCTTGAACTCCCCTCTCCCTGTGGTCACAGTCCCTTAGGGCCTCACTGACAAGCCTCCTGAGCTTGTCAAAGTTGGCTTTCCTGAAGTCAAGGACTTGCGTGTTGCTGACTGACTTGCCAGCTTTTCAGCGGATGGTGAAGGTGATCAGCTCGTGGTCGCTGTCACCCAGCTTCCCATCAATCACTAGGTCGCTGACTAGGTCATCCCCAGTAGCCAGTACCACATATTATATGAAGCGTTGCCTAAAATGAGAGGGTATCTGGAGCAGTGATGCTTCAGCTAAGGTATGTTCACATTCTATATAATCAGCAATCAATCCCAGTTCTCAGGCTTTATCTTTAAATGTCACACATTATACTCCATTAACTGTGCACAACTCTGACAAAGTCGTGGATCCTGTTACATGGAGCAGAAACATCCCTGAATAATACCTCTTAGTTTCTGCTGTTTACATGTGTCCAGTTGCCTTATCACCTCCTCTTTGATGTGGTTTCCAGATATGTGTCCCAGGAAAAATGATTGGAAATACTGGATATATATATTAATGACCATTGACATTTTGTTTATTTAGCTGGGAAAATGCTGTTAACTTGACATTCCTATTCTTTCCTGCTTTCTTTCCAGTGCAGTTTTGGCACTGTTTTCTCTGAAGAAGCTGTTGTTGAGGAAGATGTACTGATAGGCAATATAAGATATGTGACTGACCATATAAGAACTGACCTTCTTAAAAACAGGCAAAAAGTAGGATCTGAGAAACTACGGACTGGTAAGTATCACCTCAATATGTGGGAAGTTACTGGAGCATATCCTAAGAAAGGCCATTTGCAAGCATTTGGAGGAGGGAAGAATAATCACAAGCAGCCAACATGCATTTATGAAAAAAAAATTGTGTCAAACAAATCTGATCTCCTTCTTTTACAAGTAATTTCTTGGGTGGATGAAGGGAATGTGGTGGATATAGTTTATATGGACTTCAGCAAGACTTTTAACAATTTCCAATATGACCTTCTCATAAACAAATTGGAGAAATGTGGGCTGGATAAAACTACTAAAAAGTGGATAGATAACTGGCTCAATAGCCACAGGCAAATGATAATTATTAATGGGTCCATGTCAGAATGGCAGGAGGTCTCAAGTGGAGTCCCACAGGGGTCTGACCTGGGCCCAGTGCTGTTCAACAAGTTTATGAATTATTTAGATGCTGGCATAGAAAACTTCTTGAGCAAGTTTTCAGATTGCACGAAACTGATAAGGATTGTTACCAGGTTGGAAGATGTGAGTACAATTCAGAAGGATCTTAACAGTTTGGAAAGTTGGGCTGAAGCTAACAGGATGAAGTTCAATGCGGACAAATGCAAGGCACTACACCTCAGGAGGAATAATCAAAAACATGCATATAAAATGGGTAACACCTGGTTGGATGGTAGCTCTATGGAAAAGGTTTTGGGACTTTTAATAAACCATAAACTCAATATGAGTTTGCAGTGTGATGCAGCTGCTCAAAAGTTGAATATTTTGTTGGGTTGCATCAATAGAAGCATTAGCTGCAATACATGAGAGGTGATAGTGCCTTTTACTCAGCACTAGGTAGGCCTCATCTGGAGAACTGTGTAAAGTTCTGCACTCCACATTTTACAAGGACATGGAGAAGTTATAGGGAGGGCAAAAAAGATGATAAAGTGCTTAGAAACCAAATCATATGAGGAAAGGCTGAAGGAGCTAGGCATGTTCAGCTTGTGGAAAATCCTTGAAGGGTTGCCATAAACAAGAGGGAATGCATCTTTTCTCTCTTGCTGCAGAGAAGAGAACACAGACCAATGGTTTGAAGTTACAGTAAAGCAAGCTTAGATTAGATATCCAGAAAAAATGTCTTCATTCTGAGAATAGTGAGGCAGTGGAATGGACTGCCTATGGTGGACTCTCCTTCACTGGAGGTGTCAATATCTGTTAGGGAGCCACCGGTTGGGGACAGCTATGCCTATTTTCTACTATGGGTATTTCCCATGCTCTTGGGATTTGCTGGTTGCCCCTGCCACCCATTTCTGCTACATCGGCAAGGGTGTTTTTAAGCTTGCCTCAGAGGCATTGGGTATTGATTGTAACTAAGGATGGGGACTTTGACTGGGCTGTGCCAATGTTCCTTCTTGGACCAAAGCCACAGATCCCTGGCTAGTGGGTCTTGCCCTTCTACTCAGGGTCACACCAGTTGCCATATGTGTGGTCAGGAAGGAATTTTACCCATGGTCAGATTAGTACAGACTGTGGGAGTTTTCACCTTCCTTGGGGGAAGGGGGAAGGGAGTGGGATGTAGCCCACTACCCAGGATTCAGGAATTTATCATGCTGACTCTTATAGATTAACCTAATGGGTATTTAGCAGGGATCCTGGTTTTCTCTGATTTTAAAACAAAACAATCCCCATTTTCAGGTTAAGAAAAGTAACCCAAAATCCAAATGTTTCCATGATCTAAATGTTTCATTTTGAACATGGAAACATTTGGATTTTGGATTACCTTTCTTAACCTGAAAATGGGGATTTTTTATCAGAGAAAACAGGATCCCTGGTATTTAGGCACCTAATAACTTCATCATGATCTAAATGAAGTTACTATCTACCTAAATTTATAATCCAGGGTGTCTTGCTTCTGTGTCTATACAGAGAATAATCTCTCATGTTGTCACATATTGGAAATTCCTTTGTACAGGAACCATGAACAATACATACACTTGAAGGATTTAGCAAACTTCATGGGCTATGAATTATGAGTCTCTTTACTAATTTACGTAGTCACCTATCATTCTCTGCTTTGGAAATTTCTGCACAAACAGTTCAGTCTGTCATCAATATTGCAAATTTTGGGCACGTATACATGTGATGAACCTCTGCTCTGACATGTGCTAATTAGCACATGTTGGAGAAGACTCAATTAATTGAAACTGCTGCAAGTCTGCTGGAGTGTGCTAATTAGCATGCTCCAGCAGCCTCTGTCTCACATGTATTCAACATCCCCACATTTCAAGATGGCAGCAGAGGTGCTTTAACTAAAGCTCTTTCAATGAGCTTTAGTTAAAGTTACCCACTACCATTTTGAAGCATGGTATGCTAGATATATGGGACGCTGTGGGTGTTTTAATTAGAGAGGCTTTCAGAGCTGCTCCAAATAAAGTGTCCCCCATTCCGCCCCCACCCCAGAGCATGTGTATAGACACCATTTGTGTTGATCTTGAAGTATGGCCAATACATGACAGAGCAGCAAACCTTTTCTCTGAAACCCTGTAAGATACATGACCATTTCAACTTCACCAAATATTGAATAACCTGATTCTGGGATAATTCTGATGACTTCCTTTACTTTTGCATGGAGTGCTCTGGCCACAATATCAGGGCTGGGTTCAGCCTTCTGGAAAAGCTGGAGGCTGGCAGTGATCTTGTTCCACTTAGCATTGCAAGTAAAGGTGATGAATAGGTCTGGTTTAACAAATGTTTGCTCCATAGCCATAATACCTTGGTAATTTTAGCTGTGTGTAGATGAAACAAGAGGCATGTGTGCATGACAATTTAAAGCAGGCTAAATGCTTTTGCACCACTTTAATGGTGTTGGTGTTTGCATGCCTCGGCAGCATACTGCACATTAATTCCAGCCACTGTAGGAAATTCGGCAGCTTAATGAGCCTTAAATGACTTGGGGTGCAGCAAACTAAAACTCCTTTGAGGAGTTTTAATTTGCTGCCCCTACATCTGCAGAGTGAAGCACCAGTCTCCGTGCAGCTCCACGGCACTCCAGGAAGCCCTGCAGCAACCTGACAGCAGCCCAGGAAAGCAGCTCTGCCTAAGAAAAGTGATGATCCTGATCTTTTTTTTATTCCCCATCCTGGAGCCTCCCTGCCTCCCTGAGCTGCATGGGGGCCTGGTGCTTCCCTCTGTGGCTGTGGTGGTCCCCAGGACATCCCAAGCTGGGTGTCTGTAGGTGGGGGCCACCGGGGGGGGGGGGGCACAGCTGCTGCAGAGGGAAGCAACAGCATCCCCCCCTCCCCACACCCTGCAGCCCAGGGACTGCTCCCTCCACTGGCAGAGAGGCAGGTAAGTCAGTGGGGTGTGCACATGATACAGGGGTTTAATCAGCCCTAAATTGAAATGGTGTTTTTTAAAACCCACTGCTTCAGTTTAGGGCCCCTGTTTCATCTACATATGTCCTTAGTTGCTTATTCCTTATACCAGTAAATGTCTAGGCTAGAATTACAACAGTTCCTGATCTTAGACATTCTTCTTCTTCTCTAGTGTGAAGCTCATCTGCTAAGTCTCTTTAAGTGTCAACAAGTTCTGCAGCTTGGTTTTCTCTCACATATTGAAAATAATTTGCCTGTATCCTCAAACGCACATCAGCAAAGTACTGCTGTGTCAGTTTGCCAGATGCATTCAATAAACTGAACTGAGGTCTTTGTTCTGCACTCTTGAATGTTTTTTGTTTTTTTTCCTGGTATTCTAAGCTTACACAAAAGCCAGACTCATTTGGATACACAAATGGATCAATGTATAATAGTTGTTTGGATCTATATATAATATAGTTTTAATGTGAGTGGAAGGATTTGCAAAGCTAAAATTTGGTGGATAAGCAACAACATGAATTTAAGCCAGTGGAGCACTGTCATAGCAAAAAGAAAAATGCTGTAACATTCAGTAACCCTGCTGGATTATAACATTATCTTTCAGCACTGTTGGTGTTTCAACACAGCTGGTGTTTTGTTTGCTGTTATACCGGAGGTTTGGGTGAGGCTATTAGGGGTTGGAGGAGGCCTTATAGGGGACCCTCAGCATTGTGGGAACCCCAGCCCTAGAGAGGGGGCAGCGAGAAGCCCTGGAGAGAGGCGCAGACCCCAGCGCCAGCGAGGCATGATCTTAAAGAAGCCAGGGAGCTCTGGTGCACCTGTGGTGCAGCTTTGTGTTGGTAGGGGTTTTTTTGTGGCCTGGGAGGCTGCAGGTTCAGGGTCACCCCCTGGTTTTGGGCTTGCGGCCCTCCAGCTGTGGGGCTGGCGCCCGAGCCTCTGGGCCAGGCTCCAGATTGGAGCAGGAAAAGGGGCCAGGGGCCTCAAGACAATAGAAAAGGCTAGAGTCTCGGAGTCAAAACCTGTCTAGTGGGTTTAGATGGGGAGGCCTAGCTAGAGAAAATCAGGGGTCAGCCTCACATAGGGGAAAGGGCCCAACATACCCAATACAATAGGCAGCCTCCCGCTCACAAGAGCATCATCATAATTTCCATCTAGACGTAGCAGGTGAGTATAGGGTGGGACATTAGAACCCTAAAGAAGGATCCAAGGGTGTGGAGTACTAGGAAGATGGTGCTGGGAAGGGCAACCTGTTACAGTGTAACATGAATTACAGGTTTCAAGAATTCTATTCAAGTTCTGCAGTAAATGTATCTTTACGTCTTCATTTCTATGTCTTGCCATATTCTCATGCATTGTTCTTCAGTGGTCGCATCTACATGAGATACTTACTACACAGTAGCTCATTACTACAGCACAGTAGCATCACTAGGCATGAACCATCATGTGACGCTACTGTGCAACAGTAATTAGGGCTGTGGGAAGCTTTGGTCGCTGATTCAGTTCGGTGGAGATTAGACCCAATTCAGTGGCCAAATCACTGAATCTGAATCAAATCAGGAGACACTTTAATCTCTCCAAATCAAATTGGAACCCTCCAAATTAATTTGGAGAGATTCAGAAAGATTTGATGATTTAAAGACACAGTTTTTTTTGTTTGTTTGTTTGTTTTTACATACCTCAAGGTACCAAGTGGATCATGAATGCTGAGATGATGGGGCAGATGGATTCCCCACGAGAGCACAGGGGCCCCCCAACATGCTGGACAGCATACAAAGAAGTGGACCAGAACCTCTTCCGGTCCCCTTCCTGGTCTGCCGGGGAGCGTGCAGCACCCCTCCCCCCACCACACACACACACACACACACACACACACACACACACACACACACACACCCCAGCTCAGCAGCTGGTGTGTTCTGGGTCTGTGGGGGCACCTGAGGTCCTGTGGGATGCTCCATAGACCCTAACATTGCAGCCTTCACAAGCCATGCTTGGTACATCGAGGTATGTAGAAAAAACATTTAAAGCTGTGTCTATGGCCAAATTACTGATTCTCCAAATCAGCATCGAATCTTCAGATTTGGATTCAGCCGAATCGAATTGGGACAGTGATCTGAATCAATTAATCGAATCACTGTCCCCAATTTGGGCCAAATCTGAATCAAATACTGCCCACTTCACACACCCCTAGTAGTAATGAGATACTGCACAACAAGCATCACTAGGCAACCCTGCCAGGACATTACTGTGCAGTCATTTAGTCCTTGATTATGCAGTTGTTACTGGACAGTAACTCATGTAGACATCCCCACTTTACACTACAAAAAAGTTGACCATATTTTGGCCTTTCATTGTCTTGCAGATATAGCACTTGGATAATATGATACACAGCTCCATGAATTTTGAAAGCAGCGTGGCCTTGAATTTCTTTATATATGTATGTTTGCTTCAAATGATACAAACAATATTGAACTATTGTAGCTTTAGAACTTGTTGAGAGTTCATTGCCTAAGTTAAGAAGCTTTTCAGAAAAAGCTGGTATATGTCAATCTTGCTAATTTACTTTTCCATTTCAGAAATATCCTGTGGAGTGGTTACCAGTTTTCTCAATAATAAAGCAACTTTTTCCACAGTAGTAACAAGCTAACAACATATCACCATGGTCAAATTCAGTGACATTCAATATAGGCAGAAGTGTGGATATCAGCAAAACCTAGTGGCCTGTATTGAATGTCATTGTGCAGTTGTTAAATCTTCTGAATATGTGCAATCACCATCCGGATGTCTTACCTACCCTTCTTCTGTTCATCTTCTGTTTGCACCATGTAATTCATTATGCATCAATACATTTTCTTCATTTTTGCTGTTTCTCTGACTTTCATGGCAAACTGTTATCATTCACTATCTGATGTTTTGCTGCCCAATTTTTTGGTTTTGATTTTCTGTTTCAATATTTTACATGTACATAGCAGGAATAGTGCATATTTAATAATGTTAATATTCAGTAATTTAAGCTGTTACTTATAACTTAGAAACAAAAATGTTATATAACTTGAGCAGTTACTTATAGCTGAAATAATTGACAAGGAGGGGAAAAAAAGACACATTCAGCACATGCGGGCATTCCCCATGCTGAAACTTTGAGAACCTGGGGTAAAAAAAAATCCTGCACCTAGAAAAAGGTGGGTGGCACATGTGGCAGCAGCACATGTAGCCCAAACCCAAAATCTGACCTGACAGAGCCACACCCTAGCTACTGGACAGGATGCCTGCTGCAGGATCACAATGGCTGCTATTCCTGGAGGCTCCCAGGACCCCAGTTAAGATTGCTGGGGTCAGCACAGTTGCTGGTCCTAGCCTCCCCTATCTCATCTGAGATAACGTCATGTGCTAGAGCACACACGGCATGGGTGTTCCCTGGGGACAAGGAGCAGTGGCACACCTTGTGATATTGTTGTTTGTCCACTCAGAAAAAAAAAACAAACAAACCATGTTCCGTTCTCATGGGGACACACCCAGTATATCAGCTGAAAATCAGGAAGATATCTGCTTTGCATGAAGTCTCACAATGGACTGAAGCCCAGCACTACCTATTAGACTATTCATAGGTGGTTCATGCACATGTGTTGTATTGCATAACATTTTTGTTTGTTTGTTTTTTCCAGTGGAAGATGTTTTGTATTTATTTCTCTTTTTTTTTTCAGACTTTCTCATGATTTTTAAATTTTGTGTTATACTATAATAGATTTATAATGACATATAATATGTGGGCATATAGTAAGCATAAATAACTTAAAATGTTCTTATATAATATAGTCTTTAATGTATTGGAATAAAGATATAAATGTTCTGGCTATATGATATCATTTGCATTTTTAAATGTAAGTTGCAAAGTATACGTATCTAATTTCCTATTGTTTTAAGGAGACATGTTGAGAAAAGGGAGGGCTATTAACTTATTAAAAGCTGAGACCTATATTAATATTGATTTTGCCTTTAATATATAGAATCCTATCAATTGTATCATGTGTCCAGAAAAAAAAAATAGGAAGGGAAAAACTATGTCTTGATATATTTTCTAGAGTAGCAATTCAGCTTGTTTTTCCATGAGTCCCAGAAATAATATTTGATCAGACACCATGAAAATTGCAATAGTGCTGATTTAACACCAGGATTATTTCTGGCATTCAGTCTGTGAATAGCATTTTATTAACATACAATTTGTTTTAATATTAGATGGTAGGAATAATGAACTGACATTGAGCCTTTGTGAGCCAGGCAGGCCTCGGGTTCCTGGATAATAACGTATACTTTTGCACAGGGTCTTGCTTGGGTGTGATGGGCTATACCTCAACTCCTAAAGGCAAGCATCTTCTCTTACAGGTTGACTGATCTCATGTGGCATGCTTTAAACTAGTTTCACTGGGGGATGGGGCCACAGGAGGACTTGAGGACACCTCCCAACCAAGACGGGTGATGTGCACAAGGAGAACCCAGGTAAGCAACAGGGGTCCAGATAGTCCTGGGAATCGGGGGGTGACACATGCACCAATTCAAGGCCTTAAATGCCTCTACACCAACGCTCATAGTATGGGGAATAATCAGGAGGAACTCACCCTCCAGATAGCTAGTTCAAACCCGGACACAGTAGGGCTCACAGAAACCTGGTGGGATTCATTCCATGACTGGGCAGTTAACATTAGGGACTATAGACTGTACAGGAAGGATAGAACAGGAAGGAAAAGAAGGGGTGTGGCACTCTATATCAAAGAGCAATACACATCCTCAACCAGCAAGATGGGGTCTGAGGAGCAGTAGGCTGAAGTGCTCTGGGTCAGGATACAGGGGGGGTCGTGGGGAAAGGGACTTAATGGTGGAGGTCTACTACAGACCTTTCAACCAAGGGGAAGAGCTGGGCCGTGAATTCTCAGGTCAGCTTGTGGAGGAACTTAAGGCAAGGGATGTAGTTGTCATGGGTGATATAAATTACCCAAACATCTGCTGAGAGGAGCAGTCAGCCAGGTCTGACCACTCATGAAGGTTCCTTGCTGAAATACAGGACCTCCACTTAAACCAGGAGGTGCACAGTCCCACCAGGGGGAATGCCCTGCTGGACCTGGTCCTGGCCACAGGTGATGACCTGGTGAGGAGACTCCAGGTCCTCGACCACCTGGGCGATAGCAATCATCACTTGCTGGAATTCACCATCCAATGCAGGGTGTCAAGGGCCTGCAGCAAATCAGTAGCCCTTGACTTCAAGAGGGCCAACTTCAGTCAGTTGAGGAGATTAGTGGGAGAGGCACTGGGGTCCTGGAGAGTAGGGGAACTGGGTGGCCAAGATGAGTGGTCGTTCCTTAAGGAGACGAAACTCAGAGCCCAAGGGGTGACAATCCCAAAAAGAAGCAAAGAGGGCAAGAGTGCCTAAAATCCCCCTGTCGCAGGGCGCTAGGATGCCCTGCTCCTTTAAAGAGCTGAAACTGTTAGAGGAAGAGCTCTAGCAGTGAGTTGGAAGCCCCAGCTGCTGGTTACCTGGGCAGCCAGAACGAGCTAGTGGCACACACCTGCCAGCGGTCAGCTAACTGGAAGGGGCAGGGCCTGGCTTATATATAAACCCCAGGGCTGAGGCCAGGAAGGCAGTCCCCTGCCAGTATCCAAGGAGGAAGAAGCTCTCCCATATCAAGCAAAGGGTAGAGGCCTGACTGTAGGTACAGCTTCTGATATTGGTGAGGGACGGAGCACCCCTGGTGTGGCTTGAATAATGTTATAGCTGGGTGGCTTGAATTTATGTTATAGCCCATGGGCTTGGGTTTTTCTTGCTGTTGTATAAGACCAGTGGTTTGGATGAGGCTATTAGGGGAAGGAGGAGGCCTCATTGGGGGCCTATGGCAGTGTGGAGACCCCAGTGCCACAGAGGGCATGGCATTTGGGGTGCACAGACTGCAGTGCAAGAGAGTGCATGGCATTTGGGGTACCCAGACCAGAGGGGGCGCAGCACTTTGCAGGGTTGCAGAGAGCCCAGGTGCCAGTGAGGCACAGAGGGAGACAGGCCTGCAGAGAGCCTAGGGAGGACAAGGGGACCAAATGACACCAAGGCACAGACCGGACAACATTGGTACCATCTGCGAGGCTTGGGGTGTGGTAAAGGGCTGGTTGGAGCTACACATAGCCCATAAGGCTAGGGTGCCCCAAAACACCCATTGTGACGTTTATTTTGAAGTGGGAGACACCAGAGGTCCAGAGAACAATCAAGACTATGTCCAAAAGGATTTAAAGGCAGCCTCCCTATTAATATTCTATCAAAGACGTGGCAGGTGAGAATAGAGGGTGCCCATCGGGCCAACTTGGCACTGTAAAGGGGCCTTGGGGAGATCTCAGTTATACTACTGGACCCCATCCTGTGACACCCCCCTGGCTCATGAAGGGCATTTGGGAATGCCTGATATCCAAAAAGGAGGTGTACACCCAGTGGAAGGGAGGGACTATCACCAAAGAGGAGTATACCTCCACCACTCAGGTCTGTAGGGGGGCTGTTAGGAAAGCTAAGGCAGATACGTAACTAAGACTCAAGGATCAAGGAAAACAAAAAGTCCTTTTTAAATACATAGGGAGCATGAAGAAGGCACCGGGTAATGTAGGGACCCTGCAGGATATGCTTAGCAATCTGGTGGTTGCACCAGAGGAGAAAGTAGACCTCTTTAACAATTTCTTTGCTTCTATTTTCTTGTGCAGGGACCTGGACTTCCCTACCAAGATTCAAGATGGACTCAGGAGAAACTCCGCCAGGCCTAGGGTCAGGGAGGACTGAGTTAGGGAACTTCTGGAGGGGCTGGACGTGTTCAAATCAGCAGGTCCAGATGCTCTCCAGCCCAGAGTGTTGAGGGAATTGGCAGGGGTTATTGCGGGGCCCCTGGCACGGCTTTACAAGCACTATTGGTGATCTGGCCAGGTGCTGGATGACTGGAAGAAGGCCAGTGTGGTCCCCATCTTTAAAAAAGGGAAGAGGGAGGACCCGGGCAACTATAGGCACGTTAGTCTTACTTCAATCATGAGGAAGCTCTTTGAGAAGATTATCAAGGAGCACATCTGTGATGGGCCAGCAGCAGGGATGATGCTCAAGGGCAAACAGTATGGTTTCATTCGAGGCAGGTCCTGTCAGACCAACCTGATTGCCTTCTACAATCAGGTCACAAAAGCACTGGATACAGGTGTTGTGGTGGACATAGTCTTTCTGGACATCAGGAAGGCTTTTGACACTGTCTCCCACCTCATTTTCATTAAAAAGGTAGGTGACTGTGGCATTGAAGCCTACACAGTCAGATGGATTGTAAATTGGATGACGGGTCATACTCAGAGAGTGTTGGTGGATGGGTCATTTTCAACCTGGAGGGAAGTGGGCAGTGGAGTCGCCCAGGGCTTGGTCCTTGGGCCTGCACCATTCAATTTCTTTATTAGCGACTTGGATGACAGGCTGAAAAGCACCCTGTTTAAATTCACTGATGACACCAAGATTTGGGGTGAGTTGGGCATGCTAGAAGGGAAGGACAGATTACAGCAGGACCTGGACAGGTTACAAGGGTGGGCAAATGAAAATACGATGGATTTAAATACTGACAAGTGCAGGATGCTGCACTTAGGCAGTAGGAACCAGCAGCATACCTATAAGCTGGGGAACTCCCTTCCCAAAAGCACGGTGGCAGAAAGAGATCTTGGAGTCATCATTGACTCCAAGATGAACATGGGCTACAGTGCGAGATCATGGTCAACAGGGCCAACCGGACCTCATCGTGCATCCACAGATGCATCACAAGCAGGGCCAAGGAGGTGATCCTCTCCCTCTATGCAACACTGGTCAGGCTGCAGTTGGAGTACTGCATCCAGTTCTGGGTGCTGCACTTCAGCAGGGATGTGGACAGCATTGAGAGGGTTCAAAGGAGGGCCACTTGCATGATCCGGGGACAGCAGGGCAGACCCTACGAGGAGAAGCTATGGGACCTGAACCTGTTCAGCCTTCACAAGAGAAGGCGGAGGGGGGACCTGGAGGCCATCTATAAACTTACTAGGGGAGACCAGCGAGGATGGGAGGAGGTTAGCAGGCTGAGGGGTATCAGGGAGGTGGAGGGTGAAATTGACAGTTATTTCCTTTCCCTGCAGGACCAGGCACCTAAGGAAGAAGTAGCCCGGGGAATGCCCTCCACAGCAGAGTGGCAGATGGTCACATCCAGGACCAGAGCTGCTCGCAGCGAACAGGTACCAGTTCCTCCAGTCCAACTGGAGAACAGGTACGAGGCCCTGGTGACCCTGCAGGAGATGGAAGGGGAGGAGGAAACCCTTGGGCAGGAAGAAACACCACATTCTTCACGCTCCGAACAGGTCAAGAGATCCAAGCAGACCCAGAGGAGGAGGCGACGAGTGCTCGTCATAGGCGACTCAGTCCTGAGAGGTATGGAAGGGCCCATCTGTCGCCAGGAACCCTCAACACGAGAGGTATACTGCCTGCCCGGAGCAAAGATTCGGGATGTGATGGAGGTAATCCAGGCCAGGATCAAGCCCACCGATTACTACCGCATGGTCCTAGTCCATGTGGGTACTAATGATGTGGCCAGGAGAACCCCCGATCACCTGATGGCGGACTACAGTGCTCTGGGCAGCATGCTGAGGGAGTTCGGTGCACAGGTGGTATTCTCTTCCATCCTACCAGTGAACAGACGTGGAAGACGGCATGAGAACTGCATCCGAGAGACCAACTGGCAGCTTCGGCAGTGGTGTCTCGAGGCAGGCTTCGGCTTCCTGGACAATGACCCGCACATCACAACGAGGGACATGTTCAGCTGGGATGGGCTTCACCTGTCCCCCAAAGGTAAGTGTGTGTTTTCTTCTAGGTTGGCAGATCTCCTCCGGCGGGCTTTAAACTAGGCTTGCCGGGGGGAGGGGAAGATGAGGGCGGGGGAAGCTGTGGACCACCAAACCATGTGGCACCCACAAGGACAGTCCAGCCTGAAGAAAGAGAACATTGGGAACCTGCAAGACACGGGCCGGCCAGCACTACGGCACAGGTAAGAAACGAGAAGGTAAGAAATAAGGGGCCCCTTGGGACTTGGAGCGGGGGGGCAGCAAAGGCACCTGTCACAGGGCTCAAGTGCCTATATACTAATGCTAGGAGCATGGGAAACAAGCAGGATGAACTAGCGCTCCTGCTTGCCCAAAACACCCATGACTTAGTAGGGCTAACGGAAACCTAGTGGGATTCATCCCACGACTGGGCGGTACATATTGAGGGTTATAGATTGTACAGAAAGGACAGGGTGGGGAAAAAAGGGGGAGGGGTTGCGCTCTATGTCAATGAGCAATATACATCGACCTTCATCAAGACGGAATCCAAGGATGAGGAAGTAGAAGGATTGTGGGTTCTTACATGGGGGCAAGGAGAAAGGGATTTGGTGGTAGGGGTCTGCTACAGACCCCCACATCAAGGGGAAGAAATAGATTCAGGGCTCCTGAGGCAGCTCTCGGAGACCATAAAAGCTAAAGAGGCGGTAGTCATGGGGGACCTAAACTACCCGGACATCTGCTGGGAGACACAAACGGCAAAGTCCCACTGCTCACGCAGGTTTCTAACCTGTGTACAGGACCTCCACCTGACACAGGAGGTACACGGTCGCACTAGGGGGAATGCCATACTGGATCTGGTATTGGCAATGGGGGATGACATAGTAGGGGACCTACAGATCAATAGCCATCTGGGGGACAGTGATTTCCTAATAATAGAATTCACGATAAGGCGTCGAGTGGGTAAGGTAACTAGTAGGGTGAAAGTGCTAGACTTTAGGAAAGCTGATTTAAATGAACTCAGGCGATTGGTCAAGGACGCACTGCAGAGTAGGAGTTTTGAAGTGATGGGAGCCCAAGAAGGGTGGTTGTGCCTTAAGGAAACGATCCTTTGGGCACAAAGCGAGACGATCCCCGTGCGAGGCAAAAGAGGGAAAGGGGCCAGGAGGCTTCCCTGGCTGACCAGAGAAATCCAGGGCAGCCTATGGGCCAAAAGGGGAGCACATAAAAAGTGGAAACAGGGAGAGATCACCAAACATGAATATACCTCCTCTGCTCGTGCTTGTAGGGAGGCAGTTAGACGGGCCAAAGCTACCATGGAGCTGAGGATGGCATCCCAAGTAAAGGACAACAAGAAATTGTTTTTTAGATATATAGGGAGTAAAAGGAAGGCCCAGGGAGGAATAGGACCCCTGCTAAATGGGCAGAAACAATTGGTGATGGACAGGGGGGACAAGGCTGAACTCCTCAATGGGTTCTTTGCCTCAGTGTTCCTAAGCGAGGGACACAACAAATCTCTCACTGGGGTTGTAGAGAGGCAGCAGCAAGGCACCAGACTTCCATGCGTAGACCCTGAGATGGTGCAGAGTCATTTGGAAGAACTGGATGCCTTTAAGTCGGCAGGCCCGGATGAGCTCCATCCGAGGGTGCTGAAGGCACTGGCCGACATCATTGCAGAGCCACTGGCAGGAATATTTGATCGCTAGTGGCACACAGGCCAAGTCCCGGAGGACTGGAAAAGGGCCAATGTGGTCCCCATTTTCAAGAAGGGGAGGAAGGAGGACCCGGGCAACTATAGGCCAGTTAGTCTCACCTCCATCCTTGGCAAAGTCTTTGAAAAAATTATCAAGGCTCACATTTGTGAGAGCCTGGCAGGACAAATTATGCTGAGGGGAAACCAGCACGGGTTCATGGCAGGCAGATTGTGCCTGACCAATCCAGTCTCTTTTTATGACCAGGTTACGAAACGCCTGGACAGAGGAGGAGGTTTGGATGTTGTATACTTAGATTCAGGAAGGCCTTCGATACGGTATCCCACCCCATACTGGTGAACAAGTTAAGAGGCTGTGACTTGGATGACTACACAGTCCGGTGGGTGGCGAATTGGCTAGAGGGTCGCACCCAGAGAGTCGTAGTGGATGGGTCTGTTTCGATCTGTAAGGGTGTGAGCAGTGGGGTCCCACAGGGCTCGGTCCTTGGACCGATACTCTTTAATGTCTTCATCAGCAACACGGACGAGGGAGTGAAATGTACTCTGTCCAAGTTTGCAGATGACACAAAGCTATGGGGAAAAGTGGACACGCCGGAGGGCAGGGAACAGCTGCAAGCAGACCTGGACAGGTTAGACAAGTGGGCAGAAAACAACAGAATGCAGTTCAACAAGGAGAAATGCAAAGTGCTGCACCTAGGGAGGAAAACTGTCCAGCACACCTACAGCCTAGGGAATGACCTGCTGGGTGGCACAGAAGTGGAAAGGGATCTTGGAGTCCTAGTGGACTCCAAGATGAACATGAGTCGGCAGTGTGATGAAGCCATCAGAAAAGCCAATGGCACTTTATCATGCATCAGCAGATGCATGACGAATAGGTCCAAGGAGTTGATACTTCCCCTCTATTGGGCGCTGGTCAGATCACAGTTGGAGTACTGCGTGCAATTCTGGGCGCCGCAATTCAAGAGGGATGCGGATAACCTGGAGAGGGTCCAGAGAAGGGCCACTCGTATGGTTAAGGGCCTGCAGACCAAGCCCTAAGAGGAGAGACTAGAGAAAGTGGACCTTTTCAGCCTCCACAAGAGAAGGTTGAGAGGCGACCTTGTGGCTACCTATAAGTTTATCACGGGGGCACAGAAGGGAATTGGTGAGTATTTATTCACCAAGGCACCCCTGGGGGTTACAAGAAATAATGGCCACAAGCTAACAGAGAGCAGATTTAGATTGGACATTAGGAAGAACTTCTTCACAGTTAGAGTGGCCAAGGTCTGGAACGGGCTCCCGCTCTCCCCTACCCTGGGGGTCTTCAAGAGGAGGTTAGATAAGCATTTAGCTGGGGTCATCTAGACCCAGCACTCTTTCCTGCCTATGCAGGGGGTTGGACTCGATGATCTATTGAGATCCCTTCCGACCCTAACATCTATGAATCTATGAATCTATGATTGGGTGAGACCTTGTTCCCCCGAACGCCTCCCAGAGGAACAAGGAATAACAGCCATAAGTTGCTAGAGAGTAGATTTAGACTTGACATTAGAAGGCACTACTTCACAGTAAGGGTGGCTAGGATCTAGAACCAACTTCCAAGGAAAGTGGTTCTGGCTCCTACCTTGGGGGTCTTTAAGAGGAGACTTGATGTTTACCTAGCTGGGGTCATTTAAGCTCAGTTTTCTCTCCTGCCCAGGGCAGGGGGTCAGACTAGAAGATCTATAAGGTCCCTTCTGACCCTACATCTATGAATCTGTAAATGTATGAATCTATGATTCTTAGCCAAAATGGGATCCGGCTCTATGGGTTACATACAGGTGTTAAATTTTGGTTGACTGAACTAGGGTTAGGTCAAGTTAAATTTCCATCGATGCAGGCATTTGGTGGTGGGGGTGGAAGGGTGCTAAATTGCCTCAAGTGGTGAAATAACTTAGACTGGGTTTAATACAATCTATCAAATACCTGTGCACATTTGGAGCACAGCTCTGAAGGGGAAAACCAGACAGTCATGCTAGTCAGGGGCTGTGCTTGTGATGGGGATATTTTCACCCTCCAAATCTGAGCCTGGAATGGACAACTGCCCATGGACCTACCAACCTTCCCTGCAGATCAACCAGCCCCATCCCAATACAACCAACCCCTCCCCCTGCCAACCTGTTAAGTCCCTCCCGTGTGGACCCACTAGCCACCCCTCCAATTCCATCTGCCCCTTCCTCCATCTCGATTTGTATACACCAGTTTCTCTGTGCAGCTCCCAGGACCAGCAAATGCCTGGTTTCTGTTCAAGCAAGTCAAAGCAAGCTGTGTGAATGTAGACTGGGTGCAGTGAATACCTGTACACACCCTAAATATAATATAGTTTTATATTGAAAGATGCAGTACAATGAACAAAGTGGGTTATTAGCTGAACTACTGTCTTTTGCTTTATTTTGATCCAGCCTATGAACTTACTTGTGAAACTAGAGTAGTCAGTAAAAAAGTCATAGTGAAGTATAATAGTACAATAGTATGAAAAATGAGTTAACTGAAATCCATGAACAGTCCCACAGAAGAGGACATAGCAACATACTAAATGAGTGCATTTACATATGCAATTAACGTAACACAATAAACTCTGGAGCTGTTTGCACCAGAGTACACTGCTCCCAGGTGCAGTGTCTTTATTTAAACCTGGGACAGCAGCAATTTGACCCAGGGTGGAGCATCCCCAGGCTGGCAGGGAGAATGGGAGGTGGTTTGCCCCGGGTTCTGGGCGGCAGCATTGGGCAGCAGAGGGGCTGGCTAGGCTGACAGGTGCAATATGTGCCCTGTAGGAGTGTGCAAAGCTTTAGTCTGCAATTTGATTCGGAGAAGTTTTGGCCCAATTGGGAGGCTGAATCACCAAATCTGAATTGAATCGGGAGAAGAAAAAAACCTCTGGATTGATTTGGAGCCTCTGAATCAAATTGGAAAAGATTAGGAAAAGATTCAGAGATTCAGAAGGCAGTCTTTCAGGGGAAGAGAAACTGAGAAGAGGGAGGAGGATCGGGGAAGGAAAGACTGACATCTGTAGCTGGTCAGTGACTGTGATCTTTCCCTCACTTTTCTTCCAACCACAGTGCTTGGGGGAGGGACGTAGAAACAGTACATAAGCTTCTGTCTACAGGCCCTCTGTGCTTTTTGTGAGCTGTTTCTGCCTGAGCAACAGCATCTGAAAAAACTGGCTAGGAGACTAGCCAGTAAGTCTCCTGCTACTTTCTGTTCTTGAAAAGGATTGGATATAGCTTACTAGTCCCTCTATTTATCCTTATCCAATCCATTTCTTTCAATTTATATTTGTTCTTTTTTTTCCCCCTTTAAAAAGAAATCTGTATTTTCCCTGCAAGTGAAACCCCTGCACCTATCTCCTTTGAAACCTGGCAGGCTCCATGCCCTCAGAAGGGGCTACTATCCCTGCTGTTTTCATCCACATCTGCCTTAACACACACACACAACACAAGTTTAGTTTTCAGCAGTTTGAGGTACAGTTTCCCAGAAACCCCTACACTTACCTCCTTGAAACGTGGCAGTCTTCATGCCTACAGAAGGGGCTATCACCCATGCAATTTTTATCTGAATCAGCCAAACAATGACAAATTTATAGGTATTTGAGTGATTCCCCATTATAGTCTATGGCCAAATCTCCGAATCTCTCCGAATCAGCGCCAAATCTTCTGAAGCTGATTCTGCTGAATCCATTTGGGACAGTGAACTGAATATCCAAACTGAATCACTGTCCTCTGAATTGGCCAAATCTGAATCTGAATCAAATACTTCCCTATTTGCATAGGTCTAGTGCCCAGCGATCAGCATCTACACGTGCATTTGATTGCACTTAATGACTATCTTACAGTAGAGTTAATTAGATTGCTGCACCCTAATACCAGCATACCTGTAGACTGTGATGCTTTACTGCCAAGCTAATTAATCTACTCCTCAGTAAAGGACATATGTAGATGCACCCAATGCACATGTCCCCACATGTGGGGGCATGCACATACAGCAGGAAAGAAGTAGCAACACATTTTTTCCTCTAGTTTTTGCCACTGTGCATGCCCCTGCCTGTGTGATTTGCTGCAAGGGAAAACTGCTGTTTCCACACTCCTCCTGGTTGCTGGTGTGCTGGAAGAGCCGGAGTGGAACTAGAGGAGGGAATATCTCCCAAGAGGACTGAGCCTCTGTGTCTGCCAGCAAGTGCTCCTATGATGTGTGCCACAACACTTCTTTCACTTCTTTTCATAGGTTTTTTGGGGGGTTTGTTTTTTTTTTGCTAATGGGATTTTCTTGTAGCAATTTTTTCTCCTGTTCTCCAAATTTGCAATGCAGGACATATTTTAATGTGCCGGGTGTGTGGTTTTTGGCACCACAAAGAGGTTTGCGTCACCACAAACCATATGTACCAGCATAGGTGGATCCAGCCAATGCGTCTTTTCCAGCAGAGAATTTTCCTCCTCTCTGTAGTTTTGAGGTTAGTAGTAACTGCAAGGAAAACTCAAAGAAAGCTAAAATTAACCCTTTTCCCTCTCTTCCACATTTTCAGATACGTATTTATACATATTTATACATATTTATCTGTTTCAGTGCTGGAATGAAAATAATTAAACATTAAAGATGCAGAGAATGTAACAGCTATATTCATATTAAATTATACATTTTAAGATATTAAAATTTAACAATTGCATCCATCTGCTTAATACTGGTAACCTGTTGTTACATTGTTACCAGAAGTAACCTGTTGTTACACTAAATCAGTTGTGTTCAGGTTTAGGGTTACAGTTGTTTAGTTCTACTTTTACAGGTACTGGAGTGAACAGGCGTAACAGTTAAATTGAAACATCTGATACTTAATTCTGAATGGCTAGCCCTTCCTCCCTTTATAAATGTGCTTAAATATACATCTGTTCACATCCTTGTAAATATATTCATTTTAAAACTCTTGGGTAACGTACTTTATCACACCCAACAAAAAGGGATAGTGGAGTTCTTAAAACCTGTATAGTATGTGTGGATAGAGATGAACCTAGTAGTAAATAGAAAGAGAGATTTTCTATTCCACTCCCCACCCCTTTAGTTTTTTATTAGTGGATATGAAAAAAATAAAAATAAGCCAAGCCCAAATAAATCCTTTCTAGTGTGCCTTCCCTCCCCCAAATCTATTAGCAACACTGGCATCCTCAGTTTAATCTAACTCTTCCTCAAATTTCACTTGTCACAAAAAATGAAGAGAGCTATTTTTATGTGGCTAATATATAGAAATATGTGGGCTGTCATAACATAGAATGGTATGGCAATATTTTTATAATAAAAAGTAACAGAGGACAAATTACCAGAAAGCATCACATCGAAAGCATACAAAAAATCTGGCCTACTGTTATTCATCTGTAATGCTATTCCCAAAACGATGACATATGTCACTTAGGCCTAGGGCCATCTTGCTTTGGATGCTATTGTATAGGACTGCTTCCACCCTGAAGCAGGGACACAAATGATGAGCCAGGTCCTTTTAAAAATGGTATTAGCATCTCTACCAAATTCTAGAACACATTAAAAATGAATGCAGTAGATAGATGTTCTCTATGCCTGAAGAAGGGTGTTTGTACCGAAAGCTTGCAAAGAAGACTTTTTCCAACTATTTTAGTTGGTCTAGTAAAAGATATCAGATTAACCCAAAGAACCTTGCCTGCAGTAGATAGAAGTAAATTTTATTAATTTCTGTATCCCACGAAGCAACTCTGCATCCCTAGTGGCTTCTAGGTAGAAAGATTAAGACAAAGAGCAAATGCTCTTGTTTTTCCATAGCTCTCCACACACAAATTATATTACTAAACTAGTAGAAATACAACATCTCTTCAAAGACTAGACACTACTTTAATGCTAAGCAAAATAGCTTCTAAGTTATGTGTAGTGGTGCTATTTGCCAATTCTTTCCATAAGATTACTCTAAACAGGGTGAATCATTTAGGTTCTTGGCTTTACTGGAAATCAAATAGACTACAAATGAGGTTAACAGTGGACATAATGAAAAAGATCCTCTTCAGAGAAGAAAGGCTCTGAGAAAATGATTTCCATTACTTTTCTCTTAAAGAATCTGAATCAAGCATGGTCAGTAATAACTATATGTATAAAGGGCTTAGTCCATCTGTCTGTGTGTCTGTATGTTTATAATAGTCTTTAAATGTGAATAGCTTGAAAACTGTAAGAGATAGAACATTTATGTCTTCAGAGAAATTTCTTTGCTAAACCTTAGCATTTGTTTAGTGACCACGTCAGGATGATCATAACTTCCAGAATTGGGAAAAAACTCAGGTGCCAGCTGTTTTTACTGAGCTCCTCCCGGGAGGGCACTGAGAGCATGGCACAGTTGGGAGGGCAAAGGGAGCAGCCAGCTGAGGAAAAGTGAGACCCAGGCAGAGGCATGAGGCAGTGGGCGAGCAGTGGCAACACCATCTCAAGGCCCAAGCAGGGAAGGAGGTACCCGGGGAAGTGCAAAGGAAGCCCCAAGGCATGGGCAGCTGTTGCAAGGTGCTGAATTTTCCCTTGCCCAGCAAAGAGGTGCACAGGTGGCAGCCGGATGGCAGTATGGGCAGGTCTGCTTCCAGCCCGCTGGACAAAAGCAAGTGCAGGAAGGGACTGATATCTTCAAATGTTCAGCCTACTTTATTTAAATGTTATAAATATTTGATTTATTTAATAAAGATAAAAAGTAAAATTTATCTGCTTTTATTATTTGAAATTCATCCATCATTCTTTATATGCAATTCACTAGTTTATTTATAAACAGCCTTGCAAATTCAGCCTGAGCTGAGACTGTAGCTGGATAGTTCCATCTTTCCTGTAATAATATTCTGCAGGAAAGGGCTAGTTTATGCTGATATCTTGACAACTAGGCAATGACAGGTTTGCACTAGCCTAGCTGAAAGCTGTATTTGACCATATGTCAAAAAACTGGACAATATATATATATATAAATTACAACTTTTTGCTAGCAATGTGGTAGATTCTCTCATATTGGCCTAACAGTTTTCAAAAAACACAGGAAAATACAGTCCTACCCTCAAAGCACTGATCCAGGACTATCTAAAGGCGTATGTGGGAGAAGTGACCACTACATCAGGAGCAGCTGCAAACCTACTTTCAGCTCCCCACCACACTGTTCCACCAGAGTAGAAAGACCACACCAGGAAAGAAGCAGCCAGGGAAAATTTTAAGTCCCTGAATCCTGATTCAGGACTCTTGGCATCCCCTTCCCTCCCTTCCATTCTCAGTAAGACCTCCTCTCCCCTCCCATTCCTCATCTCCCTTACCCACCACTGCCACTGTCCCTGGCTGACCTGGGGCAAGGGGAGCTCCAGAGATGCTCCTTCTCTGATCTCCCTGACCCAGCTGGACTCTACAGGGAGCCAGGCTAAATGGTGATACCTAGGTTCCCTTTCCCCACATCTGCATCTGCTCCTGAGCTGGCAGGGAACCCCTAGTGGACAGGAAGGGAGGAAACCAGTCATTGCCTGTGCTAGGCCTGGCTCCCTGTGAAGACTAGCTACACAAGGAAAGAAATAGCTCTTGGACAGCCAGGGATGAGAGGACAGCAGTAGTGGCAGTTGGAGGAGGTGGGGACTAGGAGGAGAGGGGAGTGAAGGGAAGGTGCTTTTGAGCCTAGAAGGGAAGTTAAGGAGGGAATTCTTACCTCTCCTCTTTAGAAGTCAGCCCCACATACATGTCCCTGGGTTGGGGGGGGGGGAAGATCTGTTATTCTAGATGGAGGGGGGTGAGGTCTGTTTGTGGAGGGGAATAAAGTGCTTTTCAGAAACCTGTCTAGAGTGAACATCATGCTTGGGGTGCACAGTGGGGCTGGGGTCTGTGGCTGGTCATCCAGGTGGTCTACAGTGGGGAGTGCAGGAGGAGGTGGTCCACAAGCACCGCTCATACCTGGTGCCCTGTCCCTTGCTGCTAGGTGTACAAGTCACCCAGGGCCTTTGTGGGGAGCACCCATCGCTGACACTGCCACCACAGCTGGTGATCCCAATGCCAGATGTCCTCCTCCCACTGCACCTCTTCTGCCCAAGCCTCACAAATGTTATGCAGCACATAGACTATGACGATGACCTGGGGGATGTTGGCCTCCTCAACCTTGAGGATGGTGGTGAGGGTGCACCATCCTCCCTTCAGGTGGCTGAAGGTACACTCCACCAGTGCACATGTTTGGCCCAGGCACTGGTTGAAGCATTCCTGGTGGGGGTCCAGCTGGCCGGTGTAGGGCCACATGGGCCAGGGAGGAGAGGGTAGGCAGGATCTGCAATGAGGAGGGTGGGCCCATTACCTGGCCCAGCTCAAGATCCACATGTGACAGGCCCATGCCTGACTAGATGAAGGGACAGAGGCTGCCCAATAAAGCTAGGAAGGGCACATGAGGTAGGGGGATCCAATCTACTTCCCCCATCCCTCCCCAACTCAAGCCAGGCAAGTCAGCATAGTGAGCTACTCTATTCATGAGTTGCCAGCTTTCCTGGCCTGAGTTGGATTGGTGTAAGCAAGGGATATTGGAGCACCCCCCCCCCCCGCATCATGGGCTGGGCTTGGACCAACTCCCACCACTACCCCAGCTAAGAGGACTGGAGGAGGGTTGCAAGGTGGGGGAGCTCTGATCCACCCCCGCCCCCAGCTCAGGTTGGGCAATCTGGCAGCTTGTGAAAGACCATCTTGCTGCTTCTGGCTTGCCTGGCCTGAGCTGAGAGGGGTGTATCAGAGCCTCTTTGCCCCATAGGCCCTCCCTAGCCCCCCCCCTGGGGTTTTTGGGGGAGCTTTGCCAGGTCCATGAGGAGGGGGACGGGGGGCTCTGATCTACTCCCCCCTTCCAGCTCAGGCTGGAAGCCAGCAGCTCCTGAAAAGAGCATCTTGCTGCTGCTGGCTTGTCCCTCGCCCACACCCCCCTTTCCTGATGAGATGACAGCCCTGGAGGGCTGCATTAGCCCAATCCTGATAGCATTAACAATTAACTCTAGAGAAAACAAGTTGCCTAAGGTGCTCTAAAAAACAGTGTCTCACCTGATACCTCATTTGAGAAGGATTACTTTTTCATGAGATAAGCCACTCTAAAAGCACTCTGCAGCCATGCATATTTGTCACAGCACAGCTATAGAGTGCTTTCAGGGGTCTGGTCATGTGAAAAAATGTCATTTCTGTCTGCCCTCTAATTTTATCACTTCTTTTTTCTAACAGAGGCTACCATAATTTCAATAAGCTTTGAAATCAGTCCTTTCAATCACAGACAGAAAAATCTGCCATTGATCATAAGGTGAAAGAAATCAGATTTGCCAAGAAAGGAAGGAAAAACCAGCAGCATCCACGTTTTTTTCAAGTAAACACAATTCTAACAATTTGTATTATTTAATGCTTAGAAAGCAGCTTAAATTAAATTTAGAGAGAGAGAGAGGACACTCTCTGCTCAAGCCAATAAAGTCAAAATTATTAAATTACACATTACTTCTATTAACTGCATAAACCCTCAGCTCTTTGTGGACAGCTTCAGCTTCTCAAATCATCTAGTTTACAATGGGCATGATCAAGGTCAGGTATAAAAGATGCAGGTGTAAGATCCAGGAATGTTGATGGTTCTGTTGTTGGGGGTAGTCATTGTGGGAGTGGAGATGTGTTGGCAGATTTTACATTTCTTGTCCTGGTATGGTCTGGATCCATTCAATGTGTTTTGGACCGTAGGAAGTTTGCTTCTGGTTTTGAGGTTGATGAGGTTTGGTACTTGTTTAAAGGCTAGAATGGGTAGTTTTGGAAAGATCCTTTTAAGAATTGGGTCTTCTAGTATGGGTTGCAACTATTTAAAGATTTTCCATATAGGTTCCAGGGAGGGATGGTAAGTCATAACCAGTGGTGTGCAATTCATGGGGGGGGGGCATTTTTCTGTACTGCAGCAATTCTTTACATGGTATCCAGGTGGCCTTTTCAAAAGTACAATCTATCTATCAAGGACACTCCTCCAGAGAGGGCCCTTTTGAGATTTGTGAGGTGATGATCATGGGTGTTCTCCTCAGTGAAAATTCGGTGGTATCAGAGAGCTTGGCTGTATATTACAGCTTTCTTGATGTGTTTAGGGTGATTGCTGGTTCTGCACAAATATGTATGTTAGTCTATGGGTTTTTTTTATATGGTATATGGTAGTCTGTATTTACCATTCTTCATTGTGACCATCATGTATAAAAAGGAAATGTTGGTGTTGGACTATTGCAGAGATAGTCAGATGGAGGAGTAATGTTTGTTGAATTTCTGATGGAAATCAATCAGAGATTGCAAGTTTTCAGTTCAAATGATGAAGATGTCATTGATATATCTTAAGTATAGAAAGGGTTTGATGGCACAGTCCTTGAGGAATTTTTTTTCCAGGTGGCTCATAAAAAGGTTGGCATTGTTACCAAATTTGCCCATTACTTTGGGGTGTGCTCATTTATTAGGGATAGTTTCTAGGGTTTTGGTGATTCTGTCAATGTACTGCTTGTGTTACTATATGGAGCTGTATTTCTCCCTTCTGCAAACCCTCACCCCCAGTGGAGCTATCTTGCAGGACTCAATCTCAATGGGACTGGGTTCCTCCAGTCACCAAATCAGTCATACACACAAACACACACAAATTAACGTGACACGCCTGATCTGGCCGGGCTGATCAGCATGGACAGGCTGACACCCTCATATGCCAAGAATCAGTTCATAAGAGCAACAATAAAATGCAGTCAAACACAAGCACACAGGTAAACAGAATCCCTCTGAATCCGGCTGGGTGTCCAGCTGACACCCTCATGGGCCAGCATTCAGTTCATAAGGGCACGTCTGAGTCAAACTGGGTCAATCAGCCTGTACAAGCTGATCCCCTTATGTGTTTCAAACTCAGCACGTCCCAATCTTTGGCCTCTTGATGAGCAGACCCCACAATAATTTAGGCTTCACAGGGATCTTTAGCATAGGTAAAAGAAGCGTTGCTGCAGAGCACAGAAGGAAAAAGAAGCAGAGAAGGAAAAATATACCCAATTACTACCAGTTTGCCTATAAAAGTTATTTATTGCTAAGCATATGAAATATATAATAGTACTAGTAGTAATAGACATGCAAAAGAAAAACAAACACAAACAATGACAATACTACCCTGGTTTCACTAAGTATTTGGGGAAACTTAGCTCAAGCTTAACTGATACAGGTCAGGTTCAGAAGTTTATGCCTAGAAAGAAGAGAGAACGCTGGGAATCTCACCGAGTCCACGGTACCCAGGCTGCAAAGCTGACAGGCACAGTCCGTAGCACAATCCTTGAAGAGAGAGACGATCTGTTCTTCCAGCGTCCCAAGAACAACAGGGGATGGTGCCAGCACAGGAGTTTTCTTCTTCTTCTTTCTTTCTCCTTCCTCCTGCTTCTTCTTTTTCTTTCTCTTTCTCCTTCTTTTTTCTCCCTGCTTCTTCTTCTTCTTTCTTCTCTTTCTTCTTTTTTTAAGCACACACACTTACAGATTTTTATACCCTCAGTTCAGCTGCTTTGAAGCATCCTCAGTAGTGTAAATCATTGTCTTTTCTATTGACAAGGGGTTATCTGGTTTGGACCATCTCAGGAAACTGATTGATAATCAGGAAACACTTAAGATTAGGGAGTAACCCAAATACTTGGGAGCCAGCTTGAGATTCCTATGGATGGCAGATATCCTGATGGGATATCTCATGGTTTCGTCAGGAACAATAGATAGCTTGCAGCATCAGGATTTTGGATTTTTACTTGTTGTGCACAAGCCTCAGCTTAGCATGACTTTTCCAGATTTTACTATAGTCTTTTAACAGACTTAAAGCAATTATTGGGGTGCTCATAACCTTTTGTGGAGAGGACTCCCACCAGTCGTCTCGGGAAAGATACGACAACACCTGGGATTAGGGCTCCAGCAGGCTGGATGCTGTGATGAACCCTTAACCATTGTTCAAATGTTGCCCGTACCCCCTCTGACTCGGTCTCTTGCCTCAGCATTCCCTAACCCGGCAACCGAGTTTTAGTCAATCAAGTTTAAATAGGCCTCCCATACTGGGACCAGGGAATGTACGGCCCGAGATGCCTATTAAACTTAGAGGTGTGTGTGTGTCTGGGGGGAGAAAAGTCCTTAGCAAATCCAGATTAGAACTGGTCTGATAAATGCTGAGCTGGGTGTGTGTGAACATGGGTTAATTAACATTGGAAGCACAAATTCCCCATCATGCAGCGCTCTCCTGCTTCTCTGGTCCCAGAATTCACTGCAGTCTCTGCTTGAGGCTTTCTGTTTTCCATCTCTCATGTAAATGAATGGTCATCTGGTTCCATCTCAGATGCAGATGAGACCGAGGGCAGTTGTTCACTCTTATCACCCTTATCTGGAGAGTTTTAGGTGCGTCTCTCACTGCATCTTAATCAGTTTCGTTTAGGTAGAGGAGGGGAGGGAGGGAGGGGGGGGAGTCCTTTGTGAGTCAGACAGACTGCATCCTGTGCCAGGGTTGCCCAAGAATACAGAGCTGAGGCGTAACAGCATACAGTGGGGCCATTTTGGTGCCCACAGGTGTGCCCATGGTCTGAAGGAAGTGTTGGTTATTGAAAATGAAATTTTTGTGAGAGGATGAAGTGTATACATTTGGCATCTTAGCCACATTTTTTCAGATATCTTGTCTAAAATCATTTACTGGGATTTAACCAGATTTAGGTAAGATTTTCAAGAAACTGAAATCCATTTTAGTAATTGTAAGCAAATGACTTATAGGCTGCTCAGTTGAATTATATGGGGTGGGGAGTGCTTTTTTTGTGTGTATGTTTGTTTCCTGGTTATGTGGCTGAAGTAGAAAAAGGGAAATAATTTCAGGTCTATATATACTGACTTTTATGCACCGCCGCAAAAAACAAAAACAAAACAAAACAAAACAAAAAAAAACCCATCAGGAGAAAAAGAAAGAAAAAATGTTTGGATTTACCTGAATAATTTTGTTAGGTATGAAATGCAATACATTGTGTATATTTTTTTCTTTAATTTAAGGGAAAATGAAAACATAATTAGAAAAAATAAGATGGGTTGTTTCAGAAATGTCAAAATGAAACATTGTGACCTTTACATTTTTCTCTGTTTTGGCTGGAACCATTTATCAGTTTCATCCCCAAGTGCATTTTTGGTGCATTCCGTATTTCTGAGAAAAGAAGCATTCAGTTGTGTTACTTTATGATGTTTGAAATTATTTACTGTGAATGTTTGGAAAGACGGCAGAGTAAAAATAAGAATATGAAAAGGCACAAACGTTTTAAAGGAACAAGGAAATAAAAATCAAGTATATTTGCCCATTTGCTATCTAAAGCCATTAGTTACACTCTACTGGAAGAGTATGGTGATTAACAAGAATTATTCTTCATAAGAGTAAACAAAAAAGAGATTTTGTCATTGTTTACAAAATCATGTTCATTAGCTAACATAAACTAAATGCTTTATAAGCCTCTTCAAATCAAATATTTTTACCAGGTATTTTAATTGCTGATAGCTAGGCAGCCATGAAATGAATTACAGGTTGCCCTTGCATGATTTAAACTTGGTATGAGATTTGCCACAAACAAAAGAAATATTTCTCTACTGGGTTTCTTTCTGCATCATTTACTCCCTGCAGTTTAGTGCAGATTAATGTGTTCAGAGACTGATTGCCGTAATTACTCTGCCCTGCTGCTCCGCTATATTATGCAAACAAATGCACACAATAGAACAACAGAGGGAACGGACCAGGCTGATGTTACTTAGGCTGCCCTAATTTCCAACCCAAAGCATCAGGCTGGGTTGGGAAGTTAAATCTCTGACCACAACCTAAGTGAAGTCGCTGAAGGTATTTATATCTCTTACTGCTTCTTTCATGTTGCTCTGACCGAAGCAATTAAAATGCAGAAATTATTATATGTAGATATATTGTCCAAAATGCATTTCAAAAGGTTATATTTTCAAAAGTACAAGAGATCAAGTCTCATTGACTTTCTGTGGCTGCTAAAGCATCTAAGTGGCAGTTGAGTCTTGAAAATGTATTTCCAGGTGGTTTTTTTCAATAGTAGCCATCAATGGAAAACACTCATTTCCACACCTGGACAGCAAAGGACTTCTTTAATACCTTTGCTGTATTTTTGTTTTTTTTTGGTTAATCCTAAATAAGTGTAAAAAGATATGCCTGTGAAGATGGAGGAGTGGCCTGGACTGTACCTCTCTGATGTCAATAGAAGAATTCCATTGATGTAAGTAGGCATTGGTAGTAACATAACAAGGGGTAGGTGAGTGGGGCCTCAGCCCCAAGTGCCAACTTAGAGAGGGTGCCAGAACAACAGTCCCTCCTCCCCAGGAAGTCTGTGCCAGAGTAGTAGCAGCAGCTAGTGCAAGAACTCTGTACTGCTATTACAACAGCAGCAGCAGCAATGACAGCTGGGGTAGGGCTTGTGGGGCAGCATTCAGGGACTTTGAGCCCTTGGCCAGGCAAGAATCCCACAGTTTCCCGCCCCCCCCAACACACTCTTCTGGCACCCTGCCCTGCTCTCCAGCAAGGTTTTGTCTGGGTTGCTAACCTTGCTAGTTATGCCTCTGGACATTGGATTAAACTTTTGGCCTAGCTATAAGCAGAGACAGGCATACACAAAATCTGGACCCTCTGAAATTTTGGGAAACATACCAGTGGAGACACCCATAAAGCAGGTGATCTAGGTACTAGGTTCATCTTATCTAAGAGGCTTTGAATCAGGTCACAGAACAGGCACAAATTACATCTCAAGGTTTTCAGAGCTTAAGAAATAAGATTCCCAAAAGCATAAATGGCAGTGAAGTGCCCACTTCCATTTATGTATTTGAAAATCTCCCAGTATGTTTGTGCATTATGTTCACATTACTGGAATTCCTTTATTTTATGATTCTTTAAGTTGTCTTTTGTATTCTTCTTCAGTGTATTGATCTTTCAAACATTAATAAACAGTACACTGAAAAGTAATAAATAGATTGAGATAAAACAGCAGGAATTTCAATATATTCTTGAAGCTGGACACTGAGAAATGGCAGTCGTTCTTCTGCCTCAGGGAGCTATGTATTAAAGTCATTGGCAGTCAGCATGGACTCAGATAAGTAAGCATATTGTCCCTTATAGGATTAGGAGAGTACTATGTCTGCTTTATCTAATTGCATCCTTTGAGACATGTATCTTACTTAGATTCACAGCTTCTTTCTCATGTATTAAACTGCAGGACCAGATTAACTTTTCATGTGTCAGAAGTAATTTATTGAAACCATGGCGAAATTCAGTTATTGCCTTCTACTATATGTTTTAAATTATACAATAATATTTGTTTCATGATTATGAAATTGACTGTGAAAAAAGAAGGATACAACTGCTACAAGACTGTCAGCCTAAATAACATGGCTGGGTTTGAAAATGAAGGAAATGAGGAAAACTGATTTGTGGAAGGAAAACTCCTACGCATTACAGAACCACAAGGCAGCTATAAATTGCCCCCTCATTAGCCCTTCCCTAGGAGGCATTCTTGAGGAAAGGGGGAACTGGGTCTGCTACTCTTCCTTGGGTATCTAGAGTATAACTCAGATACTTTTGAAAATTCAACATTTTTCCTCTATTCCTGTTTCTCCCATAAGAAATTAAATCTCATCCAAATTAAATCACATAATACTTTCATCCAAATTAGAATGTTATGCTTATATATCAGTTTGTTATGTTATGTTATGTTATGTTATGTTATGTTATGCCCCAGTTGAAATAATATATGTATGCTACTGTAGGGTTCAGTTTTCTTTACTGCTTTCAAGTTGTGATCCTAAGTCTCTTGGGTATTTCTGAACATCTAACTTGAATTTCTTGATTCTCCCACTGAGATAGGGATCTTATCGTGCTGGGTACTATATTAAGTAAAAGACAACTCCCACCTCAGAGAGCCTGGAAATATGCAACAGACAAAAGATGGGAAGGTGAAAAGAGTCACAGGCCATTAAAAGCTGACCCAGGCATAAATTGTGTCTGGTCAGCCCAGGCAGCAGGGGGCCAGACTCCTGCCTACCACTTAACAACATGGCTCCACTATTTGGGCACTCTCGTGCCCCAGCCAGCCCCTCCACCACCTGATGCCACAACCTGGAGCCTGAGACTACCCCCTGAGACTGCTACCAGCTCAGGGCTGCTCCACCTCAATTTACACTACTACAGTCCGAGGCACGTGTAGATGCTGTGCCTAGGAACCATTAACTCCAGCACAAGCTGTGCCATTGCATTAATAGCACATATAGATGCATTCACAGCCATGTCCAGATGAGTGTGGCTGTGCAGTATGTGACATTGCAGAAATGTCTGCTGTGACACATATTGCACATTCAGGTGTTTTTAACCCTACAGGGTAGCAGTGCAGGAGAGGGGGGTGGGGAGGTAGCCAAATAACACCCACAGAAGACAAGCTGAGCAGAGCATGTGGCAGCAGTGCACACCACCCAAAACTGACTGCTAGCTTGGCTCTAAGAGGTAGGATAGCCACTGATGTAGCTCCAGGAGGCCCCCAGGACCCCAGGTAAGGCTTCTGGAGCTAGCCCAGTGCTGGCCCCAGCCTCCCCTACCCCACCCAGGGTAACGTGCAGCATACCAGAGGATGCATGGCACAGGCATTCCCTGGGGACAATTATCAGTGTCACAAAATTTTCTGCTGCTTCTTTCCTGAGGGAATTATATGTCTTTGCTTGTGTGGATGCAGCCACAAACAGTTTGGCATGGCATCATCCATGAATCTATGCTTTTCTGATTTGAATGATCAGTTGGACCTCATGAATAGGGCTAGCTGTAAATTGGTTCAAGTGTCACTTCCTGCTCAGCCATTAAGTTCACCTGCTCTGATTTTACACTCTGACCATTTTATTATTAAGTTAGATATCAGTTCAGTTTTAAACCCTTTGGTCCTGCTAATCTCCTGCTAGCTTTGTGTGCTTAATTTCCCTATGTTCCTTCATTGGTCCAAATAATAAATCCTTTGTTATTTCTGAATGTTTTTCTTCCCCTGGAACTTATGATCATTTGCAGCATCTGTACCTTCTCCACTGCACTAGTGGTGTAAACACAGAACACCTGAGCAGCAAAGGTAACGTCACCCAGAGATTTATAACTCATTGCTTTCTCAGTTTTGCTACTGGCATTACTTATGTGCAGCTCCCGAAGGCATAAAAGATTCCCCTGGTAGATTGAGCTGCCACTTTAGTCTGGAATCCATTTAGTTCTAAGGTTAGCAGCCTCATAACTGAATGCAGGCAGCCTTGCTATACAGAACCAGAAGGGTAAAATGTACAAAACAACAAATAAATTACTAAGGGGAGGGGGTACATAAAAGTTCTCTCCTTGAAACATTTACCAGAGAAGAATCAATACCTAGTTAAATGAATGTATTTTTCTCTGTTTTCTTCTCCCATTTATGTACATGCCCAGAGACAGAATTAATTCATATAAGCACTGCCTAATGTAAATTATATTGTCTATTTGTTATTCCTTGGATTTTTACTCAATTAAAATCAGGTTTACAGACTCTGGAACAGAACACAGATAACGCTTAATTATATAATAACTAATCTATATGGTTTTGTTTACTGCTAGTTAAATCACACACATCATTTTTTGGCCAGAAGCAGAGTTCTTCTCCTTTAGCATACTGTGATGTGCCTGCATTTTTTAAATCCAGCCCTTTTTTTTCCCTTCTTTTAGTTAGAGAACTGTTTTTGTTTAGTTTTGTGTTTAAAAAAACCCTGCTTTAAACAAATGTATAAATATCCTGGCATTGTTTTCAGCTTCCCCTTAGTAACTCTTTTCAGTTCTACAATCTGTATATATAAAATACAAAAGTTAAACATTATTAACCATGACAAAGCAGAGGCTCTGCAGCCAGCAAATGGTTAACAAATCTTGACTGATCACATGGCAGTCCAAGGGTATAAAGTGTTGAAATAGTTGAATTAAAGTAGAACTATGGAGAAGGATGGGCTTTTCAGTGTTGTGGCTGGTTAGCTCGGGTACAGAAAGATTACAAAGAATGATTGCTTAGTATTTTTCAGTTGATGGTCTTTTTGTTTTGGCCGTTCTTCACTTGATAGCAAATGTAGCCTGAGGTGTTATGATTGCACTTGTGAAAGTAACATTATTTTTTAGTTCAGCACCTGAAGTGAAAAATAAATTTTCAAATATTAATTTTAATTACAAAAAAAATCAAATGAATCTGGAAACATTTTTCTCCATAATATTTAATGTATGGGACCCATTTCTTTTGTATTGAATGTGATGTTCCAAACGTGTATGTCCTTGAATAAATAATTTTGTTTCTTCTTCTTTGCTTTAATAAAAGCAAAAGGCTGAATTTAAGAACAGAACATAGTC
Source organism: Alligator mississippiensis (assembly GCF_030867095.1). Taxonomy (NCBI): domain Eukaryota; kingdom Metazoa; phylum Chordata; order Crocodylia; family Alligatoridae; genus Alligator; species Alligator mississippiensis. Next base: position 333,792,228 of record NC_081824.1, on the reverse strand, counting down.
ACTCTTCAATGAATCGTTAAGAAGGAAGTGCTTCCCTCACCCCTTGAGAACATTCCCCTTGGCTGTGGTTTCAAGATTCTGATCATCTTTCTGATTCTGAGAGAGAATTTGGGGAAAAAAAAATCCAACTCCTATCCGGACAATATCCTAACTACAGAGATATAGGGCAGGCTGTGGTAGTTGTCTCTCAACCTCTCCCATTAAACCTGTTATATTGTCTATAAAATATTAGGCAGCAACTTGAAAATATGGCTTTTAGATGTGTGCGCTAAACATCACATTATTTCTTACTCTTTTGGACCCAGGGAATGCATAAATATTTGCTTAAGTGTCTTGAACTGCTTTAATACTAGAGAGTAAGAAACACGCATAGATATAATGGGTTTTATCCAATACTCAGAAATGTCTGTGAATTAAGAAGATTTTGAATTTGGGTCTCCCTATCTCTTCGGTGAATCTTCTAACCTTCAGAATATAATATGGTATCCAACTTCACCTTGGTTTTTTTTGTTTGTTTGTTTTGTTTTCTGTATATACCTAAAGTATTTTCACTATCCCTACTGGAAATACTTACCTAACATGCATGCATGTATTTTGTTTTCTGTATCTTTTCCTTAATTTCAGGAGTTAAGGTACTCTTTTGAAGTTTTGGAGGTCTGGGTTCAAACATGTAGAGGTTGAGGTAGCCATGACCCCAGGGCCAAGTGCAGACATTACAAATAAACTTGTCAAAATGTTTGAAAATCAGTCTAAACCTGTAACTGTATAGAAGTTTAGCACACAGAGTGTTGTAAAAATGGTAGAACCTAGTCTAAGATAGACCTGGTTCTATGTGCACTCAAATCAAATTGATTTAAGTTAAACCACTGAATTGAACTTCTGCACCAGATTCCCTATTGATTCAAGTTAGATTTCCATCTTCCCAGCCTCCTTTGTGGTCCCCAGAATGCCCCCCTCCCCCCAAGAGGTATGTTAGCCCTCAGACTGTGCTTGGGACTCCAACCAAGCACCCAATGGCCTCACCACTGAGCTCAGTAAGAGCCAACCAGCACAGACATCCCCCCCCCCCCCCAGCCATATGTTAGCCACAGGCAGGCAGCAAAGGAGGGGGAAAGGGAGGCATCTATGTCCCTTGCATGAGTCCTTGGACCTGGGTACCCATGTCCCTGAGCTGTTCCACCCACTCCATTATGAAACACCCCACAATGTGCATACACACCTGACACTGAGCTCAGGAGAACCCTTCAATCAGGTATTACCCCACAGAGAACTAGGTAACCCCATGTCGTAATGTTTGGGCACAGTCCCACAGAGACTGAACACCACATCTCAATGGCCAGAGCCTAGGTCCCTACCACCTGAACCCCAGCATGGAGCTCCCCTTCGATCTTGTGCATAAGCTGGTGTGGGTGGCTCACCTCTGGTGTGTTAAGGTGGCAAGGTGCAGTACATCAGGACAAGGCCTTCAAAGAGGCAACCTTGTGACCTCCATGGCTTGGCCACTGCTGGCAGGTACCCAGTCCATGGGCACCTGGGGTGCTGCAAGGGTTTTTTAGCCCACAGCTATAGGGTCCCAAAGTATTACGGCAGAGGGAGCATGGGGGGGGTTTCTTGTCCATGCCAAGCAGCCAATCAGGGGTGGTCTGGGTGCTCAGTTCAGCTCAGTACTTTCTGACTATCTGGAGACCATGTGCTTGAGCATGCTGGGAAGTGTGTAGGAGTGCTCCATTCTCCAGGTTTCACCCAGTGCAGGCAGCCTGCATGCCCTCCCCACCACAGGGTGAATGGGTATACTGTTTGCTACTAATCTAACCTAGGTCACTTACCTGGATTTTGCCTCAGACTTTTTTGGTCATCTGTACTTAACCCAGATCTCCCATATACAGGGTAAGAATACTAAGCACTAGGAAACTGGAAGGGTTGGAGCTTTATATGATTGTTTATGCAAAGCTGAAGTAAGAAGTCTTGCTGAGCCACATGCGCCTTCTACTGTCATGGAGAACTAGATTTTGAGCAGGCAGGGATGGCATAGTACAAGTTAAGATTCGTCACTAATATGAATGGAGAGTAAGGAACCCCTTGGCTAAGCTGAGGATCCATCTCTTATCTAAATGATGCCCATTGAAGTGAATATGTTCTGCAGTGGTTCTGCAGTGGTTCTCATTTTGGGGGGTAATATGAGATGTGTACTTGCTTCCCATTGAAGACATAGGAGAATTGAGCAAACAGAATACCTTCTTGGTCCCAGTCTTCTAAACCAAGACTTTGGCAACTTTAGATCATTAGAAAGTCAGTAAGTGGAATAAAATATAACCCTAAATGTTTTATAGAGAAAAATAAATATTATTTATAAAGACAGTATCTGTTGAAGTGAGCTCAGTCTCACAAAAAGCTTCTGCCATTCATCTCTGATTTTAGTCAGCCTATAAGTAGAGGTCTAGCTAAGTTGCAGGGGGGCTTACCAATTTCTCTGGGTTGAAAGGACTAATTCTGTAGTCAATTTGTGTAGCTCTGCCTCTCAGTGCTGACTGGTGGAAAGGGCCCAGCTGGGGAAGAAGGAACAAAGTGCAGCCACTATCTTGTGTGCTGCACTTCATGCCACTGGGGAGCCAGCATTTTATTTTTATTAACTTTTTTGTTGTTGATTTTGCAGATTTCCAGGACAATCCTGAACGTTGTGGTTTTTGCAAAACTGCAAACTAAGTAGGCACCTATCCATAAGGTGCAAATCTACCTTAATTTCTGACTGACTTCAGACTAACACGGCAAACTACCTCTCCCTTTTTATGGATGAAAAGCAATACCTTAAATTTCATATTAATTTTTACATCTACAAGTGATATACTCAGAGCTTTATAACAATTAAATATAATATTTTATCCTCCTTCCCTCCCTTTAGAACTTTTATTTTTCTTTATCATAAACTACATGTACAATTAAGGAGTACTTTGTTATATATAAATAAGACGGCCTGAAAACCAAAAATAAATAAATAAATAAATAAAGATTGATGAAGTAAATCATTTTCCAGGCATTCAGTCAAGAACAGTTCTACTTCTTCATGCTCCTGTTGATGGCTCCCAAACCTGTATTTACCAGTTGCTGACTGGACTTTTTATAGAAAGAAATACTTGCATTATTTCATTCATACTGCAGAACAGTTTCAAACATCTTATTCAGGTAAGTCATTAGGAACATTGCTATACTTCACTCACAAGTGTTTTCACTTATGTAATGCTGAGGATCTTGTGTGGCAAAAATCATTCAAGAAGGAAAATGGACATTGTGGACAGAATTCTGATACCTTGTGTTCCCCTAAATGGATGTTACCTAGCTACAGAATTGGTGGTTTTAGCACAATTTGTGATTTTATTACTCCACATTAATGTGTGTGCACTGAGTAGGCAATAGGCTACACACTGATCAGGCAGCTATGCAGTATATAATGTGTATACACTGCATAGCTGCTCAGCCAGAGTGCCACCAACTACACTTGTTCATTACATGCATTCATTAAAATTCCCTGGATAATTAAAGATAATAGAATCGAAAACTGTACTTAAGTGCTGAAAAGACAACTTACACAGCTGGAAAATTGCTACTTAGCAACACAAATGGTAATATAATTTTACCCTATGACTATAATTTACCAATGATTGTTAGAGATACACTACAATTCATCCATATGATGAAAGTTTTATTTAGTTATTATGAGTTATGGATGGGTCCTTTTTGACCTGGAGGGATGTGGGCAGTGGGGACCCCCAGGTCTCAGTCCTTGGGCCCGCACTGTTCAACATCTTCATCAGCGACTTAGATGAGGGAGTGAAAAGCACCCTGTTCAAATTCATGGATGACACTAAGATGTGGGGAGAAGTGGGCACACTGGAGGAGAGGGACAGGCTGCAACTAGTTCTAGACAGGTTATAGGGGTGGGCAGATGAGAACAGGATGGGATTCAATACTGACAAGTGCAAGGTACTGCACGTAGGGAGGAAGAACCAGCAGCATACCTGCAGGCTGGGGAACTGCCTTCTAGTCAGCACAGAGGCAGAAAAGGATCTTGGTGTCATTATTGATTCCAAAATGAACAGAGGTTGCCAATGTGGGGACGTGGTCAGGAAGGCTAACCGCACCTTATCATGCATCCACAGATGCATCACGAGCAGGTCCAAGGAGGTGATCCTCCCCCTCTATGCGACATTGGTCAGACCACAGTTGGAGTACTGTGTCCAGATCTGGGCGCCACACTTCAGGAGGGATGTGGACAGCATCGAGAGGGTCCAGAGGAGGGCCACTCGCATGATCAGGGGGCAGCAAGGCAGGCCCTACGAATGGAGGTCATGGGACCTGAACCTGGTCAGCCTCCACAAGAGAAGGCTGAAGTGCGATCTGGTGACCATCTACAAACTTGCCAAGAGGGACCATCAGACTATGGAAGAGTCCCTGATCTCCTGAGCACTACCGGGAGTAACAAGGAATAACGACCATAAGTTGACTGAGAGTAGATTCAGGCTAGATACCAGGAGGCACTACTTCATAGTCAGGGTGGCTAGGATCTGGAACCAACTTCCAAGGGAAGTGGTGCTCGTTTCTACCCTCGGGGTCTTCAAAAGGAGGCTAGATAATCACCTGGCTGGGGTCGTTTGACCCCAGCTTTCTTTCTTTCCTGCCCATGGCAGGGGGTCAGACTTGATAAACTGCTCAGGTCCCTTCCGACCCTACCAAGTATGAAACTATGAAACGATGAGTTTTTTCTCTTTCTTTTTTTTAAGCCAGAAGGTACATATCCTTTAGGAAACAAGGCCGACTAGATGTAAAATAACTATTTTATCTTAATACCACATCTTGACCATATTACTATATTTTAAGCATTCTTCTACCAGGTTTTTTATTCATAATTGTGATCCACCATATTTCTTTTTACAACTTTTTTCAAGATTAAAAAAAAAAAATCAGACATCCTTATGCAAGCAGCACTCGCCTTTCCACTTTGTACTTTTGCATGTAAAGAGGATGTCTAATTGTCTTATAGAGATATCTACTTATCCACGGTGGGTATTATAAGGCAAGAGTATCTTCTAAGGGACTGAAAAAAGACCACAAAATGGGAACCTCAGTTATTAAGGCTCCCTGCTTCCTCATCTGGCTGACACTTTCTGCCCTCACACCAGGGGACAGAGAACATGCCACTGGGAACTGAGGGTGAATCCAGGTCATGCATGGTTGGGAGAGGATTGGGGCCACATTGCGGGGAGATTGTGCCTATATAGGCAGTAGCGGGGGGACACCTGGTGTAGCAGTGGGGAGGAGACTAACAAGGTTTCATTGTACAACTGGAGAAGGGGGAACTTTGCCTGTTCACCTATGCTGTGCAGCAGTGGATGCCACCTAGTGCACAGGTGAAGGGAGTATCCTCCTGGAACACAAAAGAGAAAGTGTCTGTGTGGCACATAACACAGTGGCCCATGGCCTTTCAGGTACAGTCCAGGAAGCATGCAGCCCTGGTGGCATGGTCCCCTGAGAGATTACAAGTTGGGCAGCCCTGGGATAAGCAAAGATTTTCTGATGGTCCCCTCAATATGGGAGTCTAACACCACTAACACTGTTACTAAGCTGAACATCTTTAATAACAATGTACTAAGAATATTTCTGTATAGTTCCAAGTCATGGAAGAACAAGTTTATCTAAGAGAAAATAAACAGCTTTCATGTGAATCAGTAGGTAAAAACTGATCTCTGCCTTACATGCTTGACGGTGTGTGAAGTGTTTTGGGTTGAATTGGAACACGTACAGTTTATAGTATTGACTATGAATAATGTAGTCATTGCTGAGTGCTAGGTATTCCGTGGCTCTACATATTATAATAATAATTAAGAAATATGGAAATATATAATAAAGGGTTGAAAAAATAGGCTGTAATTGCTCTAATTTCTCATTTAGTCCACTGTATAAATAGATATGGATTGAGAGTATGGTTGGGTGAACTTTAAATGGTTTGCAGTCAAATAGGATTGCAATTTAATCCTACAGATCTATTTTAAACTTGTTTAAAAAAAAAAGTGAATAATACATTTTGAGCACAGTAACAGTAAATTACAACAGCAATAGAGGGGAGGGAATACCATCTACTTCCCTTATTATTCTAAACCCTGTCATTATTGTAAATGCCTCTGAGTTTATGACAAGGTAAATTATTTTCTCCACATAAAAGGATCCTCCCTATCTATCTAGTTCAGATAACCTGTTACAGCAAAATCTAATCTACTCAGCCTTAAATATGGGTGAGGGGGTCAGGCAGCAGGACTTCCTAAAGCACAAATTAGGCATACAACTTCAATTGACCGCCCTGTGTCACTCAGAAATATCTTTCCCTGACATACAGCCTAATTGTATGTCTTATTAGTTTAGACCAGGTTTAAGGGAAGCAACTCTGTGGAGGGAGCTGCCAGGGGAGAGAACCCTGAAGGAAAAACCCAGAGAGAAACTGAAAAAGCTGCGAGGCAGTTACAAGGTACCATAAAGACCCTGGTAGCAGGGGTGAAGAAAAAGGGTACCATAAAGTTGGGAATATAAGGGCAGGCGAAGTGCCAGTTTGTTTTCATTCTCCTTTTCGTTAGAGTGAGAGGGAAGTTATCCCAGATAGATAGTGTGTTTGCAACTATCAGGACAATTGGCCAGTAAAAGAACTGGCTAGGATTAATGGCAGGTCTGTGCCAGGCTCCATGCTGGGTGAAGTACAACTGCACCCATTGTGGTTATTGACTGGCCAGACCTAGAGACCCACAGAGCATTTGTACTGCTTGAAGGCAGATTGCTGAGTTGACTGAATTAACACCCGGTGGAACGGGCGAGGGTATAGGGATTGATGGAGCCCTCACTGCACTAAAACAGATTGAAAAGAGTGAAAACGACAAAACCCACACACCCCAATTCTATTTTCTCCCATAATAAGAAGTCATGGCAGTCGAGATCGCGGACAGTGTGGGAGAGTCCAGCAAGATGTTGCAGTGGACTTTGGCCCACTAGCTGAGGTGCTAAAACTGTCTTGGTGCAGAAGACAGAGTAAGAAAGGAAAAAAAGAGAAAAACTGCTCAGATGAGGTGATGAGCACCAGAGATTGACGAAACATAGAATGATAGAGACAAGCCTCTACCCCAGATAAGGGCGGGGGGTTGGGGGTGAAAGCCCACCATCGGACAATGATACGAAAGCATGTATGCTCTTATGTATGAAAAGATCTTTGTCTGTTTCAGTTCTTACCACCTTATGTATAGGCAAATTTTGGCAATTAAGAGATGAGCATATTCAAAATAAATTTTAGTAAAAGCCTGAGAGTTAAAAAAAAATCTCATAAAACTGGAATCTTATTTCAGTGTTTTCTTTTACGTAACCCAACCTGAATTAAAAAACAAACAAACAAACAAAACCAGATGGTTTCAGTACAAAACATATAGTAGAAATCCCTATAGACATTCTGCAAAATCCACAATCTGGTATGCTTTACCTGTTGCTACAGTATGCTCATTTAATAGTGCCCTTTGTACTTAAATATTCATAAACATTTTAGAGGGATTTCACTGTGTGGTAGCATCCCAGTTCGGAGGGTAATATGGAGACATGTGCTTCACTTCCATGATATCTGTAATTTACAGGATGGAATACATCTTTGATGTGCAGATTATGAGACACTTTTAATACTGATCACTGTAGAGATGCTGTATTTTTTTGTTTTTTAAGAAATGCCAGATAGTCAACTTAAGGTATAAAACTTTTGCAATTCTTCTGCAAGTTTTCACATCATTCCCCTTAGGTTTTGATGCAACAAAATGCCATAGAATAGCAAACTTCCTCTCTACTTGGATTTAATTTAGACTTTATTTTCTACTACTTTTAGAATTCTTCTTTGTTTGTTTTTTTCACCTTTTCTCACTACCAGTGATAATGTAATGCAGTGATCTAGAATGCTGCAGACAATTCTGTTTCATGTTTAAGTTTATTGTGGCTTACCGTTAGATTAAACTTGGGCTGTGAATTCTTTACTTGATCTTAACTGGTTTGCCATGGACTGATTTTTCCCCTCCCCTTGCCTTACTTTTTCCACCTGTAAAGTGGGAATAATGATAGTTAACCACATTACAAAGCACTTCTGAGAATTACCAATAAAAATATTATTATTCACATTCTAGTTAGCTTTAGAACTATCAGAAATATATCTATATTGTTGGCATAAAGGCCTCTTATTTACACATTTTAAGAAGTATGACCAGTGTTTCTTTTGAGAGTAGACCTACATAGATTCATAGATTCATAGATTCATAGATGCTAGGGTCAGAAGGGACCTCAATAGATCATCAAGTCCGACCCCCTGCATAAGCAGGAAAGAGTGCTGGGTCTAAATGACCCCAGCTAGATACTCGTCTAACCTCCTCTTGAAGACCCCCAGGGTAGGGGAGAGCACCACCTCCCTTGGGAGCCCGTTCCAGACTTTGGCCACTCTAACTGTGAAGAAGTTCTTCCTAATGTCCAGTCTAAATCTGCTCTCTGCTAGCTTGTGGCCATTGTTTCTTGTAACCCCCGGGGGCGCCTTGGTGAATAAATCCTCACCAATTCCCTTCTGTGCCCCCGTGATGAACTTATAGGCAGCCACAAGGTCGCCTCTCAACCTTCTCTTGCGGAGGCTGGAAAGGTCCAGTTTCTCTAGTCTCTCCTCGTAGGGCTTGGTCTGCAGGCCCTTGACCATACGAGTTGCCCTTCACTGTACCCTCTCCAGGTTATCCGCATCCTTCTTGAAGTGTGGCGCCCAGAATTGCACGCAGTACTCCAACTGCGGTCTGACCAACGCCCTATAGAGGGGAAGTATCACCTCCCTGGACCTATTCGTCATGCATCTGCTGATGCACGATAAAGTGCCATTGGCTTTTCTGATGGCTTCGTCACACTGCCGGCTCATGTTCAACTTGGAGTCCACTAGGACTCCAAGATCCCTTTCCACCTCCGTGCCACCCAGCAGGTCATTCCCTAGGCTGTAGGTGTGCTGGACATTTTTCCTCCCTAGGTGCAGCACTTTGCATTTCTCCTTGTTGAACTGCATCCTGTTGTTTTCTGCCCACTTGTCCAGCCTATCCAGGTTTGCCTGCAGCTGTTCCCTGCCCTCCGGCGTGTCCACTTCTCCCCATAGCTTTGTGTCATCTGCAAACTTGGACAGAGTACATTTCACTCCCACGTCCAAGTCGCTGATGAAGACATTAAAGAGTATCGGTCCAAGGACCGAACCCTGCGGGACCCCACTACCCACACCCTTCCAGGTCGAGACCGACCCATCTACCACGACTCTTTGGGTGCGACCCTCTAGCCAATTCGCCACCCACCGGACTGTGCAGTCATCCACATCACAGCCTCTTAATTTGTTCACCAGTATGGGGTGGGATACCGTATCGAAGGCCTTCCTGAAGTCCAGGTATACGACATCCACCCCTCCTCCTGTGTCCAGGCGTTTCGTAACCTGGTCATAGAAAGAGACTAGGTTGGTCAGGCACGATCTGCCCGCCACAAACGCATGCTGGTTTCCCCTCAGCATAATTTGTCCTGCCGGGCTCTCACAAATGTGAGCCTTGATAATTTTTTCAAATACTTTACCAAGGATGGAGGTGAGACTGACAGTTCCATCTGTTATTTCACATAGCTAGAAAGTTTGCTTTTTTGACTTGCTAAAAAAATCATATAAATTCCAGCAGCAGCCCCTCCCTTCCCCCAGATTTTGGCCATAATCAGGCATTCATTTCTACCAGTAAAAAAATGTTCAATATTCCTATCAGTAGAAAAATAGCCCAGGAGTTGAAGTGTCTGCCCTCCTATTTTGTGAGCTACACCAGAGAGCACTCCAACAAGGGGGCACTAGAAGGCTGCTCTCTGGGGCACCCCTACTCTTATGGGAGCTCATTATTTGACAGCCTGTCCCCTCTCCTAATGGGAAGGGGACAGGCTGTCAATAGGGAGCCCCCCAGATTTTAAATTGCCTCACGTGCAACCCACATGGGGGTAGAGTAACAGGGAGTAAAAACTTAAAATATATAAGAAAATATTTTAGAAATATAAAAAGGGAGAAATTAGATTCTAGATTGGTTTTATTTTGTGTCTCAGAGAAATGGTCTATATTGTGAGCTTTCAGGTACAAATCAATGAAAACTTGAATGATCTGACCATAAGGCACAAAGAAAATAAAACACACTAGTAGAAAAGGTCAGAAAACAGTCAAAGTGGGAAATACAAGTTACAACTCTAAAACAAAAATCTACATGAGAGATAAAAAGAAACAACATAAGTGATAGAAGTCAGAGGAAGTAGCAAATAGTACTTTTGATAAACAGGTAAGCAAAATATCTAATGAAAAAAGAATCCAATAGAAAAGAGAAGATGGATGGAAACATTCAAGAGTGAAAAACTAATAAATAGAGAGAAAGAACATTGACTTTTCTTGATATTGAAAACTATAAAAAAGTTACTAAATGGCAATACAAGGATAATACTACAAAAAAGCAAGTCCCTAATATAGTGAATAGCTACTTAGAAAATAATTATCTAAATTTGAAAAGAAAATACGATAAAAATTAACAAGCTATTTAAGTCTGGAATACGTTTGAATTAATGTATTATTGATATATGCTATCCTTTTCCAGTTTAAGAAAAAAAATAAGGTAACTCTTGATCCACAAAGTTAAAAGAAGCTCTCTATATAGCTCTATATAGATATCTATATCCATATAGAGATAGGGTGCATAATTTTTTTGACCTGTCTTTAAAGTGAGATTTAGATAGATAGATCTATCTCCATCTCCATCTCCATCTCTCTCTCTCTTGCTCTCTCTCTTTCAATGTCTCTCTCTCTCTCTCTCTCTATATATATATATATGAATAGAGAGAGAAATAGATTCAATATAGATTGGATATAGCTATATCTAATCTTTCTCTCTCTCTCTCTCTCTCTACATAGAAAGATTAGATATAGATTATCTACCTATCTATCTATCTATTGCTTACTTGAAAGACAAGTCAAAATGTATGCTCCCCCATCTTTTTTCTAATGAAAATTTCAAATTCACCTTTATAGTAGGAGGTATATTTTGTCAAAGTTTACCTTGAGTTACTCTGTGATAAAAAGGAAAGTATAAATAGGTCACATTTAAAATAGCCTTTATGAAGAAAAATATGTTTTTTTCCCCTTTTCGTGTACTTCAAAAACATTAACTGTGATACACTCCTTCAGTCTTCATTTCTTTTGTGATAAAATTTTTCCAAAGGAAGCCTGGACTCCCACTCTATTTTTTCTTATCTGTTGCTAATGGATTGAAACAGAAGAAAGAAAATGAAAATGCAGAATTGGTTTGAAATCTTATTTTTGAAGCCCCAGCACTTACTGGATGAGTTAAGACATCAACATGCATCTAATGAATTCAGCATTGTAATTCTCTCCTTGCTGTGTAAGCAGCCTTGCTTTTTACCTTTTATGTTCATCAAATATATCTTCCATAGAGCATGCATAGATGATGATTTTATATCCTGTATTCTTGTTCTCTTTTGTGTATGAAGCTTTTGAAATCTTACGTCTGATGTTAGCAATGACACTTTAACAAAACCTTTTTCATTTTATTTCTAAGATCCTGTGGGACTACAGTGAATAAAACACACTTTCTGGTTACTTTATTAAGACTTCCCAGCATTTAAACCCAAGCCTGTTTATTCCTTTTTTGCTTTACTTTTTATAGTGGGTTTTTGATGCTCAAGCTTCTACATTTTGTATTAAAAGTGTCACCCACGCTTTCATAAGCTGTATTTATGTACAACTTTTATACATCAAGAAGTTAATACACATTCATGAATCAGGGAGGAAAATGTGTGTGTAATATATAAATATGTTCCATGTGTATAGTATGCATACCTTTCAATAGTCTCATCAATAATTAAAGCAGTAGCATCTGATTACTAGCACTTCACATTCAAATTCAGCTCTTTATACTAAAACCAGCCAGCAGTTGGAGTAACATTATTTCTTCATGGCTTCTGAGTCACCTGATTCAAACTAAATTGTACATCTCCCTGGGCATGTCTACACAAGACACTTAACTTCGCATCAGCATAATTTACTGTGACACAAGCAGGTGTGTCTAGGTGTGCACACGCTTACTTTGCAGTAAACTTCCCTAATACTGAGTAAATTTTCTACCTGCAAATGCAAGTACCAAATTCACTCGGCATTAGTAATGGTGCTGTAGCACTCGTGTAGATGCTTGACCAGGAGCAAAATCTGCTCATGGTCAGTTGTCCACCGGGGGATGGGAGATAGCTCCCTGCCCCCAGGACCTGCCTGCTGCTGAGATGTGCTCTACCATAGGAGACTGGGTGGGGACTATGACCCCCTATCCTGGCAGCAGGAAGCTCCAAGCCCCCTGCTCCCAGATGACAATCAGCAGGAGTGGGGCCTGGGAGATCCTTATCTCCCAGCCTCCACTTCACCATCATGATTGGGGAGCAGGGGGATGGGAGACCCTTATCTCCCAGAAGCAGCTTCACAGTCTCAGAACCACTGGTGGGAGATAAGGATCTCCCAACCTGATCCCCATGATCACGGAGCTGAGGTTGGGAGATAAGTATCTCCAAGCAGCATCCCTGTGGCCACAGAGCCATTGCTGGGAGATAAGTGTCTCCCAGCCTGAGCCCTATGACCACAGAGTCAGCACTGGGAGCTCACTGATGATGGGGGCAGGGGAGACTGTTCCCCATCCAGCTCTGCGAGCATGGATCTGGGGGAGGCAGAGGGGGAGGAACAGTTTAGGGAGCTTGTTCTTCCCACAGCTCCACACTCATGAAGCTGGGCAGGGAACAAGCTCCCCAGCCTGAACCCTGCATGCTCAGGTTGGGACAATGTCCATGGTAGCAGGGAGCTTCCAGACCCCACTCCCCAATTGCAATCACAGAGCCGGGGCTGGGAGCTTGTTCCCAGCTCCCAATCCATGATCACCATTGTGATCATAGAGCATGGGCTAGGAGCTCCCCGCATGGGGACAGTTCCCCTCCCAGCCTGGAGCTGGCTGGGACCTGCCCCTGACTGGGACAGTTGCCAGCCAGCTCCAGGCTGTGTGGGGAAGCAGTGCAGCCTGGAGGTGGCTGGGGACCGTCCTGTTTTGGGAGTACCAGTCAATGCTGTTTAGATGTAATAAATGTACATTTTCCAAGAAACACAAAATACCTTTCACACACAGCAGTCAAAATCCATGACAAAATGGCTGGAAATCAAGCTGACATTAAGTCCAGAAAGACACAAAAACCTGATGCAAACTACTTCAACCTCCATGGCTAGTCCATCAGTGTCCTCAGAGTAGCTGTTCTGAAACATCTGAATTCTAAAAATGGATTTGAAGGTGAATTGTAGAACAAGACATCATCCACAGGCTGTTTTGGGTTAAGTATAGTCTAAATGGGGACTATGGGTTCTTATCCCATTACTTGAATTAGCTATTATGTGACTGCATTTATTGCTTTATTGTTTTCTCCAGGCCCCTCAACTTCTCTCAGTACTTTCCACTTTTCCACTTTCCCCTTCCTTCCCTGTCTTTCTATTTAAATCACTGCTTCTATTTGATAACCTAGTCTCTGCTTGTCTTTTCATGGAATCTGATGAAGCTGTGGCTCACAAAAGGTTATATATCCCGGATTCACTTAGTCCACAAGGTTCACCTCTACCATACTGTACCTTCTCTATACACCAACGAAGCCCGCAGAAGAGGTGGGTTTAAAACCCTTGTTCTTCTGCCCTGGCACAGGCAGTGCATATGCAATGAACTCAAGGTGTGTGCCTAGAATAGAACTGAATAAATGTTAAGACAACTTTTCAAGGGTCCTATATCAGCTTGAAACATATTCCCTCAAAGCCATTGGGTAGAATAAGCTTTCAAAAAAGGTGTTACAGTTCTCTCTAGCCTAAGGTCTGATAAATCTTTTTCTTCACTCTTCTTGTACCCCAGTTCTGGGTTAGGCCAACTTCTTATATAACCACAGATCTGCTAAAGCCCAAGAAGAGTTAACTTTAACATAAGCAAGGAAGACCCAAAGAGAGAAGGAAAATCAAAGGGAAACAAAGCTAACAAAAATGGGCAAAGGGAGAAGCTTAGACATGAGTAGACTTCTTTTATGTTCCTATGATATTTTCAGTCCAGGCATTAACCACAGTCAGAAAATTCTTCTTCTGTTTGAAACGTCAGTCTAATTAGAAAGTGTTCCGTACAATCATGGATTCTGGAAGGTCTGCATTTCCATGCCTGGAGCAAGGCCTGATGGATTACCTTTAGCGGCAGAGTCCACTAGATCCCTCTCTTGGGAAAATATGCATGGTGGAATAATAACATAAAAAAAGAAAACAGAACATTTTTCTATCCAGCTTTTTCTTGAAAGACTCCAGTGAAGAAGATTCTACAACTTCTCTAGGCAGCCAACAACATTTAGAGAGTACTACTGCTATAGGACTACTATATTTACAGATTAGAATTATTTTTCATTAGATTTGTTCTAAACCTGTATTGCTACAGTTTAGATCCAGTGTCATATGTCATGAAATGTGGGACATTATATACACATGATGCTGCAGGAGCTTTAATTAGTATGGCTCTCAGAGCCTCTCTAATTAGAATGCCCCCACCCTGGATTATGTGTATAGATGTTTTTAAAGTTATGCCCATTTAGCTGAATTTTGATCCATTTTACCTAGGTTGTTCCAGGGTATTATTAGTCTGCTCCAGGGAGATAAATCAATCTATTTTCATTCCTGCAGAATCCCAGGATTCACCATTCCCAGCCCTACCTATACCAAACTTTAAATCATCCTGAACTCTACTGCCCAGGGTGGTGGTGGTGCCAGTTCCAAGTTAAACCCCTTCTGTTCCCAGGGGATGCAACCCCAGCAGATTCTGACTGCCCAAATGTAGCTCACCATTTTTTTTTTGTTGGCTCTTGGATTCTCATGAAACATCACTAGCACTCCTACTACCTACAAGGATGACAACCCATCCCTAATTGTGCAGGACAGTCCTGGAATGTGAACCTCAAGTCCTGGTCCCAGGCTGCATGACTCCAGGACATTATTTGTCCCACATTTGCAGTATTGTGCAGGGATCCAGGCTTCCCCTTTTAGGCTGCTTGGGGCTGCCAGGAGTGGGATGCAGGGGGTACCACATGCATGTACACGCCTACACATATGGACATGGCCAGGAATATAGCCAGGCAGTGTGGATGAGAAGCTCCCTGCAGGTAAGTCTATGGGAGGAGGGAGCATAAGAAGGGTGGGGGAGAAGATTGAGGCCACCACAGTGAGGGAGGAAGTGTGGCAGGGGCTGGGGGTGCTGCCAAGCTAGGGTGGTGCATGGGTTCTTGGGCTGGGACAAGGAGCAGGATGGAGCCATGGGTGTGCACTCCTGGGAAGGTCATGGGGATATGTGCCCCCCAGACTTGTGCATGGGGTGGGGGCAGGCTGCCTGTTGTGGGTTTGGAGCTTCCTGCCCTGATGCCTTGCCCCCAAGAGTCCTGCACTTGCCATGCTGCCATGGCAAAGCACCTTCTGCCCACTTGGTTGCAGTGGGACTGGTGGCAGCATGGAGTTTTGCCCCCCTCCCTGACTGCTGCCAGATGGGCAGGGGGCACGTGGCCAGTGTGGGGCTTCAGAAGAAAGGTAGCCACGCGGGGAGCCCTGAACCCACAACAGGCAACCTGCACATGCCCCTGATCTCCTTGGCTCTGGTCCTGCCATGCACCTGGTAGAGGCAGATAGGGGAGGAGGAGAGGTGGACATATGTACCTACTTTTGTGAAGAGAATGTGCCAGAGAAAATAAATCATTATCAGTTGGGTCTCATTTCTACCCCAGCATGGCATGAATGCAGTGAGCCTGCAAGGTCTCATCTCTGCCTTGATGTGGCATGCAGCACGGTTGCTTGCTCTCAGCCTGCCCTGGTGTGGCATTCATGAAGCAAGCCCAGTGGGTCACAACTCTGCCCTGTTGTGAGTAGTAACCTAACTACCCCTGACACAATCCCAATTATGTGAAATGTGTACAAGGTTTGGGACTTTTTGGTTTATTTTATTATCATTATTATTCTTTTTTTAATTCTTTTCCCTTTACATTTC
Source organism: Alligator mississippiensis (assembly GCF_030867095.1). Lineage (NCBI taxonomy): Eukaryota > Metazoa > Chordata > Crocodylia > Alligatoridae > Alligator > Alligator mississippiensis. Next base: position 333,776,056 of record NC_081824.1, on the reverse strand, counting down.
TTTACTTCACCTCCCTGCCTGTTCACTTGAACCCATTTTTTCTCTACTCACCCCCCTCCAAATCTGTTCTTTTCCATGTACAGCTCCACCTGGCTTCTGCTGGCTGCAGAGTCAGGCAAGTGACAGCAAGTCATCTATGTGCTATCCCCACCCCCCTTCTCTCCCACCCTAGAGGAGTCCTGGGTCTTGTCCACACCCCTGCTCTCCAGGCCCTCTAGTGATATGTCAAACTTGTGTAGGTCTGAGATGGTATAAATTCATAACCAGGGTCCCATTTCCCACGTGCCACTGCTACTGCCTCCCCCACAGCCTTCCTCGTCTGCATGCCTCATTACTTTCCTCTTCATAACCTCTCCCCTTACCACCTGCGAAGTGGTGGGATGAATTTAAGATGATCCTCCAATAATTACATTCAATACATGAAAATTCAAATAAATTGTAAATTTTCCATGTGCAGAATTTGATGGGGGGGAGGTCATCTTACATTCAGGACCATCTTGTATTTGGGTAAATATGGTATTTATTTTGTGAAAATGAAATTCAAGATTCCAAAGTAATCATTGATTTATGAGAACTATTTTTTAAACTAGAATGTTTGTGAACATTTATTCACTATACAATCCTAACACTTACATTCTTAAATAACACACAACTACTGTGAGAGTTGAAGAGGTTGGACACTGTACTGATGATGAGGAATTCACTAAATCAAAGATCTCTGACACTTAATGTGGACATTATAGGTGATTCATATATTATAGACCTACCTTAAACGTCTCACTAGTACTAGAAATTCTCAGATCTGACTGTGCCCGCTAGTATCTCACATCTAATTTGTTCAGTTACAGTCAAGATATTTTCTGTCCCAGCACTGAATAGACTTATAAAGCAACCAGGAGGAAAAGGTTTTATAAAAAAACAGCTGTCTTTCTGCCAAACTCATCTCATGCTGGGAAAATCTTCACTCTAAACCAGATCATTGAACAATTTCTTGGTTTCTGCTTACATATTCAATAGCTCCTACAGGCACCTCAATTCCTCTTATAACAAGTGCATATACACACAGGATACAAAATTCTTATGTATGAAATTCAGAACTGAGCAGAGAGACAGAAAATAACCTAGCTATCAATTAAGTAACACTTAAGTCTCCGCATTGGGATAAACCTCCTGAGCTGTTAATACATATATTTTAAGCATGTACCTAACCTTAGTCCAGCAATGAATTTCAGCCATGACTAACTTTAAATGATAGCTCCAGTGACATTCTGAACAAGGATATTTGAAAATGAAAACCCTCACAAAACTTGTTCCTCACAGGGTTCTAGAATGAAGCTTTGGGCAAACATTCAGTTGGCCATCAATTGTTTGTCTTATGAGAATTTGTCCCAATTGTTACTGTTTGTAAGGGATTTTAAAAGAAAATTTCATTATCACAGTTGTTTCCCAAATGTGCAATCACTTATTTTAGCAAACCAAGGGGTTTCAGATCATAGAATTATAGAACATTATGGTTAGAAGAGACTTCAGGAGGTCATCTAATTCAATCCCCTGCTCAAGGCAGGACCATCCCCAACTAGATCATCCCAGCCAAAGCTTTGTCTAGCTGGGTCTTAAAAACCTCCATGGAGCTTCCACCACCTCTCTGGGTAACCTGTTCCAGTGTTTTACTACCCACCTAGTGAGAAAAGTCTTCCTAATATTTATCCTAAATTGCACATGCTGTAACTTGAGACCATTGCTCCTTTGTTCTGCAGTCTGCTACCACTGAGAACAGTCTAGCTCCATCCTCTTTGGAACTACCCTTCAGATAGTTGAAGGCCACTACCAAATCCCTCCTTCAGTCTTCTCTTCTGCAGGCTAAATAAACCCAGTTCCCTCAGCCTCTCCTCATAAGTCATGTGCCCCAGCCCCTTAAATATTTTTGTTGCCTGCCGCTGGACTCTCTCCAATTTGTCCAAATCCTTTCTATAGTGGGGGCCCAAAACTGGACATAGTACTCCAGATGTGGCCTCACCAGTACAGAACAGAGGGGAAAAATAACTTCTCTTGATCTGCTGGAAATGCTTCTACTAATACTGACCAGTATGCTATTAGCCTTCTTGGTAAAAAGGACAAACTGCTGACTCATATTCTACTTATTGTCCATTGTAATCCCTGGGTCCTTTTCTGCAGAGCTGCTACTTAGACAGTTAGTCTCCGAGCTGTAGCGGTGCATGGGATTGTTCCATCATAAGTAAAGAACTCTGCACGTTTCCTTATTGAACCTCATGTGATTTCTTTTGGCCCAATCCTCCAATTTGTCTAGGTCACTCTGAATCCTAGTCCTACCCTCCAGTGTATTTACTACACCCCTCAGCTTGGTGTCATGTGAGCACTTGCTGGGGGTGTGATCCATCCCATCTTCCAGATTATTAATGAAGACATTAAACAAATATTTAGTTGCAGTCAGACACTATTATCACTATAAAACACAAAGAATCAACCATTTTCAGGTCCATACTCATCACATTCTAAGGGACTTGTTATATGGGACACTTAGCAGGTGCCATATTTAAATCATAGTACCAGACCAGACTCTTGAAATGGCTCCAGTGAAATCCCTGGGCTGAAAACAAAAACAAGTTGATTTTCAGTTTCAACTGTGGGATTGCACTGGAATCTACAACCAGCTCCAACTGGCTTCAGCCCAATCCCAGGTCTGAGACTGAAAATCAGCTCAACATAGCCTCTTGGACACTCTTATGCAGTCCTGGGCCTGGTACCCACAAACCACTGACTGAATCAATGGATTGTGGGTCCCAGTTCAGAGATTGCAACCGATCATATTGTAGGCCATACATATGCCTGTGCAACATAAGCCAGGGATACCTTGTTGCCAGGTTTGGTATTTTCAAGAGGCCAAAGCCAAAGCTACAGGAGGTAAGCTAAGGCAGAAAGCCTCAATAGCTTCTGTCTGAGTGACCATAGCATGAACTTCTGCATATGTAGCCAATGGCTTGGTAAACAAAGTAAAGGAAGCCATACATATATTTGAGAGAAAAACAAATAGAGCACAAGGATAAGAAAGAACCATATATCAAATAATCTAAAAACATTATATTATAACTTTATCATAAAATATTAGAGGTAGTGTGTTGTGTGTATTGACAGGTATTTGTATGTGTTAAATTTTATGTATTGAATATATTAAGTGTTACTTTGCTATAATAGATGTGTTTATATAATAATAGTAGAATGTTTAGATAAATTGTAAAAAGCAAATCAGCCTTGTCATACCATAAGCTAAGATGAAGAGGTAACAGACCAGTGTGAAACAACATGTGCAATGGGAAGGAAAGGAGAAAAGGAATCCTCCCTCTTGCTTATTTTATTTTTGCAGATTTATATATCCCAACTAATTGACACCTTTCAGGGTCCACAAAAAAATTTAATTTAATCCAGTTCTAGTCTCAGTGAGACCATAGCAGGACACCCGCCTTGATGCCCCTGGTGGCCTCATGGATCCTGCTTTGCTCTGGTTCTAGGGAGCCCTCCCTTCCTTTCACATGCCATACTTTGGGTGGAATAATTGAAACAGGAAAAGGGAAACTGCCCCTAGGGCTCTAGAATGAGTCTTACTCTATCTGCAGTCAGATGGATCCCTCTTGGATCCTACTGGTCTCAATCCTACTCTCACTCAAAGGTGAGCCCTTCTGGCCTGTATGTACCGCCAGTATATTCACTGCCTTATGGGCTATTCACAGCCTCCCCTACAGCCATGCCTGTACCTTTCAGGTGTTACCAGTTAGATATTCCTGTATGTAAGTGGTACTGCCAGTATGGGTCATGTTGGACAATGTGGGCACCTCCCCTTTGGGGAAACAGGTCCTTAGTTTCAGACAACCTGGCTTTCAGTGTGGTTTACACATACTGTAGCTGAAGTGTGCCCTGCACGAGGGTGACGTTTGGGGCTCTGCCTCCTCTCATACCCCTTCCACACACCAAGTGATCCTCCATGGCAGAGTTATCTTTCAGGGCTGTGGGTCTCATCCTCTTGCCCCAGTAGGCAACACTCAGTCCTGGGTTGCAACTCCTGGTGAGCTCATAAAAACAGTGGTGCCAGAAACTCTGATCTGAAGCCCAAACATCAGCTTTCCATCAAATAAAGACTTCAAATCAAATTATGCCCTAGCCCCTGGTGTGATTATAAACTAATAGTCAACCCAATCCATCTGGTCCTCTAAATAAACTTTGTCTTAATGCACCTTCACCTCAGTCTAGGTTCCAGTTGTCCAGATCTGGGTATTCACCTGGCAACATCCCCGCTAACGATTAGGTTTTATCCCCCCAAGAAAGGTAAGTCCATAGATTCATAGATTGTAGAGTCAGAAGGTACCACAATGGATCATTGTGTTCGACCCCCTACCCCTGGCAGGAAAGAGGACCGAGGTCAGATGACCCCAGCCAGGTGACTATCTAGCCTCCTCTTGAAGACCTCCACGCTAGGTGATAGCACCACCTCTCTTGGAAGCCCATTCCAGATCCTGGCCACCCTTACTGTGAAAAATGTCTTCCTAATATCTAACCTAAATCCACTCTCAACTAGTTTACATCTGTTATTCCTAGTCACTCCCCAGGGTGCCTTAGTAAACAGCGCCTCCCCTAATAAATTTATAGGCAGTCACAAGATCTCCCCTCAACCGTCTCTTGTGAAGGCTGAAGAGATTCAGCTCTCTCAACCTCCCCCCATAGGGTCTATCACAAAGGCCACTAATCATGCGAGTGGCCCTCCTCTGGAGCCTCTCGAGATTCCCTGCGTCCCTCTTGAAGTGCAGTGCCCAAAACTAGACACAGTACTCCAGCTGTGGCCTGACCAGTGCCCCATAGAGGGGGAGCATCACCTCCTTTGTTCTATTAGTCATGCGCCTGCTAATGCTCAACAAGGTACAGTTGGCTTTGTTGATGCCCTCGTTACACTGCCAGCTCATGTTCATCTTGGAGTCAATTATGACTCCAAGATCCCTCTCTGACTCCAAGCTGCTGAGGACACTCCCCAACCTATAGGTGTGCTGGGGGTTCCTCCTTCCCAGGTGGAGTACCTTACATTTATCTTTATTAAATTGCATCCTATTTCTCTCTGTCCATTGATCCAACCTGTCCAGGTCGGCCTGAATCTGCTCCCTGCCCTCTGGTGTACTAACTTTGCCCCATAACTTGGTATCATCAGCGAACTTGGAGAGGGTGCTCTCCATGTCCTCATCCAAATGACTGATGAAGATATTGAATAATATCAGTCCGAGGACTGAACCCTGCAGGACCCACTGCCCACCTCCCTCCAGGCCAAGAAGGAACCATCCACCACCACTCTCTGGGTGCGGTCCCTAAGCCAGTTGGCATCCCACCTGACTGTGTAGGTGTCCACTCCACATTCTGCTAGCTTCCCAATGAGGATAGGGCGCAAAACTGTGTCGAAGGCCTTCCTAAAGTCCAGGAAGATGACATCAGCCTCAGCTCCCACATCCAGGCAGTGTGTGATCTGGTCATAGAAGGCTACAAGGTTTGTCAGGCAGGATTTACCTTTGACAATCCTGTGTTGGTTTCCCCTCAGCATTGTTTCCCCTTCTGGGCCTTCACAAATGTGTTCTTTGATTATTTTCTCTAGCATTTTCCCAGGAATAGAGGTAAGACTGACTGGTCTAAAGTTACCCGGCTCATCCCTTCTCCCTTTCTTGGAAATGGGCACCACATTGGCCCTTCTCCAGTCCTCAGGGACCTGGCTGGAGCACCATGAGTGCTTGAACAGCTGTGCCAGCAGCTCAGCTATGACACTGGCCAATTCTTTCAGCAGCCGTGGATGGAGGTCATCCGGGCCTGCTGACTTGTGCCCATCCAGCTCCTCCAGGAGCTCCTTAACTATTCCAGAACTAACCGTAGGCGGACTGGTGCCATGTGGACATCTGTCAATGATCGAGGTGTGGGAATTGGCTTGGTCAGTGCATAGAAATACAGAAGCGAAGAACTCACTGAAGAGCTCTGCTTTTTTTCCCTGGGTCAACCACCAACTGTCCTGATTTGTCCTGCAGGGGCCCTATGTTGCTCTGAGCTTTCCTTTTGCCCGCTATATACCTGAAGAAGGACTTTTTATTGTCCTTGATTGTTGAAGCCAGCCTGAGCTCAAGCCCTGCCTTGGCCTATTTAACTGATTCCCTGCAATAGCGTGCCAGGAAGATATATTCCTCCTTGGTGTCTGCTCCCTGTTTCAATTACCTATACATCTCTTTCTTTGTCCCCAGACTCTCCTGAAGTTCCCTGGTCAGCCAAGGGGGCTTTTTTGCCCCTTACCTCCCTTTCTACGTAATGGGATAGACTCCTTTTGAGCCCCAAGGATCACTCCCTTGAGATACCTCCAACCCTCCTGTACCCCCATATGTTCCATGTTCTTGAGTTGCATCCCCTCACTAACTAGCCTTCTAAGCTTGCTAAAGTTGGCCCTTCTGAAGTCCAACACCTTAGCCCCACTAATTACTTTACCCACCCTTCGCTGGATAGTGAACTTGACCAAGTGATGGTCACTATCTCCCAGGCTACCATAAACTCGCATGTTCCCCACAAGATCATCCCATGTTGCTAACACCAGGTTAAGCAAGGTGCTACACCTGGTGGGACTAAACAACACCTGGGTTAGGTGGAGGTCCTGCACAAAGTGTAAGAACCTCCATGAGCGGCTTGCTTTGGCTGTCTGCTCCTCCCAACAGATATCTGGGTAGTTTAGATCTCCCATGACCATTGCCTCCCTTGCCTGTGTGGCATCTGCTAGCTGCTCAGAGAATACATTGTCTAGCTCTTGATCCTGATGAGGAGGCCTGTAGTAGACCCCCACAAGTCCAGTGACCTCACTCACATGTTCTGCAGGGAGGTTAACTCCTTCTTCCTCTGGTCTTCCAGGGGGTCATGTACCCAGAATGCGGTGTACCCCAGCACATCCTCGAGGATGCTGCACACCCCCAGGAGAACCCCCATTGCAGTCACCTTACCCATGTTAAAGAGGTGTCCTATTAAGTGGAGGTGGGCAGGAATTGCCAGCTTAAGCAGGGTGATGGCCAGCTGGGTGTCTGCAGGGAGGGGTGATATGCTGCTCCAGGTGAGGGCAGAGCTGGTCAAGGACCTCCTGGAAAGCCCAGATTATCCAAAAGGGCTCCAGCCACTTCTCATTGTTCCAGGTGGTCTGGATGATGTGCAGCCCCTAGTCCTGGCTGGCCCAGAAGGACTATAGGCAGTGGGGCTGAAGGCCCAGAAGCATGTGGATAGCCCTGGTGCTGGTGTCCAGGAGCACATCAGCAGTGCCCCTGCCAGGGTCTGGGTGGCAGCATGGGATCCTGGCAGCAGCAGCATGGGGGCAAGGGCCTGGCACAGTGTGGTGAGCCAGGACAGGCAGCCACACAATACAGCAGGGCTGCCAAGGTTAAGACTGGCACGGGACAGGTAGTGGTAACTGCAGCAGGTTATCACAGTGAGCAGGGTAGCCATCAGGAGCCTGGGGTGGTGGATGCTACTCCTGAGGTCTGGGGGTGGAGCAGCCATGGTGCTGTTGGCAAAAGCTGTAGAGACAGAGATGCAGCATGCTGCCACTATGCTCTGCACACTGCTCCAGGCCAGGAAATCAGGTGGTCAGGGAGCAGCGTGTGAAGCTGACTTTTTAAGATGGCTGCCAGCCACATGCACCTGCAGCTGGAGCCTCTAGCTCCTGCTGGTGGTGGTAGGGGGCTGGTGCAGGGCTCCAGAAGTCAGGAGCAAACTGCTGCCAGGAGCAGCAAATCTAGTCTGAAATCACTTGCACATGTAGACTCCTGCCCAGGGTGGGTTCACTCTGGAGTAATTTACTCTAGAGTAAACCCACCCCCAGCATTTGCACATGAATAGCATAGGCAGAAACAGGGCAAACAGCTACCCACATGCCTCAGTTGTGGCCTGAAGAGAATGAAAGAGGTCTCCATCCCATCATCCTATCCTTGATATTGTTTATGTGGTGAAAGGGCCCAAACAAGCAAGAAACAGTGTTGTCTAACTCGTGCTCTAATCCAGTAAGGAGACCTGAGTGCTGGCCCCAGTTCTATTGAGAGCTTGCTATGTGGTGTTAGGAAGTGACTCTGCCTGTTTCCTAATGTGAGAAGTAATTCTGAGTTTCCTTTGCAAAGTGATTTGAAATACCTGGATAAAAAGATCCATATATGAGTTAAGCATGGTTCTGATAGACGCTCACTGTCTGCCTTGCCTATCTTTACTATGTATTTGAGCAGTATTCAGCCATGCCTTTACAGCAGCTGTTTGTCTCTACTTGTCTAGCTCCAGTGAACTGGCTGCAATCAAATACCCTTGGCAAGTCACTCCTTGAAGCACCCCTGAATAGACTCAATCACCTCTTGATGGACTCAAGGTACCCTTGGTAGATGCCAATGCTTAGTTCTCACTCATTTTTTATACTATAGAAAAATAGTGGAGAGATGTTTCTTTCACAGAGAATTCAGAAAGAACCCAACAGGAGCAAAAGTTGTAAACACTGTGGATTTTTATTTGAAATATTTGGGATTATCTTGTGAATCATGTTTATAAACTTAACAGATAACCCCTGGCAGCTCTGATATCACCTGGAGCTGCCATGTCAGACAGACCACAGAGCCTTGGGGAATTAGGCCTCTCTTGGGACTCTCTTTCTGGTTTGGCTAAAACTAATGCAGTGGCTCCACGCTGAGAGCATCTGAGCCACCCAGCAGCAAGTCCAATTGTCCAGGGGGAAGCAGACTTGTCCCAGCTGTATAGTTTCCATTTAATTGAGTCTCAGAAGCCCCGTGCTGAGCACATAGCCCACAGGCAGTAAGACCATGCAGCTGTGGGAAGCTTGATTACTTCCCCTAGCTGCATGGTCTTCATTGAATTATCTCAGCAGAGAGCTGCCAGTCAGCAAGACCATGCAGCTGAGAGAAGCACACTACCCCCAGTTCCATAATAATCTCTACAATTAAGCTGCTTGAGCCATTGATGTCAGCAGGGATGGGGGAGACCACTAGAGGTTGGGAAAGTGGGAAGGGGCAGAGCACCTGGGAGCTGTGTATTCTGGGATGCTGAACGAAGGAAAGCAAAGTGCTTTACCTCCCCTGACCGTTCAAGCAATACTGTAAAATGGTATGGGTAAAATGTTTCAAAGATAAGCCTTGTCCTTCATGGTTTATCTTTAAAATATTTACTGAGTACTTATGATGGGTTAACACCCTTTATCAGGTGAATATTCCCATTTTAAGTGCTTTTCAGATGGTTTAAAGGTAATATTTAACATGGATCTAACTAGTTCAGAGAAGCCTCAGCTTTCCTAGGCAACAACCTTCTTCATCAGATGCATTTATTCTGAACTATCAGGATTATTAGTTATCATTTGTATTGTGGCAGTATCTAGAAGCCTCTAGAAGAATGAATTTTCCACTGTGCACAGTATAAACAGAACTAAAAGGACAGATTTCCTACCCCAAACAGTTTAATGTCAGAAGAACTCAGCATTCCCACTACAGTTTACACATGGGTTTCAGTTTATCCACAGAAGCAGTCCCATTTGTATTAGTGAGACCTCCCATGTGTACAATTGAGAACATGGGTAATTCTTTGCCAGATAAGGGACTAATTAAATATGCATGATTTATCTCTTTTCATCTACTCTCAACAGAAGAAAGGTTGGGGAGTTTTTAAATATCATTAGCATGTCTTGTCTTATTGCATCTCCATTACATTGTATAATTTATAATCCTCATAGCGTTTAGGGTGAATAATTTAAATGGAAGATATTTTATTTTACAACTAATAGCCTTTTTTAAGATTCTGACATTGTATAAGTATGAAAAACTATGATTTAAACGTATTAACATATTGATGTGAAATTAGGCACGTTTGTAATGTTATTAATATAGAAATATGCTGGGATTGTGGTATTAGCAGTGGTAAGATATTTTATTTTACTTTTCCCATTAGAAAAATGATAGAAAAGCTATGGGGAATGCTGATGAATTTTATGACCATGCAGTGTTATCAGAGGAAGAATATTCTATGCACAGGTATGCTCCCAGAAATAATGGAGTATTGTAGAGCCTCAGTCATTGTAGAAGGTCTGGCTCCTTTGGGTCTCTCAGATGAAAGTTAATTCATACCTTGAAGCCTGATTCTCTTTAATCTAAAATCTCTGTACAGACTACATAAGGATTATTTAACTGCGTCTTTACTGAGACCCAAGTGGATTAGTTCTGGTAGACAAGTGTAAGCATAATGGAAAGAACAGATTAAATAGCTTTTTAGCTATGTAAGGGAAAGGTTAAGGGAAAAGCTAATTGTTCTGTGATGAAAAACAGGCAAACAAAAAGACCTAGGACCATATTGTCTTCAATCTTTTAGGTGCATAAATTGTGATCCACTCTGCTGAAGTCCCTGAAACCCTGCATCTACATGTTCATTAATGTGCCCTAGTTACTGCACATTAAGTTTAGTATTTGGTTAACCAAGTTAATGCATAATTCAGTGTGCAGTAACGTGCACTACCGTGCAGTAGCAGCAGCCCACAGGGTATTTTTTATATTTACTGTGTAGTAGTCTAATAACACTGTGCTGTAGCATATTGGCATGGTTTTTGACTGGCATGCTACAGTGTTATTAGGCTACTGTGCAGTAAGCATCTTATGTAGACGGTCCCGGTTTAATACAAAAGGTGGGTAGATCCTCCTTGTTGCTTTTTGTTGTGACTCAGCTGAAACAATGGCTCCCTCACAGGTGAAAAAGGATGGTATAGGAAAGTCCATACATGTATGAAGCAAACAAAATAGTTTGTTTAATATAGTATGCTCTTGTCCACAGCCTGGAGATAAACCTAGTTTGATTTTCCTCTGCTGTTAACAAGTATCTGTTAAACTCACTGGTAAAACTTCCCCTCTAATGCTCATACACAAACATAAAATAAATTACTATTGCTATCATTTACTATATTACTGCAAATAACAGAGGTCTGTATCATGGATCTGAAGGTTCTAACCTTGATGAAGATTCATGTGAATGTTAATGTAACGTCACAGAATACAATTTTAAAGCAGGGTGGGGGAGGAAGGAAGTTGGTGTCCAGTTTTATTTATTTTTATTTAAACCAGAAGATAACATATATGAAAGCTCACTGAAATACGTTGTTAGGTTGTAAAACCAAACCCTCCAAGGCTAGAAAATGCCAGAAGTAAGATCACAATTTTATTTCACTCCCTTATGTATATGAATTCTATATCCTGATGCAGTTCTACAAGCCCCCATGCTGTTTTTCCACAGGACCCCAGTCACATTCTGTGCACAAGATGGTCTCTCTCTGGGGAATCACACTTGTACAGTATAGCAAGCTGTTTTCTTCAGGAGTCCTGCACATTTGTTCCAGAAGTTTGAGTTTGTATAGTAAATAACACTGGGACTGGGGAAGGATAAGAAAGGAGGGCCACATGGTTAAGTTAGTAAAACTGTTTTCCTGTGACAGCTGCAGAGTTACATTGGGATTCTCTGTGTGACAATATCATTTTTTTCCCCAGAACAAAAGTGTTCAAACATGTGTACATTGGGGGTTAGACTTGATGATCTATTCAGGTCCATTCCGACCCTAGAAATTATGAAACTACGTACGCAGGTCTCATCTTTTCAAACCCTCCAATTATCAGTGAGCTTGCTCTAGGGTCAATGTTCTGCATTAGTTATCAACCCTTTTTCTTCTGATGCATTTTAGTACTGCAACTGGGGATGAACCCTCTAAAACATCAGGGCCAAGGTATCTCACAATAGGCTTCACAAATTAGCAAATGCTTTTTCACTTTCATGTTTTTTGTATCTCAGCTCCCCATTTTTAAAGGGTACATCCATACTTTTTTTATTGTTAAGCCACATGATCACAGATTGAGCAGGGCACATGCATACATTCATTTGTCAGTGTCAGGAGCTACACTACATCAGTCAGGGTGGAGGGACGGGCAGGCAGGATTGGAGGCCAATGGGTCCATGAAGGGATTGGCAGATGAGGAGGGTTTGCAGGTTGGAGGGTGGGGTGGAGAGATGGGATGGCTAGTGGGTCTGCAGGGGAGGTTGGTGGGGCTGTTGGGGGGAGCATTGGCAGGGTGGGGGGTGGCAGGGATTTGTCTGCCCACAGGTAGAAGAGGCCAAGGGGCTAAAAAATAGCCTGGTCAAGGTCGGAGTGATGTAAGAAAAATGCATCCCTGGGCACTTTTAATTTAATTCCACAAAATGAAACTAGTAGATATGTTTAAAACTAAAAAATGAAGTTCTATTTCATATTATGCAATTCATGTATGGAACTCATTGCCCCTATATATTGTGGAAGCTGACAGTTAGCCAGATTCAAAAAGGGATTGGAGAAATTCTTGGAGAAAAGGTGCATCAGTAGTTATTAACCATGGAAGTTAAGGGATACAGCCTCTGAATTAGGACTTCATAGACCTTAAGTGTGTTTATGCACATGCTCTGGGAATTGTGGGAATGGGGGTGATTTAATTAGAGCAGCTCTGAGAGCTTCTCTAATTAAAGCGCCAGGAGCTTCACATGTAACAGCATCCCCACACTGAAAAAATGGCAGTGGGGGTGCTTTAATTACAGCTCATCAAATGAGCTTTAGTTAAAGTGTCCCCACCACCATTTTTCAGTTCAAGGATGCTGATACATCTGATGCTGGAGTCTGCTGGAGTGCAGTAATAACCACACTCCAGAAGACTTGATTAACTGAGTTTGCTCCAACACACAGTAATTACAGCATGTTGGATCAGCCTCTCTGCACATGTATAGGTGTGCTAGATGCTGGAGGCTGTAAATGAGAGGAACAGTGAAAAAAACCCTGGACATCCCTTGTTTTCTCTCCCTTTCAGCATTCACTCTCTGCCACTATGTGATACAGGATGCTGGCCTAGATGAACCAATGGTCTGACCAGTAAATGACAATTCTTATATTCTTACGTTATCTTTTTATGTTCTTATGAAAACTCACAATGAAAGTGCACTTTCAACCACAATTGCAATTGCAATGACACTAGCATAAAAATATAATAAGAATATAGTGCTAATATTTGTTTATTTCTGACTCATAATATAACAGGGAATTACACTAATCAAGATAAATGTAATATCTATGTTGATGTCTCTAGATAAAAAGAAGATTGAGCTAAAATCTGCATATATATAAGCATTAGATTGATGAGAAATTAATCCATATTTGCATAACTTAAATAGCATTTTAGAATCATTATAAACATATATATGTGTAAATAAAGATATTCTAGTCCCCTGAGCTAACATAACTTAGCTAATTATCTTAAACTAATATTCAGAAACTGTGAATACTCTGGTGCCTTTCAAAATTAGAATTGGCTTTTTATTTTTAAACTCATGACAGCAGTGTTTTCTCATTCATTTAATCTTTATAATCATCCTGGGGGAAATTTTAAGATAGAAGTAGATTAGGACACTGCTCATATTGACTTTTTAACTGTCTTTTGTGCCTTTGAAACTCTCTGCTCACATTGCTAAAATGCACCATCTATTTTGTTTATCATAGCAGTCAATGTTTTATCTTATTCATAACTGGTAGATATGTGTGTGTGAGTGTGTGTGTGTGTGTTTCTTATTCATATAGTCTGAAACTGAAGTATTATGCATAAACAATTTATCTTAAAACTATTTTTTCTATTACTGGTAAAAAATGATAGAATTCAGCATTTTAATCACATGGTAATCTCTGGAATTATCAATAATATACTGTTAATTTTTTTTTTTACCACTATTACTTTTGAGATATTGTACAAACGCAAACATAGCATTATCATTATTATGGCCATTTAACTGAATAATTTATATTTTTAAAGACCATTCATGATCCAGTTAAAACATGGTTGATAATTGGGATGCAAATTGAAACAACATTTTCAGTAAAATATATTTACTTTGGTGTATTTTATTGCACAAGCGTCAAATGAATAAACAGATTTAACTTTTTTTGCATGTTTTTCATAGGAACAGATGTTTATGTTTGTTTGCTTTGTTTTACCCATATCCAAAACTTTGTGTTCAATATTAAAATTAATTGTCTTGAAAATTTACAAAGTTCAGTGACCAAAGAATCCATAAATTATTAAGGTGGGATTTTGGGTCATTAATATCCATTCATCTTTTTCATCTAGGCTAGAGACAGAAATTACACATAAACCAGTATAAGTGACTGGAAATCAGTTCAAATCTGTAATACAACAGAAGATCAGTGCACATAAACTACTTCCAAAATGGCCAAATCTGGTTTAAGATAAACCTGTTTGGATGTAGTATGAGACTTAACTGATTCAGGTTAAATCAGTTTATTGAACTTTTGTCCCACATCCCCTCCAGATTCAAGTTAACTCAGGGTACAGACAGAAGTGCAGCTCCTTGCTGTAGTTCAGAACACATTGCAGGAAGTGTTCAGTGTTACAACAATCCCCCAGACCAAACAGAAGTTCTTGCTGAGTCCCGGGGAGAGGGGAATCTAGCTGCTGGCTACCAGCATGCAGCTGGTTTCCTCTAGCAATGGCCCCTACTCACTTCCAGCCTGTTTTCAGAATGGAAGGGAGGAAGGGAGCACAGGGAGTTCATTCTAGGGGTTCCCCAGCTGCAGATTGGGGTGGGTGAATTGGAGACCCTCCAATTCAAGGGAGCTCCAATGCACTTGCCACACCCTCCAACAGGGGATGAAAAACCTCCAGACCAGAGGTAGGAACATTATTTGTCTGGAGTGCTGAAAAAAACACAATGTCTATCTTGGAAGGTGCTGGAATGCTGACATACTGGAGCCCAGAACAGCTATTTGCAGCCTCCTGGCTGTGGCTGGCCCATGGAGCCTAGTCTGCTTGCAGCAGGGATTGCAGCTTCCCAGCTGTGTGCTGGGAGTGGCCTGGGCTCCAAAGCTGGTAGCAGCTGTTTAGAGCCTGGGCTGGCAGTGGTGTGCCAAGCAAAATGGCCTTGTATGCCATGTCCATCATGCATGCCGGGGGTTGCTGACCCCTGCTCCAGACTGAACTCCCTCCACTCCCTTTCCCACCTCCCATTCTAAAAACAGTGACAGGCTGGGAGGCAGCAGAGACACAAGTTACAAAAGATGCTATTATTTGAAACTTCATCATTTTAACTCTCATACAATGAGCATTCAGATTTTTGCCCAACCGGCCATATTTAAGTGGTCTGGAGCCATGCACTTGTGCTTGGTCATGGCTATAGACCACTTTCTATGGCCAGGTGAAAATTGTCACTTGTGTCTGCACCCTCACAGTCACCCAGCATTCCAGGATGCTTTGCTGTATGCTCCAGCTGAGCAAAGGGCCATGCTCTAGTACCTCCCGGCTTCTGGCCTGGGCCCCTTCAGACATATGGCTGCATTTCCAGAATCAAAAGCGAATGTCTGTTCACTCACTTATTGGTTCAATTACACAGCTTAGACTAAACTGCAAAGATTAAATCAATTCAGCTTCAAGCTTTTTGACTGTCTGTACTTATCCCTGATAGCCTAGGTTTCAGTGTCTACAACAAAACACTTTCAGCAACAGAGCTATTGTTTATTGTTTCCACAGAAAGACTAAGAATTATCTAGCTTAAAACCTCAATTGTTTTCCTTTGTTGGAAATAATGATATGCCTCTTCAGACAGAAGTATCATAAAGTGATAAACTTACCGCTTCTGGAAAATAATCTACTGTATCAGATTTGGGTGTGTGGAAAGATTGATGAAACTCTGGTAAAAATATTAAGGTCATGATTACACTTGGACCTGTGAATGAGTACACATGTAGATTTACTTCTACAGGTGACTGGAACCAGAGTTCTGAAACAATATAGGAATGATTTCTCTTCTTAAAAATAGATTTATGTGTTAGTATTTTCAAATGGTCCTTTCTCAGGTCTGCTACATTTTCATTATGAAAACAATTTAGAAAGAAAATCTTCCTAGAAGCAAGAAGTGACACCTCTCAAAATGAAAGTGAGAATAATTTCAAAGTATCTTCAACTCCCTTACTTTCAGGTTTTTTAATTAATTTGTGAATTAAAGCAATCTGATAGCTCCTAGGATCATGTGTATATATACACTATTTATATCTTGTAGTAACACAGAGAGAGTGATGATAAGGTTTATTTACATAAATCATTAAATGTTTCAAAACCATAAAATTGTGCTCATATTTACTTTCAGCATCCTGCTGTCCCTCCCCTCCTATGCTCTTTCAGCCTTACACAGAATCATTTTAAATCAATAGTAACTCACTGGCATTATATGAGCCCCTAATTATGTTATACTTTATATTAGTTTGTAATCTATAGGGAAAAAAACAAAAGATTAATATCTTTCATGTTTTCATGCATAGTAGAGTCTTGATTCTAATTGTGGCTTTAGATATCATTCTAATATACATTATCAATAATATTAACAAACCTTTCACTATTGTGGTTGGTTTCAAATATCTCTATGTCATTATTGGTGGTGGTGTTATTTGTTAGTATCTGAATAGTATGTATAGGCACAGTTGAGATCTATGCCTCATTTTGTATTTCCCTGTACAAAATGTGGTGGGCTTGTTGGCCATTGCCCAGTGTGCCGGGCTTGGAGAAGCTTGATTTTGATTGTTGGGCTGCATGAGGTGGCTTGGGTCTGCAACCTCTGGCATGAGGCTCGGAACCCAGAGCCGGTAGTGTGGCGACTTCTCTACCCAACAAATAAAGACATAGTCATCCCAGATTTCCATGCGTTTGCACAGAAGCCTCTTCTAAAGACTTTTCCTTTATGTAGAAACTATTTAGTCAAGTGCAACAATTTGTCATCATTTGATCACACTTTCTTTTGAACAGTTCTCTATAAATCATGATTTAATAAGTCTTGGGGAAGCCTTAAATTATGTTCCGCAAGGATGATCACTTGTATCTGATTTGTAATTGCATGCACTGTATTCTGATAGGTCAACACAAAATGTTCAGTCTTTGTAGGACTATAGCAAAAACTCCTAGCACAAATGCCTAAGTAATGCTTTCTTCTAACCCATTTTTGGCAGAACAGTAAGGAGCTGATGTGATGTGTTGATGTTTATTTTAAAAGAAAGAAAGAAAGGGTGAATGCAGAAATAAATTGATTTCTGTTGTCACTTACAATATGTTCTGTAACTTTCATCTTTGAGAACAAAAGACATTTCTACCATGTGCATTGAACTATCTGAATTCATATAGAATACATTTGGAATGATTATCTACGGTAATAAAAAAATATTTGCTTCATAAACAGCTCAACGTGCTCTATGTAGCTTCACTGTCAGTAGTTATTTGGACACTCTTAGGATGGAATGAAGCATATTTAGGCACGTGTTGTGATTGCTGACAGACTTGAAACCATTCCTATTTCTTGCATTTGCAGTCTTTGATCACTACACAATGCTGATGAACATGTAACATCTTTTTTTATCAAAATAGCAGGACACAGAAGTTTGTGTGCATGACTTACCTCATTTTTTTATGATGTCATACACATAGTTTTCCCTTTACAAACCACATAGAAGAGAAACCCTTAAGGGGGAGACTGCAGAAAAAAGAGCCATGGACCATTGAACACGGCTGCTAAACTGCCCGTTACAGTAATAGAAAACACCTTTAGCCAGGCAAGAGAACATCTGACTGGAAGGGAGAGATGCCTAGAGGATAGCAACCTGGGTTCCTGAGGCAGAGGGGCAGTGTAGCCCTCAACTGTGCTGGTAGAGAAGTTGCTGCCAGTTCAGGCTGGTGGGGAGTGGGAGCTGCAGGCCATGGCAGGTACTCCCAGGGTGGGGAGACCCGAAGAGTGAGAAGGTCTCTGGGCAGTGGTATGATGACCCAGAGGAAGGACTTTGAGTTTAAAGTGGTTGCTTGAATTTGTGTTCTAATCTAAATTGTACTGAAGAATCAGATATAGCTGTAGGGGGTGTAAGGGAGGCCACAGGGATGTCTGATAGGCATGCAATAGGTTGAGCCCTGCCACAGGCAGAAAGGCACAGGCTGGATGAGGCTGAGAGGGCCAAACAGGATGATTGAAGTAGCCAAGGACTGACAAAAGGCTGAGACTGGAAAGTTCAGGCCAGAGATAGTGGGCCTAGGCCACCAGTCAACATCCTGAGTAACCCGTAGGCTAAGGCTGCGAAGGCTGAAGCCTATACAGAAAGGCAAACGGTGACTGAGTGGCATCTGCGAGGCATGGTTGTGGCTATGGAGCAGCAGGAGGCCAAGGTTAAGAGCCCCAAGGCTTAAATAAGGGCCATTCTGGCCACAGGAGATGTCCATTGCTGACAGTCCCAGCTAGGCACCAATTGGTCTGCTGGGTTGTGAGAAACAACCATGGAGAACTGAATCATTTTAGCTAGTGGGCCCACTAATCTGATCATGAGAGATGAGTCAAGTTCAGGGCACTCCAGGACTCAGAGGAATCCTCCCAATTATTATCAAAGAACATCAAGACATCAAGACATGGCAAATGAGATAAAAAAGGGCAGAGTGGGAGGACAGGCAGTGTGGGCAGGATTAGGGTGGCCCTAGAGGGTGCAATGGCTGTCCCAGGGCCTGTCCTGCTATATAATCACTGTACTAAAGAGTTCACAGCCATGTTCAATGTATAGGAAAAATAGATCTTCTACTATCATGGGGATGAGCATATGTGAAACACCCTAATTGCAAAAACAAAACAAACAAACAAAAACTTGTACATTTTTTCATTCTATCTTGCCATTTGTTACCAGCAAAGATTTAATCTGTGCCACAAAGAACATGTCAACTTTAACTAGTCCCATGTTGTTTTTGTTGTTATTACTACTATTATTACTTTTTGTTATTTATTACCTTGTATTACTATTATTTTTTTAGGTATTAATATTGGCTATTTTTAATATTAACTTCCAAAGGCAAGAGTGTTTAACAACCTGAATTCATATATTAGTTATCTGTTTTAAATTCAGTAACATAACATGAGACCAAGAATATTGTTTATTTCTAGAATTGTTCTGAACCCATTGCCAGTGCTCCCTTCTTTGGATTAAATATTGATACTCTTGGTTGATGATCTGTAATCAAAGTAAATCATTTCTCACAGAGATATTAGTGGACCATTTTAGATCCTCACACTAAACTTTTCTTGCTTCCAAGGGACTGTCAGCCCCCACTTCAACAAGGTTTGAGTAGACAGACAGTAAGTATAACCAAATAGTTTTATTTACTGCAACTCATGTGATCAGGTTGACTGACAGAGAGGTAGATGCAAGAATATACTGAGCCAAAGTCTTCAAAATTATATATCTTCTATATAGTCATAAATACATTTTTAGACCAATCATTAGCAAACACGCATTTAGTTACACAGGTACATTCCTTGATCATACATTTACTATCCAATCAGAATACTAATCAGGGGTGAAATCTGTTTTCCCAGTTAAGTGATTGTTGCTACCTAGATGATCCTTACTCCCTAAGGCTCCTGGCAGAGATTACACTTGAGACATGATTAAACAGTTAATCATGTCTTAAGTAATAAACTGGCCATATATTACTGCAATTAATGGTTCAATAAAACAAGGAATAAACCACAAGATTATTACACAAAATATGTGCTCTTGGCTCTGCTGCTCTTGCTCTGGAGCACAGCGAACTCAAGGATTCTACAGGTGTAACATAGTAGTGCAATTGTTGGGATTGCACCTCAGATCCCATGATGCCTTTAAACTGAATTTCTGACAGGGGCCTAATCTGTAGTACACCAGAATTTTAGCTTGTTTCTTATTAATTTGTTAGCTGGCTCAGAACTGAGACATGAGGTAGATATTAGGGCTGTGCAAAATTTCACTGAGTGTTTTGTTTTGAAGCTGTTTCAACGTGTTTCGAGCTCAGAACATCAAAATTGAAATGAAAAGAAAGCTTTGAAATGGCTTCAAAATGAAATGAGGACACTCAAAACATTTTGAAAGTTTCAAAACATTTTGCGTTTCGAAGCATCCTGGTGGCAGAAGGCAGGGGAGAGCCAGGGCTGTGCTCTGAGTGGCTCCGCAGCCCCATGGAGCTCAGCTCGGCGGTGGGAGGTGGAGCGCATCCCTAGCTCTGCCCACCTCCTGCTGCTAGGCTGAGCTCCATGGAGCTGGTGGAGCCAATTGGAGTGCAGCCCTGGCTCTCCCTGCCTCCCACTGCTGGGCTGCACTCCAACTGGCTCTGCAACTCCATGAAGCACAGCCTGGCTATGGGAGGCAGGGAGAGCCAGAGCTGCACTCCAACCAGCTCCACCAGCACCACAGAGCTCAACTTGACCTTCCAGCACTACCAGACTCCTTCCAGGGGAGCAGGCCTCTGGATCTGTGCACCTGATGACAGGAGAGGTTGCTGCTGCTGCCTGGGACCACGGCAGCATCAGTCTTCCCTGGTGCTGGGTGTGGGCTGTGCCCAGCACGGGTCCCAGGAAGCAGTGGCAGCCTCCTGTCATCTGGCACAGATTCAGGGAGGCCACACCCCCAGGAGGAGTCCAGCACAGCCCTGCAGCCCTGCCGGGGGTGTCAGCCCCCATATTTGTGTGCCGGATAACAGGAGGCTGCTGCTGCAGGCAAGTGTCATGAGTTTTGCTTTGAAGAGTTTGAGGTGCAGTTTCCCAGAAACCTCTGCACCTATCTCCTTGAAACTTGGCAGGATTCACGCCCTCAGAAGGGCTACCAATCCTGCAACATTCATCTGAATCACACAAGAAATGAAAATGTTTTTTGGCATTTTA
This sequence comes from Alligator mississippiensis, assembly GCF_030867095.1. Lineage (NCBI taxonomy): Eukaryota > Metazoa > Chordata > Crocodylia > Alligatoridae > Alligator > Alligator mississippiensis. The sequence goes on along the minus strand of NC_081824.1, from coordinate 333,755,239 downwards.
ATGATTTCCCTTTATAGCCTATGGGCAAAATGTTGAAACAGCAAAACAGTTTTGACAAAATGAAATGGAACAATGCTTTGAAATGAAACGAAACAATGAAATGAAGCACTGTCCCTTCAAAATGGTGAAATGGATGTTGAAATGAAACAATACTGTTTAGCACAGCAGATATGGCTTATTATTACCTAAATCCCTGCTAATTCTTCCCAGCCATATCATAAACCACTCAAGTTAATTCCAACAGTTGTCCCTGCTATACAGATCCCCCTCTCAGCCAATTACTTTATCTCAGGCGCTATATTTTCAAGAAACGTTCTTGTTTTAACTCTTCCATACCTGCTCCACAAAGCCTACATAAGTGTAATGCTACTCTAAAGTCTGGACCTAGCACAGTTCTACTGAAAGAAGAGGTCTAAAACAAACAAAAGCCTCCCAATAATAATCTTCCAGTATATGTTAAACTATTGAACCCATTCCTTCACACACAGCAGCAGTGGGGGGGGGGGGGGGGGGGAGGTGCAGGGGGGTGGAAATTCCTTCTCAGTCCCATGGGGCCACTAACAAAGATAGTGATCTTCATCCAAAAATGGGTTAATGAAAAAAAAAAATAGCATAAAAATAGATGACCCCAATCTTTTTCAGTACTAGAACAGAGAGATGATATATTCATTTCAGTTAACCATGAATATATGTGAAGTTGTATAATACAGAAATCTGCCTTCATCTTTAGTTCTATCACAATATAAGTATTGAACAAACTTTACAAAATGTGTACCTTTTTTATTCTTCAATATTTAATTTTCTTTCATGTGCTTTAATGTTCTCAGAGCAGCCTGAAATCAGTTATAGTAGTGTGTGTGTGTGTGTGTGTGTGTGTGTGTGTGTGTGTGTGTGTATATATATATATATATATATATATAGTATACCATTATAGCAGTATAACTAGGGTAGCTAAGTGGGGCACAAGCCCAAAACACTGGCTTAGAAGAGGTGCCAAAATCATCGCCCACTCCCATGAAGTCTATGCCCTGGTCTTACAGGCGCAACTAGTGCGCAGACACAGTGGTGCTGCTTCCTTAAAGCAAGAACCAGGGTGGGTAAAGCATATAGTGGCAACAGCAGCAGCCTTGCATGAGGCTCCTGTGCCCGGCCCATCCAGCTCCAGAAGTGCACCTCCCTCTGTTCCCATGGGTTTGCCCAGAGCTTACACCCTGCTTATTATGCCACTGTATAAAAGACATGAACCACCTTGTTGAAGGCTATAAGCTAAAATTCATTTTGTGACACAAGTACTTTTGGTAGAAATTAATATAACCTTGGGAACATCTACATATCCATTAATGCACAGTAGTTACTGTGCATTTAGTTTAGTACTTGCTTAATGATGTACTAACTAAATGCACAGTAACTACAGTTACTGCACAGTAGCACCAGCACACTTTTTTTAGTGATGCTTACTGTGTGGTAGCGTAATAGCATGGTTTTTGCCCAGCTACCACACAGTGCTACTGCACAATGTTATTAGGCTACTGCATATTAGGTGTGTCATGTAGATGTATGCTTTGTGTCCAAAGGACAGTTTATCCTCTTCATAACCAGGGATCCTCATTTTCTCTGTTAAAAAAGAAAATCCCCAATGTTGGGGTTAAAATAAGTAACCCAAAACCCAGATGTTTCCATGATCAAAATGAAATGCCACTATATATATCTTTATGAATTACTAGTGTTTCATTTTAATCATGGAAACATCTGGATTTGGGGGGTTTTTTTAACCTGAAAATTGGGAGGGGGGAGGGGGGGCGGTATCAGAGAAAACCAGGATCCCTGATCATAACTGCCATTTTGAGTACTTACACCTAACTTTTGATCCTTTTTTCATGTGTCCTGTGTATGTGTAATTGTTTACATGGGTATTGTTCATACTCAGTAGGCAGAACTGGCCAGACAGATGTAGCTCCACATGTGCATACATGAGCATAATAAATAAATGAAAAAATAAAATGGAAATTGGGCCAAAAGAGAGCCAGCATGATGATATAGAACTGCTCGCTGAAGACACAATAAATAGGGGGAAAAAAAGGCTTCATTCAAAAGAATTGTTTAGCACATGGATGAACACGATCTGCTGGGAAGGAATCAACATAGCTTTGTCAAAGGGAAATTATGCTTCACCAATGTACTAGAGTTCTTTGAAGTGATCAAAAAGCAGGTAGATAAGGATGATACAGCTGACATAATATATTTAGACTTCTGGAAAGCCTTTGACAAGGTCCCCTATCAAAGGCTCTTAATGAAGTTAGGTAATCATGGGATTATGGAGAAGGTCCACTTGTGGATTAGAAAATATATAAGGAGCCTCCAGACAAGCCCACGCATGTCTGTTGTCATTTCTCAAAGCAGTCAAAGAGATAAAGCAAGAGGCACACTGGGAACAATAAAACATGCCCTACCCTGCATATCCAAGTATCAAAAAAACCCCAACAGAAAAAAGCAGTGCATGGCAGGGTTTGTGCCCTGAGGCAACCAGAGGCTTGGATCCTCCAAAGTGGCCAGCCAGAGCACCTCTTTGCCTGCCCTGTGCCCCAGTGCTGCAGCACCCTGCTTGCCCATGCAGGGAAAACTGTGATGCAGGCTTCAGCAACCTGGACCCAGGCTCTGTTCCAGGTACGTAGGCAGTGGGGAGAGTGGGGGGGGGGGTGCTGTGAAGGTGCGGAGGACTGTGGGGGGCAACTCAGGAGGGGTGGATCCCCTGCCCACCCCCGGTAGGGCCCACATGACCCCCCACATTGCCCCAGCCCCTCCCCCCACATGACCCATAGCTCATCCGCAGCAGCAGTGCCCATCAGGGTGCTCAGAGTATCCTGGCACAGCCCCCCCCCCCCCCCCCCCCCGGTGGCACAGGGCAATGTGGCTCAGCCCCAGCTGCCTGGCATCTAGTGCTGCCTATTGCACAGGCCTAGCCCAGCCTGGCTCAACATGGCTCTGTGCAACTTCAGGCTCCTGAGCCTGAATGAGCTTTAAACACAGACAGTCACATTTTAAGTGCCCTTAGTATGTAAAGTGTCACTTCACCCTTTTGCTTGAGTTTTAAGTCCTCCTGAGTTACCTGAGTACAAGTGAGAGGGCTTGTGCTGCAAACCACTCAGAATGAAGTTCGCTTATTGAGGTTTGTTGGGGGAAGACAGCTGTGCTACCAGCATGGAGCCATCAGGGTTTGGCCCTGAAGCTTAATAGGAGAGAGGATGTGCAGGGGGAAACAACAGCCCCCATTAAGCTGGCTGGCTATGGGAGAGCCACCCATATTTAGGGAAAACTGGAGAACAGGAGGCATGGGAAAATATTAGTTAAAAAAGCAAGTAATTGAGGTTAATCAAACTTTTCCACAGCCTTTGCTTTTTTCCAACTTGCTTTTTCTGGGGAAGGCTGGAGGGACTGCAATCAGATTGGGGGGGGGGTGGTATTTGGTCAGTAGGGGGCAGTGGAGGGATCCCTGTAGCATATTCCACCTCTCCCCACCCCAGCACCAGAACATAGGGTGGCCTGTAATAGGAAGCCACAGCCCCCATGACTCACCACCTCCCAACGTCATGCTCCCACCACTGAAATTCTCCTTTCTTGTCTCTCTTGACCCTGAACAAGGATAAAGTTCAAGTGTCTTTTTTATACAGCCTTTAATTAAAGTGTTGAACTCCTTGCCACAAGATGTGGAAACTGACAGTTTAACCAGATTCAAAAAGGCATCAGACAAATTCTTGGAGGAAAGGTGTTGAGTAACCATTGAACATGACAATTAGGAGTACAGCCTCTGAATCAAGACTTCCTAGACCTTAAATACTGGATTCTGCAAGAGGGAGAAAAAAAAGTAAAAAACTCTGGTCATACCTACTTCACTCTCTCTTTCAGCATGCACTCTCTTCCACTGTGACACTGTGGGCAAGAAGGACCTACAATCTGACTCAGTAAATGGCAGTTCTCATATTTTTATGGGTATGCATCCACACTGTACATGAAGCAATATTTTTATTTGCATGTAAGAACCCAAATAGTAGTTACGTGGCTGGGTAACTCTATTTGGGCGAATAAAGTGAAATAGGATTCTGCTCTTGAAAACAAAGCCTAGCTGAATCTCTCCGACCAACTAATTCTCAACCAACTTCTGCATTTACAGTCACCACATGTCACCATATGTGACCATTACAGTAGAAAATACACACAGGGCAGTTAGTACTTCTTCTGCATGCCTGTTGTTAAAGCAATGAGGTGTTCTGAACTTTTAATCATTTAAGTACTACTATGGAATTAATCACATATGCAGCTTCAATTTTAAAACAGTCTTCCATCTACAAAGCAATACAAAGAATATTTTGTTCATTGTCTTCTAAATTAAATTGTAGATATGCCACATTATTCTCTGTGTACTCTGTGTTGTCATCTGTAACCTAAAGAAACTATAATTCACTGGTGTTGCCCTTGAAATGTCGCTTTTTTTGCACTGACCAGCCCACCTTCTGTGCATCAGTTTTCTCACAAATTCTAAAGAGTGTTTCCTTGAAACAAAAATCATTAATATTGTGACACTATTTCCTATGAAAAATCACATATGAGTGTCCTGTGTTGCTTCAGTTTTAGTTGCACAAATTTCATAATATTGCTACACCTCTTTGGCATGTTTAAGAATTTTGAATGAAGGAGTAATTTCTAGAAAACAGTGGGCACAGTCACACATGCATTTAATCTGGGATCGGTTTCCTTGTGAGTAAACTGCTTGTAAGTAAATGCTCTCAGGCAGGCATCTACACATGAAAGGACATGGGAGCAGATTTGCTGCTCCTAGCAGTAAACTGCTGTCACTTCCTGGGACACTGCACTTGGCCCCAGCCCCCACCAGGGGGAGCTCAGGGCTCTGGCTACACCTGCCAGGAGCTGGCATCCATTTTTTAAGGGCATCACTTTTTCTGGCCAGGAGCAGTGTTCAGAGGTCAGGGCCAGCATGTGGCAGCTTTCTCACTGCAGCCTCTGCCTCCCCACACCATGGCTGCTTCCGCCCATGCCCTTGGAAGTGAAACCCAGCACCCCAGGCTTCTGCTAGCCATGGTTCTGGCCCTTCCAGCCGCAGTGGGCCACTGCTTCTGAGGTCCCAGGAGAGCTGCACACTAGCCTGCAGGGGTCTATGGCTCTGGGTGTGAGAGGTGCTACTCAAACACATACTCCCACACTCCCCACTGTAACCCACTTGGACAGCCACATATGTGCATGTGCATTTGCATGTGCTGTGCATGTGCCAGAAGCTGTATGAGGTAGTGGTTGCATGACTGAGAAGTGCCTGACCCACTATGCCCTGCTGCTGTGGATAGACATGGTGCCTTGGGCATACCTTTGTACCTAGAATGGGACCCTGAGCTTTGATGGTGTGGCCTCCACCACCACCTGGAGGGCTACCTGTGGCTGCACTACACATCCCTGCCTCCTGCAGCTGAGGAGAACATTGCTGTCCACATCAACACTTTCCTCAATGTGTGAGAGGCCTGTGCCCACCTACCTGTGGGGACACAGGCAGCTTAGTAAAGTTTTGCACTGTCTCCCACTTCCCTGTGTGCTGTGTGTGGGGAGCCCAGGGGCCATGACTCACCAGGGTGGGGAGGGAGGGCAAGGATAAGGGCAGGGGACAGGGGTAGGGGCAGAAGTTGGGGTGGGGAGAGCCCTCCCCCACAGTGTGGGGCTTGCCATGTGACCAGCAACTCCAGCTAGTGTGGAGCTGTCAGAGTAGGTGCTGGATCAGGCTACTCAAGCTGCTGGTGGAGGCTGTGAGTAAGGAGCTCCATGGGAAGGGCTACTGGCCCTCTACCAGTGACACAGCACTGCAACTGCCAGCCCAGGGTCTGAGCTTGGGCAGGCCACCCATGCTGCAGTACATAGCATGGCTGCAACCTGGGTCCCTGGACATGAAGATTTCTGTCAGCTTCTGCATAAAGAGCATGATTTTGTGGGAACTCCCTGACCTGCGGTTGTGATCAGAGATGGAAACCCACTGTGCCTGCAGGGCCTTAACCTTTATGCAGCACTGCAGTGGCAACTGGTCATGCTCACACTTCCACTGGTCCCTTGTAGATATGGCATTGGAGTGCCTGCCCTGTACAAACTGCTGCTGCACCTCCACCTCACCTGCTCACCAGTCTCGTCCTGTGACCAGTTGCAGCCCTGGGAAGTGAGGTGTAGTGTTGATGACAAGGCCATCAGTGCTCCCACACCAGTTCTCTGGGCCTCTGAATGGTTTTCCCTGTGCTGCCAGGTCTGGGCAATTGCCTGCAGCACCTAGTGCTGACTAGGAGCAAATTTGCTACCAGCTGGCCTCTACACACACGTTACTGCATAGTAACTACTCATGGGTAAATCTGCTACTTGCATTTGCAGGTAGCACATTTACCAGCAAGTAGAGATTTTACTGTGCAGTAAGTGTGTGCATGTGTAGATGCACACTCTTACTGTGCAGTGAACTATGCTACCATGCAGTAAAGCGTCTTGTGTAGATGTGCCCACCATAGGGTCAAATCAGCCTCAGTCAAAACTGTCTTTGAATAGTTGCATTTGAATACCATATGCTAACTGGCATTTTAATGTATCATTTATGCTCTCTCCAAAATGTTGATGGTCTGTTAATTTCCTTAATCGAACCATATATTCAGAATTTATTTCATTTTCTGTTTGATTTTGTCTACAAGGAAGTAAATCAGCAGCAGCTTTGAGGATAAGTGATTTTTGTAGAATTTTCACATTGTCAGCAAATGTTTTTGTCTGCTGATTTAACAGTGGTTATTAGGATTCACAACAATTTGCAGGTTTTAGCCCCGTTACACTCGGGGAGGGGGGGGAGGGGGGGGACTGCCAGCATTTTTTCATCACTGATATCTTTTGACACTCTATATTATCCTGCTTTTAGTATAGATTATCCAGTGTTTTACTAAGTTATCAAAAATCCATTTTACTTAAACAGCTAGATATTTTAACCCCTTTTCTTCTATTGATATGGTAGTTTACTTACAGTCCTGTTGTTGCAGAACTGTGTATGTGCATAAATGCACGTGTGTGTGTTTGACAAGTTGTAAAAAAGTATCATTTCAGGGTTTTTTATTCCTGTAAAAATTACACCACGGTGAGAGTGAAGATGTACAACCATCACCCAGTTCCACTGCAGTAGCCTCCACAACCTTCAAAGTTTGAAGATAAAAACAAACCATGAGTTTACTAAGGGAATAAACATTTAATCACTGACAAACAGATGATCAGATTGCTGTCAGTGTGAGATCATATAAATATAATGTAATTATTAACACCTAGAATAATAAGCACAATATAATTATTAACAACAGATATCACTCAGATTACACCAGCAGTGTATTCTGTACAATCTGAGTGGGAGGAGGGAAGAAAAGAATGGACAGAAACAACAAGTGGAGACTGGAATAGTATATGCTAATCCATTTGTGAACCTGAAAATTATGATAAATGAGGCTTTAAGTAAGACCTATGTGGTCTCTAGAAATCACTTTATCTAAAAATAGATCTACCATTTGTTAAATCTATAGGGAGAACTGCAGTAAACTTTTAATTTTGAAAGCTAATCTCCATCTCTTTTTGAAAATGTGTAGTTAAAAGTGGTATAATAAATTATCAGTAACAGAGTATTCATTTGTTTCAAGTAACTGACCTAGTTTCCTGAGCCCTACAACAACTTTTCAAAAGTAATGATATGTTGGCCATGCCCTGTCTTCTGACCTGTCATACAATACAGTGAGGTGTAACTGTATAGAAAACAGCTTCTTTAAAAAACAGACATCAGTACTGATGCTGAGAATACAAAAATACAGTGTTTACCTTATCTCCAAAGCAAAAGGAATTTCCATGATTTGATGACAGAGAGATACCTCTGAAGAGTTATCCATTTTCTTGATGTTCAGACACCAGGTACTCATTACAGAGAATGAGTGAGCTGCTTCAGTGGATGATTCAAAAAACCTGGAGTATAGAGAAATCATGTGGAAACACTATACATAGGGATGTATGTGAAATTGATGTCTTCTCCAAAACATAGGCCCCTGACTTTGGCTGAACTACACACTCAAATTCATTGCAGTCTACTATGGCTAGTCCCAACTGGAAGATAGAAGCCAAATAATGATATCCATCTTCTGTCCAAGACTCTAATAATGAGAGCACTTATTCAGTGTTGGGAAGCCTGGGTTGTAGCTCATCTTCACTCCAATGGTATTTGAACTCATACTTCACACTTCCTAACACAGTGAAATGATCACTAACGTATTCTTAGTGGTGAAAGGAGGGATACACTTCATCTTTCCTATTGAAGTGGGGCCATTGGGTAGCTCTAATTGCTCAAGACTGTAAGATTTATGGGACTTACAAGTAAATATGTGACAAGAAGTTCACTTGGGGGAGGAGAGAAAGAATAGTTTCCTGTCACTAAAGTTAAGGTTATTGCTATTTTGAACCAATGGTTGTATAATATAAAATGTCTACTGTTTTAACCAGTAGACTACAGAGTCAGGGTCCACTTTGCTTGGTTTCTGTCTGGCCTCATGAATCTTACATTTTGGCTGCCTTGTGGCCCAGCTCCAACTGGAGAGTGATGGGAATTTTTACCTGGTTTGGTCAATAGCCCATCTTTCACTCAGGAAATTGCTAAAAATATATACAGAGTTACTCTTTTGAAATTAGATGACTTGATCCTATGTAGGACCCTTTCTTAGTGTGGCGTTTCTAGCAGATGCTGTGAATACTACACTGCCCTCTTGGTCAGGGTTCCCAAGCTCCCCCACCATGACTTGTTATTACCTGAAGAGAAGGAGGGGGTTAAGTGGTGTTCTTCTTCCCTTATTGACCCAAAAATGAGGTACTCACAGGAGTGCCATGGTGTTTCTTGGGGCTCCACCTCCCCTACACCCCACCCACTTGCTAACCGCTTGAGTGTTGAGCTTGTTCCGCCATTCCAAGTGAGAGGGACATTCCTTTAAGCTTGGAAATTAAAGGGGGCTGGGGATGCAGGACACTGCTTCCCCTGCCTTTGATGCGGGGGCAGTGCCTGCAGAGCTGCTACTGCCAGTATCTAGAGCCACCGCCTACCTGGCATGCTCCCAGCTGGTTCTCTCCCTCCTATCACCCACTGGCTTCTGGCAGGGTTTTTACATTTCCCATAGCGGTGGCATCAGCTGCCACAATTAGCCAGCCTCTGCCCCGCCCAGGAAGCAGACACTTGAAGAGCTGGAGTAACACTGGCTCACGCGGCTCCAGCTCTGCTCTCAGCAATAAGTTTACCAAGGTATAGGGGGCTTGCTTGTTACCCCCAGAAATGCCTGGGGGTACCTCCAGCACCCTTAGTGCCTGTTGGGGCTTCTCGCTGCCACACTTAGTTCCTAAAAAGAAACTACATTGATCTCTAAATGCTAATGTATGTTATCTAGCAGCTTTTTGGCTTATTAGCAACAACATTTATTTTTAGTTTTCTTAGTATAGTTTGGGTTTTTTTGCACCCTGTATATAAAATATATATTAATCAGTTGTGAGAAAATTACATTTTAAGGAAAAAAGAAGCATCTTTAGATGGAGTGGGCTGATTTTGATGAGTTTTTTACATGGGTAAAGGTAAAGGACTTTATTTTTTCTGTCAGATTATTTTTGTTTCACTAATATTAAAATGCTAAATTATTGGTAGTATTTCATTTTGACTTTTATATTTTAGCATAACATTAATGTTGATATTATATATTAATATATTAAATATTCATAAATAGAATATCATTTACATATATAAATACAAGCAAATAAATCAAACCCAAACCATTAAAAATGTGATGATAAAAATATTTCAAGGATTCAAAACGTTTTTCCCCTTAACTTTCTTTGGGGAAAAAAGCTCCAGAAATTTGAATGCATTATTCCAATGCTGAATGAAGTTTTTCTCAGTATACTATGAGGTGCCAGAGAATTAAAATTTCAGTCCTTGACAAGGGCTAGCAGTTTTGGATGACTGAACAACTCACCGCATCAAAATAAAAATAAACAATTCTCAAAAACAAACAAGAAAACAAAACAAAAACAATTTCTTTAGTGTTTTGGCCTGTTCAGCTTCTCAGGAGAGCTTCTAAGACCCATATGGGTGAAGGTGAAAGAAGATTTGTCTTAGTTATACAAGCAGTGCCTTCCAAAAAGGACTGATAGTATCTACTGTTGCAAATATATTATTGTCTTCAAACTCCTGTCCAGAAATGCACATCTCAGACTTTTCTAGCAGAATCCTATTACAGTCACCTAAACTATATGTGCTCACATGCCACATACCCTAACTGTTGAAAGCCTTTCTGGGTGAAGAGGCCTAGAACTTGTATGCGTCACTTCCTAGGTGAATGTCCCAACCACTAAACTATAGGTCTAAAAGTTGTGACAGCTTTACTCCAGTGTCTGTGGCAGAGCTGGCCCAAGAGTGAATGTCATGCTTTCTTGTGGCCATGTTCACCTGCCCCACTTCAGTTGCTCTGAATATCCCCTTCACCTGCCATACCTTGATAACCATTATAGTACTGGGAGAGGCTGCCCATGCTGCTGGAGTGATCTTTGGAGTGCTATCTTTATTCCGTCTTATTTGACTAACCCTGCTGCAGCTACTTTTGCCCTGAAGTGGCCATACTAGCCTTACCTGTGCCCTAGGGCACTAATTTCCTTAAGGGAACTTATTGTGGCCCCCAGCCATCCCCATAACCAGACCTATACTTCACAAGTGTTAGGCCAAGTGTCCAGAGCCCTCTGGTTCATGAGTTTCTGCTCCTTTGGCTCTATCGGCTCTAACTAGTCTTGAGCCCTCACAGCTTTAACCCACTTTTCCCCGGCTGCAGACTTTAGCCCTGACTCACTGATTCTGCCTCGGCTTCCCAGCCTCAGCCACTCTTTCTCCAGGCCCCTGTTCCTCACAGAGTTAATGATCACAGTGTGCTCTAGAGTTGTCTTCTGTACAGCATTGAAAACCATCCTGTTTTCAGCTGCTCTCCATCCACTGTAAGCTACTTCCTAACAAAAAGATGGCTTGAATAGGGAAACAAAATCAAGCATGAGGCAACATCTTAACTATTCCAGGGACATTTACTACCCAGGGGGAAGCTGTATTATCCCTCCTTGCAGTTCTTCCTCTCTCTCTAGACCAGGGTTTCTATATATTTTCCTTCTGCCCTGGAGCAAGCCTGTATACTGAACAGCTCCTCCCCTCTCAGTCATCTGACTCCTGCCACTCAGGCTTGACATTGGGGCTTCAATTATCCTAGCTAAAGCCTCATCACTCTGCTGATTCTGCAAGAAGTGGGTTTCCAGTCCTGGGTCAGCTGCTTATAGAGCAGACTCTGGCTGGTTGATGCCCTCAGCTCATTCCTCATCTGGAGTGTAGTCTTCTTGAAGCTCCTGTCAAATAATCTGTCCATTCTAGAAACTGGCAACTCTGCTGCCCTACCAGCCACTCCTCCAAGACTGCTTACTACTGTAAGTACCCAACTTTTCTCAACCTTGCAGTCTACAGACCAGAGACTCCTTCCTGGCTAGCCTTTCATAGAGGAGATCATAGTCTCATTTGGAGCTATGTTCCCTACAAGTCCTTGCCTTCTTGGCCTTCTTAAAGAGTGTTGTCAATTTTGCTTATCTTTCAGCCTTTTTACAGTAACAGGACTTGGGTTCCCTGTTACACTAGCACCTACCTGCTGGTTATGGGGCTTTGTTCAGCTACAATTTCATTATTTTAACTTGTTTTACATGCGTAGTGTAAGTGTGAAAGCCTGAGCAAGTGTACATCATTGTATACCTGCCCAGCCAAAGCATCACCATTCTGGGGCTGTCAGTAGGTATGTGGATGTTTGCACACCTGCAGCTGATGTGCAAACTACTCATAAGTGCCAGAAAAAGCTAATCCATGGCTAGATAATTGCCTTTTAGGTGTGTAAGGTGAAATAGAATTCTGCCATTTGTGAAAAATGAACACTTTCAAGAGAATCATTCTTAAAATTTAAAGTGACTCTAAGCATTAAAAAGATATCAAGCCTTCAGAGCCCATGAAGACCAATTTCTCTGAAGCATGGGCCAGCCTCTAATTAGAACTAGTTGAACTTCATGAATCATGCTAATAGAAATTACCCTGCTGGCTGCTAAACAGCTTTGAATCAGATTCTCTAAAGCAAAATATGTCTTCATGGAATTTTCTATTTTGTTTTCATTTCCTTTTTTAATTATTCCAAACATTTTAGTAAATTCCTTATTATCTGGCATGAGTGGGGAATGGGGGGTGCTGGTAACTTAAAAATGCCAGTTACCTGAGGCACAGGGGTTTCCAACTGGATGTGGGGGTGGAGGGGTAGTGGCAGTGGCTGCATGCGGACCGGTGGCAGCAGCCACATGCAGATCGACAGCAGCACAGGGTGGTGGGTGGAGGGTGTCTGTGGCAGCCGCCACCATGCGTGAACCTCTCCCTGTCTCCTCCTTCCCTGTCCATGTCCAGCCAGCTGGCTGGAAATTCCAGTTAATAGAGTGTTCCAGTTACTCAAATGCCAGATAATAGGGATTTTACTGTATTTGACTATTTGAGGGCTTCTAAGCACTGGGCTGATTTTTTCAGAGTACTATCCACATTAACTACAAGACCTCTTTCTTGAATAGTAACATCTAAAGCAGAGGACATCATACTTTTGCATGTCTGCCTCCAGTTATTTTTTCCCGTATGCATCATTTTCTACTTACCACCATTGAACTCAACTGCCATTTTGTTGCCAATTCATTCAATTTTATGAGATCCTTCTGCATTTTTCCAGTCAGACCACTGCTTGGTCTTTTAGAGTCCAGAATTATTTCTCATTATCCATTTCATGGTGAAAACCACCTGATCCTAGAAATTGGTTACTATTCAGTTGATCTGTTTCCCCTAAACTGGTTAACTTGAATCTATTCTACCTATTTGGAATGAATGGCTCCAATATAAGAATCTCTCCCTAATACCGTCCATCATGGTAAATACTAATGTAAAGAATACATTTAGCTTCCCTGAAATGCCCTTATCTGCTTTGAGTGTTCCTTTTTAATTTCTGATTGTCTGATGGCCTCACTGAATCCCTGACAGGCTTCCTGGTTCTAAGTCTCTCCCTCTCTGTCTATCTCTCTTCTGTCCCATTCCCTTTCCCACCCCCCACCCCTCTCTCTCTCTCTCTCTCTCACACACACACACACACATGCACACACACACACACAGTTTATTAGATTTTTATGTCCCTTGCAAGTTGCTCCTATTTTTTTTCTTTTTTTCTTGTTTTATTGCAGTTTTACATTTAACTTGCCACAGTTCATGTTCTTTTTTTTTTCTTTCCTTATTCAAAATGGTATTCAAAAGCTTATCTAAGTCTATCCCAACTATGAAGTTGGTACATTAAAAGATATCACCCACAAAAATTCTTGCCTCATAACTCTTGATTACTAATAAAGTCTTGTATAACACTGGTGTCAAAGAAGGTTAATGATCTCCAGTATAAAATCTTTTATTAGACATGAATGTCAATGCTGTAAACTCTAAAGCTTTTACTTTAGGAAGAAAAATATGTTTTTGGTGAAAAGTAGCATGGTTGAGCAGAAGTTACTTGCTTATTCTTCCATTAAACAAAAAACCTATTTTATTGTTAATGTATCTATTCAGATTCCTACTAGGCTTGAGTTCTCTAGTAATATTCTTCTAATCAATACACTTTTGTAGAAATGCTTGCTGGATAAGCCATCATCTTATTTGCATCTCCAATTGCATAAATATGCAGGAAATAGAAAAAAAAATAGGTTATTTGTTTTGTTTTGTTTTGTTTTGTTGTGGTGTCATATGGGAAAGCAGCCGTGTATGTCAAGAAATTGAAAACTGATTATATATATATTAATAATTTATATAGGGTTGCATACATCATTTTATATTTATTTCTAGAGACAATAGGGTAAAGAGATCATAGGATCATAGAAAAGTAGGTCTGGAAGGGACCTCACAAGGTCAACTAGGTAAGACCCTGCTCAAGGCATGATCATCACTAACTAAACCATCCCAGCAAAGTGTCTATCCAACCTGCTCTTGAAAATTTCCAGGGATGGAAAATCCATTATGTTTCTAGGTACTTTGTTCTAATGTTTGACCACCCTCATAGTCAGAAAGTTCTTCCTAATCTCCAACCTCAATTTTCTCTGCTGTGGTTTCAGTCCATTACTCCTTGTCCTGGTACCTATGTCCACAAATAAAAGCCCATCTCTATTGTCTCTATCATCTCCCTTCAGGTATTTGAAGACTGTTATCAACCTCCCTCCTACTCTATCTTCTCTTTTCCAGACTAAGTAATCCTAACTCTTTCAGCCTTCTCTCATAAGTCATGGTTTCCCAGCCTCTAATAATTTTTGTTGCTCTCCCCCGGACCCTCTCCAAACTCTCCACATCCTTCTTGAAGTGTGGGGCCCAAAACTGGACTGCGGTACTCCAGGGGAGGCTTCACGAGTATGGAATAAAGTGAAAGAATAACTTTCATCGATTGACAACTGTCATTCCTATTAATACAATCCAGTACACTATTGGCCTTTTCCCAAGAGAACACTATTGAATCATTTTCAGCTTATGGCCTACTGTAACTCTTACATCCTTATCTGAAGTACTTCAAGCTAATCAGACATTCCCCAGTTTTTATATGTGCATGCAATTATTCTATCCCAAGTGCCAGACTTTGCATATGTCCTTTTTGAATTTTATCTGGCTAATTGTGTTTCCAGTTCTTTGCCAGTTCTTCTCAAAACATGCTTTGATTTTCCCAATTTTCTCCCTGCATGTAGTTTGTTTATACTCTTCCAAGTGCTAAATTTCCACTTTGTGTAGGATTCCTTTTTGAGTTACAACTCATTGAAGAGATAGATCCCTGTCTAACCAGGCTGGTCTCCTGTCACACTTACCATTCTTCTGTCAAATAGGAATAACCTACTCTTGCATCCTTAAAGAGTCTCCTGAAAATACAACAAGCTCTCCTGTATTCCTTTTCAGCTCAGACTTCCTCTGTAGGGATCATGCCTACCAGTTCCCTCCATCTGCTAAAGTTTACTTTTTTGAAGTCCAGTGTCTTTATTTTGCTGCTGTCCTTTCTCCTTTTAGGATCTTGAACTCTTATCATTTCATGGTCACTGTCACCCATGCTACTTTCCACTTCACGTTCACAGTTAGTTCCTCCCTGTTTATGAGCAAGAAGTTGAGAAGAGCTGCCTCCACCTTGTTGGCTTGCTTAGCAGTAGTATCAAAAAGTTATCCCCAAAACAAAATAGGAAGTTGTTGGGCTGTTCATGCACTGGTGTGTTTCCCTCCCAGAAGATGTCCCAATAATTAAAGTTCCCCATGAAAATCACGTCTTGGATTTCGGAAGCTTCTGCCAGTTGTTTAAAGACTGGTAGTCTATACAAGACACCCACTATGACAACCCCCTCTGCTGCTCTCCTCTCTCCCTTTAAACCAAACATTTTCAACTCCATATCATACCTCAGAGCACATGTATAGGGCAGTGCCTCCTTCTTCTCTGCCCCCCCCCCCCACATCTCCTTGATCAATTTATACCCATCCATAACCATGCTATGACCATGTGAACTATTCCACCATGTCTTCATAATGATGATTTATTCTCACACTTAATATTTATATTCTTGGTTTAGTTACTCAAGGGAGCAGATCTCTTTACAAATATGACACAAAAAGTTGCATTTTGAAAGACAAAATGAAATGCAAATTAGAGTTTGAAAATTACCTCAAGCTTTATACATTCTAGAGAAATAAGGATCCTTTGAAAAAAAAAAGCTTAGCAAGGAAACCACCCAAATTTCAGGAAATGCTTCTTCTATTCCTTGACAAGACTTGTGTTATCAAGATTGATTGCTCTACAAGCAGCTATTGTCTTTAGTAATTTTATTGTAGAGTGAAAATAGGAGAGAGGTAAAGACTGAAAGAACATTTAAGCATGAAGCAACTGCTTGTCTGACAAAGTTATCAGCCCACTGATAACTTAACAGTAACACCTACATAGAAACAATGAATATCAGAGAAATGAGTTCTCAACTACTGTTGCACAGGGGCCAGTTTTATTATTAAATTTAGTGTACTGCTAGCACATAAACTATCCTGACTGTTCAATCACTCTAAATTTCTACTTGTTGTGCTACTATTTTCTTGTATTGCAGCAGTGCTTCCATCTATTGTATTAGATCTTATGCAAAACTGTATAGATGTTTGTGCATTGTTTTGTATGCATGGGTCAAGTTAAAAAAAACAAAAAAAGATAATGTAACAAAGAAGAGCCTGTCTTTCCGTGCACAGCAGTGAAATCAGCCTCTTTTTGTAAAACTGACCTATGCAATGTGTTTATGCATATGCTTTGGTGCAGCCTGAACGTGCCCCACAAGCTGTGAATGGTGACCAGTAATTTCAAGCAAGAGCTGATCAACCTGGCAGCTAAAGCAGAAATATCCAAGTAAATCTTAAGAAATAGAGTTTGGATTGTCTCTGAATGCTGATGTGCATTATGCCACTTTTAAAATAAACATAATGCCATCTCTGGGACTCTAAAACCACTGTGTTTTATAGCAGTTAGGAACATGGATCTAGATGAAATGTACTCAGTCACTGATTTCAGTCACCTGCTGTTGAAGGTAACAAAGTCATACAGTACTTTAATCGACTCCATCTTAAAGATAGTTATGTGTTTGATATCTTACTCCTGCCAGGAAACTAGTCAAGGACCTCACTCCTTTGCTGTTAAGAAACCTTCTACTTTCCTGTCTAAATTTATTCACGGCCATTTTTATACCCATTCATTCTAGTACCAGTAACTGTCTTTAGTTTAAATTGTGTTTCTGATATTTACCCTTCAATAATATAAGGGCAATCATGCCTTTAGCTTTTGTTTTGCTGAGATCAATAAGCCAATCTTTTTTAGTCTCTCTCATAAGGTAGCCGTTCTTTTTCACAGTGTTCCTAGAAACCTTTTTATACACCTGTTCCAGTTTGAATTTATCTTTCCTAGAGGTTTCTTACTAGAAGAAGTTTTCTTAACAGTAAAGGAGATAGATCAACTAGAACTGAACACAGTATTCTAGAGAAGGTTGCAGTAGTGCCTTGTTGAATTGTATTGGTGTTTCTTATCTGTATTGTAAACATTTCCCTGATACATGCTTATATGTACACTTCACGTCCACAATACATTGGTGACATCTTGTCATTCTGTGATTAATTTGTAATGAGCTAACCAGTCCTATGTCCCCAGCTAGATATAATCAGGGAATTGGAATGAATCATCTCACAGGACAAGAGCCCTACCCATACATGCTTGCATAAGATAGGCCTAAACAGCAGCAGGCTATCCAGGAAAAAGACTATCTTGTTCCTCTTGAACTCCTGAACCTGGCTGTGCTCTGAACCTCTAGCTTCAACCATCTTGGATATTCCTGCTTGCCCTGTCTCTGACCACTCCTATTCCCCTCTCTGTGAACCAAGACCTTGTAGACCTAGAGAGGCTTGTAAATGATCCTCAGAGCCGTCACCCAGAGTCTCATACTCCTTGAAAGGCCACTTAGGAAGAACAGGCCTGAGGGGAGATTCCAAACAAACCATAGTCCAACCTCAAGTCCCCAATGGCTGATCAGGCAGAAAAAAAATGTCAGGAACTCAATGGATTTAAGGACAGAAGAAGGCCTGCCAGTCAACTCCAGTGGTGCTGCAACCTCAACCAAGCAGCAGCCCATTTTGAGGTAGTGTCTTGCCCTCAAAGCAAGGTGGAGATCTCCCATTGTCTACAGTTCCCCCTTGACACTGGGCCCAGATGCCCACCTTATCAAGATCATGTGGCTGCTTTTTCTGCACAGTAGCTTCCTCATATTAAAGAAGGCCATGCACAGACTTCTACCACAGGAAATAACATGCTTTATTGGAGCAATGTACAAAAGCCCTGCAGTGAAAACCAAGAACAACAAAGCTACCAGACCAGGTGCCAAACCTTCTGAAATCTGTAAGGTTGGCAGAGGAACTGGCACTGAAACTCCACAAATATATTTCTTGAATTTGACAAAACAAAGAGATCTCTGGGAATCTGAGTAATGTCAACATTGTCACTATCTTCAAGAAAGAAGATAAGTCAGTGTGTGGGAACTATTCTCCCAGCTTCCTTTCCAGATTAGGGAAAATCCTTGCCCACATCTTTCTGAACCATCATTTAACTTTTTCTGAGGAAATCCTACTGGAATCTTGGTATAGTTTCAGACTATCCAATGGGGCAGTTGTCATGATCTGTGTTGCCTGCAACATCCAAAGAAAGTGTTAGGAACAACATCAGGATTTGTACATGGCCTTCATTGACCTCACTAAGGCCTTTGATTCCATCAATTGCAAAGCCATGTGGAAAGTAGTGGACACATTTAAATGTCCATAAAAATAAATCAAGGTCTTGAGACCTCTCTACATCTGCGACTGCTTTTTGTAGTAGATCAGAGACAGGTCCCATTTGTCATCTGAAATGAGGTCAAGCAAGGATGCATCACTGCCCCAATTCTGTTCTCCATTTTTTTGACAGTCATCCTGGTTCTCATTAAGGACCACCTTCCATCCATAATTGACATTGAATACTGAATGGAACACTGAATACTCTTCAATCTAGGACACTTTCACTTAAAGACCAAAGTACTCAAAATACATATCCTTGACTTTCAATATGCTAAGGACTGCAGCATCTTTGTGCTCACTGAGGAAAACCTCCAGACTGTGCTGGAAACCTTTGGAGAAGCCTACCAAACTTTGGGCCTCTCTCCCAACATCAAGAAGACTAAAGTGCTTTACCAGCCTGTCCCAGGGCATGAAACTAATCCCTCCATTTCCCTCCCCCCTCCACAAATTACCATTGAGGGAAAGATCCTGATGGTAGTTCCTTTAAATCAGTATCCACCTCTCTCAGAGAGTGAACACTAATGAAGAGATCCAGCACACGATCTGATGCACTAGTGTGTCTTTTGGGAAATAACTTTGGATTGTCTTTATTCATGGGAATCTCTGAAAAGACATCAAAGCCCAGGTCTACAATGTAGTCATCATCCCCACTCTCCTTTACAGATGTGAAACATTGGTTACCTACCATCATCATCTGAAGAACGTGGAGAAATATCACTAATTACGCCTCTTAAAAATTCTCTACATCAAATGGGAAGATTGCCATGCAAATGCCAACACTCCTGATGAAGCTCATGTTACAAACATTGAGTCAGTGATTCTCAAACACCAACTTCACTAGACCAGGCATTGTGTCATGATGCCTGACTCCTGACTCCTGAAACAAGTGGTCTGCTACTAGCTAAGTAATGTTTTGGGATATCCTGGTGGCCAGAGGACATGCTAAAAGGACACATTGAAGGTATAATTCAAGTAAATGGATGTTGATGTTAAGATCTGGAATGAGCTGCCTGCCAGTCAACTCCAATGGTGCTGCAACCTCAACCAAGCAGCAGCCCATTTTGAGGTAGTGTCTTGCCCTCAAAGCAGAGAAGAGAAAGCAAAGGAAGGGAAAGGAGAAGAATTCCAACCTTCCACCTATTCTCTCCTGTGAAAAGACCTACAACTTCTAAGGATGGATTTTCAGCTCAAAGATTGGACTTTTAAATCACTTCGGGACCCATCAATGAGCCATGGTAAAGATCATTCTTGAATCAAGGGATTTCTGTTGCTGGTGATGCTCTCATTTGTGTCTTGAAGTTATTGGTCTGAATCAGCTGCTGGACCTAACCATGACTTTGTCTTGATCCTTGTTACACTGAACTGAGAATGGCATCTGGCTTGACTTTGGCTTCCACTCCAATAAACCCTTGACTCGGTGCAATTGCCTTGGACTGGTCTATGCACCAGTCAACCTTACACTCATACACTCATGACATGCCTAGATTTTACTGAAAAATAGTAAAATCCAGGCAAATATTTCTTCTGACGGAGCTTATTGTTGCCTCTCTTTTAACCAGCTCCTATGACCCTTATCCCCTTTTTGTCCTCAATTCCTTTTTCTTTAGTTTAAGCAGTAATTTTCTATGTGGTATCCTAACAAACTCTTTCCTAAATTCTAGAGAGATTATTCTATTGCATTTCCTTTCTTTAGAAAATAAGTTATCTATCAAAGATACCAAACTATCATGAACTACTCCACTTTTATTAAATCATGTTGCATTATGCCGGAGCATTTACTCCAATATCTTTCATTCAAAGTTCTAGAGGCTTGGATATTTATTAGGTCAGATTAAAAACCTGTAGTTGTCTTTGTATCTTCTTTTTTACTACATTTGCTCCTCTTCAGCCATCTTGAACATGATAGATTAATTTAAAATCCATTTCTAGGCCTGCAATTTCACATGGCATTTCCATCAGAATTCTGGATGTGCAGGTCATTTAATTTTCCAACATGAAGTAATTGAACTCTGTACACTAGCTTCCACTGCCCATTACAGAACTGGCTAAATTTCATCATACAGGTGAAATCTTTGTTCAGCTCAAACCTTTCCTTTTAGAATTTAAGTGGTTAGGAAGATAGATCGGTAGAAAGAGGATAGGAAATGGCATCAAAGGGGCTTGTGTATCAAGAGATCATGGGCATGTGTAGATGAAACAGGGGCCCTAAATTGAAGCGGTGGATTTTAAAAAACACTGCTTCAATTTAGGGCTGATTAAACCCCTGTGTCATGCACACCCCCCGCTGACTTACCTACCTCTCTGGCAGGGAGGGGAGGGTGAGCTGCCAGTGAATGGAGAGGTCCCTGGACTGCAGGAGGGTGGTGCTTTCCTCTTCAGCAGCAGCACCCCCCTCCCCCAGGTGGCACCCACCTGCAGGCACCCAGCTCGAGAGGTCCTGGGGTGGCACCACAGCCATGGAGGGAAGCACCCGGCCCCCGTGCAGCTCAGGCAGGCAGGCAGGCTCCAGGAGGGAAAAAAAAAAGGAAATGGCTTGCTGCTTTTCTTGGGTGGAGCCTGCTTTCCTGCACTGCTGCCAGGCTGCCTCCTGAGCTTCCTGCAGAGCTGTGGAGCTGCACAGAGCCTAGTAGTGCTTTGCTCTACAGCTGTAGGGGCAGCAAACACCCCAAGTCATTTAAGGTGCATTATGCTGCCAGATTTTCTACAGAGGCTGGAATTAATGTGTAATACATGGCAGGTGTGCAAATGCTGACACCATTAAAGTGGTGCAAAAGTATTCAGCCCTCTTTAGTGCTATGCACACACGTCTCTCATTTTGTCTACATATGGCCCATGCCACTACCATTTTTTTCCCAACCACCTTGAAATGTTCCCTACAATTTGCAAACCTAAAGAGGCCTTGAAGAGATCTATAGTCTATCTTGAAAGAAAAAAAAAAATCTCCTATAACAGTGATAAAAATACTGTGTAATTTTAATTACTGTTAGGAGTTGCTTTTGCTTGCTGCAATACTTTCTCTATGAAAAATGTAAAAATTTGGTAATACCCAGATTCTCTCTATGGTCTTCTGTGATCTTGTGTTAAAACAATAACTCATTAGATGTAGATTTTCTGTCCAATATGAAGGACATACATTTAGAAGGAATTCAAGTGTCATTTAATCACAATCCCAGCACAGATTAAGGAATTGTGATTCTTGGATAATGAATAATAATAATAATAATAATCCTTTCTGTTTTTGAAAACCTCCAGAGAAGAAGCTTCCATGTCTTCCTTAGGCAACTTTTCTATTGTTCTGCTTTTTATAGTTAGGAAGCTTTTTTGTTTATTTTTGTTTTTTCTCCTGAGATTTGTTTTAAATCGCTTTGATATAGTTTAAACTCTATTGCCTTGTGCCCTGACCTCTTGAAATACAAGATTTTTTTTAAACTTTGAAATGATAAATCATTCTGCTGACCACAGAAATAATTTTCTTATCCCTTTACCGATTAAGTGGTTATGCAATATTGGCAAATCCACAAATAAACCTTATGTAATAGGAGCAGAGTTTTTCAGTTCTGTGAATGCCAGGGGAGCTGGTCAGCTTTTTAAGGCTTTTAATTTGTCAGTGGACATTCCACCCCCTCCACTGAATGTGTACTCATTTTTTAAACAACTCCTATTGAAACAGCTAGCATGCCTTTGTGTTTGGTTCCCTACTGGGAAATTTAAGTGTATTATAATTCATTTGTAAATCTATCAGTTTTTGCTCAAAGTTTTTAGCATGAATCAGCATGTCAGCTAAGTATAAGAGACAATTTGAAAGAGCCATGCCATGTAATAACCTCCCCATCAGACTTTCAGATGTGATTGGATGATTGGACACATTGAAAGTCATCACTTGACATTGTTCCATGCCTCATGTGAACACAATTTCCGCCTCTCATTTGTATCCAGAGAATTAACTGGTTGCTTGAACACCCTGAGTGGCAGCCATGCACCAGACAGCATCAGTGGCTGTGCTACCCCCTAGTACAGTAAAGGTAGTTTTGGAAGTAAATAAGAGACTTCAACTAAGGCAATCTGGCTAATGGTTATACCATTGAGGGAAAACAGGGACATAGAGCTGGGTCAAAGTGTGGTAGTCATATACTAAATGCAGAAAGACATTCAGAAACAGAGTCCACAACACAGTCCAGGGTCAGGAACTGGGGATCAGATGCTGAGTACTGAGGGAAATCCACAGGGCAAAGTCCAAAAGCAGAGCTGAACCAGGGTGAGAGGCCAGGGAACAGATCCACAGGGAAGTCCAAAGCTAAAGTCCAGAAATAAGCCAAAAAGACCAGGAAATCTACATTTTTCCACAGTCAAAATGAATCTCTCTCTCTCTCTCTCTCTCTCTCTTTCTCTCTCTCTCTCTCTCTCTCTCTCTCTCTCTCTCTGTGTGTGTGTGTGTGTGTGTGTATGTGTATTAGTGGTGTTTCAATTTAATCACAGAAAAAAGTGGATTTGGGGTTACTTTTTAAACCCCAAAACTGGGGATTTACTTTTTTTATCAGAGAAAACCAGCATCCATGCTGATCAGAGTCCCTAACACAGTACAGCTGCTGCTTTTTTTGTCCCCTACCCAGGGTCAGCACCTGAGACTGGTGTCTCAGTTGTTATCCCCCATCCTCTTTAGTTATGCTACCATTTGTATCCATTTTCATTTACAACACCCATTTTTAAGATTCAGCATGAATCTACTATAGTATATGGGGTAACAGATATTGTACTTGTTGATAAGAATCCTTTAAAAAATTGTATTTTTATTTTTATAGCCTTAGAGGTGTGTCCCCAAGATTTACTTGTATGCTGAACAAGTGAATTGTTTTGTTACATCATGAAAACAAGTCCTGATTTCTAACTAGAGATTCTTACAGACTGTTCTGTTGTGCCTCTAAATATACCATACTGCAACAGAAAAATCCAATAGAAATTCCAGGTACTCACCTTCACCTTCTTCTTTTATATACCAACAGTTATTAAATTCACCAGTTCTGATTTTGCAATATATATATATATATATATAGTTGCAAAAATATATATATGGATGCCTTTACACATGCTCTGACATGTTCTAATTAGAACATGCCAGAGCAGACTTGATTAATCAATTAATAGAGTCTGTTGGAATGTTCTAATTAGAACACTCCAGTGGGTTGCAGCGCCTCATGTATTTAGTATCCTGCATTTCAAAATGATGGTGGGGGTACTTTAACTATAAAGCGTATTGAATGAGCTTTAGTTGAAGCACCCTTGCCACCATTTCAAAATGTGGGACACTGAATACATGAGACATGGTGGTGTTTTCATTAGAGCTGCTGCTGAAAACCACTCTAATTAAAACATCTCCCTCCACCACAACCAACCTGGAGCATGTGTATAGACACCATATGTTTCTTTTTCTTGTCAGAAAATTTCAGGAAATAATTGAAAGTGACTGAAATATCATATACATAAAATCCTAAGAAATTAGAATTACCTAAAGCTTTGGGGCTCAGAGTAGGTCTCAATAGCTCCTCCTTTTTCTCTCTGGTGAAAACCTACCATAGTATGTTGCTGGGGTGTAGGTTGTAGCCGTGTTGGTCTAAGGACATAGGCAGACAAGGTTCTTTACTTTTCATTCCATCCAGGAAGAGCACACACGAACTGCTGAAACTTCCTTAGCCTGACGAAGGGTTTTTGAACTCGAAAGCTTGCTTAATAATTATTCTCCAACTATTTGGGTTGGTCTAATAAAAGATATCAAATTCATCCAAGGAACCTTGTCTACCATAGTATGTAGCTTTTATTATCGTATCTGCCTCTGCTTACAGGGCAACTTATTTGTTGTGAACCAATTGCTTATCTGTCTCTTCCCCCAGCCCCTCAACCATATCATAATAGGAAGTTTTTAGACTGAATTTATCTGTCATCTCTGTAAGCTTTATTGCAGAACCCTCACACATATTAAATCTACACTAATGATTAGCTCATCCATTGTCTCAATTATCCCAATTACTTATTTAGATACCAAATATTCAATTTTTACATCCAATTTTTCCTATGTCTGAATGTCTTCCTCAGTCACTGTTTATTTTTTAGACATATTCATGCAATCATAGAATCATAGAAAATTATGGTTGGAAGGGACGTTATCTAGTCCACCCCATGCTCAAAGCAGGACCATCGCCAGATATCACATTCTAGCCAAGTCTTTGGCTACCCAGGTCTTAAAAACCTCTAAGGATGAAGATTCCACAACCTCTGGGTAGCCTGTTCCAGTTCTTTATTATCCTCCTGGTTGGGGTTTGTGGACAACAATATCAAAAGTCTTGCTAAAATCACTGTATATTACATCCACTGGTCTCCCAGCATCCATGGAGCCAGTCATCTCATCATAGAAGGCAATCAGGTTGGTCAGGTTGTTCCTAATCAACTTTTTCTCCTGCAAGTGCTAGAAATGGATGCTTTGAGGGCTATGATTTTTCCATGGGCTGAGGTGAGGCTGACTCATCTGTAGTTCCCTGGATCCTCCTTCTTCACTGTCTTATATTAGCTCTTTTCCAATTGTCTGGGACTTCCCCTGATTGCCATGAGTTTTCAAAGATAATGTCCAGAAGCTCTGCAATTATATCAGCCAACTCCCTCAGCACCCTTGAGTGCATAGCTTTTGGACCCATAGACTTGTATACATCTTGCTTTTATAAATAGATCTTTATCCAGTATTTCACTACTGTTAGCTACTTGCCTTCTCCCCTGACTGTGCTTCCAGGTATAATACTCTGGAAACTGACCTTACCTGTGAAGACTGAGATGAAAAGACATTGAGTATTCCAGCCTTTTCCACATCATCTGTCACTAGGTTGCCTCCCCATTCAGTAAGTGACCCACAAATTCTCTGATCTTCCTCTTGTTGCTAGCTTACTTGTAGAAACTCTTCTTGTTACCCTTCATGTCCCTTGATAGCAGCAACTCCAATTGCACTTTGGCCTTCCTGATTTCATCCTTGCTTGCCTGAGCAATGCTTGTATACACCTTCCTAGTCATTTGTCCTCCCTGTACCATCAGTAAGGTTTGTTTAAAGTACATCCAATTCTCCTGGACTTCTTTACTCAAATTGGCCTCCCAGGGGATACAACCCATCAGTTCTCTGAGTGAATTGAAGTCTGCTTTTCTGAAGTCTATGGTCTATTCTCTGCTGTTCTCCTTCCTTCCTTTGAATCCTGAACTCAATCATCTCATGGTCACTTTTGCCCAAGTTACCATCCACTTCTACATTCCCCATTAATTCTTCCCTGTTTCAGAGTAGAAGGTCAAGAAAAGCATGGCCCCAGGGCTTGCCCATCCTATCCTGTGGAACCTGTGGCCTCATGTGGGCCCCACAGTCAAGGGGCCGCGTGGAGACAGGCAGAGAGTTCACAGCCCTGCCTACATTTGATGGTGACTGCCATGTTTGTGGTGTGGCCTGCCCAGCTGCCCAGCAGGTTGGATGTTTGTTTAATTGTTCCAGCAGGAAACTTGGGCTGCCACCCCTCCTCTGGTGTCCAGTGTACTAGGACATTCATTTACTGGCATATGTGTGTTGTGGGATGGGAAAGGGGGCCCTGCACAGTCTGATTTGCCCTGGGCCCTGCACCCTGCTACAGTTGCCTCTGTCAATGGATTAGGAGGCCCCAAAACTATATCTTGCAGAGGGCTCCAAAAATTCTGAGCCAGCCCCAAGTTTGCCCCGCCAACACTTGCACCTGGAAGTTCCCCCCAGCACTCCCCAAAAACTTCCTGGATTGCCATGCACTGCTTTATTGCACTGCCACCAAATGTCAGGGTGATTGAAGTCCCCCATGAAATCCAGGGCCTGTGATCTGGAAACTTCTAATGGTTGTTTAAAGAAAGCCTCATATACCGCACCTATTCATTAGTCCAATTTTGGAACAGGAGCTTTTCCAGGCTTCCTAATATTTTTCATCTAATAACCATTATGTTTGATCATGTGCTCATATTCCTGGGTACTGCACTGATCCCATTATGGATTCAGTAGTCGAGCTCCCGTTTTTATTGCTAAACAGCAACTGGGCCATTAATTTGTTTTCACTTTAATTCTCCTCTACCCACACAGTTTCCTAAACCAGATGTCAGGCTTTCATTTGACATTTCTCTCATTCTTCTCTGACCTAAATTATGTGCGCCACAAGAAGGAACGTTGTAAATTTGGTAGCAGTGTCCACCCTGAAAAATCTTGCTTGTCTCCCCTTCTTTTTTATAGCCAGTATCTTTTTTTCTTTTACAAAACCATTGGATCCATTTTTCCCATTAGAATGCCATGTATCATATGGCATATATTAGACACAGAACTGTCAGAGATGTACCAATGTAGCTGGGTGCCCAGGGCAGAATCTACACAAAGGGGTGACCACTGAATTGCTAGTGAGAGATCAGTTAGCCAATCTCCCTACCTCAACCCACTACTTGCAGTTATGTCTTGTCTTAACGAGACTTCTTGCTGAATCCACATCTAGGCAGCTGAATTTCCATATTCTTTGTAACCATTTGAATTCCTTCTCAAGATATTTTTTTTTCAGATCCTTCAGGGTACATAAAAGTGTTATATTTAGATTGACTTAACCAGGCATTCACAGGCCTTATATCACCCAAAAATGACCTGCCTGATCTAAGTTATGTCACCTCAGGAGGTGAACTAAAATGAGTTAACGAGGTCTAGTGAATAACTGTATGCTTTCACAGCACAGCCCTAGGCCTGAAAAAGCCGAGCCACTTGCCCCAGCCCCAGGGGGTGTAGTGTTCTTAACTTCCAACCCTGACTGGGTTATTTTTAGCCTCCCACACCCTCTCACCCCAGACCAGGCAACTCTCTCCTTCCTCCCACAGGTAAACAACCCCCCATGAGGTGCAAAGGTCTCCCCCGCCTCCCAATCCTGCTAGTCTCTCCCTGTCTAGTTACTTATCTCAGGCTCCCCGCACCACTCCTAGTAACAGTGAATGCCTGCACATGCCACTCCCAGGCTTAAAGTAATCTAGCTAAACCTAAATCAGGTACTGTTATGCTTGTTCATACACTTAGTCTCTGCTGTGGTTTCTGTTAGTGAGTTCCTTGAAGCTTTCTATACCTTTCTGGGTTCATGGAAAACTTGTGGTCTATTGTAGTTTGCTGGTTATCTCATTAATCTATCTCACCATTTCAGGCTGAGATTGTTGAAGCTGAGCTTCACAGAACAGTTAAGTGCTTTGTAGTTGCTGCCCCAACAGGGCTCCTTTCAACCTTTTGTGGGAAATCTCTAGATAATACTTTAATGGCATTTGAGCATTCCACTCTTGCTATAGATCTTGCTTTTGGTCTTAATGTGTCATGACCTTGCTTAGATCTTTTTTTCATTTCCTTTTGGATAATTATTATTTCTGAACATGCCTCCATCTTGCTTCATTTGAAATACCCACTCATAACTTGTCTTCTTGTAGATTGCCTCTTGCTCATAACTTCAGTATATCCCTTTTGACCCACCTAGAATATGGAGTCTTGAAGGTTGTTTCCTTAAAGGGGGGTAAACTGATGATAGAGACAGGTGTTTCTTTGATGCAATCCTTTTTATTTATAAAGCCTATTTCTCAGACCATAAAAGGAACCAAGCAACAAAGAATGTTTCTTTGCTCACAATTGTAGAATTATTTCCAGCCTGCAGTTTATCCAAAAGCACTCTCAGCTTTTTCTCACATTTGTTAAATAAACACACATCTGTAGCTGCCTACTGTCTGTTTCTAAAGTGCTTTTAGCACTTCTTTCTTTCACTCATATAGATTTATCTAACAATACCCATTCATCCTCCTGTGAAATCCTTCTACCCTTCTAGCTCAGATTCCTGACTGGGAACCACATCATTTCAGTTCTCTTCTACAAAGGAGCTTCATATTTTTTTTTTTACATGTATCTATAATGAAGGGTGGGGGGGGGGGGCGGTATACTCAGCAGCTTTAACAAATGTTTTATTCAGTCACCAGTATAACCATTTAAAGGGGCTTGGGAACACAGATAATTTTCCAGACTTGTTGAGATTATGAATACAATTCTGAGATAGGCTGAGGTTTATTTACACTACCCACATACCAAACAGGACTGGCACTGCCAACCAAAAGCATGCTTTAGGCATGCTTCTTTGTGAGCACTCATAGCTACTCTGAACTGGCTACTCTTGTCAGATTTAAGTTTGCAGTGCACTGTGAAAGAGCATGTTGGCTAGACATGCTTTCTGATAGATTTCCCAGGCTTGGCCTAAAGGCATTGTAGACATGGCCTAAAAGTAGTGTCAACAATTCTCTAAAATACCACTTCAGTATTGATTCAAGATAAAATGATTTGGATGGCAACCTCAGAAAAAAAAAAACATATCCTGAAGCAATATATTAATTTAAGGTCACTGAGATAGTCTGCTCTTTCTTAAAATATCTAGAGATAATTATATAGCTCATTTTTTCTCTCTACATTTGAAAGCACAGAAAAGAAGTTGTAAACCTGATTAGCCATATCAATGTAACATCAAGCTGAATGTTTTATACAGAAGCAGAAGGAAAGGAAAAAGCTGCACAGAAAAGACCTGGGGAAAGTAAAGAGAAAAATATAAAAGAAATAAGTTTAAAATAATTTAAAATAATGGATTTTGACAACAAAAGCTTCAAATAATTCAGTGCCACTAGGATTTTGCCAGAGGAAAGTTAGGTGCTAAGAAAATTTAGAAGCTTGAAGAATTAGAAAGACTTTATTTTCAATTCAGTGGTACTTAAATGTTGTATTTAGGCACCTAGAGAAGTATTTAAGTGGGAAGATTCAATTTGTGAGTCTAACCCTTTAATATAGCTGGTGGCTTTAAAAAGTAGAAATCTATGAACAACTAGTGAGTTGAGAGCATTAGGGTTAGATTATTTTTTATTGATCTGTTTTAATTGTTGGAATGATAAAACATTGTAGATAAGCTAAAAGGGGCGTATCTTGAGTTACCTAACCAAAATGTTTTGACAACTTGAGACCTACCATATTTATGTAAAAAATCATTAATACCCTTCCTCCCCCTCTCCCCCTTACTCCCCAGAAATAAGCAAAGAGTTTATGGAATGCATCTCTTCTTAACTTTTGTGTAGAAAACGTTTTAGTGTAGAATTCATTTAAATAAGGCACTAAGGACCAGATACTTAAGTGGTATAGATATAGATTGACAAAGTTGCATTGGTTAGATGGTGCAACCCTGCTGAGATTCTGACCCTTACTATTAATTAAGTCTAAATTTGATTAAAAGGTGACCAAAAATGACCAAAAAAATTTATAAAAGTATATGTGGCTTTCACATCAGTCTTGAGAAACCAGGAAGTCTGAAAGTTTTGGTTTTTAATTGGTTCTTTCCCCAGAAATGATAAAATGGATTACTGTCAGCTTTGAAAGTGCTTGTACTTTCCATATGAATACTTACGTGTAAGTAGGCTGACTACAGAGACATTATTTAACAAAAACACTGAACAATAGTATAACTTTTGGTGTTGGGTTTAAATGTATTCCATTCTGTAAAATTGTTATATTCAGACTTAAAAACATAAAAGTAACATTTTCAGATTCATTAGTAAAATATTAAATTTATATTTAATACACTGATTTTTGGGGGGGAGAAAAAATTGAATCAGCCCCATCTTTCTGGCAAGAGAACGATTTATAAAGCAGTTCTTATTCTTTCTTTAGCCAAAGAATATTTAATTCAAAGAAATCACTTTAGTAGAAGAGACTGAGATTAATGCCAGCATAGGCATTAATCTATCCATGGGGACTTTAATTTGAGAGATGGCAAAACTACATTCCAGCCCTTGCATTATATAGGGCATAAAATAGTTAGAACCAACGTCCTCTTCTGTGCCCCTGACAAGAGTAAAAAGAGACCTCCTCCTCTGGTTTGTGAATGTGACGAGCTACCTGGCAGAACCCAGGGGTTTTGAAAGGACAAAAGATGATTGGAGGACTTGGGATTCCCTTTCCTCACCAATCAGGCCCCACTCTGTGTCCCCTGATTGGCCCTTTGGGTCACCTGGAAGGGGATAAAAGGGGCAGCACAGCTGACTCCAAAGAGACCAGCGAGGGACCACAAGGAAGGAGCTTCAAAAAGCTGGCAAGAGCTGGGCCAGCGGGGTGGGAGCAGTTGCCACAGAACAGGCTGAACTAGTGGTACCTGCAGGCAGCAGTTGAACCCTCAGTAGTGCAGCGTGCAGCCAGCAGGAGAGGCTCCCCCAGCTCCAGCAAGGATCTCAGCAGCGACCTGAGAGGTTCCCAGCTTTGCTTCCAGCTCCTCCAATAAGAGGCCAGGCAGCTCAATGTGAGGCTGGGGCTCTGGGAAGGTCAAGACCCACAGCAGTTTAGAGTAGTATTACCAGTGGTGGCTGTGTAGCAGTGTTTCTGCTAACCATGTGGGAGGTCTGAGTTCATCTCCCACTTGGGGTGAGTGAGCTAACAAGGAACAAGTCTCCTTGCAGTGGAAAGGGGTCATTGTGTTTTCCCTCTTTGTCCCCCCTCCAGGTACCTAGGCCCTATATTTCCTTGTCATTTGACATTTTGTATTTTGTGCCTTTTTATATTTCACCAACCAGTATTGTTTACTCTGCTGTTTGTGTTTTATATTTGTTAACTCTGCCTTTTGTCAATGATTGTAGGTGTCTAACCTTTGTTGAATCCTGCTCCCTTGGGGCATTGTAGTGTTTCCTATACCCCCTGATTTATGCCTGTTATGATCCCAGTACTGTTCTTTCATTAAAGGTATATATGGTTAAGGCCCCATTGATGGTCTGGCTCTGCTCTATAGAGGGAGGAGAGTCCCTACACCTCCCACAGTGCTTGTGCACCTGCTTTAATCCCTTCAATTGGAGAGGGGGTACCTCTTGGAGTACCACCTGGGTTACATGAACATTACCTACGTTCCATTATGAATCCAGTTTTACATATCAAAATATTTATTTTAGACAATGAATATATAAAGCATTTTGATGTTTCCAAAATTCTGCTCCCCAAGGTTTTTTTGTTTGTTTCTTTCTTTCTTTCTTTGATGGGGTGGGGGGTTGCAAATGCAACCAATCATCTCTGACACCGTCAGGGATGATTTGCCACAAAAAATAAATAAATAAATAAAAACAAAAGTTTTGGGCAAACCAAGTCTCTGAGCTCTAATGTGAAGGACATATTATATTTATGTTCGATATCCAAGATCTGCTGGATTACCCTGGGAAATATTTAATCAAAATCCAACGGAGCTTCAATCAAATTGTAGTTTTTAGCTGGTGGAAATAAAGGAATCCTGTTCTGATTAACTTTGCAAACCCCAGTGTGTCCCAGCACCAATGATAAAATATTATGGTCATAGGACTACAGATCAGAGGAAAATAAAGAAAAAGAGTCAAACTGAATTTTTTTCATATACCAGCCAGGTACATTTTTTACTATTTCTTCGTTTAGGCTGGCTTTTTGACTTTCACACACTAGTGCTTTTGCTTTGCTTCAAAAGAGATTGTTCATTGGTGATTCAGCACTGCAATAACCATTGTATGTAATGGCAATCAGAATTAATGAGTCCTAAAGTGCATTCTGATTCCAATTCCATTTTTTTTTAAATTTAATCTTGTCATGTGAGACCTCATCCTTTACAGAAACAGCTGGACAACCTATACTTCCTTAGGCTCATCTGCCCAGCTAAAGGCACCCACTCTAGGTAGCCATGGAAATATCACTCATATTGTTTTTATTGTTGTTTTGTTAAAGCATTACCATTTATAATAGATTTCAATAAGGTTCTGCTGTATCATATTGACATTTTTAT
Organism: Alligator mississippiensis; assembly: GCF_030867095.1. NCBI lineage: Eukaryota > Metazoa > Chordata > Crocodylia > Alligatoridae > Alligator > Alligator mississippiensis. The sequence continues at coordinate 333,722,869 of NC_081824.1, read as the reverse complement.
AGCTGCTCTGTGCTGCAGCATACACCAAACCTCAGAAGTGCTAGTAGCACATCAGGTGTATCAAAATACAGAGGTAAATACATGTCTAATGGTTCAACTGCTAGGTCCAGTAGAATTATGAGCAGTGGGTACGAATAACAAGTCAAATACTAAGTTGAAAAAAAGTGGATGTAAGCCCAAAGTACAGAAAATGTTATTAAGACCTTAGTTATTCTTTGTACCCCTCTGTTATTCATGAAACTGCTCAGAGATTGAATGAGTAGTAAATTACCCTTGCCTCATTTGTTGAAGAAAATGAAAGTCATGTAGTGAATGTTGTAGGGAACTTCAAGAAGACAAGGATGATCTTGTGGTTAAGATCATAATATTACTGATATGGAAAACCAAATTATCTCTCTGTCTCTGCCAGAAAAGTTCTATGCAAGTATCCAGTGCTGGACAAATCACTTTTAAGTCACTAAGGATGCCTTTCTTATAATTTTTTGATGCCCAACTTCATAGTCATGGTCTGAACTGTAGAAGACTTTAATGCTTAAAGCAATTGAAATAATGGGTACCACATTTAGATCAGATATTAGGTACTCTGAAAATCAGGTCCCAATTGTCTAATATTTGACACCTAAAACTAGCGGGCATTTTTTACTTAAATCTCTGTGACTCTGTTCCCCTTCTGTAAAATTGAAATCAGACTCCTTAACAAAAGCCCATGAGTAAATTAATAATTCTTTCTTCAATGCAGGTTTTGAATAATGTTCAGGAAATGAGGCCTCAGGCACACATTGAACATTCAGAAGAAAGCCCATTAAGTGAACATTATCCTTCTTGTGAATGAAGTAAGACAGGGATCCTGAGAGAAAAATAGTGTGTGATTATACAATTATGAGCTGTATCATAATGCAGATATTCAAGGGATGTGAATTATTCCTATTCATCTTTCCTAAAGTTTGAGTGCTTCACTTTAAAATTATAATATTAGGCTTTTAAGATAGTTATTTTATGTATAACAAACAGGTGGCAAATATAATTACAATTCATGGATAAGTGAGTAAAGGTAATATAAAGGGTCATGATTTCCAAATATTCTACCTAGTGTAAGTGAAGCAGAGTGTGCCCACACATGCAGGCATGTGCACTTGCAACAGCTCAAATAGCAGTGGCACAAATTTGTGCCAGAGATTTGTGCCTCAACACACGTGCCTGAACATGCACTTTGGTGTGGGGCAAATTATGCCACTTGGGCAAACTGCCCCTGTCTGGTTCCTCCCAGATCTGGGAGGGACTTGGGGGGGGAGGGGGGAGTTGTGGCAGGGAGGTATGTGGTGGGATTGTGGGGCTTGTATGGGGTTTTGGGGGATTTGGAGTCTGTATGTAGATTTGGGGGGGGGTTTGGGTGTGGGATTAGTGGGTGGGGAGTTTGTGGGGGTGGTTTGTGGGGGTGGGGTTTTTGGTGGGGGTGTGGAGTTTGTGGGTGGATTGTGGGGGGGTTGTGGGTGTGGTGGGACTGTGCAGAAAGTGTGAGTCTGCCCCCCACATGGTGTACAGCCCCCCCTCCCCAGGGCAGCAGAGCCGTCCAGCAGTGTGTAGCACTGCCTGTGACATGGGGGCTCTATGTGGGACATGGTGCCAGCCTGGCCCACTGGTACACACCTTCAGGCAGGACCAGACCAGCTCTTGCTGCCACTTGGGGCTCCTGGCATCACAGGCAGGAGCCATGTGACATTGAGCCAGGCCAGCTCCTGATTCCATTGAGCCAGCCTGGCCCAATGGTTCACAAGGCACATGAAGGCAGAAGCTGGCCCAGCTCGATGATGCATGGATTCTGCCTGCAGTGATGGGAGCCCCAAGTAGCAACAAGAGCTGGTTTGGTGTTGCTTAAAGGCACACACCAGTGAGCCAGTTTGGTGCGATGCACCGCACAGAGCCACCGGGTATCAAGCAGTGCCGTGCACCACCGAGAAGCTCTGCCAGCAGTGGGCCATGAGCTCCCCAATGGACCCACCTCTCCCTCACAGTCCCCCGCCACACCCAGTCTCCCCTCCCCCAGTCTTCCTCACCCATGCACAGCCCCCTCCCCCCCCATCCGTAGTCTCCCTCTCCTACTTCCATGTCCCTGCTTACCTGGGACAAAACCTGGGTCTGGGCCACTGGTGCAACCTTTCCCCACTTCTGTTTGCCCCAGCACACTGAGACTGTGCTGGAGCAACAGGGGCATGCAGAAAGCATAGAGAGGCTCCAGCCATGTGCTAGAGAATCTCTTTGGGGGGGCCCAGCCTCCAGTTGCTTCAAGGCATGCCCTGTTCCACTTTTTTTGCCCTGTAATTTTTTTGTTTTTGTTTTTGATACAGGGATTTCTCAGTATCAAACTTAGAGTCTGTGCTGGAAATATACAACACAGGGAACAGGGTTTTTTTTAATTCCTAGTATGCCTCCTACATCATCTCAAACTGGTTTGAGATCCTGCTACAGGCACATGCTTGTTCATCTGGACATGGCTGCAGATATTAGTTTTCAAACCAGTCAATAGTTTGGAAATTACAAGGTGATATTTGTTTCCTTTTTTATTTTAAATTTTAAATTTGTGGTACCCAAGATGGATGAATTATCTTTCATGTGTGCAAACAGAGAATACAGGCTGGGGTTGTAAGAGACCCCTTTTCCTAGACTTTCAAAATAGAACAACAGCAGAATACTATAAGCATTCAGCTAGCACTCATTCAGTATTCTTTTATTTACCAGTTATGAGCATGAACTGTTTCAAGGAAAGAACTAGTTCAATAAGACCAGAGCCAGCAGCATTTGTTTCTGAAAGGTGTTCAGTCCAGATCACACATACATTAAAAACCATCTATCACTAATTTATTTGAAGATTTCCTAACTAGTGGCATGGGTATGTGGACAACTTAACATGATTTAACTGCCTCTTTCATATTTTAATCACCCAGCACCAGAATTAACCTACCCCTCTTTCAGGGAGGGATAGTTTCCATTTGCTGCAGTAGACAAACTACCACAGAGTAGCTGACACACTGTAAATCTCCTTGGTTATCACACAATATCATGTTCACTTGTCCATGCCCTAAACCTTTCAGAATGCTTGGTCCATATCTCTGTAAATTACCTATCAGAGTATGATCCTTGATGCAAAGTCCATTAAAATCATTCCACTAACTTCTGCAAGCTTTAGTTCAAGCTATATAGGAGTAATGTAGGCTTAGAATAACTAACGAACAAGTGCAGAGATGCAAGTCATGAATTTCAAAGCACTAGAGAGAATGGAGCTTCCTACTGGAATCTATTAAGGACCAGAGATAAAAGAAGCTCAGAACTGCTTCAGCAGTCAAAAGGAAAATAAGAGCAAGTGCTCTTGCTATGTAATGGGTAGAAACTAGTGACTAAGGTAGGAATTATTTAAACCTCAGTTATGTGGCAGTTTGGGGATATTTGGATAAAAGTTCAAAGACCATGTTTTGGTTTATGTTTAGGAATGAACGATGCATGCCCCCGGAGGCTGGGGGGCCATGGCTGCGCTGGCAATGGTGACAGTGTGGTGGCGGGAGTGCTGCAGCAGTAAGCACAGAGTTCTTGCAGATGCTACTGGTGCTGTTGGTGGCAGGGGGGTGGCGAGCCCGACCAGGTATTGGCAACCACCCACAGGCACCACCAGTAGCATCGGCAGTGGCCAGCGGCAATTGCAGAACACCCAAGGATGCCACTGGTGGTATTTGGGGGTGCACCACCATGCTCAGGGTGCACCACCATGTGCATCCTCTACACATGGCCCCTGTGTTTAGGGTAATGATCCTTACCCCTCTGATATAAAAAAAAGAAAAAAATACTGTTAGTCAGGCTTCTCAGGGCCTCCTGCCTGGGGCTGCAGGAGTAGCCTGGGATAAGGTGAGGGCTAGGGAAGAACAGGAAAGGTTTAGATCTGTATTTCTTTTTGGGATTAGTAGGACTCATGGAATTATATTTAAAACACTGGTAGGTGAATCAGTCCATAGTATTAATAAGTAGGATAGAACCTGGGCACCTCCCTCCTGCCCCAGGGTTGAACAATAAATGGATCATGCTTTGCAGTGAGTCAGTACCTCTCACTTCAATGGTGTTTTGGCAGTGACTGGTCTCTTTGCTGGGTTTAGTAATAGGATTTGGGGGCTGTTCCAGTTAATTCACAGTCATGCTTCTCAAGGACTCCTTCCTGGGGTTACTGCATAGCCCAAGCTAGGTTTAGGATCAGGATTAGAGAATCAGAAAGGTTTAGAGCTGTCTTCCTTCTTTGAATGAGTACTAATCCTGGAGTTAGATTTAGGGCACACATCGGTAGGGCCATCCATACTAACAGGAAACAGGACGGAACCTAGGGTTCAGCCTGGGATGGTTCCCATTAGAGGAGTCAGACTTGGGAGTGGAATTGTTCTTATTACGCCAGGGTTTTGGCAGCTAGGGAGTTGGGGTTAGCAAGGGTTTTTGCAGGCTTTGTAAAGCAGTTCCTGTAGCCTTGCTTCTGGAAGTCTCCTTCCTGGTGCAGCTGAAGTTGAATTGTGCAAGAATGATATGGACCACACTGACCACAAGAACAATCCAATACAATTGGGTAGCAAGAACCTGAATAAAATTAATAATAATGAAGATAAGGGTTTTATTTTCCAGTGGGAACATACCTCGTGTGGTGAGGGCTGTCATGCAAGCCTGAAATACTACATATCTCTCTATGAATACTTTCCAAGTCACGTAACAGGCAATCACAACCCTGTTAACTACAATCAGAGGGGGAGCAGGACTTTGCAAGGTTCTCCATCTTGGGAGAAAAGTGCAGGGTTCTCCACCTTGGGAGGAAAAACCCGCAGCATGCTTATAGGCTTGGCAGTGCTACACTGGCTAGCACTTTGGATGAAAGGGACTTTGGGGTCATGATTGACCAGAAGATGAACACGAGCCTTCAATGTGATGCTGCAGCCAGTAAAGCAAGCAAAACTCCTCTATGAATGTTTCAGGCTGGACATAAGGAAGAACTTCTTTCCTGTCCAAGCCCCAAGGTTTGGAATAGACTGCTGCACCTACTTGAACACCTTCAAGAAACATTTGGATGTTTATCTTGCGGGGATCCTATGACCCCTGCTGACTTCATGCCCTTTGGGCAGGGGGCTGGACTCGATGATCTTCTGAGGTCCTTTCCAGACCTAATGTCTATGAAAATTTATCTATGAAATTTTGTAGCCCTCAGGGGCAGACTGCTGCAACAGCTACCCCCAACAAGATGGTTAACCCTTTGTGTGTTGGTTTCCTTTTCTTTCTTTAAGCTTGTGACCAGATTGTAGGATCCTAGCTCAACCTGTTTTGAAGTAATGTTAAAACATTGATCTTATAGAAACCTATATTGTAACTTTGCAATCCCCCTGGAGGAAAGGGCAGTATCTAATTACTCTGTTAGAGAGGTAGGGTTCTTGATTTGCTGCTTCAGGAATCTCAGTCATATCTTCTCCCACTCTTGCTGGGAGCAGCATTTAGTTACTGTGTTAAAATAGATTAACTTATTCCTATCTGTCTGGGCAATTACTGGGGCTACCAAATAGAGTGGATAGACACAGGGCTCCTCTCTCTCCCTTCACTCTGCCCAGTCACCACATTTGTTTCTCTATGGCTTGTACATCTCTTCCTAGCTCAAGAGAAAATCTGAGGAAGCTGAGCAAGGATGGTAGTGATGAAGGAATATTGCTTTGCATGGTGAAGGCTAGAAGACCACACATATATTGCTCCTCAAAATTAAGTCAAAGTATAAACGTTCTCATATTTATTGTTAACCACCTGCAGAAAAACATGGATTAAAACAACAAAATCAATAACAACAAAATCAAAATAAGAGTAATGCAGAGTGATTAAGGGTCTTCTGCCTTTGATGGTTCATCATTTTTGTTCCCTGTACATACTTAGCGCTGCCAACTCTTCTCCTCCCCTTATCTTCCGTAAGTCTTGTCAAGGCATAGCAAGCAGTTTCCACACTCTGAGCAGCAGCAGCATAAAGTCTGTTATAGCCACGACACACACATTATTATGAAATGGAGAGCAAATTTGGATGACTGATACTCAGTTAGAAACATGTGTCTATTCCTTTTAAAGATGTATCTATTATCATTTTGTGCTGCTGAGTGAATCTCCCCTATGAGAGGTTAAAAAGATTTAAATCAGGAAACTTTAAACAAATCCTGAACCAAGAGTAACCTTTCTATTTACCACTCTTAAAAATAATTTTATTCATGTTTCCACATGTTTGCCTAGCCAAAGGACAAGAGAAAAAGACATAACATTGAAACCTTGCTACCACTAATAGATCATAAAAGACACAGGAATAAATTGTGTTCCTGTTAAGATGTTATTTAGGTTGGAATTTTGAATATATCACCAACATATTTTAGCAATTTCCTTTAAATATCATAAACAGTTTTGCTGATAGTCATGAAGACAGTGAAATGAAGAAGATATACTTGCATTCTAGCCAATATTGGAATAAAAAAAACTATACATAAATTACATTTTAAAGGTTAATGCTGTACTTTGAAGGCAATATCATAATATTGAATAATATTGAATAATGACTTTGAAAACCATATTGTGTATCCAGCAATCTTATCCTGTCATCCCTCTTTTTGCATCCATCCAGATCTTGAGCAAACATGCTCCCCCACACACATTTCATTCCACTTTTTACTGATTTTTGAATTCAGAGGATATATTTGAAGATGCTGAGCAATATTCCAAGTTTGTAGATAAATGGTTAAATAGAAAGAAAAGAAATGAAGCTAAATAAATTATCCACTATCCCATGCTCCTTATTCATGTGGGCACCAATGACACGGCTCGGAGCGCTCCCAGCCAGGTCATGAGGCGCTACAGGGATTTGGGAGCGGGGCTTAAGGGTCTGGGGGCACAGGTGGTGTTCTCGTCGATCCTCCCAGTCTCAGGCTATGGGCTGAGAAGGGACAGGAGGATCTATGTGGTCAACCAAAGACTGTGGTGCTGGTGTCATCAGAAAGGCTTTGGCTTTCATGACCACAGCCCGTTCTTTGGCGAGAGAGGCAGCGAGCTGCTGGAAAGAGATGGTCTCCACCTCTCTCCCCTAGGGAGGAGCCTCTTCTCAGCCAGACTGGCTGACCTGCTCCACCGGGCTTTAAACTAAGCCCGTTGTGGGACGGGGGGACTACCACCACTGCTGGCCCGCTGAGCAATCCTTGCAAAGCCAGTGGATCACAGCACTCAAGGGAGCACACCCCAGCCCCAGCTCTGGTAAAATCTGTGGGCAAGGAAGGAGCCCCCCAGGGGGCACTTGCCTGCCTGTACACAAATACCAGGAGCCTGGGGAATAAGCAGGAGGAACTCATTCTCCTGCTCAGTGCAAACAATTACGATGTCATAGGGATAATGGAGACCTGGTGGGACTCCACCCATGACTGACCACGGGGATAGATAGCTATACCCTGTACAGGAGGGATCGTGTAGAGAAAAGGGGCGGGGGTGTAGCTCTTTATGTTAAGGAAAGCTAAGCGTCCCTGCAAGCCGATATTGGCGACCAGGGTGGACGGCTGGAGACCCTCTGGGTTAAAATCCGTGGGGAACACAGCACAGGGGTCACAATGGTTGGAGTCTATTACAGACCTCACACCCAAAGTCCTGAGCTTGACCAGGAGTTTGCCCAGGAACTGGCTGAGGCAGCTTGCTCCAGGACCATGGTTGTCATGGGTGACTTCTATTACCCGAACATCTCATGGGAGGATCGCTCAGCAAAATCTGAGCGGTCGCAGAGCTTCCTCTCGTGCGTGGATGACCTCTACCTGACTCAAGAAGTCTATGGGCCAACGAGAGGCAAAGGGCTGCTCGACCTGGTACTGGCTACTGGGGATGACCTAGTCGGCGACCTAATGATTGATGGGAAGCTGGGTGACAGCGACCACGAGCTGATCACCTTCACCATCCGCCGAAAAGCTGGCAAGTCAGTCAGCAACACGCAAGTCCTTGACTTCAGGAAAGCCGACTTTGACAAGCTCAGGAGGCTTGTCAGTGAGGCCCTAAGGGACTGTGACCACAGGGAGAGGGGAGTTCAAAAAGAGTGGTTGCTCCTCAAGGGAGCGATCCTCAATGCACAAACTAAGTCTATTCCATCTCGGAGGAAAGGCAGCAAGAGGGCACAGCAGCCCCCCTGGCTCTCCAGGGATCTAGCAGACCTCCTGAGGCTAAAAAGAAAGGCCTACAAAGGATGGAGGATGGGAGTCACCTCCAAGGAGGATTATTCTGCACTGGTCCGGTCCTGTAGGGAGCTGACCAGGAAAGCCAAGGCTGCAACTGAACTCAAGCTAGCTTTGAGCATCAAGGACAATAAAAAAGTCCTTTTTCAGATACGTGGGGAGCCGGAGGAAAAGCAGGGGCAACGTTGGACCCCTGCTGAACCAGATGGGGCAACTGACAACTGACGCCCAGGAAAAAGCCAACCTAGTAAATAGGTACTTTGCGTTGGTCTTTCATCAGCCCCATGGGATGCCCATGGCCGCTACAGGGCCGGAAAGTCCGGGCGAGGGTGATCCCCTGCCCTCCATCAATGCTGACTTCGTGAAGGAACATCTTGAGAAGCTGGATACCTTCAAGTCAGCCGGCCCTGACAATCTCCCCCCAGGGTACTCAAGGAGCTGGCGAGCATCATAGCCCAGCCTCTAGCGCGGATCTTTGAAAACTCTTGGCGCTCTGGTGTAGTGCCCGAAGACTGGAAGAAGGCCAATGTGGTGCCTATCTTCAAGAAAGGGAGGAAAGTGGATCCGGCTAACTATAGGCCCATCAGCTTGACTTCTATCCCGGGGAAGATCTTAGAATAGTTTATTAAAGAGGCCATCCTTAATGGACTGGCCGACGCCAACATCTTAAGGGATAGCCAGCACGGGTTTGTTGCGGGTAGGTCTTGCTTGACCAATCTCATTTCCTTCTATGACCAGGTGACCTATCACCTGGACAAGGGAGATGAGATTGATGTCATATATCTTGACTTCAAAAAAGCCTTCGATCTGGTGTCCCATGATCGTCTCTTGGAGAAACTGGCCAATGGTTGCCTTGGGTCCTCCACGATCCACTGGCTGGAAAATTGGCTCCGGGGTCAGACCCAGAGGGTAGTAATTGATGGAAGTCATTCATCATGGTGTCCGGTGACCAGTGGGGTCCCCCAGGGCTCTGTCCTTGGACCCATACTGTTCAACATCTTCATTAATGATGTGGACACTGGAGTCAGAAGCGGACTGGCCAAGTTAGCAGATGACACCAAACTTTGGGGCAAAGCATCCACACCAGAAGACAGGCAGATGATCCAGGCTGACCTGGACAGGCTCAGCAAGTGGGCGGATGAGAATCTGATGGTGTTCAACGCCGATAAATGCAAGGTTCTCCACCTTGGGAAAAAAAACCTGCAGCATCCTTATAGGCTCGGCAGTACTATGTTGGCTAGCACTATGGAAGAAAGAGACTTGGGGGTCATCATTGACCACAAGATGAACATGAGCCTGCAGTGCAATGCTGCGGCTAGTAAAGCGACCAAAACACTGGCTTGCATCCATAGATGCTTATCAAGCAAATCCCGGGACGTCATTCTCCCCCTGTACTCAGCCTTAGTGAGGCCGCAGCTGGAGTACTGCGTCCAGATTTGGGCTGCACAATTCAAAAAGGATGTGGAGAAGCTTGAGAGAGTCCAGAGAAGAGCCACGCGCATGATCAGAGGTCAGGGAAGCAGACCCTACGATGACAGGCTGAGAGCCCTGGGGCTCTTTAGCCTGGAAAAGCGCAGGCTCAGGGGTAATCTGATGGCCACCTACAAGTTTATCAGGGGTGACCACCAGTATCTGAGGGAACGTTTGTTCACCAGAGCGCCCCAAGGGATGACGAGGTCGAATGGTCACAAACTACTACAAGATCGTTTCAGGCTGGACATAAGGAAGAATTTATTTACTGTCCGAGCCCCCAAGGTCTGGAACAGCCTGCCACCGGAGGTCGTTCAAGCACCTTCATTGAACACTTTCAAGATGAAACTGGATGCTTATCTTGCTGGGATCCTATGACCCCAGCTGACTTCCTGCCCTTTGGGCGGGGGGCTGGACTCGATGATCTTCCGAGGTCCCTTCCAGCCCTAATGTCTATGAAATCTATGAAATCTATGAAATATGTATCACAACATAGTTCATGTTTCAGTTTTTTAACAAGATAACAAGTGTCTCAATTAATTCATATTGGGATTTTCATTAATTATGAGGCTGGTTAAATATTAGACATTATACTTAACACTGTCAGAATAATATTATGTATGTTTTGCACAGGAGGTTACAAGAGTGATATATTTTTAGAAGTAGTACTATCTTGGGATACAGCTGTAGGCTTTTTATGCTTCCCCAATGTTTCTAACCATGTATTCAATTTAACTGGCATCTTTGTTGTTGTTGTTGTTCATATATAAGACATTTCTCACTGGGGTTGGTCCATCTGTGGTATGTTCTGTCTTGCTTGCTAATGTTTTGTGGGCTAAATGGAATCAAGGGAAAAGTAGTTGTAAACAGCCTGCAATAAAATTATGAAGGAACCTGAGCACTGAGAAGCTGCTTCCTTCTGTGGGGAAAAAAAAATTGCTTTTAGGTCAATTTAGAAAATATTATTTGCCCAAATAAAAGCACACATTGAATACAACTTTGGGGAACATAAACATTTTTCTGTTTTAACTTGTATCATGTCATTGGTTTCCTTTTTATTATAATTTATCATAAACAGTTTTTTTTTTGTTTTGTTTTTTTTTAATGAATGTAGATCTAGTTTAGATAATTTAAATACTGGTAAGTGAAGAAATGAAAAAGATTACAAATGCAATAAGGAACTCAATCTATAGGAGCCATACTGTGAGTAATCATGATATTACAGTGATATGAGAACATTTTATAAATTATTTAAAACTCATATGATTTACACAGCACAGCCCTCCAGGCAACCCTGGGTGCTTTGCTAAGGGGAGACAGTGTGTCACTCAGGCTGTACCCTACTACTCTAGCTAAGCAAAGAGCAGAGCACACCCCCTTTATAATCCCCACATTCTGTTGCAGTGATGCAGCAGTCTGGATGAGCAATCTGCATCAGTCAATCAGGGCTGCCCTGCTTCCTGCCATCACTGCTGTCATTTGTCTCCAGGCAGACTGAGGAAACCTGTAGAGCACACTGAGATGTATGTGCAAGGGGGCCCTGGATATGCAATATCAGCACTGCAAGATCCCTGCCTTTATGAGCTCAGTATTTTATTTCCTTATTCAAGTGTCTCTGGGTAAGATTTTCTACCGGGAAAACAAATCCAAGAAACTTCTCCCAGATCATATGAATGTATGTCTGCAGTCCAGTGCAGCACTTAGTCCCAGCTGTGTTTTTTCTGAACATTTTATTTTCTGCTGATCCCAGAAAAAAAGAAACTTTTGGTTGTCTCTCTGCAGCTTGATACTTTGATCTCCAGTGTACTTAGAGCACCTTCAATTGTTTGTTCTTACATACAAAGTGTTTATGCAGGAATGACTGGGCAGCATCTCCTCAGGGCTTTCCCAGCAAGGGCATGCTGCCAGCACAATATGAATATGCCTTTAAAAATAGAATCACCTGTATGCATGAGTAAATCTAGAATTTGTGTGAATAGCTCATTCCGTTTTAGAAGTCTGGTGTTTCTCTATATTCTGTATGCCTTCATACAATTAGATAAAGTATACCTTAATTATACAGATAATGTTTGGGGTTTTGTTTTTTTTTTTGTTTTTTTTTTACCTTATACAAATGATCAATAGGGAATCATCACTTTGGAACAAAAAGGAAAGAGTACACTTGGATAAATAATCTAACTTTTTAACTTGATTTCCTATAATTTGCTAAGAAACACTACAACATGCTTAAAATGCAGGAAGAGAGTGAATGTACTACTCATAATTATTTAAAATAATTTATTTCAAAATGATTCTAAGGCATTTCAGAGTGTTTGCATAGGTTTAATTATATTTCATATAGGAATTTAAAAATGTATGTTGCTCTTTGCAGAATCATTTTAGTTGGGGCTACATGTTTATCTTAGTCACAGAATTGATTGAAATTTCTTACCAGAGGAAATTCTAATACTAATATCTATCTATCTATCTATCTATCTATCTATCTATCTATCTATCTATCTCCCCTCACCCCTCTTTCCATATATATCTTTTTTTCAGAATTGTAAAAGTAAAAATTTGCAAATTCCCCAAGAAAGAGAAATTTAACAAAATTATAGAATTAAACAGTTTCTGGTTTGGTTTTGTTTTTTCTGAAATGAAATATGTTAGCTGATTCCTGTTCTGGGGATTTCTGTACTGCAGCATAGGAAAAGTAGACCCTGACAGCATGTTTGAACCTGAGCACTGGCATGCCTTAAGCATATCTTGCCTACCTCATGTCATTGTTACACTCAGAACTGGAAAAAAAAGTACTGGTAAGGCCACTGTGAAGTCATCTCAAGTGCTCACTCAGAAGCACACTAGGGACCAAGTTCTCATGAGGAGCTGCAGCGGCATACTCAGAGTATTTTCCGAGGAGGTTGTTGGATGTCAAGAATGTAGGAGTGGGTAGGAGATATAGAAGAAGCGAGTAGGAGTAGGTTAATGGGAAATGCACAAAAGTGTTGAGCCCCTCGTCCATGTTGGAGCCAAAGTAATAAGTATCAGAAGAGCAGTGATACTGGAATGCCTGGCAATTTTAATTCTGAAGCAGTCCTTAGGATGGGACTGAATAAAACCATGAGGCCCAGGTCCACATGGGGGAATTCTACTGGAGCTGAGGGCTCTGGCAATGAAGGATCCAAGGCAAGCTGATAGAAAACCAGTGAAACTTCCAGTGAAAACTTGTTGACCAGCAGGCTTTCATTGCTGGTTTGTCAATGTTGGTATTATCGCTAAACATTTAGTTTTTGACAAATCAGTATTTTCTTTCAAGAAATAATATTTATAGAGCCACCCTGACCAACAGTGTCATACTCAGATCATATAAACTTTGATTTTGTCCCATTATTTTAAAAAGTAATTAATAAAGTGCTATATTTTATTGACTGAAAAATATATTTTTGTAAATTGAAAATAATGTTGTTGTTCTTTGGTTATTGAATATGGTATATAGCCTCCCAAGGGAATACAGCATTTGAATAATAGACCACCAGTACTTTTACATCATGATTAGAGTCAGTTTAAGACTAGAGAATATTCTAAATCTTCATTTAAAGAGTCTTCATTAAAGAAGTACATAAAAATCTGAAAGAACAGTTGTGAAGGTTGTCAATCTTAAATATATATTTTTTTTCTCTACAAATGATTGAGGTTTTTTTACAGATTTCTTTTTTAAAGGAGGTATGAAGGTATCTATTTTGAAATGTTATGGATACATCTCTCTAATACACGCACACACACACACACACACACACACATATATATATATATATATATATATATAAATGGAACTGCTTATGTATCCATTGCTAAACTTTAAATTAAGTCTAATAATGTATTTTGGTATGATCAATCACTTTTATTATTGGAATTTCTGAACATTCCCAAGTCCATTATACTGGGCATAGATTTCCAGTACTGTTGAATTCTCTGTTTACATTTTATTCTATTGCCCTGACCCACATCTATACCTGATTTTATTATTACATTTTCCCTTTTGACCTTTGCAACTGTGAATTCAATGATCATCATTTATAAAATAAAAATTACTGTAACTAATATAATTATTAACCATGATCTGGTACATCTGTCAGTAAATCTATACTTTGCTTTACTTTCTAATAATCTGCTGAAGAGCTTGAGGGTCATATTTCTACCTAGTTATGAGAGAATGCAATTCCACATTCTGATATAGGTGTACATCCATTTACACCAGGGGTAACAAAAATGATCCTTCCCCTTGATAATTTTCTTCTTTTACTCTTACATAATCTAATTAAAGTATTGATTTATTGATGGCATATGAAAGTAGCTTCTGTTTAGGTAAAAATTGCTGCCTGACATCTATCAGGTCACCTCTTTTTGGCAACCATTACCCCCAGAATTGGAGGCTAACAATGAGGTGCCAAGACCCAGATGATATGATGACTGAGCCTAACCCCTGGAAGTTTCACTGCTAAGCATAGCAATCCCAGTACAAATACTCATAATATCCCTTTTTGCCACTATGTGTTTGTAGCAAAACCTCCAATTTTTTGTTTAAAAAAAATACATTCCCTCCCCTTCCCCTAACCATTTCTGACTTTTTCTCTCCCTCTCTATTCCCTGTAGATAAGTATAAGTGAGCTAAGACATAGGATAAGCTTCAGCATTTTGTTTTGGTACCAAGTAGTATTTGTTTTGTTTTTTCTCCTTCTTTATATTGTATAATTATTATGTTTATATTGATTTTTATTGTTCAATATTATTGTTTTACTGATACTATATGATTTAGGCCTACACATGTAAGTTAGCATAAGTCATGTCAAGTTTCCATTTTGTTAGTCAAGTCTCCATCTTGTCCCCATGCCCAGTATGTATGTTGTATCCCATGACTCATACCTACCCTGCCTATGTAACTTGGTTCCTGAATGAATGGGGATGAATGAGAGTGCTTGAGAGACAATGGCAGTAGGTCTAAAAATAGCTCATTCTGAATGACTGAACCCTCAAAACAAATACCCGGACCAATGACGCAGCCACAGGAACCACCCTCAGAGTCTCTTTCTCCTGCTGCCATTGTGAGTGCTTGTGTGTGTGTGTGTGTGTGTGTGTGTGTGTGTGTGTGTGTGTGTGTGAGAGAGAGAGAGAAAGAGAGAGAGAGAGAGAACCAATAATTTCATGGGGCTGTGTAGTGTGTTGTTTGTTTAATAAACCTGTTATTTGAAACCCTGAGTTGGGTTTTTTTCTGTTTTCTGACTGTTTCCTCCTTGCCACCACTTAACTGCCCCCCATACTCCCAGCTGTCTCCCTCAGTTTCTAGCCCCAGGCTCCCAAGTTGTGCCTGAGTTTCTTTCCTGGCTGTCTCCTCCTTGCCACTAGGCTTTTTCCCTTGCACCAGTGACCTTGAGTAACCGTGGGGCCCCTGGACCTTAAGTAACCCCAAGCCTCAGGTCCTCAGCCCAGCTTCTCTCTGGTCTACTGATTCTAATCCCAGTTTCAGCAGCTTTCACTCCTTACACTTTCTCTCTCACCTTAACCTTCCCTCAGGTATCCCAAGTACCCCGAACACACACATACATATTTTACCATCCAAGTTAGGAACTAACCTGAGTGTATGTGTAGGTGGGTGGTATGTGTGTTAAGAGAGTGTACGGAGTGTGTGGGTATTGACAACTGATTATTGTCTAATTTTTGGTGTATAGTGTATGTGCTTGAATTGGTGATAGGTATGCATGTGCCTAGGCTGGTTTGGATGTGCATGTGCCTGAGTTGGCAATGTGTGTGTGTGTATGCACCTAATTGATCTGTGTGTTTATATATGTGCAATTGTGTGACACCCGCCTGTCTAACAGCACAATTTTGAGATCCTAAGAGTTGGCCTGACTTCCCAGGGCAACATAATTGTGATTGGGTGCATCTACAGAAGACACTGTACAGGTCTGATACTATTGTGCGGTAACGTCACATGGCAAAAAATGTGTGCAGTAACTCGGGTTACTGTGCATTTAATTAGTACTGTTTTATAGAAGAATTAAATAAATGTTCAATAACTACTGTGCAGTAGTGTCTCGTGTAGACGTAGCCACTTATACTGGTTCTTCCTGCTATCTGATCTTTTTCTTTCTTCTTTTTTTTCCAGTTCCATATGCTATGCTATGCTATCTTGGGAAAGTGATTCTGACTTTGTGTGTCAGACACAGTTAGCCTCATTCTACTTCACCCTATAGGCATCAAATGCCATTTAAGGCAGATGTGTAGAATATATTGCTTGCCACCTGTGCGGTTTTAGACCTTATTTCCACTTGTTTAGCTGGACTTGCTTTCCGAGCATGCTCAGAAGGGCTCTGTAATGGCTACTTATGCTCCATAATGATCTTATTCCATCTGCATCCACATTAAACTGCATGTAAGTCCCATAATGTGTGGTCAGAAGAAAAACAGGTAGAATGGCTGCTTTACCATTCCTACATTTTAGCCCAATAGCTTAATGGTTAGGTCATTTACCCATGATGTGAAAGACTCAAGTTCTGGCTCCTCCCCACAGATAGAGATGAATTAATATCTAACCACCATCCATGGACTAATTAGGACCAAGAACACCTTTCTCTTCTCCCCTTTTTGTTGAAGCTGCTCATTGAGCAGCCAGGAGGGGAAGATTTGTAGAAAGAGAAAGATATGCTAGAGGGAGCTTTATATTTCAGGAGATGGGCACAACCTTGGAGGGGGAGGAGGTCCAGTTTCTGGCCCTATTCTTATCTCCAGTGTTATTTATTTGACTTATTGAAGGTAATGAAATGCAGAAGAAGAAACACCCTGGGGGGCCAGAGCAAAATCTTTACCCTTAAAGTAGCTCTTAGGCAACAACAACTCATTGATTCTTCTGTACTCCTCATCCATAGGGACACCATTACCAAATGACAAAAATAAGAATAAAATAAAACTCCATAAAAACATAAAAGTGGGAGATACATGGCAGCTGTAAATAAACGTCTCATTTGAAGCAGACTTGACTCACAGGTTTGGACCTAGATAAAGACAGGAGTGCTATTTATACACATTTCTCTTCCAACTTCCATTCCTGCTCTTCTTCTAGGAGTTGGCAAGTGAGTGTGCACAGCCTGGCCAGCTTGTCCCTGGAATGAACTGCAATAACACTAGAGACTCACACAGCTATACCCTAGAAAAAAGGATTAGCATATTTTATCCTGCATACTTCACAGGGACTTGAAATAGGACAATGGACTTGTACATCTGTAGAATTCCAGGAGAAAAAAAAGCTTTCTCCTGGGACAATTGTGATATATTTTTACAGTCAGGGAGATCACAAAAGTGAAAGCACTATAGCAAGCAGATGTTAACAACCTAAGGAAGAGCCGGAGCCAAAAGTGGAAGGTGAGAGAAGGCAGGAGATTAGTGGAAGGTAGGTTTTCAGATAACTTTATTTGTGTATTTTCCATATAATGAAACAAAATAACGTACATTTCAGAGTAGATATTTCTTACCAAGCATACACATTTGTGATGCAAAATATATATCTAAAGCTAAGATTCTGGGGCTTTTTCTCCTGCAGCTCTTATTCATCTGCATGATGAGAGCTGCACAGCTACACTGGGAACCAGAAAACCTGCTCCCCATTATATGATAATGTAAGAAAAACAAAGTGCTTCATTCACAACTTAATTTTTATACAACGATGCCAGAGAACATTTTAAGAAAACATCAAAAAAGATAAAAAAAATCCACTCTTTTTCATACAGGATTGCAGAATAAGGTGGACTTTCATTCAACTGGAGGGCACATTGCAAATTTTCTTCCTGAACCATTGTACGTTAGTGCAATATTTAAATAATATCTTGTTCTTCCCCCAACCATTCTAATTGACTCTTTAATTTAAACTCAGTGTACCATGTGTAGTGTTCCATAGGGACACTGACAACTATATCATCTTCATGCATGATGAGGCTATAGTGATGAGCACAAGATACACAGATGCTTTAATGCTTTATATGCACAGAGGATTCTAAACTCTTTTTCGAATGACAATGGTAAACTCAAACATTTAAACCTGTTATTTCCACAGCTTTGCCACTAGTTACAGCTTGAACTTGTATATATGTGTATGCATATACATACACACACACACAAACACACATTTTGATATAAAAAGATGCTTTTCTTTATTCACAAATGTTATTCCAATGAAAGTAATGCAATCTTGGGGATGTCCTAGCTTGCACTAGCAGAAAAAAGTCCAAAACACCATACACCTTGAGTTGTCCAGAGAACAGATTTGACTACTTTGTTGCTAAAGGTAGAAGAACAGATTATTGTTAAAAACAAAAATTAGCAAACAATTACAAGAATTTAGGATGTTTTTACTCTTTATATTGCCTGATGATGGGCATTCTGACATAAAATATTGTCACCGCTCCCTTTGAAATAGCACTCAGTCCTCAATCTGTGGAATGAATTATTTACATATGTATAAATTACTCTTCTTTTCAATTACTATTTCAGTTATTCTAATTCTAGGATTTAGGTAAGTCTGTGTTGTACTCCAGCTCAGTAACAAAACAAAACAAGAAGTCTCTCTCTCTTTTTTTCTTGTTTTTTAAATACCATTTCTAGATGTTGTACTTGTCTTATAGATGCAATCCACTCAGGTTGAATCTACGTTATGTATATTCTAATGTTGACACTGAAACTATCTCTAAATGTAAGCACTTTATTATTTCAGGTACTAAGATAGTGACAAGATATGCACAAATGCATATATCTTCCCTGAGTGACACGCTAGTTTGTGGTGTTACCTGTCAAGAGAGATGAATAGAGGAAGAAAACAAGTAGTAGATCTGACTTCTCTTGGATAACTAACAAGTAAAAATGACATGGTGTTGCTCTGAAATAACATTGTACCTGCAATGCTGTAAACACATTTATTTATTTATTTATTTGTTTGTTTGTTTGTTTGCTTACTTGCTTATATTTGTGTCCCCCCTTTTCTTTTCTCTCTGGCATAGCAGCACTGTTTTCCCAGGAGGAAATTATTTAGTTGGTACCTTGACAGTTTGTCTCAGAAATGAAATCAAGTTTACTGGCTCTGTTTGAGTTTTGAAGGTTGAAATCAAACCTAAAATATGTTTCAAACTTTCCAGAGATGTATGTCACTTGTTGTTTTGCCCAAATGTTTGACCTCCCAATTCTTCATATACCAACTGGCTTGGCTACATCTATAAAATCTCAGCAGCCATATAAAAGGGAAAAAAAAATCAGCTGCCAGCTATTCTTTCAGAAGTGTAGTCAGTTCTCATTAAATTAGCTCTTTTTTCCCCTTTGATATATACCAGTACGGAAATAGCTGAAAAAATATTGGGCTACTTTCAGCTGGCATGAAACAATACTGTTTTACCTGGCTACAACTTTCTTCTGGAAAGTGCTAGGAAAAAGAGAATTCTAAATTGCTGACCTTGTATATTATAAATTAAGAGTGGATCTCACACATCTTCTTGGGACAAATCCCACTGATTTCAACAAACAGTTGATTAACATAGAACATAAGGACCTTAGAATTTGGCCCCATGATATAGAATTGTAAAATCACAGATTCATAGAAAGTTAGGGTTGGAAGGGACCTCAGGAGGTCATCTAGTCCAATCCCCTGCTTGAGCAGGACCATCCTCAATTAGATCATCCCAGCCAAAACTTTGTCCAGCAGTGTTTTAAAAACCTCAAAGAAATGAGATTCCACCACATCTCTGGGTAACCTGTTCCAGTGTTTTACTACTCGCCTAGTGAGAAAGTTGTTCCTAATATCTAACTGTGACAATGTGGGAACTCCCTGAGTAACCACAGTGCTAGTCTCCTCACCTGCCTCTGGGCACACCGCACACCTTTCTCACGCCATGCCTTGATGATAAATAATTAAGGTGTTACTTAGACGTGAGGCTGCCCTTCAAATGTCTTGTTCTGCTTGGCCTACACATGCAGTTCCAAACACCCCTATACTGCATCCCAAACATCTCAGATATTCCTAACAGCTGAGCTCAGCTCTGGCCTCAGGCCAGGCTCAACTCATCCCATTGTTAGGTGTCTTGCTTTCCGCCCTGTTACAGGACACACTCATACTGCCTCCCTCTCACTGAGGCCTCTCCCACTCCACTGCCTCTCACACGGTCTCTCTCATACTGCCCCTTTGTGGGGCCACTCTCATACTGCCCCTCCTTTTCCTGGGGCTACTGTCACAAGCCAGCTGGGCACTATGAGTGTATCAATTTAGTTGCAGGCTGACTGGGTGCTGCAACTGTATCAGCCATCGGCTGTTTGGTTCAGGATCGAGGAGGCAGAGTTGGGAGTGAAGCAAAGGCAAATTTATTATGGCTTACACACACAACAGTTAACAGAAGGATAAATGTGATAAGCAGATAATGCAGTATTAAAGTGCTAATAGTAAATAATAACAACAGATCATAACAACAAATAGATGGATGTATTTTGTCTCAGGTCAACTGTGCACTGTGAGGGTATCAGCCACTGAGCTGTTCAAAACAACAGGTAGAAAGACATGAGTTGGCAACTTATCGATAGTCCCTCGATGCCAGGCGCACACCAAGTGATTCCAGTGAAGTCAGGTGTCCCCAGTCAATGCTGTCAGAGGTATTACCGAGGAAATTCCCTCGATCGGGATCCAATCCTCACTCATACTGGGAGTCCGGAGTCCAGGCTGGAACAGCAATGACCATTCTGTTCTCTCCTTCCTGCTGGTCACCTGACGCACGTGCTTTTTATACCTAGTCTTATGCTAATCTGTTGGCTTTAGAGCCACTCACAATGTTGCCCTATAGCTGTTACCCTATGGGATTGAAAGGTGTTAAAAATTATCATAAAAGTTTACCACCTAGACAGGTTTATCCAATAAGCAAATTACAATGCAGCACCTTTAGGTTTGAAATTGACATTTCTCCGCCTAAGCCCAACCCCTTTTAGGTTTCTCTGAATATGTTTTCTTGGGATGCGCTTTCCTGGAATGTGTTGGGTGTGCCAGGCAGTTGGATCCAGTTTTTATCGTCAAGGCTGAATCCTGAGCAAAAACCATTAGGTCAGATAATGTCGCAGCTACAGCTTCGCCTTTGGGGCCCAGTCAGTTCCACAAACAATTAATTTTATCACTTTGGTTAAATTTATGACAGACAAGTTACATTTGTGGGTTATGAACTTACAAGCTTTATGTTAGCTAATATTGCCTATTAGGCAAAATTCCAAATGCCAAATGCCTCCAAGAAGCACATATTTATTAATCCTTTTGGTTCTGCCCGTCACAGGCCACACTCACCCTGCTCTCGCTCAAAGGGTCCTGGGGCTTGTTTCCATGCACTCTCTGGCCACCAAGCACACGGCCTCTTGGGCCTCTCCCATGACCCTCATTTGAGCGGTTTGCAGAACATAGAGTGACTCTGCCTCTAGTGCCTGACTTAGTCACTCACCCAGCTGCTCTGAGTTAGGGGTTCCTGACTCACCCCATTGTTTACCCATGGCACTTCCTCAGCCGCTTCACACAATCAGCCTCTGGCCCACCTGTGGCCTCAGGTGCCCAAGGCTTACCTGGACCTAACTTTGCACCTTTCCTCACTGGGCCTCATCTCAGGCCTCCTGTTCATAGGGCCTCACTACTCACCCCTCTCAGCATTTCCATGTTGTAACTATATCCTGGCTCCTGACTCCAGCCTCTCTCCTTGAGCTCTGAGCCCCTCACTCTCATTGGGCTCCTTCTCCCCAACACACACAATCAGGGCTCTTAGCCCTTGGGTGCCTTGCCTCTTCACTAGGCTCCAGGCCCCTTGGTAGGCTCTCTAGGCTTTCCAACTGCCACTCTGGTACAGGCTGTCAGGTGCCCCATCACACCCCACACTACACCTCTGCCTCCACTGAGGCCCATACTATGCCCCTATGCTGGGACCTGGGGTCACACACACACCCCACATAGGCTCAGGTGGCTGCAGCCATTCCTAGCCCTAAACTACCTCCAATGTTAATTGACCCACCTGAAAGTGGGGGCTGGGGTTTAGGCACCCCTACTTACCTTCTACCCAGATGATAATTGGCCTGGCATTTCTGGGGGGCTATTGCACCACAAACATCCCCACCAGGCCACCCATCCCTGGCAAGGTGCAGTTTTAGGTTATGCCCAGGACCAAGAGTCTCCTAACCATCCCCATCAGCTCTTGCCCTTACCTCCTGGTGTTACCAGAGCAGCAGCTTCACTAGGAGATGTTGTTTCCTCAGTGCCAGGCAGCAGAGTGCTGCCTGCAGCTCTGCTGGCCTGAATCTTAAAATGGCTGCTCATCAGAGCTGAGCCGTGCCTGTCTCTTCAGGCTCTTAAAATGGCAGACACCAAAGGTGCTCTGCCACACTAACCTAAACTTCCCTTGCTGCAACTCGAGACCATTGCTCTTTGTTCTGCCATCTGTCATCACTGAGAACAGTGTAGCTCCATCTTCTTTCAAACCCCACTTCAGGTAGTTGAAGTCTGCTACTAAATCCCCTCTCAGTCTTCTTTTCTTCTCTAAACTAAATTAGCCCAGTTCCCTCAGTCTTTCTTCCTAAGTCATGTGCCCCAGTCCCCTCACCATTTCTATTGCCCTCTGCTGGACTCTTTCCAAATTGTCCATATACTTTTGTATGGGCTCATTCACACATGTAGGCACACATACTTGTAGCCACTCAAATAAGAGTGGCACAAATATGTGTCAGCGATTTTTGCTTCAGCACATGTGCCTGAACATTTGCTTTGGTGTTGGGCAAGTTGTGCCACTTGGGGCAAACCAACCCTGCCCAGCTCCTCCCAGATCTGCAGCCAAGGGGAACTGGAGGCTGAGGCTAGCACCTGTGCTGGCCCCAGCAGTATAAAAAGCTGCCTTGGCAAGCAGCTAAAGGCTACTTACTCTCAGGAGCTTCTCAGGCCCAGCTAGTTGGTACCTGGGGATGCTAGCCACCAGTGCCAGCTGGACTGCTGCAGTAGCCCTGACCTAAAGTGGACCCTGCACCCTCTACCCACTGAAGCAGTCTGGCAGTGGGGGCTGCTGCCTGGCTGTGACCTGCTGCCATCTGAGACAGCATCCACCCCCTTGGACACGCAGCCCCATGTCTGCATTCCTACCAGACCTCTACAGGGATGGCTGGGCCTCCTGGACTGTGGCACAGGTACTGCAGCTGAATCTCCTACACCTCTTGACCAGCTGCCATTGGTCTGTGGCTTCACAGTTGGACTGCATGATGCACTGCTGTCATCTGTACCCCTGCCCTGCCATCTGGGCACCTATCACCTGGAAAATGTGCTCAGTGTGGTAGCTTGCTTTGAACTGTCAAAGCATGTCTTTATGGGCCCAAATGGCTAGGAGGTCTGCAACCTTGTTTGCCCTCCAGCTGTCCCTGGTACCAGCCCTGGGCAGACTTCTCTGCCGGGGTCTTGCCACTTGCCTTGCTAACAGGAATCCTGGTGTTCCCTGTTTAAAAAATTGTAAATTCTCTGATAAACAAATCCCAAACTCACTTTTTAAAATACCCCCAAATCCATGTTTTTCCACAATTAAAACAAAATGCCACTATATTTATGAAGACTGATTGCTCAGTTTGGCAATGTGTTACTGGTATATTTACAAATGTAAAGCAATTTGGAAGCTTACCACTGCCACTACAATTATAATAACAATTTAATATATCTGAACACTTTGGCATTTTCTTTATTTTTTTAACATAGAAAAATCAGAACTGCCTCAGCAGGATGTGGAGTACTGAGCAGCACCAATATGCCCCTGCCCTTGCCCCTCACTCTCAACCCACAGCCCTCCCCTCCTCACCAGTCCCCTCATCCCTGACCTGCAGCTCCTGCCTGCCCCCACTAGCTCCCTCCTGGAAGAATCTCCATCTCAGTACCAGGACATAAGTCCAGCTGCAGCTGTCCCACCCACTGCTTTGTAGCTCTTAGCAGTGCCAACCCTTGCTGTTCTGCACCCTGTGACTGTGCTCACTCTGTGGGGATCCCCATGCTGTTCCTGGAAAGCCCTCAACTGGAGCTCAGGGACTGGGATGGTCAAGGCCCTTCCCTTCTAGGCTGGCCTCCACATACACAGAGTGCTCTAGCGGGGCAGTGGTATTCTAAGCCCAAATTAGGTGGCCTTTCCTGCCTGGAGTGATCTCTCACCCTGACCCCCATTTCTCTCTCTCTTTCACGCACACCCCTGCTGCCATCTCCACCCCTCCCCACAGCCGATCTCACCACCCCCCAAGTTGTTCCTGGGAGCCACATGTCCCAGCACTGGTGTGGGCACAGGGCAGGGCTGCAGTGTGGTAATCACCCCTGTGGCCATAGCTCCTTCCAGCAGGTCCCTCCCATCCCAAGTGGCCAGCTGGGCGCACACAGTGTGAGATTTAGGCGGTGGTGCTGGGAGAGGGAAGGGGTGTGGGGGGTGCATGTGGGTTGGGGGGGGTTTGGGTGGGTGTAGGGTTTGTGGGGGTGAGGTTGTGGAGGGTATGGATCTGGGTATGTGGGTGAGGGGTCTTTGAGGTTGGTTTGGGAGTGTGAGGTTTCTTGTGTCAGTTACTCAAATGAGGTGGGACCCCTTCTTTCTACAAGGTACACAGCTCCCCTGCACAGTGCACTGACTGCCCCCCTCACCCAGCACACAGCTCCCCCTCCACAGAATCCACACACCCCTACCACAGAAGTGGCTATGGGGCTCTCAGGGAGGGCCCACTAATTTAGAGACCCCCAATGGCATGGCTTCAGCCACCAGGTACCTGTGATGCATGTTGCAGGCCCAGCCCAGCCTGAGGCTGTGCACCTTTGTGCAGCACCAGGCCAGTTGGGCTGTGACCCATGGCCTTGGCACCACTCATAGGGGCCACACATTGGGTCCGGCTGATTTCTGTCTCCACGTGCTGGGCCCCCAGGTGGCAACCAGAGTGGCCCAGTGCTGCCTGAAGGCACATGGACCTGGGCTAGGCTGGGATGGGTCTGTGATATGTGGTACAGGCAGTGCCGGGTGCCAGGAGGCCATGGGGTGTTCTGCCAGCAGTGGGCCCTGAGTGCCCCATAGCCACTCCTGCAAGAAGGATGTGCACTCTGCAGGGGACCCACACACCCCAAGCAGCCCCTGTCCCACCCCTCACACAGCCTGGGATGTGTGTACATGCTACATGGCCTGCTAGTACATGGCTTTGGATGGGAGTTGGAAAGCTATGTGCTAGTGGGGTGGGTTGGGCTGGGCTGGGCTGGGTCCATTCAGCACACAGCCTGCATCAGGCAGTGCTGCACCACTGCAGGCTGTGCCTGCAGCCAGGCCATGGCCCCAACATCCCAGTTGCCTTCTGTTGCCAGCACCACAAGGGGTTGGTGGGGAGGCAAGATGTGTGGTGGCCCCTGCTTAATGGGCCCCTCACAAACCCCACATCCCCCACACACCCCACATTCTCCCCACCTCTCCCCACAACCACCCACATTGCCCCTACACATCCCACCTCCATAACGCCCTCCACCCCCATGTCCCTGCTAACTTACTTGGGGCAGCACCTGGGTCCAGGTCACACCCCTGCCTTGCCTTGCTTTGTTTGCCCCCACATGCTAAGGGAGCATGCTGGGGCAGATGAAGCATCCAGCTTTGGCTGGATACTGGAGTGTCGTGTCTCTGTGGAGAACCCCGCCTCTGGGATGCCTCAGGGCACGTTACTGGACCATGCCTTGCCCCACTTTTTTTTTCCATGTTTTGTTTTTTTTTAATACCTGAATTTCCAGATATCAAATTTAGAGCCTGTGCTGCACATACACAGTGTGGGTAACATTTTTTCCATTTTCAGTGCGACTCTTACAGTGTCTAAAACTGCTTTGAGATGCTGCAACAGGCACGTGCACACTCATCCGGACATGCCCCATGAGATTTCTTTTAGCCCAATCCTCCAATTTGTCTAGGTCACTCTGAATCCTCGCCCTACTATTCTATTCCCTATACAACTACCCAGCTGGAACAGAGCCCCAGTGGACATGTTCAGGAGCCTACCACAAGCAAAACATAAGTTTGTGCTAAAAATAGCAGTTATGCAGATGCCTGTGCACCATTTAAGTTCATAAAATGAAACAGAATTTAATCCTAAATATCTGCACATGTGAATCTTCAAAACAGTGTAGATTGGGATATACCTATTTTCCTTTTTTTGACCACCAGTGGAATCACATAATTATGTATTTTGCAAATGTATAGAAATTTGGAATTATTCACATAAGGCGGCCACATAAATGAATGGCTTCTAGTCATGTATATCTCAGACTCAGTTAACAAAACCTGCTGATACAAGATGCTATTTTCTTATTCTGATCACCTTGTTCTACTCTAGTTTTACCCTGATGTAAAACATATCCAACAACATTAGCAAATCCAGAAGTTTATAATAGTGTGAGATTAAAATCAGGCAACATTCTTTTTAGACTCTGGGGTTTATTCATTAAGAAAAATAAAACAAACATATTATCTTTATTTTTTTTAAAGATAAACATATACTCTATATTTTTGTTATCTCTGCTCCATCCTATATTAGAAATATTTCAGAAGTCAATATTCTTAATCAGTTTCCCAGTGGTTAACATTTTTGTGAACATATTTTCAGTTAAAGATAAAGGCACATTTGACACCATGTAATATATAGTTTGAGCTACATTTTTGCAAATCAGTATACATACCACTCAAAACCCTGTGCTTAACAATGAGAGCAGAGGGGTTTACATTCTAATTACATTAAAAAGTTATCATTTACCTATACTTACTGCACATTCATTTCCTATTCTACATATAGCAGAAAATTAAGGGAACTTAAGATAACACAAGAGGGCTATTATTGATAAATATTGAATTATTCAATGCAATCACTGCATTTGTTATAAAACAATATTATGGGCTAAATGTTGCTAATGTGTGCAATTCCACTGACTCTTCAAATTCAGTGAAATATGGTCCTTCCTTTTAAAAATACATTAAATTGAACTTTGTTTAATATTATTTTCATATTGGGTAGAACAGTAGCATCCTAGGATGAAGCAAGCAGCGCAGTAGCCTCAGGTGCTGACTATAAGAGGTCACCAGAATCACCCCACAAGAGTCTTTAATCTGGTAGGGACAGCCCTGTGGAGCTCCTGCCAGGCACAAGAGCTGGGTAGTATAGAGCAGCACCACACAGCATATCTGGGGATCAAGGAGCAAATGGAGTGAGCAGAGTGGTGTTCTCCCTCCTGTGGAGCTGTTGTCAAATCAGGCACAACCCTGCACCTAATATGTATGTATTGGAGATGTGGAAAGAGGGAGTGAAAGGGCACTAAGGGCAGTTCCCAGGGAGCCTGTCCACAGGACTTCTGCTACCAAAGCAGAACTGACTGCTAAAGAGCAACAGCAATATATTCAGAAGGTAAACCTTCCCTTCCCTCATCCACATACTCCACCATGCTCTACCGTGGTCAGCACTCAATGAGCTTACTATACCTCTGATGTAGAAGGTGAAAGTCTATATTTCTTCCAGATAAGTATACCATTTTTTTCATATTAGGAATTGCCACTCTGCCTCCTCCTCCCACTGTGACTAATGAGATTTGTAAAGGAAGGGGGAGATTAATGGCCTTACCAATAAACTTTATAGAATATCCTTATTATATGCTTATTAATGCACATTTCTGTAAGACACAAAATGATTTTGTCTTAAAGCCATTTCATGTTATAAAATTTTATTTACTTTAGCTGGAAAAAAATGTATGACTTCAGAAAATAATCATATGGATATATGATTATAAAACATTATAGAGGTCGATAACTGATTTTCAAATACATTTCTCAAATAAATCAGTGAGTTCATTGTTTTTCTTCATCCCTACAGAAATTATAATAAAAAAAAAATGTTTAGTGGGGCTGTAAAAAAACACTACCTGCAGGGGCTGTAGACCCATCTGCAAGCAAGCAGCAGTTTGTAGGCTGATGGCTAGAAGGGCAGCTGCAGAGAATGAGTAGTAAATGAGGGTGAAACCACAAACAGGGTTAAAAGCTCCAAGAGAGCAAAAGAAGAAGGGTGATGTTGTTGCTTAGGGAAAAGCATAGGACTTGTGTTACTCCTCCTGAGGTTTAAGGAAGGATGACCAATCTGGATATGTTTATTTGTTTGCAGTTTGAATGTTTGTTTTGAAGCTTTCTTTTACTGTAAGAGCAAGGCTGTCATGAAAATAAATTGGTTCATTTTGGATGTAGTGCTGACTGGCCCTAATACAGAAGCTGGGTGAGTGACTTGATTACAAGAACAAACATTTTCCTAGCTCTTTCTCTGATAAGTGCAAGTAGTAGAAGTTTTGTTAACCATGTAAAAAAGATTACCCCTTTAGGTGGTGGAGACAGAGACTCAGGGTGTTAGACTTTCTACTGGTAGATCTGTGATTCCACCAGTAGAAATGTACATGTACTAGCTTTCAAACATTTTTTACCAGACCACACATGGCAGGTCTGATAGAAAAGTCTACCTTGTCTAGTCTGACAGGGGTTCTACTAGTTTAACAAATGTATGTACAGTTACCCTAGCAATAGGAGCCTCCAGACTGCCCTCTAACATCCCAGGATGCATTGCTTGATCTCTTCTACCCTTCTGGGAGACAATCCATAGCTCAGCTGGACCCCACCGCTCTGGCTAGATCATAGAGCAAAAACCTCTGCCTGTTGGCCCCAGAGCTGGAAAAGCCCAGCCTTTCTTCAGTTTTAGTACCGTGCATCCATTAACTCCTTTAATTCTGAGCTGGAAAGGGAAAGTGATTTGCCAGGTTCCCCTCAGACTCACCAACACCAGACCCTTGATCTGCCAGCCCTCTGTCAGATCCAGACCCTGCAGACCCCAAACTCCACATTGTTCCCTGAGACCCCTTGCTCACTTGCTGTAGATCCTAGACTTTGCATCATTCACAAAGCTGGATCTACCTCTTGTTTTTTTATTGCTAACACTGGCTTGCCTGCCTCCACCCCTACTATTTCTGGATTCTATCAACCTGCCCTGCTAGGACCCTACCTGCAAGGCCAGTTCATTTTGGCGGCAGGGAGTTCTGCGGATCTAGAAATGTCAAGGTCTGTGTCAGTGGAGTTTGAGTATGGGAGAGGGTGGAACATCCAGCTCCCACCCCCTGTAACTAAACAGCACTGAGTCCCACTCTTCCCTAAACCCCGCTGGATATTAACTCTATCTGAAAATCTGGTTCATGTTGGTGGTTACATATGGGGACTCCAGGAACAGCATGGGCTCTATCAATGGATTTTGAGTTTGCAGGGTGGGGCGTTAGAGGGGATCTGGCAGATCCTGGGTACTCAAGTAGTACTGAAACAGCTCATCCATTTTATGCCCTGCTTATAAACAGTATTTCTTTTTCTAACTTGGCCATTCCATTTTTGTAACATGAGACCCAGATCATTATTATGCCAGGTAAACACGGATCCAAACTCTGGGAGCGGAGAATTCAGGACTTGATTCTGTGAAAAGAGAGAGAGGGGGGAAAAAGGTATCATGGAGACAATACCAGTGCACTGGAGTTATTTCGGAACATCTGTTTAATTGCAAAATTACAATAGGAAAGTTTCAAGATCACAAGCTTTTGTTTTAAGGAGTCCCCTGCATTTTGGCACATGTAAGCAATCCTTTTAAAACTGTTCTCTATATTTCCACTTAAAAAGCCTTTTTACAATCTGAGCTTTGTGGACAATCGAGTGATTAAGGAACAGGCTAGCTAAAATAGTTTAAACAGTGTCCAATATTTTATCAAGATCCAGGTGAGGATTTCTGAGAACCCCTGAACAAACCGTTTGCTGTGTTCTCAAGTGTAGAGTCTCCATTTTAAAGGATGCTCTAGTCCTCCCCAGAATGAAAGTCAAACTCTCAAAAAAAAAAAAAAATGTGACAGCTTTGAGGGGGAGAGAGGATGTTCTGGGGAGAGAGGGCATGGTCCCCTGGGGCTGCCTGCAAATCAGCCCTGACCTATTCTCTTGGCTGCTGTTAGTTGTCAGTTGCCCTCAGGAGCCCAAGCACTCTGCAGAACATGTAGCTGGCCCCATGAATACTGCACATTGTTCCACCAGCAGTATTTCCAACCACTCAGACTAAACTGCTAAACTCCCACCAGTTTATTTGAATATCTTCACACATCCCAAATGGCTCCTATTTCTTCTGTATGGAATGGAAGAATGTAAAACTTAATTTCTAGTTCAAAATTCCTGGCTATACCAAAGTTAAACTAAGCTTTACTAATTGAGCCTATTTCTCCTTCGATCTCTGGTGTAAATACTCATGGTAGGTGAGTACTAACCAAATATTTATTATGTCTAACAGCAAATTTCAAATGATTTTAGGATTTACTCTGTTTCTTTGCTAACAAGGGTCCAGACTAAATAAAATGTGAAAAGCCTTTGTACAGAATTCTATATTCTGAATAAAGCCATGGGCTGAATAGCTATGCAAAGTTGTTCCTTCTCAAAAAAAAAAGTAGGAAGTTGGATTTCATTCACACACTTGAATTCCCTAATATTTATTTGTGGACCTAGCCTGGTGTTCTTGCTTGTTTTATGCTCCCTGTAACAATCTCCAACCTTCAATGATTTTCTCTTGTTCTTTTTCTATATTTACCTTGAAGGATGAGTAGTGTGTTGTGGTTTTGTTTTGTTTTGTTGTTTTCATTTTGTTTTGTTTTTTGGTGGTATAGTATTTTTCTTTTTTATGAAGTTGTACATAAACAAAATATCTTGTGAATAAGTAACAGTGGGAGACAGACTCTAGTTCTCATCTGGAAAGAAGAAAAAAGGGAATTAAGTTGACTTACCAAGTCTTGATTTTTGCACCTTAAATTCAATTAAAGATGTACTGATTTCCAGCATACTGATGAACAATGCCATATCTGTCGTTTTGTTTTGGGAGTGATTTTTTTTCCCCCCCGAAGTACGTGGAGAAAGGGTTAATCAAAAATGGAATTTTAAATTAAAAATATTAACTTTTTTTTCAACCTAAACTGGGGAAAGATGGAGTGAGAAAAAACCTTTATTTAGTTATTTATTTATTTTGTGAGAATGAAAAACTCCTTTTGGAATGAAATAAAATAGTCTTGATGTCGTGAAAAAAAGTCGTGGAAAAAAAAAATTACTGTTTTTTTTTAATCATTATATACCACTCCACTGACCCCCTTTTTTTCCCATTTAAATTTTTTACAAGTTATATATATATACTTCTTTTAGGTCATTGACAAGAAACTTTGGACCAAGAACAGAATTCTACTTTTGGTGATCAATCAGGTCATCAATTTTTAATACACTTAATCAAGGGAAGATTGAGGTTTTGTTTGTTTGTTTGTTTTGGTCTAAAGCTATTTTTATCTTAGTGTCTTGTGATTCTAAGTCAACTACTTTGAAATACAGATAATTCTGTCAACTTAATTTATCTTATTAGCTTGCCCCATTCTTCCCTGTATCATCTTGAACTTCACAAGAAATCTAATATTCCAGTAAGTTTTTGGAGAGTGTTGAGGTTCAAATATTAGAGAGGCCAACTAGGGCCACGATCCTCCTGGCTAGGGACAGAAGTAACACATAAACCAGTTTAAGTGATCAGAAACTGGTTTAAACCTGTAACAGAACAGAAATTCAGTGTACATAAACCAGTTTCAAAATGGCTGAAACAGGTTTAAGATAAATCTGGTTGGATGTAGTATCAGACATAATTGATTTAGGTCAAACCAGTTTATGGAATTTGTGTCCCAGACCCCTTCCTGGTTCAAGTTAAATCACAATCCCCCAGCATCCCAGAATACTTTTCAGCCCTGGGCTATGCTGTCTGCCCAAGCAGAGCAGGGTTGGCCCCACCACTCTGTCCTCTAGCTGGAGGAGTGAGGGCTGGCTGACAATGGGGTGGGAATGGAAAATCCAGCTTGGGATACAGCCCAGTCTGCCTGGTGGGGGTGGAGCAGTCCCTGGAGTCCTGGAGAAGTCCCTTTTAAAAAGAGTCCAGAATTAGCTCTTGAAAAGAGAAGAATGAAAGCCAGAAGAAATAGGGAGAGACTACAAGAGAGAGACAACAGAAGATAGAGATAAGGGAACGGGAGAACAGTTCTGGGAATCTGAAGTGAGGTAATGAGGGAGACCTCTGAGCTGGTGAGTCTGATACCTGAGGACATCAGGTAACTTTCCGGAGACCTAAAAAAGAGACAGGAATGAGAGTATATGAAATTAATGAAGAGA
This sequence comes from Alligator mississippiensis, assembly GCF_030867095.1. Lineage (NCBI taxonomy): Eukaryota > Metazoa > Chordata > Crocodylia > Alligatoridae > Alligator > Alligator mississippiensis. The sequence continues at coordinate 333,690,882 of NC_081824.1, read as the reverse complement.
AACCCACACTTTGATATCAGTAGAAAATATAGGGGGCCCAGAATTGCCATTTGCTTGGGACCTGTGCAGAGGAGAACGGGGCAAGCAACCAAGAAATTGAGAGCTCCCAAAGGGACTCAGGGTAACCACTGAAAGAAGGAAGTGGGGAATAATCAGGCTATTTGGTACCTAATCTAGGCAATTGAGGCTTATATATTACACAGGATTAGAGTGAACACTCCACAAGTTGGTTGGAGCTTTTTATTGTGTGATAGCTACTTTTAATATGCAGCTGGTCTCTAGGTAATTGCACAATTATCCAGTTAAATGTTCAATAATTGTAATGTGTAGAGGAGGCCTATAGGTATGTCTGTGTGGTGCAAGATGTTGCCATGCTGCGACATGCAAGCCTAGCTTTGTGCAGGACATGGAAGGATTTGGGTATCAATGTACAAAAGATAATTGCCTTAATAAGCGTATCTTCAATCACCCTGACATCTGCTGGGAGGCAAAACAGCACTGCACAGGCAATCCAGGAAGGTTTTGGAGAGTGTTGGAGATAATTTCTTGGTGTGTGGACAATTTCCTGGTGCATGCTCTTAAAAGGAAGAAGGGGGGAAAAAGGAATCTTACAAGAAGTGAAAACTTGAATAAACAACTAGGGAATAGTATAAAAGTATGGCTTGGCCATGCAGTTGCATATAGCAAGAGATATGAAGCATAACGAGAAGGGTTTCTATAAGTATGTCAGCAACAAGAGGAATATCAGGAAAACTATGGGTACCTTACTGAATGGGTTAGGCATGTAGTGACAGATGATGTGGTAAAAGGCTGATGTACTCAATGCCTTTTTCACCCCCATCTTCATGTGCATGGTCAGCTCCCAGAATAGTGAACTTGGAAGCAGACTTTGAGGAGGAGGTGAGCACCTGACAGTAGTGAAAGAACAGGTAAGGGGCTATTTAGAAAAGTTGGATGTATACAAGTATGAACTTGCCAGATGTGATGCACATGAGGATGTTGGCTGATGTGATTGCAGAGCAGTTGGCCATTATCTGTGAAAACTCATGGTGGTTGGGAGAGGTCCCAGATGATTGGAAAATGGGAAATATAGTGTCCATTGTTAAGAAGGGGGAAGAAAGAGGATCAAAAGAACTAAAGACTGGTCAGCCTCACCTCCACCTCAGTCCCTAAAAAACCCCAAAAAACAAACAAAAAAAAATCATGGATCAGGTCCTCAAGGAATCCTTTTCTTGGAGGAGAAAAATGTGATTAGAAACAGCCAGTATGGATTCACCAAGGACAAGTCATGCCTGACCAGCCTGTTTGCCTTCTATGATGGGATGCCTGGCTCTGTGGATATAGGGAAACCAGTGGATGTGTTTATACCTTGATTTTTAGCAAAGCTTTTGATACCATCGCATGCTTGCAGGGAAGCTAAGGAAGTACAGGCTGGATGAATGGCCTCTAAGGTAGATAGAAATCTGGATGGAAATCAGCAGGGGTCCTAGTTTTCTCTGATTTAAAAAAAAAATCCTTTTTTATATATCTTTTTTTTATTTTCTTTTTTTAAACCGAAAATTGGGAAGTAACCTCAAATCCATATTTTCCCATGATTAAAATGAAATGCCACCATCTATACCTCTATTAAGGGTGTTTTATTTTAATCACAGACGAATGTGATTTTGGGGTAACTCTTTTTTTTTTTTTTTTTAACTGAATATTGGGGATTTTTTTAATTTGGAGAAAACCAGGATCCCTGATCATCAGGCTCAAAGGTGACCCATGGCTCAATCTCTAGCCAGGGCTTGATAACAAGTACTGTGCCCCAGGAGTCCTTACTGGGGTCACTTTTGTTCAATGGCTTCCAACGAACTGGAATATGGGATATGAACCCTCAGTAAGTCTGTGTATGACACCAAGCTGTGGGCAGTAGTAGATACACTGGAGGATAGGGCTAGAATTCAGGCAGAACTTGACAAATTGGTGGATTGGACCCCAAAATATCTCATAGAGGTCAATAAGAACAAATGCAAAGTCCTGCACTTGTGATGAAACAATCCCATGCCCTGAGACAGGGTGGGGATCAAGTGGCAAAGCATCAGATCTTTACAAAAGGACCTAGGGGTTACAGTAGCAAGAAGCTGAATACGAGCCAACAGTGTGCCCTTGTAAAGAAAGCTAATGGTATATTGGACTGCTCTAGTAGGAGTGTTGCAAGAAGATCAAGAGAAGTGATATTCCCTTTTATTCAGCACTGGTGAGGCCACATCTGGAGTACTGTGTCCAGTTTTGGGCCTGCACTACAGAAAGGATGGGGACAAAATAATCTGAGTCCAGCAGAGGGCAATGAAAATGGTTAGGGGTCTGGAGAACATGACTTCTGAGGCAAGACTGAGGGAACTGGGCTTATTTAGTCAGGAAAAGAGAAAACTGAGATTGGATTTAATAGTAGCCTTCACTACCTGAAGTGGGGTTCAAAAGAGGATGGAGCTAGACTATTCTCAGTGGTGGAAGGTGACAAAACAAGAAACGGTGATCTCAAGTTGCATTGTTTAAGTTAGATATTAGGAAAAACTTTCTCATTAGGAAAGTAATAAAGTACAGGAACAGATTACCAAGAGAGTTTGTGGAATCTCCATTGTTGGAGGTTAGACTAGCTAAAAGGGTTTGCCCTTGGTTTGGATGTTATAGTTGGGGATAGTCCTGCTTTAAGCAGGGGGTTGGAGTAGATGACCTCCTGAGGTCCTTTCCAACCCTAATATTCTATGATTCTATGAGAAAAAAGACTTGTATAGCACTGAACACCAGGGATCCTGGTTTTCTGTGTCTAAAAAATATCCCCAATTTTAAGTCTAAAAAAAACCAACACCAAATCCACAATTTTTCCATGATTTAATATATCTCTATGTAGTGGTATTTCACTTAAATCACAGAAAAATGTGGATTTGGGATTCCTTTTTTTTTTTTTTTTTTTTTTAATTGGAGAGGACCAGGTTCCCTTCTGATCATGGGTTCCTGAATGGAAGGGATTCCAATGTGTAATCACAGTTGCTTGATAACTATATATTACCTTTCATTGTGACATGGCTAAGGGAGAAACACTCAATATACAGTTATTTTCAGAAAAACCAGAAAGGGGATTGAAATGCAATCAATACCACAGCCATGATACCATGTACAAATATTATACAGTTTAATCTCATGAATCCAGATATTAAAAATCTGGCCCACCCCCACCCCCCTGCCCTCCTAGGCAAAGGGGGAGAAGCTTTAATGTGGCAGCTGCCACCGCCATTCACCACCCTGCACCTCTGCTCCACAAGCAACTGCTGCTCCAGATCTGGCCGCAGCACCGGTTTGAAAAATCCAGCATTTTCAAATTTCCAGCAGGTGCTCAGTCCCGAGTATGCTGGATTTATGAGGTTATACTGTAATTGGATTTAATTTTACTGGACCCATGGTACATTTTAATAAACATTTATTTCAAGTTCACAAGTTAAAGAATTTTCCCTGACTTGGAAAAGTCCAAATGTGTACTGAAAGTTCAAACATGTTCTTATTAACACTGATGTTGCCACCAGTAAAAAGATTTCATGGACCAAGACACCCACTTTATCACATGGCCAGAGAATTTCTAGACTGAAAATATCACGTCATCATGTACGACCAGAAGCAAAGGTTGATATCTTTCAGTGGGCTACAAAATTATTTTAAATCAGAAATAATAACATGTTTTTTCCCCAACAGGCCTTCAGATATTGTTAGTGTCACCATGTATTTTGATTTGGATGTGAATGGACAGAGAAGATTAGACATACTGAGAGAAGACCACAATCCATCTACCTGTCATTGGACAACCTGTCATGTTTTCTCCCACTCGCTAATTGTTTGACTCTGCCCTTTTAAAGATAACAAAGATAGGATCAAACTATAAATGGATTATTGAAATGCATAGCAATTTCCAGGGACAAGAATTAAGAATGATTGTCACAAACAATAACTTTCTTAACTTTGTTTTCTCATTATACTAAGAAACAGAAATCAGATTTAATTTTAAACAGTGCAAATACATATTTATATGTGTACCAGCACAACAAATACAACACCAAGCTGTTTCAATTTTTATGGAGCCAAAATATGGCAATTATATTAGTGCCCAAAGTGACCCTTAGTGACTCTTAGAAAATTCCATATAACCCACTTATTGAAAGTTATGTGAGTAACTTTTTCTCAAAACTAGAAGGAAAGATGGATCCAAATGAAGGATATACAAATGATGTCAAGTTTTATAAACAAAAAAATAGCTGTAAACCTTGAGGTTGTCATGCTTTTAATATACTCGGCTCTTTCTTCATGGAATGAATGTTTTAGAGCAGGGGTGGCCAAACTGTGGCACACATGCCATAAGTGGCATAGGCAGCCTCTTGTGTGGCATGCAGCAGATCAGGGATGGGGCAGACAGCACAGCAGCTTATAGGGCATGGAGAAGAAAGCAGAGCATCAATTTCAGCAAGGAGGGCAGGGACCAGAAAGGAAATCAAATCAAGCACGGGAAGGAAATTGTCATGGCACTCAGGGAGGTTGTGGGGATAATTTGTGGCACCTTTCAAAAAGGTTGGTCCCTACTTTTTTTGAGAACAGACTTGTTTCTTTCAATTTTCTTTAAAGCTCACTGCTGATAGCTGTAAAAAACAGAAAACAAAATCTACATTCCCCAATGATCCACCAAAGTAAACACTAGAATAGGAAACCTGAATCAATGTGGCTTTTCCATTAATTTTAAAGTAAGGTCATCAAATTGCAGTAAACCCTGCTTCCCCAATAAGTGTGTAATATGATTTACCTAGCTGTTGTTAAACTTCATAGGGCTCTTCTCCTCCTCTAACAACAAAGAACAACTAATCATGAGGTCTTAAGGGACTTACCCAATATTACACATATGCATGCCTACCAAGAGACCTTATCTGAAGAGACTCTAGCTGCATACAGAGCATATGCACAGGGAAAGTTCAAGGTGAGTATAGCTACACTGTATCCCAAGCTGTGCGTAGGTGTCAGAACCTACAGTTATACCACTGCAGGCTAATCACTTAAGGCATGAAGGTGAAATAGGGTTTAGACCTTTATGCTTTGATACTTGGTAATATCATTAAGATAAGTTGTGTCTAAAGAAATATATATATATATATATACTTCATTATAAATTCTATCTAACAGGTGACTGAATACTGGGTATTTTAATGCTATGCCAATTATGTGAGGACTCCTTGTCTGAACTAAAATTCTGGGATATTGAAGGAAATTAAGCAAATACATGTTTAGCTTAAATAGGAGTCAGATCTGAAACAAGATTGTATTTTTTCTTTGGAGAAGTTACGTGACACGGAAATCTGGCTCTTTCAGCAGCTACTGTATAAGCAGCTGAAAGTGGGAGGAATTTAATGGGATGGGGAAATTTGCCTTTGTACGCTACTGGCAATTCTAGTTCCATCACCAAGATGCAAGCAGGCTGATGTATATATTGTAGCTGATGTAGCAAAGCTATGGGACAGAAAATTAGGGAAAGTTGTGTAGTAAGTAGATCTGCTACCCTGATAATCCTTAGCTTTCCTGGATGGGGTACAGCCATTAGTGTTACTTTTGCTTCTCCTGTTCGTTCCTGATAGCTCATTGTAGGTTTTGTTGTGTGTTGCAGAATGTTTTGTAACTAGAATATACAAGAGGGAGCAGAGTAAATGTTGGACAAATATAGTATATTGATTCCTTTGATTGCTAGGACTGCATTGACTCAATTGTCCTGGAGGTTTCTTTCATGCCTGTGTTCCTGGACATCCTGTACATAATGCAGTCTTATCTAAATCAAATTGTACTTGGTGGATGCATCTACACATGTGTGTTGCATCATCATTTATTGTTTCAGGATATGCCCCTAGGATCACATCAAGATGAGCAGGGTCAGAGTACCCCTGGCTGGCAGGGAGACCAGGGGGTCAGCCTGTTAACTCAGGGTTGCTCCAACCTGGTTGTGTGCTATGGAGGGCCTGGCTGGGGCATCAGGGTGCTCCAGTGTGGAGCTAGATGGCAGACAGCCCCCTCACTGAAGCATCCTTGTGCCCCAGCCAGGTGCATCAGCATCTACACATGTGTTGCTGTGACTAAGACTCACAAATAAATCCTATACCTATCTTTGTTGTGAACATCTGTGTGGCCTAAGTAACTTCTAGTATGTCTATATGCAGCAGTGTAGCATCATAGTAAGGTGGGCTATACTAGCTCCTGAACTGGAAACAGTATGTTAATGAGGCACTGTGCATTAATTAGAGGGGGGTTTTTTTTGTTTTTTTGTTTTATTTTGTGGTGGTTTTTTTTTTTTAGCCCATGTACAAAAACACTGTTATGGCTACACTATTTCTAGTTCAGGAGTGAGCACATTTGCAGACCTAGTGGTGGACATCTCAGCACCATGCTGTTTGAACAACGTAGTGTTGTTTCATTTTAATCACAGAAAAATGTGGATTTGGGGTTAATTTTTTACATCAGAAAATTTGGAATTTTTTATCAGAGAAAACCAAGATCCCTGGTTGTAAGCAGTTGGGAGCAATAAATAGGTAGTCACATCAGCGAAAATAATCTGAAAAAAAAATGTGACTTCCCTGGCCCCTATTCATGATTTATTCAAATAATAGAAAAAAAAAAAAAAAAAGAGTCCTTATTGGGCATACTCATGGCCTTCATGTCCAGAGGAAGCCCCATTCACTTCACCTGAGTTTCCTTCAAAGGAACAAAGCTTTGCCAAAAAACCCATTAGTACAATCTGGCCCTAAGTGAATTGTATCTATTATACATAAATTTAGAATTACCTAAATTATAGTGAGAGAAGGTAGACTTACTGTTAATTCAATCCATTCTTATCTAGGGAGGACACAGGCAATGTTTATGAATTGGCTACCTTGACCTTGGAGCAACATGATAGATGTTTTTAAAACTTGAATCAGATTAGAAGAAAGATGAGCATAATTTCAAACTACTTTGTAAGTCTATTATAAACACAGTGGTTATGACTCTGAGCTCATCTGAAAAATTAAATAAATTATTTCATTAAATACTCTGAGTGAGCACATTGTAAGTTGCAAAAATTCAGAGGAAAAATGGGGACAGGGGCTAGATTAATTCAATACACAGAAAAATAGAAGATATTGCTATATTCCTTTGCTGGATTTTTATTATTTGGGCACTATTTTTAAAAGAAAGGGCTAGCTAATGTTTTCTTTCAATCTCTTTTTTTTATAAAGCTGTAAAATTCAGGTTGCACAACTGACACTTAGGTGGTTGTGAATAGAATAGTATAGAAATGTGTACCCACTTCTGGAAAGCTGTGTATAGTATGTCAAAGCAGTTAATTGGCATTAGCTTAGTAAATCTGTACTGCATCACTGAATATTAGCTCTATTTCACCCATTACAGTGCTGAGATTACTTATTTTGTTCCCATGGCTCTTTTATATAGAAGAAGAAGAATACTGCCTGCCAAAATGGTCCTGCCATGTCAGAGAAGCCTTAATTAAGCCAAATCACAGGACCCTGCACAGTACTACTCCAAGAGCACAGAACAATTTGGTGAATGGCACTATATAAAACTATGGCTGTTAAGAGTATAATGAACAGTTATTGTAATTCCCTACCCAACTAGAATACTATAAACGTATCCACAAGTAATCACTTTACTCAGTCGTCCTATTTCCTAGACCAGTGTGGGTCTGTTTTATGTCCATCACTAATATGAACATGATTATGTGTGTTGGCATTCAGTCACAGGAAGGAAAAGGGAAGTCCATGTATGAGGAAGGTAGTATTTACTACTCTTGTTTCCTGGGCTATGTCTATAGCCATAGTAGGAGTACTTAATTAAAACTAGTGGAAATGGCACTACTGATTTCAGCTCTAAAAATCAGAAGAAAAAAAATCTGATTGTTGAATTGATAACAGTTTAATAAAGAAATACATTTTTATTTTAAACTTGTGAAAAATTATTTCTTTGGCTCTCTTAAGCATTTATAACTAGCTACTTCTTGTGCTATAATGGCACAGCATTGACACTTCTCCTCCTGCTTTACCTGTGGTAAGGGTAATGCTGCTTTTTGTGCTTCAGGTATAATGCCTGGTAGCTTTGTGTGAGGGTTGTCTCCTGAGTTTTTAAAAAACAGGTTAGACCAACACTAGAGAGGAGGTTGAGCAGGGTGTGTGATAAATGACCTCCTGATGTCCTTGCAGTCATATTATATGCTATATGATTTATAATTTACTTTATGATTCGATAACTACAAACAATGGAGGGTACACGACTGTAAGTCGGCACTCAAAATTTTCCTTTTAATGAATTACTTTAATGATGGACAACTGCAAAGTATAATTAATTTAGAATCAAATTAATCTAGTAAATTAGAATAAAAAACAAATCAAGTATGTTTTTAAAGTGAATTTGCAAAGTGACACCTACCTGGCTAACATACAGTCAGATCTAGAGTTTGAACTGAGCACTTAAGTTTCAGTGCAACACTGCACAACTGTTTTGGAAAGGGAAGAGAACCACCATATCTATTTGAAACCACAAGTGGAGTTCTAGTCAACATACTAGTGCCCCAAATGCAACAGGAGGATCTTGGAATAAAAAGATCTGTGCCCATGCCTTATGTTCTCTATGAGAACAGTATGAGAAAATATACAATTTAACATTTTTCTCTGTTTTCTATATACAGAATGTGTATATGTATTAATTATTCATTCTGACTTGATTCTGTCTGTCTTTATCAGATTGCTAGCTCCATTTTAAATGTGTGTCTGATTTATTTTGTGTCTTTTTTGACTCTATAATTTCAGTTCCACAGAGACTGGAAGAAGAAAGGAAAATGCTGAAAGAAAGTTGTTAACCTGAATGGCTCCCTTCAAATGGAGGCACCTTTGGTCATTGTGCTGAATAGAGTCTAAGGAAAAATGGGTTTTCTTCAAAATGGGGAGTAAGGTCTAAAGTTTGTGCAGACAGTGAAAGAAGCTAGATGCTGGTTTCAAAACTCAAAGACTGAAAAGTTGATACAGGTACTTGTAGACAAAAAAAGCTAGGTAAACTAGAGAAAAAAGAGGCATGTACTAAAGGGGGAAAAGACATCTATTTGTCAGAGGCATGAAAGGAGGGTGCTATCTAAGTGCAGGCAGAAGGGATTCAGTGAATAAGAGAGACAGAGACAGAGAGAGAGAGAGGAAGAGACTGCAAGGTACAGAAAGAAGACACATGATGCAGTGGGGTAACCTGGACTCCTTAGAATATTATGATCTATACCAAAGAATGATCAAAAGTGGCAAGGAAACAGAGATATGAAAAGATAAACTGGCATGTTGTTGTTGCTGTTGTTTCTTGGTATTTCTTGCATGGCTATTTGCTTTAAACAATCACATTTTTTTTTTTTTTGAAGACTAAACCCATAACCTCCACAAGATAAAGAGCTCTTCCAGAGCAGCTGAGGTGAGGAAAGGAGTGTTCTTAAGCTTAGGGAAGCTGACTTTATCATCCCATTTTTATCAAGAGGTAACAGGAGTACCTGTCTCTTTGAAGTGGGTCAAATAAGCAAAGGAAATAGTTGCTATCATATCCTATTAAGAGTACTTGTGGCCAAAATACTCCCCCTGGTGACCGTCCAATCAGGAGGAGAGCTATGAGGACTGTGAAATTTCTCCAACACCATCAGAAAGAGGACCAAGTTTTGTGAGATGCTGAAAGTTCCCTGAGTTGCTTGAATAATGTTATCAAAAGGCAAAACCAATAGTATTTAATAGCACAAAAAGAATGTTGATTCACGCCTGTGCCAAATGTTTTCAGGAGATTCCAGAAAGTCAAATTTTAATAGAGGCAACTGTTTCATGTCATTTGTTGGTCCCCTTCAGATATTACCATAATGATCTTTTACCATCTATACGTAACAGGTCATTTATTTATTTGTTTGTTTGTTTATTTATTTATTTTTATTTACACGTTGCATCCAGACGAGCAAGCACATGCTTGCTGTGGCATCTGAAAGCATTTTGAGAAGCTGCAAGAGGCACTCCGGGAATAAAAAAATGTTCCCCATGTTGTATATTTGCAATGAAAAACCGGTATCCAAAAAACCCGCACTGAAAAAAACAGTATAGCGTGTACTCCTGGAGCATGTCCTGAGGTAACTGTAGGCTGGATTATCCAGAGAGACACTCTAGCATCTGGCCAGAACATTTCTATGTCTGCCACTTATCTCTGCTGCTCCAGCACACTGCCTCAGCATGCTGAAGCAAATAGTAACACAGCATGGCCACAGCACTAGATTGGACCCAGGGTCTGTGCCTGGTAAGTAAGAATGTGTGGGTGAGGGGGACTGTGTGGGAGTAGTGAGTTCCCTGCCCATGCCCTGCATGGTGCACAGCTCCTACTGCAACAGCTGTCCAGAGACTCCTGGAAGCTGCACATGGCACACAGAACCAGTCCAGACCACTGGCACTTGCCCTCGGACAAAACCAGGCTGGCTCTTGCTGTCACCCAGGCTCCCAGAACCTCGTTTAAGAGCTGTGTACCTTCAGGCTGGGATGGGTCCTGCCACCAAGGCTAACATTTGCGAGAGCCAGGCAGGACAAATTATGCTGAGGGGAAACCAGCATGGGTTCGTAGCAGGTAGATCATGCCTGACTAATCTAGTCTCTTTTTATGACCAGGTTACAAAACACCTGGACACAGGAGTAGGGGTTGACGTCATTTACTTAGACTTCAGGAAGGCCTTCAATGTGGTATCCCACCCCATACAGATGAACAAGTTAAGATGCTGTGATTTGGATGACTACACAGTCCGGTGGGTGGCGAATTGGCTAGAGGGTCATACCCAGAGAGTCGTAGTGCATGGGTCAGTATTGACCTGGAAGGGTGTGGGCAATGGGGTCCCGCAGGGCTTGGTCCTTGGACCGGTACTCTTCAATGTCTTCATCAGCGACTTGGACGAGGGAGTTAAGTGTACTCTGCCCAAGTTTGCAGATGACATAAAACTGTGGGGAGAAGTGGACATGCCGGAGGACAGGGAACAACTACAAGCAGACCTGGACGGGTTGGACATATGGGCAGAAAACAACAGAATGCAATTCAACAAGGAGAAATGCAAAGTGCTGCACCTAGGGAGGAAAAATGTCCAGCATACCTACTGCCTAGGAAATGACCTGCTTGGTGGCACAGAAGCGGAAAGGGATCTTGGAGTCCTAGTGTACTCCAAGATGAACATGAGTCATCGGTGTAACGAAGTCATCAAAAAAGCTAACGGCACTTTATCGTGCATCAGCACATGCATGACGAACAGAACCAAGGAGGTGATGCTTCCCCTCTATCAGGCACTGGTCAGACCACAGTTGGAATACTGCATGCAGTTTTGGGTGCCGCACTTCAATAGGGATGTGGATAACCTGGAGAGGGTCCAGAGAAGGGCCACTCGTATGGTTAAGGGCTTGCAGGCCAAGCCCTATGAGGAGAGACTAGAGAACCTGGACCTCTTCAGCCTCCGCAAGAGAAGGTTGAGAGGCGACCTTGTTGCTGCCTATAAGATCATCATGGGGGCACAGAAGGGAATTGGTGAGGCTTTACTCACTAAGGCACCCCCGGGGGTTACAAGAAATAATGGCCATAAGCTAGCAGAGAGCAGATTTAGACTAGACATTAGGAAGAACTTCTTCACAGTTTGAGTGGCCAACGTTTGGAATGGGCTCCCAAGGGAGGTGGTGCTCTCCCCTACTCTGGGGGTCTTCAAGAGGAGGTTAGATAGGCATCTAGCTGGGGTCATCTGAACCCAGCACTCTTTCCTGCCTATGCAGGGGGTCGGACTCGATGATCTTTTGAGGTCCCTTCTGACCTAACATGTATGAATCTGTGAACCATGAAGTCAGCCCAGCCCAATGGTGTGCAGGGCACACGGAGACAGGACCTGGCCTGACCCAAAGATGCACAACTCTTGCAACAGTGCCGCGAGCCCGGGTGACAGCAAGAGCTAGTCTGGTGCTACTTGAGCGCACACACCAGTGAGCCAAACTGGCACCATGTGCTATGTGCGGCTTCTGGAGGTCTCTGCCAGGAAATGGTCATGAGTACGCTGGCAGCCGCTGCTGCCACAGGGGGTAAGGGGATTGTGCCATGTGGAGGGGCGGGCAGGGGATCCACTCCTTCCACATAGTTCTACACTCAAACCCTTGCAGAAGCCCTACACCACCCCCACAAACCCTACACCCAACCACAACCCTTCCAATAACTTCTTATAAACTTCCGCCCCGCTCTTTCCCCACCAAACCCCATATGCCTCTCACACCCTGCATGCCCAACTGCCAGATGAAATGAGACCTCCTGGCAAGAGCCATGGCTTCAGGGGCAACTGCAGCCCTGCTGCACACCCACACTAGTGATAAGACATAGAGCCCCAGCCAGGGGGTGCTCCTGGTCCCAGGAAACACTTGGGGGTGGGGGGAGAGGTGAAGGTGGCAGCACAGGCGTGTGAAAGGGAAAGAGATGAATTGGGCATGGGGAGTGCTCTGGGTAGGGGAGGTCACCAGAGCTGGGCTAGGTGGCCCTCTGCCCCCATAAAGCAGCCTGTACTGGGGGAGCCCAGCCTGGAAGGGAAAGAGTTTGTCTAGCCCAGTCCCTGAGCTCCAGTTCAGGGCTTCCCTGGTAAGCATGAGAATTGCTGGGGTCTGGGAGCAGGAGCAGAACAGTAAGGATTCATACTGCTCAGAACTACAAAGCAGCAGATGGGACAGCTATGGCTCAACTCACGTCCTGGTGTTGGGATGGAGCTAGTGGGTGCAGGCAGGGACTGCAGGTCAGGAATGAGGGGCACTGGCAGGGCTCTGGGTTGGGAGTAAGGGGCAAGGGTGCAGACAGGGGCAAGGCACTGGTATCCCAGTGCTGCTCAGTGCCCCACACCCTGGTGAGAGAAGGGGACAGGATCAGCTCTGACTTTTCTATTATAAAAAACAAAACAAAAGCAAACTCTGAAATGTATAGATATTTAGAAGGGTGTAGGTTGTAGACATGTTGGTCTAAGAACATAGGAGCCACCCACTGACTCCTCAATCTACATTTTCACTGACTACCTGTCTTGTATGTATACCAGACCAGCCTCTGGCTTCTTTACTTTTCATTCCACCCAGGAAGAGCACACGCCAACTGCTGAAACTTCCTTAGCCTGACGAAGGGTTTTTGAACCCAAAAGCTTGCTTAATAATTGTTTTCCAACTATTTAAGTTGGTCTAATAAAAGATATCATATTCATTCAAAGAACCTTGTCTGCCTAGATATTTAGAATTCATTCTATTATGAAGATAGAGGCACTGGTAGGCTTCCAAATTACTTTTAAAATGTAAATATATCAATAAAACATTGCCCAACTGATCTCTCTCTCTCTATAGTGATGTTTCATTTTAATCATGGAAGAACATGGATTTTGGGGTATTCTAACAAAAGGTATATATATACATCTTTTTTTTCATCAGAGATTTTGCAATTTTTAAACATGGAACACCAGGATATTTGCTGGTGAGACAAGTGGCAGAACCCAGGCAGAGGAGCCAGCCTAGGGCGAACACCAGGTACCCAGCTGGAGGGAAGATGAGGTGGCTGACCTCCTAGCCTTTTGGGGCCAGGAGGACATACTTTGACAGTTTGAAGTGGGCCCCTACAACAAGCAAAACTTCCAGCTCTGTGTGCCGGTTGAGAGGAAGCTACCGCTACTGGAAAGCATCAGGACTTTTACTTTGAACAGTTTCAGATGCAGTTTCCCAGAACCCTCTGCACCTATCCCCTGGAACCTTGGCAGACTTCATGCCCTCAAAAGGGGCTACAATCCCTGCAATTTTCATCTCAATCAGGCAAGAAATGACAAAGGTTAAACATTTTCATGATTCCCCTTTATAGCCTATGGGCGAAATGGAGAAACAGCAGAACAGTTTTGATGAAACAAAAAATGGGACAGTGCTTCAAAATGAAAGGATGAAACAAAGTGCTGTCCCTTTGAAATGGACATTGAAACAAAATGATGGTGTTTTTCACAGCCCTAGCACCCATATATTTCAGGTGGAATCATGCTTCAAAGCACATACCATGTTTTTCTGTATATGTTGATAAATTCATGAGCATCCCATAAATCTATTTAATAAAAATAAGTAATTCTCACAGACTTTAATTAAAAGGATTTATAACTTAATATGGGCATAAATTGGCTCTGGAAAATATTTTAGACTAAAATATACTGACATTAATGTATGTTTTCTTATTATTATAAATAGCTGTAAATGAAGTTCACACCTTTTAACTGATGCCTGCCATAATATTAATGGATTTCCTGTAGGACTAGAAATAGTACTTTGCCAAGTATATAATGTCACAGAATAAGAGAAATTATCATCTCATTTATATTTTATGATTCCCTAAAGTATAGAAACCATGGTGCTATGCTGTGTTAATAACTAATAATAAATACTTTACATTTGAATAGAATCTTTCATCTCCAAAGCATATCATAAACATTAACTACTTAAATAGTGTTCCAACATCAGTGTAAGCGTTCTTTCGGGCCTGTTCTTAGTCGCATGCAAATCTAAATTTCATAAAAAGAAATACAGAAATATAGAGAGGATACTGCTCTACATGTATTAAATTGATTTAGTAGTGTTTAAGTTATATTGTAGCTGTGATGATCTAGAAAATATGCCTGCAGCAAGGACTAGCTAAATGGAATAGATTTAGACAAGCTTTTGAATGCAATGAGTTCTTTTTCAGGTCGTCATCTTTCAAGAAGAATGCACTGTATTTGAAAGCTTGTCGAAGGGTATGTGTGGACATTACACTTAGGTCAACCCAACTAGGATTAGGTTGATCTAAGTGCCAATATGCAGGCATTTGGGGAGGTCAGACTGGGCAAAATATGGATTCTAATATGGAATCTAATTTAGTTCATCAGGGGAGATGCACTAACTTAAATTGGGAATGGGTTAGTCCAGTCTACCAAATATCTATACATGTTTGGAGTAAAGCCCAGCCACTTGTCCCAGCTCCAGGAATGCACTTTTCCTACTCCGCCCCCTGCCATCCTAATATGACTATATTTTTAGCCCTGTGACCTCCCCACTGTCAGGCAGACAACCTCCCCACAGATCTGCCAGCCCCTTCCCACCCCGCCATCTCACCAGCCTGCCCCATGGACCTGCTAGTCCCCTGATCCTGCCTTCCCTTGTACCCGAACCCAAATTATTAAAATTATGTTCCTGGCATGGCTTAAATTATAGATAATATAATAGTAAAAATAATAAATAGATTAGATGCTGGGAATGGTCTGTGCATACCCAAAATCTATCCCTATGGTGCAGCTAATCCAATAAAAACTATCACCCACAAAAAACCCCGCTCCTTAGAAATTTACAGGTTTCCCTTGCTTTATGTGGTACATGAACTCCTGGAAAGCTGTGCATAACTGAAATGTGCATAAAGGAACCCAGTTCATAAGGCAACAAATAGGGATATGTTCCCAAGGTGGTGAGGGAGGGAAGGAAGGAGTGAGGTTGGGGTAGGGAAAGGGCAGGGGGAGGGGTGCGGTGGAGTCCAATGGCTGCAGGCAGGTGGTGTCACCTGCTACTGGGGCTGCAGGAGGGAGCAAAACAGAGGGAACTGTCAGTGGATATAGGGTGAAGGGGATACGTTTCTTGCTGCTACATGCACCCTGTGAGGACTGTGAGATGGGGGCTGCTCTGGGGTTTTCTTGGAGAGTGTGGGCCCCTAGATCTGTGCAAGGGATGAGAGAAGGCTGCCTCTGTTGGCTGGGGCTGGCAGTGGCATTGGGCTCTTCCCAGAGCTCAAGGTGGGCAGCTGCAGCCTGCCCAAAATTTTATGTCGTTCCCCTGAAACTGCCCTCCTCTTGTCCCATGTGCAGATCTGGGGACACATGCCCCTCCTTGCCCTGCACCTACTGACAGTTCTTGTGAGCAATGTCCAGTACCCTGGACTCCTGCTGGACGCTGCAGTTGCTCTGCTTCACCACTGCAGCAACCACCTCCTGGCCCAGGTCAGTCTTAGCCATGGTGCCACCTCCTCCCCCTCCCTCTCTGTCCCCGTGATGTGGCATGGCCACCTGGCCAGGCTTACCATGGTGTCCCAAGTCTCCTGCCACCAATGCTGCCGCCGCCCAAACTCCAGCAGGGACACCAACACTGTGCACCTAGATGCTACCACTGGTGCCATCCATGTGCTCCTGGGGCTCCTACCCCACCACATATGGGGCAGTCCAACCAGCCAGGACTGGTGGATGCACATCATCCAGAGCACCTGGGATGACAATCAGTGGCTGGAGTCCTTTCGCATGACCTGGGAACTCCTTGACCAGCCCCAACTGCACCTGGAGTAGCAAGCCGCCACCATGTCGTGGCCCTTCCCCATGGATACTAGGCTGGCCATTGCGCTGCTCAAGCTGGCTATCCCTACCAGCTGGCACTATGTGGCCACCTCTTTGGCATGGTCAAGCTGAGTGCTGAGGAGACCATCCTGGAGATGTGTGGTTCGCTTCAGGTTCATGACCCCCTGGAAGGTAGTGGCAGGTTTTCATGCCCTGGGCTTCCCCAAGTGCATCTGAGCCCTGGACAGGACCCACAACCCCATCATCTGCCTGCCCCACAGCAATTGCCCCTACTACAGCCAGTGGAGGTTCCACTCTATCATGCTCCAGGCAGTCATTGACCACTGCAGCACCCTCACCAACTTGAGTGCTAGCTGGGCAAGCAGTGCCTATAATGCCCACATGTTCTGTAACTCCATCACTTGGGGGCCTGCTGCTGGGTGGCAGGTGGCTGCCAGGGGGAGGGTGGGGCTTCAGCTGGGAGCTGGGCAGCAGGTGGCATGAAGGCAACCACCAGGGCCAGGACCATTTACTGCACTCAGTGGTCCCCCTCCATGGGTCTGGCCAGCATGGCAACCTGCTGCTCCTGGGCCTCCAGATGCCTCTTCTTGAGGATGAGGAGCCTGTCTCAGAACTCATGCTCATGTGTCATGTCCTCCATGTGTCATGCCTGTGAGTCTGCCACCTACTCCTCAGCCACCAAGACCAGTGGTCCAGCAGCATTTGCAACATTTCTGAGATAAGATGCTCTTCACCAGGGTGTTTGCGCACTGCCTGGCCTCAGATTGGGGGTCGTGCATACACAGGTGCCCACAAACCATGGTAAGTCAGCTGGGCAGGCTCTGGCACAAGTGCCCACTTGCTGAGACCCCTGTCCCAGTTCACTTCACAGGGGCAGGTGAGCTGCTGGGTGCTGGCCACAGGCAACCTGCCTTCCCCCCACAACCCTTCCCAGGCCTGGCTCCTAGAAAAACCTGCTGCTGCAGCTCCATACCCACTCCTTACCCTCCTCCTCCTTCAGGCAAGGCTGTGTCCTGTTTGCCAGCAAATCAGGCTTGGGAGGCAAAGGGCTCCTGTCTGACTGGGATGAAGAGCTGTTGCTGCCCATGCCCTCCCCTCAGGGGGCCTCTACAAGAGACGCCCCAGGACTTGCCAGCCCACCCCAAGCATGCCCCTGGAGGGATGTCTGGAGGGCTGCCTGTTGCTGTGCTACATGTCCCTGCCTCCAGCAGCCATGGATAACATTGCTGCCAGCATCAGTGCATTCCTCTTCATGTGAGAGGCCTGTGCCTGCCTAGCTGAAGGGGCTTAGCTGAAGGGGCATTGTCTATTTAATAAAGTTTTGCACTCCCCCTCATGGCCCTGCATGCTGTTGGGGTGGGTAACCTGGGGCTTAGGGGAAGTGTGGGAATAATGGAGGGGCAGGGGCAAGGGCAGGGAGGGCTTACTGGATGGGCAGGGCTTACTGGATGGGCATGGCAGACATGTCCAGTGGCCTGAATCTGTTCCCACAAACGGCAAGAATGTGAGGCTTCCAGAAGTGTCCTGGGACACAGGGGTATGGTACCTGGCTGCTCAGGCAGAGGCCTGGGCAGAGCTGGCGCTGCTGAAGGCCAGCAATGCCAAGGTTGTCCTGAACTCCTGAGCACAGCTGCGCACCCAGAGCTATTGGGGCAGGCACTGGCCCAGGCTGCTGGAGCTGCTGCATGAGGCTGGGGGTGGGGGATATTTCAGGATGGACTCCTGGTGGCCCAAGGGGACCTCCCCTGCTGACACCTTTTCATGGGTGCCTCCCCTGCTAACACCTTGTCATGGATGCCAGGCTGCAGCAGAGGCTCAGGCAGGCTGCCTGTGCTCGAGTAGACAGCATGGCTCTGGTCAAGGTCCCAAGCTGCCACATAAAGGTCATGGACTTGTGGGCAGCCCCCAACTTCAAGGTGACAGGCCCTGAAAGAGGTTCATGTTGGAGTGCCCACTCTGGGCAATTTGGTTGAGGACCTTGGCCTTGCCAAACAGCACCATGAGCTCTGCAGTCTCCTCCTGAGACCAGTTCTGGCTCTAGGAGATGGTATGTGACATCGGGAAGGACACCAACCTAACTCCCTCAACCTGCTGGGCCTCTGTGTAACATTCCAGGTGTTACTTGGCCTGGACAGGTACCTACAACTCCCAGCACAAGGGCAAATAATGTGGGACAGGCAGGAACTCAGTATCTCTGTGATGGGGGCCAGCGCTGGGGTCTGGGCAGGCTGCTCAAGACTGCCAGGTACTGGAGAAGGAGCTGGTGGCCAGAGGTTAGCTGCATGTGGCCCAAAGTGCTGCTGAGCCTCAGCAGGTGCCTGCAATGCTCAGAGTAGCATATTGGTGCAGGATAGGAAGTCGTGAAGTGACACTGTGCCAGGGACCAGTGCTAGGGTCTGGGTAAGCTGCTGCAGCTGGCCTGGGGGCTCTGCTGTGTGATGCGGTGGCCAGAGGCTGGCTGCAGGTGGCCCAAGGCCCCAGTATCCCCAGAGGCTTTTAAGGGGCAGGGACTGGAGAAGCTCATAAACCTGTGCCCCTGGAGCTAACCTGCAGCTGCCCTCCTGGTGATGGGGCTGACTGATAGCAAATTTGATGCTGGTCAGCATCTACATGTGCAGTACTGCACCATAACTATTCCAGGGTTAATTTGCTACCTGAATTTGCAAATTAACAGTGAAGTAGAGTAACTTACTGTGCAGTAAGCATCTGAATGTGCAGACAGTGACACTTACTGTACAGTAATTTGCTCTACTATGCAGTAAAGCATGCCCTGTAGATGCTGCTAGTTTGAATGAAATACAGTACTTTTAGGAAATTATCAACAAACTGAAGACCTATAAACACTGTGAAGTAATTCCTCTACACATTGCATATACTATTTTATATTTTATACACCTTGTATGTGACAAATACCATAATTCAGTACAAATAATGCTCTACATGATAATTTAATGATAGAGGGCATATTTCTAAGAAAGAGATTACATTCAGGTTATGGTCATTTGTTCTTGTTAAAAGCATATCTACAAGTACTGACTATCTCACTACCAAATATCCCTTTGGGACTTAATGTGCCATCAATTTTTAATCAGAACTCACCACTAATTTCAATGTGATATTCTGGTTAAAAAATTGATGACACAATAAGCCTTGCATCTTAGTTGCAATGTATCTCCAGTAATAACTGCCATCCATAACCCTTACTATCCTCCTAAGGCAAACATTCAGCAAGAAAGCAATGATGCATGTGTACATGCCAAGCCTATTGCTTTTCCCAATAGACTATTGCTTTTTGGTCTCTCATACTGTTTTACTAAGAGAGCAAACTAATGAGCTACTTTTTCCTAGAGTCTGACTATGAGCTTAGAGAAGGAAAACTTAAGAAAGAACCAAACTCCCCCACCACTGACAAATAAATCAAATCCCTGTCCCCCTCAAAAAAACCCCCAAAACTAGTGTCATCGTTTATTTTCTCTGTTTCCCAAATCCAAATCACCCATTTGCTCAGCAAGTATTATTATATTTTCTTATTAAATATTTTCTATTTCTATTTTTCTATTAAAAATACTTTTAAGTTTGAATATGGGGATTTTGGAGATTGCCATAAGATTATATTCTTTTCCTGATAAACATGAAGAATTAAACCTCCCCCCCACAAAAAAAAAAACAACAAATAATAAGCTCTTGAGAGACTCATAATGGGAAACAAATAAGATTGAGTTTTATTCTTAAGTTTCTGACTCCGTAGGAAATACTCTTATGTTGTTATCCTATAAGTATATAATTACTGAAAATGCCTTGACAGTCTTGCATATTTTACTTACATTTGCAAGTTGAATTGTGCACTGGCTTAAGAGTAATTCTATCAGACAATTGTTCCCCATATCTTTTGTATTCTAAGCATCTGAAATTATAGAAAATGAGAATGGAAATACTACTGAAAACATGATATTGCAATGCTGGGATTCTAATATAATAAAGTTTAAAATGGAAAGTCAAACACTATAAATGGTTTGTACCTGAAAATATGTGGCTTGGTGTGAGAACCAAGTCTTTCGTTCTTCTGGGTTTTTTGTCAAACTGCTGGAAGAGATGTACATACCTATACTTATTTATTAAAATAGCAAATTCTTCTCCTTTAATGAACACACATGTGGTGTGATAAAATAGTAATCAAGTTTGAATTACAGCTTTAGATAATACCATCATGTATGCACCTGCAATTAGAACTTAATATACCGAGACAAAAACCTTGAACAGACTGTCCTTGTAAAAGTTACATATTTTTCAATAATATATACTCATCTACAGAGTATCCTATGCATACCAAAAGAACTATTGTTGTGTAATGAAACCTCCTACCATCTTTAACAATAGCATTGTAGATACACTGGAAAACTAACATTCTAAGCTTTAACACGTTCTCAGGATGCAACAGGATATGAAAACTAAAAGTAAAGAGTTCTGGATCTATGTAAATAAAAAGAAAATATGGAAGCAGAAAGAAGTGGGGCTTCTATTCAGTGAGGATGGATTAGTTGTTAAAGATAACCTAAGTACATCCCAAACACTAAGTCCCAGATCCTACTCTTCCCCTAAGTTTTCTTAATAGTATACTTATGGCTTTTAGGATTCAAGTCAACAAATGTGATCCTAATCCATCTTGTACAACACCCAAAATTCTAATAAAACACCTAGGTTGAAACCCTATTTCTACTTTACATGCTTAAGTGGCACTTATATATCTGCAAAAGTGCAACTTTTGACACATCCATACACTTTGAAGTATTTCGCCTTAGGTGGTGGAATGGGACTGTTCATGGATGCACATATTTGCCAGAAGCAAAATGAAGTGGGAAGGGCCATCTGGGTATGGATGCATATAATACTGTTTTAGTAACAAGGTGCACTTTTACATGTATTCCTACACATTTGGATTAGAATATGTCTAAAAAAAGACTGAGTAGAAGGACGTATGTATTTTAGTCAAGCCCAAGATGACTCTAAGCTGAGCCACCAAAGTTATGTCTGTGAAAAAGACAAAGACATTCCTAGGGTATTTCATGAGAGGTATTTTTTATTAGAAGTAAGTAAATACCAATTCTATTGTAAAAAAAGCACAAGAGAGATTTTATTTGGCATACTAAATACTTTGTATAGTTCCGGTCACACTTGTTCAGGAAAGATGATCTCATACTGGAACAGGGATAGAGAAGGCCTACTGGTATTGCAAGCCAAGCCATTAAGGCTCTACATGGTTTGGGCTCTAGAGACCTAAGGTGCCATTTTGACCCTTATTGTCCATTGTACCTAAGGTCAGCTGGGAGCAACCTTTTTCAAATACCATCTGTGAAGCAAATTATTCTGGCTGAAACATACAGGTCATTCTCAGTAGACAAGCCTCAGCTCTGGAACTCCCTTCCCTGCATCAAAGCCTGAACCCGGACAGTTTTCAGAAGCATTTTCACTGAAGACTTTGGCACAAATAATAGAAGTATGTTGAAGAAGCATTCCTATTTTTGGTATGGCCTTCAACAGGTTGCGGTAATCTTCAGAGCATTGTCTGGGGAGTTTGTTCTATTACATATTACTTATTTTTGATATTTTGAACTCTCTTTATAATTTACCTGGGTTTTTTTAATTATTATTATAAGCCACCTTGAGCCTCTTTTGGTGAGGTTGGCACATAAATCTAGTAAATGAAATATTATACTAGAGGCTGGATTGTTTAACCTGATGGCTAAGTACAGACAATCAAAAAGCCCAAGGCTGAATTGGTTCAGGTTAAAGCCGCATAGATTGAATCAATATGCGAGTAACAGACATTCAGTTTTGATTTCATAAATGCAACCACATTCTTGCAGTGGTCCAGGGCAGAAGCCAGCCCAGGCCAGATGCCTCCCTGCTTGGCTGGAGCAGACAGCTTGGGCCAAGGCTATCCCACCCACCCTGAGATATGGGGTTTGTGGGAGAGGTGCAAAGGATCCCAGGATGCTGGAGGACTGTGAATTAACTTGAATTTGGAGGGGATATGGGACAGAGGTTCAATACACTGATTTAACCTGACTCAGAAAAATCTGATACTACATCCATCCAGGTTTATTTTAATCCAGTTTCAGCTATTTTGAAAGTGGTTTATATGCATTGAGCTTCTGGTGTGTTACAGATTTTAACTGTCTTCCAATCACTTATACTAGTTTAGCCAATAAGACAAAGATGACAGCCAATATGAGTGCTCCTGTAATTATGTCTGGAGCATAAATATTAAATGAGAAAATAGTTATTTAAGCTAAAAGATAATATTGGCATAACAAAGCATTGTATTCTGTGGTTACTGCCAATAGAAAGGAGCTGAACTCAGTGACCAAGAAGAGACCTTTAGGTGCTTCCTACCTTTGACCTTAATTGTTTTATTGTTTGTTAGAATATTAAAAGTGAGGATCCAAAATACCAAGCAAGAGATAATAGTGGATGGGAAGGTTATAATTATTAATTACTGTTCTATATTATAAAATTATGCTGTTTGCCATTTGTTCCATTTACTTCAAATAGATATCATGCATCCAATGCAAACAGTAAGTTATTCCTTCATTTTCTAAAAATATATATATATAATTCTTGTCATTAAAGAGTTCTATGCAAATATATTTTGAATTTCTCTAAAACTAACATAATCAAAAATATCTGTTGGTTTCAGTAACAAGAAATCTAAATGGGTATGGGCATCTGTTTAATTAGGTCACAGAAGTGTATCAGATGTATCTTAATATGAAAGCTGGAAGTGTTTAAAATCAAGTTTTTTGAGTGCAAAATAGGAAATAAAAATGTTCAAGAACATTGCCTGTTGCAACAGACATTTTAGATGTAGGCAACAATATATAGATCCTAAATAATACATCCATTTATAGAGAAATAGCTAAAAGAGTGTGCAATAACAATCTATATATAAGAATTAGGGAAATATTTGAAAGAAATAAGTGTGAAGGCATAAAGAGCTAATAAAAATGCATTTTTCTTAAAACCAGTAATGGAAAACAACAAAACAAAAACAAAGCAGCAAGTTATTTGCATTGCATTTATATTATCAATATTTATTTCATATCCCTGTAAAAATTATGTTGTTTCAAACTGACAAATGCCAATACCATTAGGAAAATGTTGAAGTAATACTGCAGTGAAAATATTTTGCAATACTCATAAATATGGTTCAGTGATATACACAATTGTTTGAATTCTGTTGGTTGGGAAGGGCAGCTTCTATACCTTTCCCAATATACTCAATGCATCTGAGTTTTGTTTACTAGATGAAGACGTTTCCTCATTGATTTTTACCCCCTAGTCCTTATGTAAAATAGTATTCTAAGCTGTGGTATTTCTTGATTGAACAAGTTGATAACAGCAATCAAGAAGCATTACAGACTAGCATAGAATTATGCATATGAAAAGGCATGCTATAACAGAGACTCCTGAAACTACTTTGGCGAAGGCATTTCAGGATAGTAAAATTATAATAAAGGCTTGAGAGAGTAATACGCATCTGAATTAAATAAAATTGATGGTAAAAATGAATAATGTATTGGAGGAAAATAACTGAAGGAAATCATTTGTCTTTCTGAGGAGTTCAGGAAAACAGATTCAGACAATTTTGTGAACTTTCTGCTGTTCATTCAGAATTATTAAATTGGCCTGTTATAACTGACACATCTAGGCATTTATAATTTCTCCTTCATTTTCTCACCTTTTGCCCTCTCTCATCCTAATACAAGCACACTACCTGTGCAAGAAATGTGATCTTTGTTTTCAGAGTTCAGATCATATACCTCTGTATGAGGATTCTTTTAACGCTTCCTTGAAAATTTCCCCTTATGTTCACCATCTTATGTTCCCCTTATGCTCACTTCTTCACTGGCATACAGGAGATTGAACCCAGAACTTCCCAAATCATAAGCATGAGTCATTACAGGTTGAGCCAAAAAAAATCAGGCTGGTATAGCTGAGCTTATTCCAGTCTCATGTGGATCAGGCATAGAAGGATGCTTGTAACATATACTCACTAGTGTGTGACACAGCATCAATACATTCTATTTCTTAATCAGCCAAAGCATTATTTCTCTACATTCTCCATGTTTCAATATACTGTATTACTGCCAATCTAGTCGGTTAAGACATGGAAAATAAAATTGCTTTAAAAATTTATTTGATTCTGCCTTGGAAGTATATTTGATGTTATCAGGAGTGTAGAGCCCCAGTAAGTCACTGAAAGCCCACTTGCTTCATTTCAGTAAATGCAGACATTGTGGGAGTGAGTCAAGACACACAGACAATGTTATATTGTATAGAATCCAGGATGATAAGCCATATACCCAATTTTGTTCTAAGAAACAAAATACTCCCTGTGGTGTAATCAACCATCAGTAGGGAAGAAATAGATTCATGTTTGCTGTATATCTGCCAGTTTTTTCTGCAAATATTTTGTTATACAATATGTACTTATTTGGTATAGAGCGCATGAGTCAGTAAGAAGAAGAAAGAACAGACAATAAAAGCTCTATAGAATTACAAAAATCAAATTTATTTTGGTGTGAATTTTCATTCTGGAATTGCAATACTTTCTGTAGAGTTATACAGATAAATTAAACTGACGTTGCAGAGTGGGGATTCAGGTTGTCAGTATCTGTGTACTAAAGATGTAAACAAATGAAGCACTTCTCTCAAGAGAAAGCCTTTTATTCTGGGATCCTACAGATGTACCCACATAGATCCCATCTACACAACCTTGCACGTGTCTGTTGCAGCATCTCAAAAGAGTTTGGGACACTACAGAAGGCACCCTGTGAACTAGAAAATGTTCCCTGCACTGCATATTTGCAGTGTGGACTCAAGTTTAATACCGAGGAATCCCAGTATCAAAAAAAAAAAAAAAGGAAAAAAGGCGAGTAGGGTGCACTCCCTGAGCATGGCCAGGATACGCTCTCCATGTCTGCCCAGGCCACGCTCTTCAAATACCCAGAAGCAACTGAAGGCTGGGTGCTCCAAGGAGATACTCTAGCACCCAGCCAGGGGGTATCTATGACTGCTGTGTCCCCCTGGTGCTCTCACATGCTGCCTCAGCATGCTGGAGAAAATAAAAGTGGGATATGGCTCACAGCAGTGGCTCCAGAGCTGTTTGGGACCCAGGCCCCATCCTGGGTTGTTCCAGAGCCTCCCTAGCACCCAGGGTCTGCCCTGGGCTCAGATACAGGAGCTGGACCAGGCAGGCTGCCTTGCAGCCATGCACGGGGGCCAGTTGTGCCCGTGCCTTGGAGGCTGAGGCACCCAGGTCTCAGCTGCAGGCCAGCAGTAGAATCAGGACCCAGAGGCTGTGTCAGGGACCATGCGGGATCCTTGTAAGCTGGGATCTGGGATTTCTGTTTCCAATGGAAAAATGCAGATTTTCCCTTTTAAAGGGGAAAACGTTGGTTTCCTTGTTTGCAAGCAGCAATCTGCAGGCTGCAAGACCTACTTGCAAAGGAGCAGGAAACCCTAAGCCAGAGCAGCTATGGAGCCTGCCCAGCCTGATCGCGTGCATGTGTGTGGGTGGGTATGAGGGGGAGTGTGGGGAGGGGAAGTGTTGTGGGGAGATGGAGGGTGACTAATAGTGCTTGGACTGGGAGCCATGGGGACTCATGCACCACCACGGCAGGTAGGCTTCATGCCACTATGTGCAGGTCCCTACTGGAGTGCTGGAAGCCATGCATGGAGGTGAGAGCTGGCCTGGTCCGATGGTGCATAGCTCTCCCCTGCAGTGCCAGGAGCCCCACACGGCAGCACAGAGCCAGCCTGCTCATGTCCAAAGGTGTGTGCCAGGAAGCTGGGCCAGCTTGTCATGCCATGTATAGCCCCTGGTATTCAGGTAGAGCCACATGCCACCAGGGGGTTCTGTCTGCACTGGGCCATGAACACCCCAAAGGCCCGCTGATGGCTTCTGCTGCTACCTTTGGTGGAAAAGTCTGTGTGCCATGGCGGGGTGGGGGGGAGGCATGTAACAGTTCCTCCCCTAGGATTACCATATTTCCAGGTCCAAAAAAGAGGACACCTGCACAGGGAGTGGAGGGAGCAGGGAGGGGGAAAATATGATGGTTGGGGGCAGTGACATGCTGGTGCCCTACCCCTGCCCATTCTGTTGCCCCTTGCTGACAAGCCATAGCCCCCTGGCCCTGCTGCTGCCCCTCACTCTGGACCCACTGATGCCAGCACTGCCAGTGTCCCTCACTTCCAAACATCAGTACCCTGCTCCCCACCCCTTGCTGGTGCCCTTCACCCAACCTGCAGCCCCCTGGGATGCACTGCCCTGCACACCCAGCCCACAGTCACCCCTGCCCCCCACCTAGCCTTGGTGGTGCCCCTCACTCCCTACCTGCAGCCCCTGCCTCCTGCCAGTGCCCCTCACTCCAGACCTGTAACCCCCTGCACCCCTCCCAGCCTTGCCAATGCCCCTCATTCCCAAACTGCAGCCATCTGCCCTGCCCCCCAGCCCTGCTAGTGCCTCTCATCCCCAATCTGAAACCCCTCAGCAGCTCAGGCAGTGCCTCTCACCCCCAATCTGCATCCCCCAAACCCTGCTGGTGACCCTCACTCCCTACTCACAGCCCTCCCTACCCAGTGATGCCCTTCACCCCCGACCACAGCCCCCAGCCCTGCCAGTGGTGCTCACTCCTGATCCATAACCTCCTTCTGCCCAAGCAGCTCCCATGTTGTTGTCTCACTATCCGTCCCTCCCTCCCTCCCTCCCTCTCTCTGTCTGGCTGTTTTTTGTGGTTCCCGTGCATTACCACAAGGTAATTGGCTGTTGGCATCACATGACCCCCAACAGCCAATCACCTTGCCTGCTGCTCCCAGCTGGCCTGAGAGGGCAGAGGAACAGCAAAAAAACCAGACATTTTGCTCTTATTTTAAAAACCCTCCCAGATGCAGCAAGGGGGGCCAAAAAAGAGGGCGTGTCCAGGAAAACCCAGATGTATGGTAACCCTACCCTCTTTACAAATCCACGCAAATGCATTCCCCGCACAAGCCCCACACTCATACCCCTCCACAAACTCCACACCTCCCCACATACACCCTTACTTCCCCCACAAATCCCTAACCACAACCCCAAATCACTCCCACAAATCTCACACCCTGCATGCCCAGCCACCAGATGGGACAGGACCTGCTGGAGGGAACCACTGCTGCACATCAGCCCAGCTCCACACCCACATAGGTGCTGGGACATGTGGGCCTGGCCAGCGGGGAGCACTCCTAGTCCCAGGAATCACTTGGGGGATGTGATGGGCCGGGGGGAGAGGGGAGGTGGCAGAAAGGGTGGGTAATGGGTGGTGGGGAGGGATCCCTACTGTTGAGGCAAATGATAAGACCCAGGCAGAGAAGCCAGGCTGACCTCTAGCCTGGTTGGAGGACAGACAAGGTGATTGGCCTCCTGGCCATTTGGGGCCAGGAAAACACACTTCAACAGTTCAAAGCAGCTTACTGCAATAAGCACATCTTCTGGGCAATAGCTGCCTAAATGGCAGACTGGGGGCAGTGGAAGATATGACAGCAGTGTCGCATGGAGGCCAACTATGCAGCTACGGCCCACAGACAGCTGGCTCAGAGGTGGAGGTTGCTCTGTTGTAGTGCCCATACCACAGCCCAGGTGGTTGTGCATCCCCTGTCCAGGTCTGGCAGGTGCACAGCCACGGGGACAGGAGGTCCAAGGAGTGGATGCTATTGCAGGTGGAAGCAGGTCACAGCCAGGCAGCAACCCTGCCCCCCACACCGCAAGACTACTGCAGTTGGTAGAGGGTGCAGGACCCACTCTAGGTCAGGGATGCTACAGCAGTCCAGCTGGCACAGGGGGCTAGTGTCCCCAGATACCAACTGGCCAGGTCTCAAAAGCTCCTAATGGCAAGTTGCCAGGAACTGATCACCAGGGCATCTTTTTATACTGCTGGGGCCAGCACAGCTTCCAGCTTCTCCTGGCAGAAGATCCAGGAGGAGCTGGGCAGGGTCACTTTTCCCCAGGTGGTACAATT
Organism: Alligator mississippiensis; assembly: GCF_030867095.1. Taxonomy (NCBI): domain Eukaryota; kingdom Metazoa; phylum Chordata; order Crocodylia; family Alligatoridae; genus Alligator; species Alligator mississippiensis. The sequence goes on along the minus strand of NC_081824.1, from coordinate 333,662,400 downwards.
TGCCCCACATCAAAGTGTATGTTGAGACACATGTGCTAAAAATCTGCACAAATCTCTGGCACAAATTTGTCCTGCTGCTACTTGAGTTTCTGCAAGGGCAAATGCCTACATATGTGGACGCGGTCACATTGCCCTGCTTCAAGTACCTGTAAAGTATATGAGACAAAAAACTGCTAACACTTTTTCTCGGGAAAACATTGTGTATGTCTGTAAATTAATTGTAGCTCATTCAAATTAATATCCAGTCATGCCAGAGACAAGCCTGTCAGGCTGTGTCCTTCAGACTGCTACCTAGGGTAAGTTCTGCTGAGTGCACATATGCAGGGGTGCATGTTTCCTGTGGGAAAATATCAGTGGCACATGTTTGTCCCTGGTCATGCCTCTGCACATGCACTCCAGTGCATGACAAATTGTCTCAGGTGGGGCTAGCACCTGTGCTGGCCCCAACAGCCTTACCTGGGGTCTTGGGGCCTTCCCATGTCATCAGTGGCACAAAGCCAGCTACTCAGAGTGTGGCCAGAAGAGTATGGTTCTTCCCAGCCAGGCTCCCTTTCTGGTGGTGCATGCTGCTGTCACATGTATACATTGGGACTGGCCCCTGTGCTCCCTACCAGTCAGTGGGCTAGCACCCCAGGGGATCCTGGAGCTCCCCCTGGCTGCTGCAGGGTGGCAAAGAAGGGTAGGAGCAGCCTGTACCAGGTTGCTTACTTTAGGATCAGATGCCACATTCATGACTCCACTTTTATGGCATTTTTTTTATTTTATTTTTTTTACAACAAGACCTCCCAGTGTCAAAAAACTCAATAAACTGCTAATCAGTAGTGGAGCAAATGGGTAGATGTGTGCCAGGTTCAGTTTGTGGCACCTCAAATGAGTTTGAGGTGCTGCAAACCTCATGTACACATTCATCAGAGTTTTCCCTTACTGGCAGAGGAACGGTAATCAGCTTGGAAGTACTACATTTGTAAAGGCTTTCTATATGTAATTACAGTCCCATTATATAACATTTGTTTTTTAATACACAGTGACCACATCTACATGAGACGCTGACTGTGCAGTAGCCCGAGACAGTAGTGTTGCATGGCAGCAACCATGACACGATGCTACTGCACAGTAGTCTTGGGCTACTGTGCAGTCAGCATCACAAAAAAGCCATTTGTCAATGCTACTGAACAGCAACTCGGATTACTGTGCAGTCATTTAGTACTCTTTTATACAGTGTCTCATGCAGATGTGGCCTGAGACTACTAAGTGATACCCAGAAGAAGAGATGGATGAATGAGACCATACACAGAGTTTGGGATGGAAGTTGAGCTGAGCTCTCCAAACCCCTTCTCCTCCTCACCTAACATTAGAGCATCTGTAGCAGCCTTCAGGCATTTGAAGAGTGGTGTATGTTGCTATTGCTAGGACCAGCTGGGAAGAGAATGTTCATGTTCAAATTTTATTTTGGCATGCTTCCTTGATTTTCTTGGGCAATGGAAGCAAAAGAAGGGAATTTCATGGAATTACGATAATTTGTTTCTTGTGCCTGCCTGACAGCTTTCTCCTCCCCAAATTTCATAGGTCTTCTGCAAACAATAGAGGAGATAAAATTCTTGTAAAAAAGGGTGCAAGCTTCTTTTTTTTTAGTGGAAAAATTCAGGAAAGCAGAAATTGAAGTAACTGGATTGGTAAGAGCAAACCTTACAGCCTTCTACTTTCCTTTTGTCCTATAATTATACAATATCCAACAGTCTACAATCCTCTTTCCATTAGCCCATCTTGATTTATGTGATATCAGCCTCTCTCCCACTCTCAAATCTTTTTCTGAAATCAAACTTATATCATGATAATCCTCACCATACATCTGCCTAACAAAGAAAGGTAGAGTGGAAAAAGTCATTATTGATATAATAATAATTTCTTTTCAGGCCTATTGATAATATTGATAATTTCTTTTCAGGCCAGAGTACATTCTCACTTAGATTGTTTCAAACCATTCAATTAGAATATACACTCTGTTATCCAGAATAGTGCCATTACTTACCATAGTGTTATTCCATGTTAGTGCAAGTGATTCATTTGCTCTAGGGACTCAATGGGAATGTCTACATGAGACAATGCACAGCAGACTAGTTCTACCTCACATTGGTGTGCTGGCAACAACCATTATAAAATGCTAATGCGCAGTAGTATTAGTGTACTATGCATTGAGCACCACACAAAAAGTGTGCAATCACTTTAATGCATAGTGCAGCAGCCTTCTGCACCTTTATTTTGTACTTGATTATACAAGTACTAAATTTTATGCGTAGTAGGCACTGTGCATTAATGAATGTGTAGATGTGCCCATTGAGTCAAATGCATAAACAGGTTTGGGAGGAGAGGCCAGATCCCAGGATCTGGGATCACACATTGTTTGTTCTTCTTTTGACCCTATGACTGTTTTCCTCCTGACTGTTCAGTGGGCAAGATTCAACTGGAGCAAACGGAGGATCCTCTCAGCTAAGCCTAGATAACAGTGTCGTAGTTAAGGCATTGCACTGTATCTTAGAAGATGTACTTATTACCATATCCTATTGCTTATAGGAGTTAAACCCCCCGAGTCCCACAGATACCAAAGCAGTACTAACCACTAGGCTATTTAAGGATCACAAAGCTAAGTTTAGACAGGATGTGTTTTTGGAGGTATCCATACTCAGTGCATTGAAAAGAATGGTGGAGTCCATGATTCTACAAACAACATATGCAATTCCTCTGTAAGTACACTAGGCTCCCCATTGATGTAATAGGTGAGCTATACAACTCCTGTGGCAAAATAGGGTCTGAATGTGTTATCCTGGAAAAAGCAGTAGCTAAGTCAGAGACATATTAATATTATTGGTGAAGGATTTAGGCCTCATGTAGAACTTCAAATGGGATATAGTTAAGACACAATGTATTTATGAAACAGCACAGTTATATGTATATGCAACATACACAAAAATGTCACGGCTTACACTGAAGTTCATTTCTGATAATATTATTTTTTCTGTGGGAAGATACTAGAAGACATGACTTACTGAATCCTGATCATGCTTTGTTTAGTATTTGAATACATTACATTTGCATACCATTTCTGAGGACAACTTCTAATTGGTACAAAAATATGAGCAGATGATATGGGCTTAAAATGGGTTCCTTATACAAAATGTAAATACATTCTCTACATAAAGTAGGTTTGAAAGGCTGAGCATTCACTATTAAATATAATACTGTTTTTCATAGGTTATTTTCCCCTATTTCTTTATCGATTCTTTTAGAGATGCGGCAATAGAACATGTTTGAAAAGAACAGTTCTCATGTGCCTGAAATTTAAAACCTAGGAACTCTACTAAGGTCTTTGCAGTTTTGTAAGCAGATGACTCACAATGGGAAAGCAATTGTTCTTAAGAAAATACACACCAGATTGATTTTCACAATGGTTTGGTTTTCTGAGATTCACCAAAAAGGGGCTTTTATAACTGCTCCTCAATTTAAATATGAAACCTAAACATTTACTGTGGACTGGATTTTGACTTTACTTTTACAAAACAGTTATACTGAGTCATAGTTTTTATCTCATTTTCTACTTGCTGCCAGGGGATTTTAAATTGCAAATGGCATATATAAATAGTATATTATACCTCAATCTAGTCCATTACTGCCTCAGTTACTTTGACTAGATGGTATGATTGAAAGTCTTTCTTCATGTACAAGTCCTTGCAAAATCTCAAAAGAACATATATTTCCTAGTCCTGACCCAATGGAAGATTTGGAGGAAGTTTCAACATGGTGAAGGGCTTTTATTCCAGTTCAGCCTCTATAGCTAGGCAATCTGCATGCCTAACATTTTTTCTTTCATTTCTCTTACTGGTTAAAATAATTTAACACTCAGGTTTATGTGCTCCTATTTTAATATACCCTCTAAAATCAATTGTTGGTCTCGGGGGATGTGTCTACATGCATGCTTTACTGCAGAGTAGACTAATTAGATGTGGAGTAAAGCATCACCATCTACACATGCAGTGGTATTAGGTTGCAGTAATAAACTAATTTACACCACAGTAAAATAGTAGTGTCGGAGACAGTACTGTCTGATGCTGGGGTAATTTACAGTCATTAAATACATGTTTAGATGCTGACCGCAGGCATAAATTGCTCCCAATCAGCCTAGCCAGCCAAGGGCCAGACTTCTGCCTGCTGCCTAGCTGCATGTGTTGTCTCCAAAGGACAGTGTGAGTTCGTGCCCGGTGCTCTTTTGCCAATAAACACACAAGGGTGGAGGATCCAACTTATTCTTTATTGTTTCAAGTCTGCACAGAGAGGGGTGCTTGGCGATCGTTCGCAAAACAAGCACACCAGTTTCTACCTTTGGGTACCTTTTATACATATGTTTGCAAGTGTATCGCTCAGTGATTGGTTACAAACCACTGACATAAGACATTCTCTACTGAGCATGTCTCTATACCTATGTTTTAGCCATATATTTCATTTACATACATATATGTTTCATTAACATACTTTTGCTCTGCCCAGGGGTGTGATTTTTAGCATTATAATGAGACCTTTTTCTGAACTTCTTGCTATCTTACAGGTGTCAGGGAGACATTATCCTGCTGGTGTTAGGGAGGCATTCCAGGAATCCTCCGCATCCCACACGCTGTGCTCTGCAAGCATCTCTTAACACACACACACCACACCCCTCCCAGTACCAGTAAGTTGCTTTAAGTATTTAGATATAGTTTGCAAAAGCTAGATATACCATAAAAAAGATTACATAAAAAGATTACATCACATGTTTCCCCACTTTCAGCACCTTCATGCCCCAAACAACCCCTCCATCCCCCAACACTGCCACCCAGAGCCCAAGCTGAGAAGCTTTGGCATAAACTGCTCTGCCCTGGCTCAAATCACTGCTGTCCCAGATGTGTGTGTAGATGCTGTGCCCAAAAGTAGTTTACTCCAGCTCAAATTGCTCTGTAGTGTTGTTTTGAATTAATTGCATGTGTAGATGAGCCCATGGTCACCTGACCCCAGCATTTTTCCTGCTTTATGTAGGGGGCTGGACCCGATGATCTTCTGAGGTCCCTTTCAGCCTACATTTTATGAATCTATGAATCTATGAAAACCAGGCTACTTGCCGGAAAATGGTAAACACAACCATGCTGTTTAATTTTGGTGACAAACTATCCTTGAAATATCCTATGATATGGAAATTTTATTTTTTGATGAGATCTATTGATACATCATACTGTTCTACATACTCATTTCTTTTAGAGAGTCCAGTGGATTTTAAAATTGCAACAGAAGAAGGAAAATCATTAAAAAAAAACAGTTCAGATATTCTATTCTGTGGTACATCCATGTATTGAGAAGGGGGATGTGAGTTATGCTAAGAAGTGAGACATCTGTTTATATGCAGTCAAAGAAAAAATATTTAAATTTGTTTCTAAGAAATTGATTCTAATGCTCTATGATTCCATAGAACTTAATGCTGATAAAAGAAAATGGCATCATAAACCATAGTAACTAGTAAGCGATGTCCCTTTTCTCAAATTAAACTTATATTTGGAGGGTCTGTAAAGCATATAATCTCTTCAGGCAGATTCCATCAGCTAAACTGCAAACAAAACAATAATCATATCACATAAGTGTTCTGCTTACACTGCATTAGTCATTCTTGCCATTTTCACCACAGCTGTTATGTGGTAAGAAGAGTGCCAAGGTGATTGGGGAAAAAAAGATACTCATAATCAAAATAAGCAAGTCTTGAGTTCTTTTTTATTCAGAGTTGGCCAGTTCCTTCACGATTATATTTCTCTGTCTGGCCCTGTCAGTTGCTAGCATTTTTTAAGGGTATTATTGTCCAGCAAATAAATTCAATTAATTTAGGGACAGATTTTTAAAAGTAGCTAGATGTCGAACTCCCAGGCTGCGTCCATATGAGCAGAGATGTTGTTTCCCTGGGGACAAGAAGCAGCAGCACACTTCATATAGTTGTCCCCAGGGAATGCCTGAGCCATGCACCATCTGGCATATAGCAAGTACCCCAGGTGGGGTAGGAAAGGCTAGAGCCAGCACTGAGCTGCCCCCACCAGCCTTTCATGGGGTTCTGGGGGGCCTCCTGGGGTTGCAGTAGTAGCAATCTTACCACTCAGAGTCTGGCCAGTAGCTGGAATGTGGCTCTGGCCAGCTAGGCTCCGGTTTGGGGCAGCATGCACTGTCCCTGCGTGTGTCACCCTGCTTTTTTATTCCACAGGTTTTTTTGACCCCAGGATCTCCTGAGGTCAAAAAACTGCCCCACACTGTTACCTTGCATCATGGAGAACACATGAATGTGTGGTATGTGGCACCGCAAATGTGTCTGCAGCACCATGTAACTCATGTCTGCACTCACCTGGACACGGCCCTGGGGAAATCAAGTAGTTTATAGGTCATGTCCACACATACAGAGGCATGTGCTTGCAGTGGCACAAACAGCAGCGGCACACATTTTTGCCTGTGATTTGTGCCTCAGAGCATATGCCTGAACGTATGCTTTATTGACAGACGGATTATGCCATTTTAGGCAAATTGGCCATATCCAGCTCCTCCTAGCTCTTTAACCAGGGGAAACTGGAGGCTGGGACATCTCCCTGGAAGACCAGGCCTCTATTTGCTCTGATACACACTGCTTTACCATGCTATGCCCTGTTGTTTTTTGCCCCACTGTTTTTTGCTACCAGGAAATCGCAATAGTACATTTTTGCAAATTTGCAGCATGAAGAATGTTTGAAAGTTTGCGGTTTGTGGTGGTTTGTGGTGCCACAAAGAGATTTGTAGCAACACAGAATTCATGTTTGTACATGTGGGGACACAGCCATAGTCCAGATCCAGATATGTAGACACATGGATTTCCCTGGGGACAAATAGCAGTGGCACAATATGTGCCATTGCTACTTGTCCCTGTGGAAATCCAATGCATGCATACTCTGGCTTTGGCACATTGCTCCAGGTGGGGTAGGGGAGGCTGGCTGGCAGGTCAATTGTGGCTTCAGCTGGCCAGACTCTAGTTTCGGGTAGTGTGTGCTGCCACCATGTGTGCCACCCTGATTTTTTTCTGCTGTGGGTTTTTTGACTCCAGGATCTCCCATGTCAACCCCCCACACACATACATTGCAAATTAGCATCACAGGGAATGCCTGCATGAGAGATATGTACAGTGTGCATCTGTGGCACCACAAGGTACACATGTGTGCTTGTCTGGACGTGCCCGTACAGCACATCCCCATGAACAGGAATGTGTATTTCCCTGGGGAAAATAGCAGTGGCACATATTTGTGTTGCTACTACTTGTCCCTGGGCATGCACCTGCACATATGACAAATTACAGCAGGTAAGGTAAGGACAAATTACCCCAGGTAGGGTTGGCCCCAGCAGCCTTACCTGGGGTCCTGTGGGTGTCCCAGGGCTGCAGGAGTGGCAATCTGGGCATGTGGAACCTGGTCAACAGTCAGAGCATGGCTCTGGCCAGCCAGCTTCCAGTTTCAGACAGCGCATGCTACAGCTTTATTTCTCCTTGCCTTTTTTAGTTACTGGAATTTCCTGGCATCTAATTTTGCTGCCACGCTACAAATATACATTTTGCAGCATGTCAAAAGGCTTTGAGGCACCACATACTGCATGTTCCCACTCATGGGGATGTGGTCACTCATGAGGGTGCCTCAGGCTCAACATTTCAACATCTAGCTTTGAAAGCAGGGACATCTGGTTGGGCTGTTTACACACTATCCTGGAGTTAAATACTTTATCCATATACTCCAACAATTAAACCAATTATCTGGTGAGGGAGAAGTCTCAAGTTGAAATCTATCCTCTACCTGACTGGATTTTGATCTAACCGTGTTACTTTGCAGTTGAGTGCTTTAACTATTAGGGTTGCATTCTATGACAGTTTATGAACCACTGAACTATATGTCAGTCTTTCCCAGTATAACTCCTGATTATATCAATTGCCTATGATATGAGATATCTGCATTTGAACCCAAATAGGTAACAGAACAGGTTTGGATCTATGGTGCCCACATCCCAGAGGAGTGTGCAAAACAATGAGCTCCAGTGTATAGGAAAAAGGGGCGTTGATCTTACACCCCCTGGAAGTACCAGCCATGAAACTGGAAGTGCTGGTGGAAGTGCACTTCTGGTTTCACCATATTTGCTGCTGGTGGTTCTGGGCTCAGCTATCGGCCACTGGGGGATGCCCCCTACCCCCCCAGTGGTCAATTGACCGCTGATCTGGTGCCCCCCCAGACTCAGGAGGCACCAGTCACCCATGTAAAGGAGTATTTTGAGGAAGTCTAGTAGATTGAGCTGGTAAGAAAAGCTGACTAGAGGAACACCTAGGACAGATGTCCTGAAAAGTTCACTGTAGTCCAATGTTAACTGGGTTTTTTAACATAAATTTAAATTTCTGCAGCAGCAATTAGACTAATTCTAAATCACTAAACAAACAAGAATCTGACCTTTGGTGTTCATGATTGTGTATGGAGTATTTGTCTTGATTGTACCAAGTAATCAAAATTATTTGTTGATAATTTATTTTTAAGTCTTTTTTTCTGGCAGACAATTATAGCCAGTTCACAACCTTTATTCTAGTTGCTATTCAAAATTAACTTTGCCATTAATTGTAATTGGGGATAGAGTAATATGGTGTCATTTTTGTTTTTGTGCTATCAGAGAATAAACTTAATATGGTAAAAGGTTTATAAACTAAAATAGGTCTAAAATATTCATTTGTAAAACAACATTGAATTGTTAGACTTTTATTTTTTCTTGTATTTTTTCAGCATTAATATTTTTAAAGAAAATATTATTAAAATAATGCAAGGCAAAATTGAAGACAGTCCACATCACAGCCACTTGGGATTTCTGGTCTATTTTACATAATTCTACTAAGGCAGAAAAGCAGTTAACAATGCAAGATCCTTTTGCATTTAGAACATTGAACAATGTTTCCAGTCATAGGCTACTTTTTCATTACATTTGAATGGTCTATAGTCAATATGCTTATTTTGAAATATTTGGCAAGTGTATGTTACTTCACAGTCTGAAATACCTTTTATATCTCATTTAAAGGATCAATATTTTCAGCTTTTTTCCCCTACACATTGAACAAAATGCATACAAAAAGTCAAACAAGTTTTATCTCTGCATTTCAAAGTCAGAATAAAGTCAGGCTTCTTAATAACTGGGTGAGATGAGTCCTAATGATGAGATGTCTAAGATGTCAAAACCCTGGTTTTATTGAACTTCAGATTGAGTAAGAATGACTGATATAGCTAGGGATGTAGAAAAGTAACATTGGATTGAGCCAGACCAACACAGGGCCTTGTAAATAGATCAGGATTATTTTGTGATCCTCTTGATATCTGACCAAGAGTCAATGCACATATCTTAGACAGAAACCTCATTATTTTATAATCAGTTAATAAAATAGCTGTGCTGCAAGTGAAAAGCCATGGCTTTTTAAAAGATAAAAAGATCCTCTTCAGCACATTGAAAGCCAGGATTTTCAAAAGCTTATCTGAGTGGGCACTGAAGTACAATTCTGCTGTGTTGCTTTGAGGCAACTCAGCAGTGAGTACTAAAATTGGTATTCATTAAATGAGGTCACAATCTCTCAAAAAAACTTGCATTTATAAATTCCTCATATTTTGACATTTAGAAAAAAGTGCTTTCAGAGATTTAACTTGTTAAACTTAGAGTGACACTAAACTACCCTAAATAAATATGTTATGAATGCAGTTACATTCTGAAATTTGAGATTATATATATAAATAAAATAAACAAAAAAATATGTTCTATGTCTTTGACTTGAGTACCTGTAACAAGAAAGGAAAAAATAAATAAATCAACCAAATCTGAATAATGTTATAGGCTAGATCAAAAAAAAAAAAATCAAAAACAGCAAACTATGCTAATTCTAATTAAGTTAATTTGATATGAATGGGGTGAATGGATTAATATTGCTTTAAATTAATCCATTTTAAGAACAATATTGATTGAATTAATGCAACTCTTCTCTTTATCTATATTCAAAAGGGGTTCTTCTTGGTTGTTATGTTATTTGAAAATACATCATGGAACAAAAGTGTTACATTAAATAAATATACATATAGGACTATGCATTAGTTAGTGTATGTATATTTATGTATATATGTGTGTGTGTGTGTGTGTGTGTGTGTTTGTGTGTGTAGATATACAATGAAGGAAGCTTGATTTTGTTTTATGAATCTGAAAAAGAGATGTACATTTAACTGTTTAATATATATACACAAGTCAGTTAATGAATATATATATATATACATCATATATATATATGAATATATATATAATGTACAGGAATGTACATTAGTTTGTTATACCATATAATATATGTAAAAACACAAAAAAACTAGGCAAAAATTAATCCAAAGATGTTGTGTCAGTAGTCCTGGAGCTATTCCAGTTAAATGTACATCTCTCTTTCAGATTCATAAAACAAAATCAAGCTTCCTTCAACATCTAGATAGAACCGCCAATGCTTCACTAAAAAGTGGTTTCCACACCTGAGCTAATATTCATCTGAATTGATGTTTTTAGCATCAGTCCTTGCCCTCAGTAATGATGGAATGGGGGAGGGGTGGGCCGAGGCTTTGCCCCCCAGGGGAGTCTGGACCCCCCCCCCCCGTGCCACCACTACTATCATCTGCAAGGAGTAAAGGGCGGGGCGAGACCAGCTCCCATGGCCTCGCTCTTCCCCCTCTGCTCCCATCATTGACACCTACAGGGAGGAGGGCAGAGCAGGCAAGGGCTGGCCTTGCCCCCCACCACCCCGTTCTGTCCACTCCATTGCCCCCACCTCCAGGCAGCAGGGTGGGGGGGGGGGTGAAGCCAGCTGTACTGCCCCCCTCCATCCCCTGTGTCCCCACCATTATGGTGGCACTCCGCCATGCCTCCAGCTCGTGATCCAATGTGTGTTCGCACTCTGACTGGCTGTTTGTAAGTCAATCAGTGTGAATAAAGCATTATGGAGAGACAGACAGACAGACAGACAGACCTAGGCTTTTATAATATTAGAATTGTTCACATAGAAGAATCACAGAATGAGTCTTGGAGATCCTAAGCTTCTTAAATACATATTATGTCCTACCACAAATAAAATAAAAGCCCTGATCTGCGAGGGACTTAAGAAGTTAAGTGCCTACCTACCAACAGCGCAATTCTCAAAATCTCTATCTAAATCCAAGACTGTATGCACTTACATTTTTGTCTGTAAAGTAAAAAAGGTCACTAAAGTTCCCGTGCATACTCAGAATTGTCACCATTTTTAGCAGAATTGGGTTACTTATTGCTTATTTCACATCTAAACCTATTCAGGATCCATATGCTTAACCCCTTAATGTATTGAAGATAAAGAGACCAGTGACCGCAATCAAATAAGCCAAATATAGATATCAGATTAATCTCAGGAGATAACAGCTTACCCCAGTATCTTACTGACATACAAGCCCAATTTACCACTTTAATACCTGTGAAATAATTGAGGTAATTTTTTCTTGGAAAATCACAGTTCACTCAAGTTAATTGCCATTCAAGCTGCATGTGTAGACATTTGTTCCACTCCTGTTCTGATATGAGACAAGCCCCAGGTAACCAGACTAAGGGTAAACTTGATACCTGTTTTTTACCTATATGTATCAGGGAATACTCAGAAAAGTTCCAGTAAACGTGTGTAACATGCATAGAGAAAATTAGAGGCCAAAAACTCAGATACCCACAAATCAGCAGAGGGACATTCAAGTCAGTTAATGAATAGACAATGACCTACGTTAACTTAGGCAGACAAGGTTCCTTGGGTGAATTTGGTATCTTTTATTAGACCAACCCAAATGGTTGGAAAATAATTATTAAGCAAGCTTTAGGGTTCAAAAACCCTTCGTCAGGCTAAGGAAGCTTCAGCAGTTGGTGTGTGCTCTTCTTGGATGGAATGAAAAGTAAACAAGCCAGAGGCTGGGCTGGGGAGTCAGTTGCCAGGCAGATTATAATGTATCAAAAAACAAACAAGCACCTAACCTTGCCAACCTCAACACCAGAAGCAAACTTCCTCAAGCCCAGAACACACCAAAAGGATCCAGATCGTGCCAGGACAAGAAATGCAAAACCTGCCAACACATCTCCACCACCCTCCTATTACTACACCCCACAACAGAGCCATCAGCATCCCTGAATCTTACAGCTGCACCTCCAGAAATGTAATATACCTCATCCAATGCACCAAATGCCCTGATGGAAGATATGCAGGAGAGACCAAACAACAACTGCGCACCAGATTGAACGCACACTGAAAATCTATCAAAGACAGAAACACACAATTACTGGTGGGGGCACATTTCTCACAGGAGGGCCACTCTCTCTCCAATCTCTCAGTCCTGATCCTCAAGGGAAACTTACACACTTCCCAGAGACGAGCCTATGAGCTCCATTTCATCAACCTGCTGGATACTAGAGATCAGGGACTAAACATAGACATTGGATTTTTTATACATTATAATCTGCCTGGCAACTGACTCCCCAGCCCAGCCCAGCCCCTGGCTTCTTTACTTTTCATTCCATCCAGGAAGAGCACACACCAACTGCTGAAATTTCCTTAGCCTGACGAAGGGTTTTTGAACCCGAAAGCTTGCTTAATAACTATTCTCCAACCATTTGGGTTGGTCTAATAAAAGATATCAAATTCACCCAAGGAACCTTGTCTTCCTATGTCCTTAGACCAACACTGCTACAACCTTATCCCCTGCTACGTTAACTTAAGAATTTGTGCAAGTTTCTCTATACATGTGTACCATTCAGTTCACTTCATTTATAAGCAGAAAAGTTAGTAAACCTACTACATCTCAGCATGTTCAATGTTAAAGTCTAGCCATGAAAAAAAAAATCTGAAATTCCAATCAGAAATGTGGATGACCTTTGGATGTCAAGACATGCTCTTTTAAAAATAGCAGGACAGATTTGTTACCAGAGTCATTACTGTAGAACTGTCTCAACTTTGAGATCACTTGCAGTGAGTGGAATGACAAAGTATTTCAGTCTCTTTGTTTTTGTGCAAGTATTCAGTTTGATTTTTTTTTTTTTTAATTTCCATGTCTTTCCTTGAAATGGCTACATTCTTTTTAGAGGTAGCAGACTGTTCATAACTGCCTGAAAAGTTTCAGCATCACACTTTTGTTTGTTTCAGGCTAGTGGCTTAATTATATTTTGTCTTCCTTTCTATGGAAGTTTTTGTGTGTGGATTTTTTCCCCTTTCTGAGCAGTTCTTTTACATCCTCTAATGCATATACTGTTTTACTTCTTGTGGCTTCTTTTCAGACTTTCCTAAATGCAGAGAATTACAATAAAGAGGTATAGACTTATTTTACAAGGTTATATCTAGAACATATGATGCCTTCAAGAACGTATAAAAGATTAATCTATGGTGTTAAATGGGGATACATATGCGTTTCAGCTGAAAAACTGAACTAAATAGTTTGGCTCAGTTCCATTGATTGACTCTGTTCATTTAAAAAAAAAATAAAAAGTTGGTGTTTGATTTAGATCCAGACAAATGCCCTTAGGCAGTTTCACTTAAGATATATCCATCTTTCAACCTGAAGCCAGATTCTCAGCCCCCAATCCCAGCAGTATATCCAAATTGTGAGTTGCAGGAATTCATTACTGATCTAAGACACAGCAGTTGTCTGCACATAGAGAACATTGAGAAACAAGATATATATATATATATATATATATATATATATATATATATAACAAAAAATCAAACACAATATATATACTTAGGAATACATATTAATCAAGTATATCTGTATATACTAGAAAATCTCATTTGAGATATATATATATATATATATATATATATAACACTTTGCACAGACAACTGTGTTTTAGATCTTTAATGAATTCTTTTTACACACACATAACACACACACATGTTTGTTCACACACACACACACACAGATTACAGTTAATGTAATGTCTTGATTTCCCCCCTGAAAATAAAACCTGTATAGAAAATAATTCTAAAGATATTATCACTGTCTGAAATGATACTGTAACTTCCTACTATTCATAAAAAAATTCTTCATTAATCCCTAAAATATACAACTTTGAAATTAGTTAATAATGTTTGCAGGAGCTAGCAGGCCACTCTTCTAGCTCCTCCCATTTTAGTTTAGTAATTTGATATCATAGGTCAAATGCAGTTCACTTTGCTTCTCTAATAAGCTTCATTGTTACTGAAAGAAATATGCAATGCAAGTAGAATTTGATCTGTTACAATTATGTATGTAAGAACTGAAGGAACATCACAAGAACCTATACTTCATGATACATTAAATAGTACCAGATGTACCATGTGTTAATATCAGATTTCTGGAAATGTTGAGAAACACTTCAAATAATCCCTGAACCATAACATTAATACAGTACCCATCAGCTTAATGCACCATGTGTCTCTTTGTTATATGGCTACCACTGAGACCTGGCTAAAAGAATTGAGATATAAAATATGCTAAAGTTAATTTCCTAAGTCATCATTATAATGTTTCCTAAGATAGAATTTATACGCTTTTTTTTTCTGTTAAAGTGACAGGAACTCCTGTTTACTGTTTTTAATTCTTCAAGTATTTTCAGTTATTTATAAAGACAGGAAATGAAGATTGATACTCCTAGTGCACTGTTGCCGTTGTGTCAGTCTACTTACAATCGTATAGTTATACTTTGATCTCCCAGGCTTCTTCAGCCATAATCATATGTAGTGTTGGAGTAAAGATTAAGTACTATTTCATCTCTATACATCTAAAAGCCACTTAACATTGCAGTGTAACTGCAGTTATAGGTACTTGCATGAAGTTTGGATTCTGTTTCTACGTTGATCACCAGGGATCCTGGTTTTCAAAAAATCCCCAATTTTGGGGTTAAAAAAAGGAACCCAAAATCCAAAATTTTCCATGATCAGAATGAAACACCACTATATATGCATCTATGTATTAGAAGCATTTCATTTTCAGCATGGGAGTTGGCTCAAGATTCAGGTGTGGTCGCTGAGCTAAGACCCAAAAATAGGCTGATTTTCAGGTCTCAAACTTCAGGTCTCAGCTGATTTTCAGTCCCAGACCAGGGTCCCACTAGAGCTGATTGGAGACTTCTTTGTCATCCTGGCATTGTAGGTCCCAACCCAACACTCAGAGCCTTCTTAGACCATACACTGTAATCTGAACAAATGTTAATTGGCTTAGTATTGTTTAGTTTAGTGGATCAGTCATATGGTAAGGCAAAAAACCTGCTCTGACTGTCCCTCACCTGCACAGCTGTGACTTGCCACTAGGGGCTTGTTAAGCAGGGTCAGGACTAGGAGCAGAACCTACTTACTGCTCCTACTGTGCAGACAGTGGGTCCACCATTGTGCCAGTTTCAGAATGAGCAGAGCTTCCCTGGGGCTCTCTGGTCTCATAGACCTGTGGCAGCTCCACACTGAGAGTAGGGCTGCTAGGACTTAAGTCCAGCAGCTCCACTCTTAGTGCTGAGCCACTGTGTCAGTTCCAGCAGGACCAGAGAGCTCCAGGACTGTAACAGAGGAGTCCACTTACTTTTTGGGGCTTGATCTTTTTTGCTTCAGAGATCAGGCAGCTCCCACCCTGCCAGGCCATCACCACTGGGAGCAGAGCTGGTCCAGGTAGTGATGGGGGGCACCACAGCCACCAGGAACTCTGGGGCTGTGGTGCTAGCTCTGCCCAGGGTTGTAGTGATCTTTCTGCAACAATGCTAGCAGGTGAGGTACTGTGCCCGAATCCACTGCACCCCAACATCCCAGCTCACCCTGATTCTGGAGGGGCCAGTGAATTCTGGGATACTGGAAGACTTCAACTTGGGCAGAACAGCTTTGGGAAATGCCTACAAGGTAATGGAACAGGAACAAAATTTGGCAGATTGGAGATAATGCTTACCAGGAGGAACATGATTCTAAGATGAATAACAAAGGCTTTAAGCCAATTAAACCACATTAACATGCAGTCAGTCCAGGGGTTAAGAGCTCCAGAAACCACCTAAACTTACTATGTAACAAGGCTCTCAGATGGTAGCATTTTAAGTGCAGTTAACACATCCTAAGTGTAATGTGTAACAAGGCCATAAGTGATACATAGTAATGTCTAGCTCTATTCTCAGTAGCCACTTGTACATATGCACTTAACTGCAGAACAGACTAATTAGCTGTGGAGCAAAACATCACTGTATACACATGCGACACTATTAGATCTAAGTAAACTAATCAACTCTGCCTTAAGATAATACTGTAAGTGAAAGTACTATCTTATGGAGGGTAATTAAATATAATTCAGTGCATGTGTAGACACTGACTGTGGGCATAAATTGTACCTGGTCAACACAGCCAGCAGGGGACCAGACTATTGCCTATCTCCTAGCCATACAGCTCTGCATTTTCAGCACCTTCATGCCCCAGTGAGCCCCTCCACCACCCAATGCCACCACCTAGAGCCTGAGCCTGACCCCTCATGATTGGCAAGGAAGCAATGACAGGGAACACCCTTGACTCTGGTATGAACAGCTTCACCAGGGTCAAATTGCTTCTGTCCCAGGCACACATGTAGACATTGCACCCAGAAGTAGTTTACTTTGGCTCAAACTGCTCCAGAGTTTATTGCTTCAAATCAATTACATGTGTAGATCCACCCAGTGCACAGTAGTGTTGGCATCACAGTTCATGCCTTCTGATGCTATATCACCATAGCTCATTGTTATGGCAAAGTAGCATCTTGTGTACATGCGCCTAGTGAGGCCTACTTTAGTCAATGCTTTTAACAAACCCTAAGCATTATTAACACTGATATATGATTGCATTAATCCATACTCCAGTGAGGCCGAGACCTGGTGTCAAGTGCATGACCAGGTGATTCTATTCCACCCTGCAGCCAACAGTTACACTAGAGGCTTCTGAGCATACTCAGTAGGGAGAATACAACTATGCAAGTTCAAATAGAATCCAAACTCTATGTGAGTGCCAAAAGTTGCAGAAAAATAGTTTAGTAAACACTTCAGTGCATGAAAGTAAAATAGAATTCAGTTCTAAGAGTATTAAGCAAAACTAAAAATCTAAAGGAAAAATATTGTGATGGGAGTCCAGCTATTAAACTCCCAAACAGGAGGAAAAGGAAAAACAAACAACTTATATGAATTTATTTGATTCCCTACTAAAATATCATAAACATAATCAGCATTCTTAAAAAAAAAAAAAAAAAAAAAAAAGCTTGGAAACTCTAATAGTAGTAGTAGTAATGATAGCTATAATAGTAGTATTACCTTTATGCAAAAAGACAATAAGGACAATAAGAGTATGATTCAAGGTCTACTAAAGACAGATTCCCACTGATTTCAAAGCGAGCTCTAAATGAGTGTCACTTAACAATATTTTACACTGGGTGATTTTTATTTTGTCCTCTGCAATATTCTCTTTTGAGGAAAATTGCAGGTGCATTAAAAATATCACCTGAAAACGCAGAACATTCACTTTTCACTTAGAGGATAAGGCCATCTTGTCTATAAGCAAAAAAAATAACTATAATTAAACAACAAACAAGTTGTTTATGTAGCAAACTATTGATCTGATGTGTCCATTATTGTGATTCAGTGTCTTACAAAGGGATACTTAATGTTAAATAATAGAATAGCAACAAGAGAGGATGGAAAAGAGAAAAGTGGATAATTAGAAGTATGTATGTCCAGGGAGAAAGGTTATATATTTCCTACTAAGTGAAATGTATTGGCCAACATGTATCTTGTAGAATTTCATAAGGGGAAAAATAAATTTAAAAAACCCAATTCACACAGTTGTTTTCTGAAAAAAATAATCTTCCCATAAATGTTAATATCTGTATTTAGCAAGTATTAAATGACTGTGCAGTAAGTGCCATTTATTGAGCAGTCCCAGTGGTGCAAGGGCAATTTCCAATCCTACTGCACAGTAGCTTATTGCTACTGCTCAGTAGCATTGGCATCATGGTTTATGCTCGTTGATGCTACGTCACTTTAGCGATGAGCTATGTTGCCATAGCTCATCACTACAGTGATGTAGCATCTTGTGTAGATGTGCCCCTTTACTTAGAGGAGAAAGCTTGAGCTTTCCATTGAAACAGTGAATACCTGTAAAAGTGAATAATTTCTAATGAGTGCCATCTCAGAGCTTGCGTCCTCCAGAAAATGTTATTGGTGTTATACATAGTTGGTTCAGAATCAAGTTTGTTGCTATGATGCCAAACACCAGTGTGTCCTGTTCTTTTCAGAAAAATTGGTCATAGTAAGTAAACTCTGTTCAAAAGTAATAACATGTTTTATGAAGGAAAGTTCTATGATATATTGGAAGAATGATATTTTGATTTCAATCTGTGACACTCAGTTTACACAACTGGGTGATGGAATTTTTTTTTACTGGCAGAGGAAAGATTACAGAATTTTAGCCATATTTTTGGCATAGCACTGAAGTACAATAAAGATGATACATATTGTCATCACTTCCAACATGTTACAGTGTGCATTAGTCTGTATGATCTGAGCTTATCTAAATCTAGTGATACATCTACAGGTCTTGGATTATAGAAAGACAATGATATCTATATCTATATATATAAACATATCTATATCTATATCTATACATATATATGTTCCCTTTCTTTTTACTTCTTCCCCCCTCCCCCGATTTATTTTATGGTAGGATCAATTTCTAAATTTTGTTTTGCCTCTGTTTAGCAGTGTAGGTTCAAGATTTTGTATTTCATGAGAAATTCCACGTTTTTTTAATTTCATTCTACAGTGGGACATATGGAAACATTATGAAATTTCCCTTAAAATACATTTCTAAAATAACAGGGGAGAACTTATGGCTGTTTCTAGCCTTTGTTCTATACTGCTACTTTTTAAGAGAGAAACTTGGTTTTAAATAGCCTATAATACACAATAAGTTCTGCTTTTCTTTGGGCATTTCAGGTCCTGGTTCACCTCTTCTTCCTGGTAATATTTGGAGGATTTGAAACATAACCTTACTACAGCCCACAATTTGGTTGAAAGACTGGGAGGGCTACATATTGGATTTCAAATGTCAGTGATCTTGCCCTTCCAAGATTGCCAAAGTCTTTCAGGAACAAGAGGTAGGTCAGTACCTGAATTTTTTAATGATATTTAAAAGCAGGAGAAAGAGCATTCAAACTAAGGATTGGTGTTCAAGTTGTTTTTGTGCATCACCAAAAAGGAACATAAAAGGGCAACATCCTTTCCCTCCTTTTCACTCTTTAAGATTAAAATTAAGTGGTAGCATTGATTAACTTAGTTAAATTGACATTGTTACATGTTCTCCATTAGTAGTACCCTTGGTAAAATTCACAGGTTTAAGGTAGAAGTAGCACATTTGTGTTGTTGAATTTAGAACATGCTGTAAACAACTGGCACCAGCTTCCACTTTCTCCTTGCCAAATGTAATGCTTTGTTCCATTGAACAACATGTGAAGTACAAGCTATCAATTTCCCATGGGTACCAAACAAACCTCTAAAATAGTCTTTTAATAACTTCTTGAGGGAGAATGGTATGGCTTTCAGCCAGGGATATCTCTAATTTTTTTGGATTTAGCTGATATTTTCCTAGGATCTTGGGAAGTGATGAGGAAACTGAATTTGACAATACACTGAATTTTTTGACATGCACTTGGTTTCTGATGAAGTTAGAATTGTGCTATTAAAGAACCACTGCCTCATAGGATGCCACAATTACTTCGTTCAATTGTTTTTTTTCTTTGCTGCTTACGTGATTCACACGTTCTCCTCCTATAATGATATTTGCGACCAAATTGCTCCTTTTTACAGAAGTCATCATTTATACAGGCCAGACAATTGGAAGATGACTCATTGCTGAGCTATTGAAGCAAATGAAATAGAACAGAATAGAATTCATCTTCAAATTATGCTTTAAAGAGTACAATCAGGTTACATTTGAGTAAGCATATGTGGCACAGCATGTAGTTCCTAGTAAAAAAAAAATCATACACTGCATCAAGTTGTTTGTATAGTATTCTTTAAAGCTCAAGGTTGCTAAATTAATTGACAGGTAGAAAGCCTCCCTCAATTTCTTGTCATTTTTTCCTCCTTCACACCTAAGCATACAATGATTCAAGCCCAGAATCTAAGGTAAAGTGTGGCTATTTTGGCTTTGATTCTTCAAACACATGTATCTTGACTTTAGTGGGACTACTTACATCTGGAAAGTGGAGAACATTTTTTCTTTTCTTTTTTTCAGGTTTGGAGTCCTGTTGAATACTGCTGATGGATTTTCTATGTAGAGCAGGTCTTACCAGACATAAGAACATCACCTGACTGAAGTGTTGGATCTGCTACTCTGGGTCTACAACACTATTTGTTGAGGGGCTGATTACTAAGAAGAATGGCCTCTTGCTTAAGGCAATAGATTGAGACTCACGTAGTCATATTTCAATTTTTTGTCATAAACTTCTTGTTTGACCTTGAACAAGTCACTTAATTTATCTCTGCCTTGGTTCCTTATCCATAAAATGAAGAACATGTCTCCCTATATCAGAAGTGCTAGTAAACTTTATGGTATGTTGCTAGGTATAGCTAAAAGGATGGAATAAAACATCAAACCTTGATTTTTGTGAAGGCCATTTTGGGTCTCTGCAAGATAAAATTGCTTTACAACAGTTCTGTGTTATTCTAGGTATTCTAGTGTGGCTATAGAACTGACAGGAGGCAAAGTATAGCCCGCAATGGTGGGGGAGGGTGCAAGCTTCTTGCTGTCGGATCAGGGCTCTCTGTCTTCTCCCTGGGGCCTCTGGGGCCCAGTGAAAAGGACTGGGCATGGCAGTGTAAGGAGTGACCTAGAAACCACTACTCAAAGACTAAGCAGAAGAGAATGTTATGTGACGAATGCCCATTTGCAATGATAAGGAGGAGACAGTCCTAGATAAAGGGGGCTTGAAAACAAAAGCAGAAGCAGGGTACTGGTTTAAAGGGCTCATTAAAATACTAAAAATCACGCCCCTAGGTGGGGAAGAAGTATGCTAATGAAACACATATGTATGTAAATGAGATACATGGCTAAAACACAGGTATAGAGACATGCTCAGTAAAGAACTCCTTACGTCACTCACTTATATCCAATCAGCAAACAAGGATGCTTATGAAGGCTAAAAAACTCCTGTATAAAAGATGCTTAGAAATAGTAATCTGGTGTGCTTGTTACGTGAAATTATTCCGCTCGCACCTTTTATTGCTAGCAATAAACCTTCTTTGTACTTTCACCCCTGGTATCTTTATTGGCCTTTGCATACTGGGCATGATCCCAGACTTGAGCTGGAGCTCAACAGCAGGGCAGAATGAGGTTCAGTGGGGAAGCTCATTACCGCCACTGCAAACTCCATGCTACCATGGTGAGTCACCCCTGCCTGCCCACCAGCAGTGAGGGGCACAACTCGGTACCACCACTCCTGCTGCTGCTTGGCAACAAGCTTCCCCACCTGGTCATTCTTTGCCCTGCCCTGCTGAGTCCTGTGCACTGAGTTGTGGAGGCCCAAGAAGGAGGAAAGCAGGGAAGAGAGCCTGAGCACACAACAGGCAGCCCACATCCACCCCTTCCTTGTGCACATATATTGGAGTCATGTGCCTCCCTGCCCTCCCCAGGAGTGTACACAGTGGTGGGGAGCCAGCCCCCCCAGCCCCCCAGATGAGTTACCCTTGGTCCTATTCTACTCCCCACTGGGGCCCTTCAGCCACACATGGCCCTGTTTCCAAAGCCCCATTCACCGCCCGGCTGAGCAGCAGCCCTAGCCTGAGCCCCAGCCCTTCCCAACTCCCTTCACCCTTCCATGTGGGGGCCTCAATTCACACCCCCCCAACTTACCTGCAGGAGTTGCTCTCCAGGTTGGCTAGCAGCCATGATAGTGTGTGCACATGGGGCCCCCTTCCTGACCACCCTCCTCCTTCTCCCAGCTATGTGAATAGCTGTATTCACATATTCTTGGTTCCAGCTGTTGCACCCATGTTTTTGGAGGAGGTGAAACTCCAACCTAACAAGGCTTAGAAAGGGGTGATGAAAGGGTACCATACAACATTATCATTCCCTTCAATGCTGCTGATTACTACTGGACTGATTACTTAGTAATTCAGCCTAAATGATGATACCAAGGCTTGTTAATGGTTGAATAATGAGGATTTATTATTGATAAGCAACTTGGAATAAACAGGGATAGCAATACAATTAACCATGAGACAAAACGCGAGGGGGGTGGGGGTGGAAACAGGGCAGGGACAAACAGGGATGATAAGGGAAAATATAAACAATACTTTATCAACTCTATAACTTAACTATATATGTGTGTGTGTGTGTGTGTATATATATATAAAAATATATATATACACAGCCAGACCTCAAGTTACATGGTGGTTATGTTGTTGAAAAAAAACACCATGCAAATAGAAATCATGTAAAAAGATACTAAGGTTCTATGGGAAATAAAGGTTTAGGTTCCAGATGCAGTCAATAATTTAGCTGAAAAATGCCTGTCCGTGCACATAGCCACAGCATAGCACACAGGCAGCGAGGAACAGAGCCCAGAAGCTTGAAGAGTTGTGTGCAGCTGGTAAGTCTGGTATGGTGGAAGGGGAAGGAAGGGACATGAGGAGGCAGATCAATGCTTCTCCGCGATGAGGGAGGTGTGGGGCAGAGTCAGGGGAAGACGCTCCCCAGCCAGAGTGCAGCAGGTGCAGGATGGAGTCATGACTCATCCAGGGAGCACGGGGTGGGGGGGAAGCTTCTGCCATTTTGCACAGCCCAGGAAGGTCCGGAGGGAGGGGGATGTCTGTCCCCGGATGTGTGTGGGTTGATGTGGGTGGGCTGCAGCTGCTGGAGTCAAGGCTGCACCTGGCTTTTCTCAGTGGGGGCTGGACTCAGGGCAGGTGGCAGCGACACTGAAAGGTGGCTATGGAAGGCTTCAGCCACCCCAGATTTCACTGTAGTCCCTTCATAGCCCTCTTCCAGCACCACTGCCACCTCTCCTGAGCCTAGCCTAGCTCAGCCCCCAACAAGAAGAGCCCAAGCTCCAGCCCACAGCTGCAGCCCACCCGGCCCCTCACAGATCCAGGGGGCACACACCTCTTCCCTATGCCCCTCCAAGGTGTGCACAGCAGCACCTGCCCCAGCCCCTGCCCCACTCCCTCCCTCACTGTGGGGGGCATTGATTTGCTCCCCAAACTCCTTCCTTCCTCCGTCCCCTTCCACCACAATGCAGCACACTTACTACCTACACTGACAGCAGCATGGTGGAGGAGGAGGCAGGATGTTACCAGCTGATTCTAGATGCATCTGTGCATCTTTGTGACTGCACTGCACCATGTAAAAGTGAATTCATACTCTGTACAAAAATAAAGGGTCACAATTAATTGACCATGCACAACTGAAACCATGAAAAAATACCATGTATATTGAGGGTCAACTGTGTGTGTGTGTGTGTGTGTGTGTGTGTGTGTGTGTGTGTGTGTGTGTGTGTGTGTGTGTGTGTGTGTTGCTGCAGACTTAACCTTAGCTGCAACAATCTACAACCTAGCAAATAAATTTGGCATATAGGCCACCCTGATCATGACCCATCCTAGATAAAGAACCAACAGAAGTCTGGAAACACCCTGTTTAGATGCCCAAAGTCAAAACAAGAAGTGGGCCAACCAAAATAAGGAATTTGGCTGAGGGAAAAGGGAAACAATCAATAGCAAAACTAACTCCCACCTAAGAATAGAAAAAGGTGCCAGCAGCTAGAAAATTCCAGTCACAAATAATCATATATGGCAAGTGGATATACACTTATTAATACACATTGTAAGGAAGGGCTTATGCGATATTCACTAATGATAATGCAGTAACAATAAGATATATAAGAAAAGAATTGGGACCCCTAACCAGAAGACTCTTGGAGGAAGCCTGAAGAGATCCTGTGACTGATCCAAGATCCTGCCTCCACATCAGATGTGGGAGGATGGAGCCCCATACAAAACTTCCTGGCCTGATCAACCAGTGAAGTTGCATTCATGATATTATGAGGTGGTGTTTGCTTTGACTAGCTACAGTTCTAAATTTTAACTGCTAATACTGCTTCATTTCTAATTAGAGTTGTATGTGTTAGGGTTCAATAGACTTGCTTTTAGTTTACGACAACTGTGTCTTAGTCTCCTTTCCTGGTATAAGACCCATTATAGCATTAGAGGATGCAACAAATTGGTGGAGAATGCAGTCAGCTAAATATACGGGTGCTTGGACTGTGGATGTAGGTTTCTCCCACATTGTTGACTTGCAGATATAGGTCTAGAAACTTGGTGTGGTCATTTTGGACTGTTGATGTAGATCGAACCATGTCAATTTAGGAAATTTAAGACATACATTTTTCAAGGCATGACTGAGGATGTACGCCATCCAATGATGATGGATGTAGGTCATCCATTTAGCCTTCTAGATACAACTGAAGTAGGTTGTTTATTAGTTCCTAAAGTCCAAACGTGGGCATAGGTCATTTTATATCTATGGAGTGGGATACCTGAGACATATGCAAATTATAGTAGGTAGTTCATAGATTTCATAGATGTCATAGATATTAGGGCTAGAAGGGACCTTGGAAGATCATTGAGTCCAGGCCACTGCCCCAAGGGCAGGAAGTCAGCTGGGGTCATAGGATCCCAGCAAGAAAAACATCCAGGTTTCTCTTGAAGACGTTCAAAGTAGACGCTTGAACCAGCTCTGGTGGCAGGCTATTACAGACCTTGGGGACTCAGACAGTAAAGAAATTCTTCCTTATGTCCAGCCTGAAACAGTCTTGAAGGAGTTTATAACCATTCAACCTTGTCATCCCTTGGGGCACTCTGGTGAACAAACTTTCCCCCAGCTCCTGGTGAACAACACTTATAAACTTATAGGTGGCCATCAGATCGCCCCTGAGCCTGAGCTTTTCCAGGGTGAAGAGTTCCATAGCTCTCAGCCTCTAGTCATAAGGTCTGTTTTCCTGACCTCTGATCATGTGCATGGCTCTCCCCTGGACTTTCTCAAGCTTCTCCACATCCTTTTTGAATTGTGGAGCCCAAAACTGGATGCAGTACTCCACCTGCGGCCTCACCAAGGCCGAGTACAATGGGAGAATGACGTCCTGGGATTTGCTTGAGAAGCATCTATGGATGCAAGCCAGTATTTTGCACACTTTACTGGCTGCAGCATCACATTGCAGGCTCATGTTCGTCTTGTGGTCAATCCTGACCCCCAATTCCCTCTCGTCCATACTGCTAGTCAGCGTAGCACTGCTGAGCCTATAAGCATACTGCGTTTTTTTTCTTCCAAAGTGGAGAACCTTGCATTTTTCAGTGTTAAACACCATCAGGTTCTCATCTGCCCATTTCCTGAGCCTGTCAAGGTCAGCCTGGATTAGCCCCCGTCCTCAGGTGTGGATACTTTACCCCAAAGTTTGGTATCATCTGCTAACTTGGTGAGTCCGCTTCTGACTCCAATGTCCACATCATTAATGAAGAGGTTGAACAATACAGGTCCAAGGACAGAGCCTTATGGAACCCCACTGATCACAGGGCACCATGAAAAATGACTTCCATCAACCACCACCTCCTGGGTCTGACCACGGAGCCAATTTCCCATCCAGCAGATCATGGTGGATCTGAGGCCGCAGTTGGCTAGTTTTGCTAAATGGTGATCATGGGATATCAGACTGAAGACTTTTTTAAAGTCAAGATATATGACATCAGTCTCTTCCCCCTTGTCCAGGTGACAGGTCACTTGGTCCTAAAAGGAAATGAGATTGGTCAAGCACGACCTACCTGTAACAAACCCATGCTGGCTATCTGACAGGGTGTTGCCATTGGCCAGTCCGTTAAGAAAGGCATCTTTGATAATCTTTTTTTAAGACCTTCCCTGGGATAGAGGTCAAGCTGATGGGCCTGTAGTTTGCTGGATCCACTTTCCTCCCTTTCTTGAAGATAGGCGCTACGTTGGCCTTCTTCCAATCATCGGACACTTCACCAGAGTGCCAGGAGTTCTCAAAGATCTGTGCCAGGGGCTGAGCTATGATGCAGGCCAGCTCCTTGAGTACTCTGGGGTATAAATTGTCAGGGCCAGCTGACTTGAAGGTGTCCAGCCTCTCAAGGTGTTCCTTCACAAGGTCAGCATTGATGGAGGGCAAGGAACCAAGATATTCTTGGTGACTAGGGTAACAATCTGTTTCCAAGAATGACCACCCTAGACCAGTGTCCTCCCACTGGCAGGGACCAGATGTTGGCATAGAAATGGACCCTGTTAGACCAATGGGTCCAGGAGAAAAGTGCATGTCCCTGGAGTCAAAATGCGTTCCAGAGACATGACACCTTAACACAGGCTTTTCAAGCATTCAATGTTTTGGTTACTGCCACCAAGTCAAAAGTAACTAAGGAGAAACAGAAAACAGGAGCTGTGTGGGCTCTCTGGAGGATTGCCAAGCATTATGCAACTTTAGTTCAGTGTCAAAAGCTGGAGGTGGAAGATTTGTTGTGGGAAAAGGAACAGCTGAGGAAAAGATTGGAGAGTATAGAGCTCAGTTTTGCATGGCCACAGAGGAAGTAGTGCACACTGTTACAGCCTTACAAGGCACAGCAACTGAATGCCTTGATTGGAAGCAAAGGGTATAGGAGCTTAGCCAGGGAAAAAGCAGGAATTAAAGTGGTTATGCAACAAAAGACCAAAGCACCAGGGGATGAAGAGTGACATGAACAGTGTCAGAAGGAAATTACATTCTTACAGGGATTAGTAAAGGCACAGAAAGGAATGGTGTCAGCTATGCAAGGAAGACAGGAGGAGAACTTACCACATCAAACTCTTATAAGTGGGGTGGTAATATTTGGGATCAACAAGGTGAGGACTACCCTGAAGATATATACTCCTCTTCCCCCTATGCCCCATTAAGGCAAGAGTTGGAGTATTTAGAGCCTTTAAGCCTCCATGCTGATAAACTGGTTACCCCAATTACTTCCAAAGTTAAGAAAACTGTGGAAGAATAGGGTCAAGGGACAGATGGGGCCTGGGAATCTACACGGGCTACGATGAAGGCCATGCCCATGATGGCAGCTGAGGCTAAGACCACAGCAGCTTATCTGGGAAGTTAAAATAAAGACATGGCGATCAATTGGGTCACCTGGGTTTTACTACAAGCTGGCTAGGAATAGGCAGATATTCAAATTGTAGCCAAAGTGTGTGCAACCCCTGAGGACTGGGGCATACTAGAATTCACTACATCAAAGTCTAGAGAAGTTTACCAGTGGATAACAGCAGCATTGACTGCTTTGCTGTCAGTGAAAAAAATATTTAACAAATATATTACAGGAACATGGTCCCCAGTCACTGGATAAGTCATATCTTAACCAAAAAATGGTCCTGGCCCTAGCTGTGGGGGTGCTGCCTGTAGCTGAGAATATTAATATGCCCAATTATGAAGTGCCACATTATAAAGAGACCCTATACAATGGTCTTAATGTCTCAACAAAAACCATCATGGGACATATAAGCCCATTCATAACCTCATATGCTTGGCTGTGTGATGCAGCTGTACAGGCAGGAAACATTTTTAAAGAAGGTAGCCAGTAGGCAAAATTAGAGAAGGAAAAGATGAAAAAAGGTAATTTAGAGCCAGTCCAATCTGTTACATTTGCAAATTATGGACTTAAGACAAATGAGTATGGTGTTCAGTGTATGGGCCAAGGTGGAAGTAGAGGAAGAGGAGGTATTAGTTATAGAGGTAACCAAGGAGGAAGTATGGGGTGATGTTACATGGTCCCCCAGGGACCAGAGAGTTTGGGAGAATGAGGCTTTCAGGCTGGGATTTGGAAAAGGCTGATGGAAGAAGAGGAATCAAAAAGGAAATGGGATAGGAGACTTAGTGAGTTTTTTCAAGGTCTAGCAGATTTCCAACACAGAAGGGAGCCGGGTAGGAGGCTGAGCCAAAGCCAGTGGCTCGGCTCCATGAGCCATCAGCTCCCAGTTAGCATTAGGAGTGCCCCAATCTCCAAGGGTCCCCTAAATTTATAACTTAGCTTTGTTTTTACCCTTGGGGAAGACCTGTTAAGCAGGCTATAGTGGGGACTTGTGAATGCAAGCCTGTAATATTGGTAGGTACTGGGGCCTGTGTTAATTTTTACAGGAGATGTTTACTCTTAATTTTTACTGACAGGATATACAGGAAATAGCCAAGAAATAATGAGAGATGTTCATCCCCATTCAGCACAGGAAGCTGAAATAGATGTTTTTGTTGGTTTTTTTTTTTCCTTCTGGGTCGTGTAACAAGAAGGCTTAGATCATGATGTAGCTATTTTCACTGACTCTGACTGGGTCACTAGAGCTATGGTAATGTGACTGCCCATTTGGGCAGCCCATGATTTTTGTACTGGGGATTGAAAACTAATTGCCCATGCTGATAAGTTGCAAAATATATATAGCTTAATAAAACAGAGGACTGGACAAACCTGGGTTGCTCATATAAAGGACCATCAAAGGGATGAGTCTCCAGAATGTTATTGGAATAACAAAGTCAATAGCTTTGCTAAGCAGGCAGCCTTGTTAACATTGCCAGAAGGAGAGGTTAGTTTAGTCATTACCCAGGCACAAGGAAAAGAACAAACTCTAACTCTTCATTTAGCAATCCTCCAAGAGGGGGATGAAGAAATTCAAAATTTAAAGGATTTAGGTTAGAACAAAAGGGACACATATATTATATGTAAGCATGAGGAATTAATTTGGGCACAGCATAAAGAGAAAGGAGAAAGGAAGTGGGTGGTTCCAAAGGCTGTTAGAATGGATTTGATTCGAACAGGGTCTTTTAGGATATAAAAATGCTTTGGATAAAATTAAAGAAATGGTGTGGTGGCCCAATATCAAGGAAGTACAATATTGGTGTAACAAATTCTTGCCATGTGCTTTGGTAAATGCCAATCTTCAATTTCAAAAGGGCTCTCTCATGCCTCTACACATTGAGGGGTCTCAGGATAGAATCCAAATTGATTGTATAGGACCTTTGACTGTAACATCTAGAGGAAATAAGTACTGTCTTGTTGTTATTGATCCATTCACTAAATGGACAGAAGCAATTCCAACCAAAACTGATGCTGCACAGGTCACTGCCATTCAGTTCTTTAATATAGTTTTCTCCCAGTGGGGACTCCCTAAGCAAGATTCAGATCAGAGTCCCCTTTTTACAAGAACAGTTATGCAGGACCTCTGTAAAATTTTAGGAATTAAGGAAAGATTTCATATTGCGAGACACCCTCAATCCTTGGGACATGTTGAATGGTCTGATTGCACCCTTAAAGATTTTCTTTGCAAGGTTGTTGGGCCCTCAGATAAGGATTGGTATCAAAAACTTCTCCTCTTCTTAATTGCTCTAAGAGTGTACCAAAACCTCACATTTTTGTAGACTCTATATAGTTATGACTGGAAGGAAAATGTGTACCCCTGAACAATGGTGGTTTAGCTTTGATGTGTCCAGAGGATTAGAGTTAAAATCAGTCACAGATCAGTGGGTTTTAAAAATAATACTGATATTCACCAAAATATTGCTATTTAGTTAAAGTAAAACATTTATGAAATGGACAAATGATTACTTTGGGTTAAAGATTCTATAGAATGGAATATTGGGAATATAGTCATGTATCAGTGTTTCTCAGAGCAAGATCACATGTTAACTGCAAAATGGGAGGGTCCAGTATACATTGTTAATAAAGCTAGCCCTACAGTTTATCAGAAGAAAATCATAAAAGAGGTACCAGAGAAGTGCAGAAAAAAGTGGTTTCACTCCTCCCAGTTAAAGTCCTGGAAGGGCAACTAATCTGTATTGTATTATTATTATTTTTTTAAATTCAGGATAATAGCTGAAGCCTGTTGTATAATTTCATGGGAACTCATATCTGCTACCCCTTGCAAGTTATTACAACACTTTGAAGCTTTGGAACTTACCTGGGAGCTGACTCCACCTACAAACTTACCCAATCATGTAGCAGGAAAATAGGCATTACATTCCTGCCTATGCAGGGGGTCGGACTCGATGATCTATTGAGGTCCCTTCCGACTCTAACACCTAACATCTATGAATTCCCCTGGTAAATGTTACATTTATAGCACAATTAACATTAATAATGCCATAAATTATGGCATGCCACACATGCAAACAATTTATGATGCAAAAATATGGCAAACCAGCCACAAAGATGTTCTACTTTTATTGCACAGCCACATTTGCAACCTCAGAGCATTACAGCATAGCAGAAACCCAAGACTGAGGAACAGTGTCTAGTCTGGACCAGGCAAAGGGAAGTCTCCTGGTTAGGGACATAGGTTCCCCCTGTCCCTTGAAAGGTGAACCATGCACCCCATGTGTCAGGACAGTTAAAGCCATGTTGTATAGCTCAAAACTGGTCTTTATAATGAAATTTTAAATATCCCCATGAATGGGGATCCTAGGATTATGATTCATGTCTGTATGCACATCTGACATGGGAAAATGCATGATTTTTGGAATCTGGGATAAAATTTCTCAGATCCCATTGTACAATTAATTTGACATCTGCCAGGGCTCTTAAACACATCTGTGCAATTCCTATAGACATCACTGTGCTTGTGTATCTGACAGCAACCTTGTCCCCATACTGTTTTTCTGTGGCATTTTGTTTATAATTCTATATAAAAAATATACCTTCAGTTTTAAAACAATAAGATTATCATAGTTTTATATTGTAACATGTAAAACACAAAGGAAATGAAAGAATTGTGCTCAGTTAATGCAAGTTGACCCCTATGCTTTAGCATGGAACATTTGTTTTTTTTCTTCCATGTTCTGAATATAAATTACATTCTGTCCAAAGGTGTTAACAATTCTGACATTTACAAGTTATATTTTATGCATAGTTTATATGCACAGTTTCTTGTTATTTTTCAAAGTGATTCTCATTTTGTGAAATGTGCTGGTTTGACCTTACTGAACTGGTGTAGCATGAATGTTGGCGAGGAGGGATTAATGTTCGAAAGAAAAGGCAGAGTTTAAACACACAAATAAGTCCTCTGATTTTCAGAGGTGGTAGGCATCCACACTTCCCCTTGAAGTCAGTGGGAGTTAAAAGGTACACAATATTTTTGAAAAACAGTGCTTTTATGGACATGTATATTATTAGGGATCCACGTGTGGAGGAGGAAGCTTAACAAAATACTTTATTAAAACTAGACAGTAATTGCAGTTATAAGAATAGAAAGAGAACATCTTTTCAATATTTTAACTAGCTAGGTTGTATGTAAACACATTCAAATCACTTAATGAATTCCCACAGTATTGAAGGTCTGAATATAAGAAAAGTCTTCAACAGTAAATGTCTTTGATTTAATATATAGCTTATGTTTACAAATCAAAATCTTAATTTAAGAGCAGTGAAGGCAGTACAGTAATACAGGGGGAAAATCTAAATAGTAAGCGTCCCTTGTTAGGCATTACAATGCCTGAAACGTAGGTGCATATCTAGATGAGGATGATTCAAAAATAGAAAGTTAGGCATCTAGGCTCTCTGGGCTGGGTCGGTGCCAATTTCTAATATGTGTGTTAGGGTAACGATATAGATTTTGGATGTTAGGGTAATGATATGGTATATGGGGGTGCTGACTGTGCAGCTGCACAAAGGATTTTTCCTGTGTCTCAGCAAAGGCTGCTAGTCACAAGGCTAGCTGATATATTAAAAGCAACTAACTTTGCAAATGCTTAAGCAAGCAGTTTCCTAACAAAAGGGTAGTGTGTAAAATGTATGACTTGCTGTGTAAGAACAAAATGCAACCCACCAGCTATTATCAGGAGATAAGACAGAAGCCAAACCTTGGAGATGGTGCTTAAATCAGCAAAGAACAAGAAAGAACCAGCAAGTGACCTAGAGTACCTGAGTTCATGGTCTTACTCATGCTCTCTTAGCAGAAAGGCATGTAAATGAAGGAAATGCATAGGCAATACCATCTTAGTGAAGTAAACAGTAAACAGAAGTGGAGCTTGAAATGGGAGAAAAAATGGGTGAAACTGGAGGTGGAACAAGACAGGGTAAATGTTAATGAGTATAAACTAAGGTGTATAAAATGTGAAAAGAACTATTGTTTAGTGAAGGACCCCTTCTCTTATAGTGTCAGGCCCCTTGTCTGAAGCTGTCTCCATTCAGAATAAAGCTGTTGCGAGCAATATGTGCTGGTGTTTGCTCCCTGATCTGCTCTGGCTAATGAATAACAGGATCCAGGGGTAATTGGACCATCGTCTCCCTAGTCGCTGGGTGCTGCATGGAGTCGGGGGTCTAACAATGTGTAAACAGGACAAAGGCAGAATTTAGGCAAAAAGAGCAATATAAATTGATCCTTCTCAGTAACCACAAAACCACTCCAGACTGATCCAGACTGGCTGCCTCTGCACCTTGCTAATGATATAAAGCAGTGCAATCTAAGTCAGTGCTGGAAAGTTCCCACACTCAAGTCCCCAAATACTTATGTGGGGCCAGAATGTACCTTAATGCTGAGAATACATACAAAGACAAAGATACAACAACATAGCAAGAAGTGTGATGTTCACTGACTGCCCAGTAATGTGAGTTTAGGATTTGCTCAGAAATTGGGAGACTTGAGTCTCAGTCTCCCCTCACCCTCAATGCCATATGTTCTATTTTACTGCCTGCTGAAGCTAGGTAAGGAACAATTCAAGACCTCAGAGAAGGCAACCAAATAAAAAGGAACATAACTATGCAGCTTTGTGGTTATCGGACTAGACTCCTATCTTCTGGCTCCTATTAAGAAGAATATTTTTAGTTTTTAATTAATTACCTTCTAATGTGTAATATGCAGAAATTTGGGTTATCCAGGACTGACTCCTCCCTTTCTAGAAGACTGCTTCCTCACTAGGCTTTAGATGGCTTAACTACACCATGATAGTAGTGAATTCCAGGACCAAGGAGCCCGAGTATACTGAATCCATATCCTGCCTACCCTTGCCCACTGATGCACTCCAAGCCAGGAAATATACCAATAAGGCTGGTCTGAACCTGTTCCCAACCTTCCAATTGTTCTCAGCTACTCTCTTGACTAAGGGCATTTGTACATGTGATGGGGAGTGTTCATAGAGTCATAGATTCATAGATGTTAGGGTCGGAAGGGACCTCAATAGATCATTGAGTCCAACCCCTGCATAGGCAGGAAAGAGTGCTGGGTTCAGATGACCCCAGTTAGATGCCTATCTAACCTCCTCTTGAAGACCCCCAGGGTAGGGGAGAGCACCACCTCCCTTGGGAGCCCATTCCAGACCCTGGCTACTCTAACTGTGAAAAAGTTCTTCTTAATGTCTAGTCTAAATCTGCTCTCTGCTAGCTTATGGCCATTATTTCTTGTAACCCCCAGGGGCACCTTGGTGAGTAAAACCTCACCAATTCCATTCTGTGCCCCCATGATGAATTTATAGGCAGCCACAAGGTCGCCTCTCAACCTTCTCTTGCAGAGGCTGAAGCGGTCCAGGTGCCCTAGTCTCTCCTCATAGGGCTTGGGCTGCAAGCCCTTAACCATATGAGTGGCCCTTCTCTGGACCCTCTCCAGGTTATCCACATCCCTCTTAAAGTGCAGCGCCCAAAACTACATGAAGTATTCCAACTGCGATCTGACCAGTGCCCGATAGAGGGGAAGTATCATCTCCTTGGTTCTATTCGTCATGCAACTGCTGATGCACGATAAAGTGCCATTAGCTTTTCTGATGACTTCGTCACACTGATGACTCACGTTCGTTTTGGAGTCCACTAGGACTCCAAGATCCCTTTTCCCTTCCATGCCACCAAGCAGGTCATTGCCTAGGCAGTAGGTATGCTGGACATTTTTCCTCCCTAGGTGTAGCACTTTGCATTTCTCCTTGTTGAACTGCATTCTGTTGTTTTCTGCCCATATGTCCAACCTGTCCAGGTCTGCTTGTAGTTGTTCCCTGCCCCCCAGTGTGTCCACTTCTCCCCACAGTTTTGTGTCATCCGCAAACTTGGACAAAGTACACTTCACTCCCTCGTCCAAGTTGCTGATGAAGACATTGAAGAATATCGGTCCAAGGACCAAGCCCTGAGGGACTCCACTGCCCACACCCTTCCAGGTCGATACCGACCCATCCACTACGACTCTCTGGGTATGACCCTCTAGCCAATTTGCCACCCACCGGACTGTGTAGTCATCCATGTCACAGCCTCTTAACTTGTTCACCAGTATGGAGGGGGGGGTGGTGGGGAAACCGTATCGAAGGCCTTCCCGAAGTCTAAATAAATAAGTCAACCCCTACTCCTATGTCCAGGTGTTTTGTAACGTAGTCATAAAAAGAGACTAGATTAGTCAGGCATGATCTACCTGCTACGAGCCCGTGCTGGTTTCCCCTTAGCATAATTTTTCCTGCCGGGCTTTCACAAATGTTAGCCTTGGTGGCAGGACCCATCCCAGCCTGAAGGTACGCAGCTCTTAAACAAGGTGCTGGGAGCCTGGGTGACAGCAATAGCCAGCCTGCTTGCTGGGAGCAGCCTGAGCTCTGTGGCTGGCAGTAATTGCTTAGAGCCCCAGCTGTGGTGTAACGAGCAAAATGGCCTTGCGTGCCATGCTCAGTACACATGCCAGGGGTTACTGACCCGTCCTAGGGGTTACTCTAACTATTGGCTATTATGCAAAAAGAAGGCACCATTACAATTCTGCTTTTTAATGAAAGTGACTGTAACTGCTTGGCTGAACTCAGTTCTATTGGTATATTCAGCATTGGCATGTTCAGAGCTTTGGCTCACCCAAGGACTTAGGTTGATTCATTTATTTATGGGCTGCAATAGGTGGAAGTTGACAAGTAATTTGTCAGGTGAGGTTGTTTCTGTGCACATTCTAAAGTAACCTGGGGATTTTTACAAGACCATATAGGTGCTAAAATAACACAAATACTTTTTGTGGCCACTGTAGAAGGGTTATTGTGGCTTTCTATGACTCAGGCACCTGCAATTCACCTACAAACAGGTTCAGGTGGCTAGTTGACCTATATGGATCTAGCCCTAAAACACTCTTGAAAAAAGAATAACTTTCAATTTTCAGATTATTATGACTGCTATGTATTTTTCAGTGTTCTGTCCTGACCTCATTCTTTTAAAAATTAAGATGGAGTAGAGAAATTAAGTTTAGATTGTTAGGGTCAGAATAATATAGAACTCTTTTCAAGTAGTGATTAAGGGAAGAGATGCTTCAGTTCTACGGCATGAGTACACTTGGACAAAGAAAGTATTTTCGTGGACAGTTTTGCAATAAATCAGTCCAGTGAAGAAAAAAAGCCGAGTTCTCATGAACAACAGTTCATAAATCTTTGACAGTTTGTTCCGTTACACACACTGAGACATTGTAATGAGGGTGACTGGGTTCCATTTCTGCAATCCTGACCAGAACTGACAAAGCCATATTTCTTATTCATGTCAAATTTATATAAATCTTTGCTTCCCTTCCTACTAAAATATCTACTTGTGAGTACTAATTACTGCTAGAAACTGAAACAAAGTTTCTTTCCAAGTAACAGCTCTCTCTGTTTTTCTTAGCATTTATACTGCTGTTCATTAGTACAATATCTCAACAACTCACATGTAAAATCAATGACAGCAAAATCTCTAGTGGACATCATGGAGATACTGGTATCTGAAGATATTTGCCCCCATTTGTGGGGAGTGAAACTCCTCTTAAAGAAGGTGCTTCAAGATTATTAATTTCCTCCTTTTTTGGCATTTTTTTTTTACCAAATGGAAATGGAAATGGCTGCCACATTATCACAGTAAAGAAGTCTGTTCAGACAGGCAGATGCTGCAAGGTTTTAAAAAGTGTGTCCAATTCTTTATTTTCCTGATCTTCTGTGAAAGGTCTTTCTATAGTGGAATCTATCAATGCTTCATCTCTAGCTATCACATGCTTTATTTTTATTAACTACATTAATGTCAAAGGAATGCAGTTTTTACTGTGGTTCATAAACCAAAATACAGTATTTGATATAGCTGGAATTCTATCCATGAGAGGATCTAGCATTTTGAAGCGGTGAGCAGAAAGCTGATTGGTGGGGATTGCTCATCAGCAGAAATCAGTGGCTGACACTGCAGCTCTTGGTGGCAGAAGCCTCACTGCATGTCCACTACTGCATTCCCTCAATGCCCCACCCCCAAACCCCGCTCCCCGATCCTCCATATCTACTCCTAGCTTGGTCCATTAAATACTTAGTAAAGTAGGATCAAGACTTTACACTATAATCATAGACTGACAGATGTCTTGAGATCTGTCCAAAACAATTCAAGTGGGTAAAAAGCATCCTCCCAAAGTGATTACAATGTATATGCTTCTATTCTCCACCCCCAACCCCCATTCCTAATGGCTCAGGTCAGTGTAACCCAAATTATATTGCTATTTTTTCTATTTCTTACAATATTAAGGTGATTTGCCTACTGATTTTTTTTGTCTGTAGCATCCAGCAGTTTAGATTTTCACTCCATCAAGTGCTGCATTAGCCTTCTAGTCAAAAAGAGCTTACTGAAACTCAACAACAGCTTGTATATCATTTCTTTTCACTATAAAAATACACTGACTTTCTCCAGCAGGGTTACCCACAGCATTTAAACCATACACAGTACCTGCATATAAAAGATCTGAATAAGATGACAGAGAGCAAGTCTGTTACATTAGTGGTTCAGTACTGTTGCCTGGTAAACTGACTTCTGAAATGGTTGTAAAAATAGCAAGTATATCAGCTATGCTAGAAAGAGTGTCCTATAAAAATCTGCAAAGCAACCACATTGATCTCCTTCAAATCTAGCCATGAAACTCAGCTCATTTCTGATTCTTAGAAAAAAATAACTACAAATGTTGGGCAGCTATGCATAGTGACCACAGTAATTATTCTCGTAAGTCTGACACCTTGAACACCTCCTCATCCTGTCTATTTTATCTTTTTTTTGAGTCTTGCTTTCAACAGTAAACTTTCTGATATTACCTTCTTTTTTCTTTAAAAGCATGTCTACACATTGCCCTACATCACTATAGTGATGTGCTATGTTGTCATATGGCATGCTACTGTGATGTAGCGATCATGTGAGTCTACATGATCGTGACTTCGCCATAGTGGTGTGCTCCCCCATTTTAGCACACTGCTATGGTGCAATAGTGGCAAAAACTAAGCATGAGCCATGTGCACAGTGCAATACAGACAGTTACTGTACCATGCTTTAGTACTTCCTTTTTGATGTAGTAAAGCATGGCACAGTAAAAATGTTGTCATAGGGTGACATATGGTTGCACCCTAATAGCAATAAATATAGTCGTATTGGGAACACTAGGGCCCAGGTTTTACTCTATCCCTAAGGGTGTATTTACATGTGCTCCAGGGTGAAGAGGGGATGCTTTAGAGTGGCTTCCAGAGCCACTTTAATTAAAGCACCTGCAGCATCATGTATATTCATTGTGCCATGCTTCAAAATAACAGCATGGATGCTTTAATTAACACTTGTTCAATCAGTCCAGAACAGTCATGTAAAAGTTGAATCCCACTTTTGCTCTGCTACAATCCTATTCCATTAAAGAAGCACATACACTTTACAAAACAGTAGTCAGAACCCCCCCCCCCCAAAAAAAAAAACAACATTCAGCATTAGATACCCATAAAAAAAAAATAGAAAGTGGAATTGTAACTCAGAGCTATCTCCCTTGAAGGTCAATCTCTAGGCTCATTGGACTACAGAGGGTGCTGTTACAGGTTACCTTTAGACCATTCTAAATCTGTGGCATGCAAGCCAGTGTTAAAGATGAAACATATCGGAGCAGCCACATGTTAAAGCTTAATGCCACCTCTGCCCTGTATAAATGTGACTTGCTAGTAAAGGACCCGATGAGCAGGTGAATATCCAGGAGTTAGGATTCTATCCCTTCTCTGGGAGCAGAGTGCCACGGGGCAGGAGGGAGACTTAAGTACAGCAAGAGCATGGACCTGAGGAAGCGTCTCTTCCTGAGCTCGATGCTTCTTGCCACCTGGTAGCTCCACTCCCAGTGCAGGGATGCCAGGGGTTTACTGAGGTGACAGCATGGACCACAGGAAAGTATACCTCACTAGTATCTCTGTTCTAACCATGCTCAGCACCAGGCAGCCCTTTCCCCCTCCCACTCTGGAAACATGGGAGATCCCCAAAACTATAGCCCCTGCTTGCCTCCAATCTCTTTTGACTAGAAAAGAGCTGCCCAGATGTGGAGTAAAGGTGTAACAATCTGAGGGGATGGTTGTATGCCTGACCTCAGTCCCTGGGACCCAAATTGGGTCTCCTGAGGTCCTTGGAGTTAGCAGCATGATACCTTGTGGGCTGGGGGCATACCCACTGAGGGTAGGTGGGAGTGTTGCTTTGGGACCAGTATCACCCCGTGGGCAATAGAGCTTGTGGGGAGGGGCAGGTGAAAAGTTTGTTAGAAATAAAGAGGCTGGGACCCATGCATCCTGGGATTCTGGATGACTGCAAAATGATCACTATATCTCTGTTGTGTAAATTAACAATACTCTAGTGCAAGCTAAGTAGAACAGCCCGTAGATAAGCCCCACTTGAAGTGTCATAACTTTAAGATGCTTAGAGGCTACTTGGCACAATTTAACATCCTTTCATGTGTGTTTTTTCTCATTTTATGTCTTTATAATGGTTTAAAGACTACCTGTAACACCACCCAGGGTTATGTTCCTTCTTTTGGCCCCCTTTTGGCCTCATGGTTCCCCTTTTGGCCTCATTAACCCTTATCCATTGTCATGAAACCATATCCATTGTTGGTCTCATGGGGTAACTTATTACCCCGCCCACATGAACAAAATGGAACCAGGGAGAATTGTATAAATGTACCAAAAACTATTTATTAAACATAGATTGTTTGAAAGAGTATTGGTGATGATTTAAACCCAAAATATTATTTAACTAGAATTATGAACAAATTTTAAACTTTTTTTAGTTTCAAAATATGAATGAACAATTTGCTAAGTCTGCAGTTCACAGTTTTCAAACCAGCAATTACTCCCAGAAACATTTCCTAACTGTTTTAACTAAATATTGCATTCCTCACAAAGCAGCTGTGATATACTGTGGTGTACACAAGCAAATTGCTTACAATCTTCACAGTCTTCACGTTTTGCAGTGTTGGACAAAAAGCACAATGTCCACTCATGCTTGCAGAAAGTTCTACTGGGCTGCGTTGTGGCAATTTGTAATGTAGGGCAGTCATACCAGATTTGATGGATTTAGACAGATTACGTGTATCCATGATTCTTTGTTTTATTTGTCCTTCAATCAATTGTTCTCCAAGGTCCTACCAAAAAAGTGGCATCTTCATAAATGTGATCTTTGATACTAGTTTGTGTTGTGGCCTAGCCAAATGATGAGGCTGGCAACGGCAGCCACATCCAGCATATTGAAAAATAGTGTCATTGACTACCTGTTGATTTTCCATCTGTACATGGTCATACAGACTAAGTGGTCAAGCTTATCCACCCCATCCTTGTTTTTACTGTAGTCATGGAAGGTGTATATCTTTCTTTGCTCTCCACCTACTGACAGGTCATGATGCATGTTTGATGACAACAGCATAACTCTAGACTTCTTTGGAACATAGGAAACTAGGGTGAGTTCCCCATCACAAGCAAAAGCAGAGTGGAGGATGGCCATCCATTCGTTACCATGGATAACTGAAGTGGACATGAATGAGGAGTAAATGAATGCTGACCTTTCAGATGCATTTACCCAAAGTGGCCAAACAGGTCTAGGCCTATCATTTATACAGAAATTGCACTGGGTAACAAGTTACCCCAATTCATTAACATGGGCTTAGGGTAAATTGTTACCTCATATGGAAAAACACATCCACACCGGGGTAA
Organism: Alligator mississippiensis; assembly: GCF_030867095.1. Classification (NCBI taxonomy): domain Eukaryota; kingdom Metazoa; phylum Chordata; order Crocodylia; family Alligatoridae; genus Alligator; species Alligator mississippiensis. The sequence goes on along the minus strand of NC_081824.1, from coordinate 333,622,327 downwards.
CATGTTACCATGAATGGTATGTGCCCCTAGTGGCTGGGGGTGGGGGGGCAGAGCATGGCTGTGCCACCAGTTGTGGAAGCCCAGTAGCAGTGAGCAGAGAGCTCCTGCAGATGCTGCTGACACTGTCAGGGGTGGGGGGTGGGGGTGGCAAGTGCCAACCATGGGTTGAAAACCACCTGCAGGTGCTGCTGGCCATGGCAGTGGTGGCAGCCAGGGGCCATCAGGGACCACCCGTAGGTGCTGTGACCAGTGCCGGTGGTGGAGTGGTGAGTGGTGAGCACCTGCAAGTGCCACTAACAGTGTCAGTGGCACCTTTTTGCAGGGGGTGCACTGCCATGCACAGGGTATGCACGTGCACCCAAGTGCACCCTCTATGCATTGACCCTGCATGTTACCCTGGGCATTTTTTTTCATTCACAGAGAGAAAATCATTCATGTAAGTTGGCTGTTCTTTGGGGATATTGTGCACTGTAGTGCTGATGGGTACCCCTGAACTTTCACTATGCATTTTCTACTTCGGGAACAGCTTTGTATGTTTTGAAAAGTATTTTATCCAACCAAGGGCATAGAGTAGGTTGTTTAGGCTGGGGGAGATCACTCGTTGCTTAGTTGCTTAATTGCTGGCCTTGCTAGAAGGAAAGCTGTATCAACAGAGTCCGGAGCTGGAAGGGGGGTTACTTTGGGGGGGAGCTGGAAGGGGGGTTACTTGCTGGGCTTGCTATACATTTCATCACATCAGCAAGTTTAACCTGTTACGTAGCTATATAAGGCAGACGCCCACTGAGGTGTGGGTGCTTGCTTTGCGAACGATTGCCAAGCACCACTTTCTGCGCAGAAATAAAGATTAAGTTGGATCCTTCAACCCTGTGTGTTTATTGGCACAAGTGCACCGGGCACAAACTCACCATTGTTTGGGGACAACAATGCCAGTGACAATGTCCTAAAAAGAAAAAAAAAATTAAGAATGAATTAACTTTAAGATACTCCACAAAATATGCATCTAGGGTAGGGAATTACCCCATGGGAATGTGTGAAAGTTAATCTTGTATTCTTGGGGACCACAACCCATTTTCAAAAAAAGGGTTTTCTTTGCCTTGCCATTAGCTCTGTGATTATGGCATTCTTCTGGAAAATGGAAGACATGGGGTAGAACCCAAGGCTCCATTTTAGGCCCCAACCATTAGGCAAAAGGTGGGTGAGCCTGCTATTAATAATGCACACTTTTCCTATGGCCAAGCTGAATTATTAGATAACAGAATCTGAGTCAGGCACACACATTTGTACCTAGCATTTCTTATTGGCTGTCTAGAGGCAACACCCTTCTCAGTTATTACATGCACAGTAGGTACACATTTGCCCATGGACAGAATGGGAGACTTAGTTAGACTAGACATGGAACAGGATCTGGGTCTAGATATTTTCAAAATATAAATAAGAAATAAAAATGGACAGCCTATCTATTCTTCAAAATACATATTTCCTGGGATTTTGTGAACATAAAGCTCACTGGTACGCCAATGGGGCCATCAATAAACAGCATGATATTCCTAGTTATTTAGTGGAATATTAAGGGTTTCTCTACAAAGATAACTCAATTAGAGTTTTTATAGATGTTCTCTGGGAGTCAAAGGGGGTACTTTAATTAGAGCAGCTCTGAGAACTGTTCTAATTTAAAGTGCCCAGAACATCACATGTATCAGTGTCCTTGCACTGAAAAATGGCCGTGGGAGTGCTTTAACTAAAGTTTGTCAAATGAGCTTTAGTTAAAGCATCCCCACCACCATTTTTCAGCCTGGGGATGCTGATACACATGCTGCTGGAGTCAGCTAGAGCGCAGTAATTACCATACTCAAATGTGTTTTAATTACAGCACGTTACAACAGCCTCTCTGTATGTGTATAGATGCCCTTAGCTTTTCCCTCTTCCTGCCAGCCCAAGAGATAGTGCCAGGATTATTAGGCATGTCAGTGAACTTAGATGCCAAAGTGCTATTCTATTCCACCCTGCTCTAGTCTCAAAAAAACCCTGTTCTCTCTGCACCACAGAGATAAAGTGACCAATTTGTAATCATCTAGGATCCAAGGATGCAGAGATCCTAGCCCCTCTATTTGGTGGGTCCTCCTTGTTCTCACTGCTTTTTTGGTGACTTAGTCTTAAGGTCAAGATTATGGTATATTACAAAAGGAGATAGATGTATTAATGGATTTTCAGGGACTTGAGCAGGGTGAAGTAGAATTGGATTTTGGCATATAAATCCATTCTCAGACTAGGAGCTAGAAAATAATCTGCCCATTATTGTTTCTAAGAGGGCCCACTACATTAGTCCCACATATGACAAGTCCTACATTTTGAAATGTTATTAGTTTTAGATCTAATTGTTAAGCAAACACTAAAAGTATTAAGCATTTGTTTAATTGCTTTTTGTTTTGATGCAATTACTCTGGGAAGTAAAATTAAGTATAATTTAAATACAGTATTTTTTTTTGGCTTAGGTCTGAAGAGTATATTTCAAGAAATGGTGAATCAAACAATGTATTAGTTATATAGCAAGTATTCTGGTGTCATTCAGGTAACCAATGATTAAATAACAGAAGAACAATATTCAAATTTAAATTATGCAACATCCCAGAATGTTGCCCTAGCAATGGCAGGTACTTATCATCAGGGATCCTGTTTTTTTCTGATTAAAAAAAAAATCTCCAATTTTCAGGTTAAAAAAAAGTAATCCAAAATACATATTTTTTCCATGATCAAAATGAAACCGATAGATAGATAGATAGATAGATAGATAGATAGATAGATAGATAGATAGATAGATAGATAATGGTGGTTCATTTTGATCATGGAAAAAAGATGGATGGATGGATGGATGGTTGGATGGTTGGATGGATGGTGGTGTTTCATTTTGATCGTGGAAATATGGGTTACTTTTTTTAACCTGAAAATTTGGGTGGGGAGGTGGGGGGGGGCGGTAATCAGATTAAACCAGGTTATCATTATTCTGTACTGTGCTGAAATCTGTCACAGTAACAGCTTAGATGTGGGAGACACAGTTGATGTCATATACTTGCATTTAAAAAGGCTTTTGATGTGGTCTCCCATTAAGCTGTTCTAAAAAAAAAGCTAAAGAATCATGGGCTGGCAGAGTCCACAGTCAGGTGGGTCAGAAACTGGCTAAAGGGATGAACCCAGAGAGTGTTAGCTGACAGATTTCTATAATCTTGGCAGAAGATGGCCAGTGGTGTCCTCCAGGGTTTGGTTCTTGGCCATATGCTGCTCGATATCTTTATCAATGAGTAGATAATGATGTGGAAAGCATGCTGGCCACGTTTGTGGATGATACTAAATTATGGGAAAAAGCAGTCACACTAGAGGATAGGATTCAGATCCAAGCAGACCTGGACAAAATGGAAAGGTGGGTGGAGCAGAACCGGATGTAGTTCAATAAGACTAAATGCAGATTGCTTTATCTGGAGAGAAGTAACCAGTGACATGAATATAGGTTAGGAGGAGAAATCCTGGATGGCACGATGGCTGCAAAGGACCTCAAGGTTTTGGTTCATTATAGGATGAACATGAGCCACCAGTGAGACACTGTAGTCAACAGAGCTAATAGAATACTGGGATGCATTAGCTTATGCGTCTTGAGCAGGGCTAAGGAAGTAGTATTTCCTTTTTATTTGGTGCTGGTGAGAACCTAGCTGGAGTATTGTGTCCAGTTCTGGGCACCGTGCTTCAAAAAAGATGTGGAGAATCTTGAAAGGGTCGAGAGAAGGGCTACAAGAATGATTATGGAACCTTATGAGGAAAGGCTAAGGGATCTGGGACTGTTCAGCCTGGGGAAGAGAAGACTAAGGTGGGGCTCGGTGGCTATCTGTAAGTATGTAACGGGTGAATATTGGGAGCTGGGGAGAAAACTGTGCAATAGAGCACCCCAGGGGAGGACAAGGAGCAATGGCCATAAACTGTTAGAGGATGGTTTCAGGTTGGATGTAAGGAAGAACTTCTTTATGGAAAGGGTGACCAGAATCTGGAATAGACTTCCCAAGGATATAGTGCCTTGGAAGTCTTCAAAGGGAGACTGGATTCCTTGCTGGAATCATTTGATCTCAGCATTATTCCTGCCCAGAGTAGGGGGTTTGGACTCTGTTTATGTTAAATGGCCACTATTTTTTTCATACCAGAAAAGAGATGTGTGATACATGTTGTCTAGGATGTAGCCATGTTAGTCTAAGGACACAGGCAGACAAAGATCTTTGGGTGGATGTGATATCCTTCATTAGATCAGCTAAATAGTTGGAAAAATGTTCTTTGCAAGCTTTGGGGGTGTTTGTGCTTGAAAACTTGCAAAGAACAATTTTCTCAACTAGTTAGATGGTTAAATAAGAGATATCACATCTACCCAAAGAACCTTGCTTTACTTTGGTGGGCTTTAACACCAAACTAGTAATAGAGAATACTTCTTATAAAACAGAAAAGAATCTCATGGCAACAAAAACAAATTAGCAGAATCTCAAATTGATTTTTTGCTTGATGAGCACTAAATACAAAGAGGGAAGATAGAATCAATTCAAATTTGATGTAATTCCACTAATATCAATGGAACTGCAAAAGGAATAGTTTTGGTCATTGGCCTTAGAGCACAAACATTAATCAATACTCTTCAAGAAACATCAAAGAGATCAACCAGTCAACACTGCAATTTTTTTTCCCCTGAAGACAGTATATAAGTAATAGAATAGTAATAGCTTTGCTTACAGTATATGCCATGTATTTCTTTTCATTTGCATTTTCTGTTTGAAGTAGGTTGCATTCCTATTTCTTTCCCACTACTGTAATTATAGAGTTTCAAAAGGAAGAACCAGTGTTATTTGTTCCCAAACATTGTGGGAGAGAGCAATTCATTCAGTCCTGACAGATCCTAAATTTTTGAAGATAGAAAAGCTGCTAATGTGGCATTCTGTCAAAGAACAGCAATATCAGCTAGACAGATGGGTGTATTTCAGTACTGGGCCCCTGAAGCATTGTCCACCCACCTGTACTGGCATGCTATGCTGTTATTCTATCCACCCACAGAAGACTACCCAGTGGCAGTCTCAAGAGGTGTAAAAGATCACAGGAGTCTCTTCCTGACATCAGTCAGTCTGGAGCAGAGAAGTACCAGATAGAAAAAAAGACTGTTCCAGGATGGTATATTAAAAATAATAGTACCTCCTTTACGTTGCAGCCATCCGTCACCTAAGAATAGAAGGGGAAGAAAACCAATCATCCTCAGCTTTAACCAGGCATTTTATAAGATAAACATGTGTGCCTGTAGCCATGTATGTGCATGCTCGTGAGCTGTGGAAGGAGGTAGATAGTGTGACTTTCCCAGTTTTTCCCCAGGGTAGATAATCTGACCAGGATGCAGAATCTGTACTGAGTACATAAAAAAGCAGAGAGTAGTTGGGTATGGTTAATTTCCCACATGTGTAAAATAAATCGTGTTCTTTGCATTAGACTTTCTCAAGGTATGTATCCTTTATTACATATTTTTTTTTACGCTCCAAAGGAGAGAGAGACCTGGAGTAAGATAAGGATTCTCCAGAAAAGAAATAATCCAGATCTCATTTTTCCAGAGGAAGAGGGAAGTTGTGATTTCCAAGTTGGGACACTCTTCTTCCCTGTCAAGTGCCCTTGCTGCTCTCCCCAGTGGGGAAAGGCACATTTCAATCTTGATACCATTTATTTCTACTGTTCCTGTGTTGAATATGTGGGCTACTGAATTTTCACTAGACAATGAATCATAATGGGAAGGGTTTAACAGAGAAGTGGTTTATCAAGTCAGGATGAGGTTCACTTTTTACACTTACCCTTGATTCTAGCAGAGAATGAATGAATGAATGAATGAATGAATGAATTGCTGATGAATATCTTATCATTTTAAAACTGATATTCAGTCACCTTGAAAATATATCTACAAATAAAAAAGAAAATTAGGAAGAACAAAAAAAACCTGTCCTCTTCTCCAAGACTGTAGTGTAAACTACACTCCATCCTCTGTGCAATGCCACCACAGTTGTCCTTTCATGTGGTTAATGCATTATAGCAATTCTTCATTCAGCACTATATTTAAAGTTATATCAATCCTCTCTTACCCCTATTCTCAAATGTACTGTGTGCCTGCCAAGCAGAACAAGCTGAAAACAGCTTGTGCAGTGGTTTGTTCCCCCACCCCCTTATAAAATTATCCAGAAACAAACAAATGCACAAAAAAAGTGCAAAAAGGAATGTCTGCAGTTTTATTTGCAATAAAGAATTGTATGGAGGTATGGGGCATTTATACACATGATCTGGGAGTGGGGGTAGGGGAGGCGCTTTAGTTAGAGTGGCTCTTGGAGTCGCTCCAATTAAAGTGGCTGAAGCATCACATATATCAGTATCCCTGCAGATAAAAATGGCACCAGGGATGCTTTAATTAAAGATCATCGAGGAACTTTTATTTGAAGTGCCCCCACCACCATTTTTCAGCATGGGGATGCTGATGCATGTGACTCTGGAGTCTGTTGGAGCAAGGTAACTACCATGCTCCAGGAGACTATTAATCAAGTCTGACTACAGCGTGCTGGAGCCGCCTCGCTGTACCTGGCACAGGATGTATACCACATGTAGGCACCTATGTAGATCACACTTCAGCCAACAGCTTAGTTGCAAAGAACTCCTCTTTAGGACTGAGCATTTGTTTTGATAATCATGATTTGACAATTGAATTGTATGATTGGCTACTTGGACCACATGGTGGGATGTTTCTTTTGGATGACCTAATCCTCTATAGGGAGCTCTTTTTTTTAAATTTTTGATTAAACCTGTCTCACTCAAGGACCTGAAAATAATTTTAGGCTCAAGTTTTACATATATAGGTCTGTTAGGAAACCTAAAACTTTTAAATAACTTTACAAAATTACATCCAATTACATTTTCTTCAGCTACTTAGTCTACTGCTTCTTTATGTAACATTAAAATAAAAAACAAACAAACCATACATTCTCTGTAAAATTTCCTATTAAAGGTGAGCTATTTTATACATCAGGGAACTAAGATGTTCCACATATCATAGTATGCATGTATAGAATAAACATGCTCAGACAACAGTAAATCCAAAACAGCTATTACAGAGTATGGGGTCATTATATAATTTTATATATATATTTTTTTTAAATAAGCACAACATTAATTTTGTCAACCTGAATCTTTTTGGTTCATATACAAATAATAAAGGTAAATTCTTGTACTTCTACCCATTGAAGTCAATGAGAGTTTTGGCCTCTTCTTCATTCGAAACAGGATTTCACCCTATGAACTGTAAATTCATGCCTAATTTTTTATTTCCTTGAATTCACATCACACTGATTTGCTGTCTCTTATCTCCTACAAGCTTACCAGGGAAAGACCTAATCAGTATATGACTGATTCAAGGAAGGTCCAGGCAGAGAAGGATATTTTTCAATAGCTTCTTGTGTACATGCTGATAAACAGGGATCATGGTTTTCTTTGATTTAAAAAATCCATAATTTTTGGTTAAAAAAAAGTAACCCCAAATCCACAGTGTTCCATGATTATATAATAATATAAAATACAATATCACTAATATATAGATATGCTTCATTTTAATCACAGAAAACTGTGGATTTGGGTTTACTTTTTTAACTGAAAATTGGGGATATTTTTTTAATCACAGAAAACCAGGATCCCTGCTAATAAGCTAATATTCCATTTCTCATTTAATAATTATTTAATTCTTTGCACAGTTATAAGTTTCATCTCATTTCTACCCTTTTCTCATTTTGTAAATAAAAAAAATATGTTCTCCATTTAATATCTAGTAATCTTTGTTGATAACTATCCTTATTACTGAATGGTTTTGAAGAGTATGTGACCTGATGTGGAGTCCAATAAATACATTTGTGGAGCTACTCTCCTTTTGTGGAACAAGAAGATTGCTTATTAAAAAAAGACACATTAAATTGCAGCACATAAGCACAACAGATGCAGCTATTAAGGAATATCAGTTGTAGATGACAAACACAGATTTTCCAAGCCAAACATATTAGGTTAAATGTATTTTCTGTGGGTCTAACAGATAAAAATCTTCATTTAGGATGCACCATTCCAGGGACCTTCTGACCATTTATGTGCACCCTGCCATAGAAGAAGGACAGGTGGTAGAACATGCTGATAAGTGTTAAAATTCAGTGAATTGTGGAAGAGGCACAGAAATTTAATATTCTATCAATTAATGCTCTACAAGGTGTAGAATTTCTTTAGTTCAGCAGTTGTTCTAAAGATAGATGCAAACATTGAAACTGAGGGTCACTATGACAATTACCAGCTTTTTGCTGCCCAGAAACGTCCCCCATTTTTCCCTGTTATTATCAGCAGGTAATTTCTGCATAATATGACTAGATCTAATGTTCATTGAATTCCAAATTAAATACTGAAAAGAGTTATGAAGCAAGATTATAAATAGCAATTTTTTAGATTATGGCAGGGTTTCATATATCAGTATCCCCTATTTACATCCTGTCTCTAACACTTTTTCTGCCCTTTGAATATGATAGGCACAAGCATGGAGTGCAACTAGATTAAATAAAATCATCAATATTTTATCACTGCTATCATTATAGTAGGCACTCTAACAGTGACCTGGGTCAAAATGCCACCCTCTAACCAGGTAGACAAATGTAAACAGCTTGGTGACAAATACCAGATTTGGGGGGGAGAGGAGGGAGAGGGTTGGTTTTATAAATGTTTACTTGATTCTGCAAACTTCCAGGGTTTCCCCAAGATTCAGAATGAGTACACTAGTAGAATAGTTAAGGCATCCTACTACTGCTCTGGATTTCTGGCAACTGCTATCCTCAGCAAACCCATTCATAAATGTGGATCTGGCCATGTTGTATTAGCCCTAGCCTTCCTTGTGTAGTATTGGCTATAGAAACCACAGTGCTAACCTTATTAACCTTATGGGCTGTTAGACCTGGACCAGCATTTTACCTCAACCAACATTTTTGTATTGATAATTATTTTTGTAATTGATAATTATTATTTTTGTAATTCAAACATATCATGGAAAGATTACTTCAAAATGTTTCACAGGAAATAGCACATAGATATGCATATTGTGGTATCTTTTTTGGTTATACCTGTTTTACATTTGTTATATTTAGTTTATATTTGTTTAGTTTCATAAACAAATCGTCAAACACGCTTGCATGCTCACCTATCTATAGACTAAGGGATATTTTTACAACCCTCTTTAACTTTTTCTTTGCAACAGAAATAATTCATTTCCTTTTACTCTTAACTCATATTGTTTGCCTGCTAAGCAATAGCAATACATCCCAGGAAAGGAAATTAAGACTTTTCTTTGAAAGGGCAAAAAGCTAAAGGAGTCTTTATTGATTCATTCATCCCATGAAGTATTGACAAAACCATTTTTATTTGAACTTTTTTTTTTCCAGGTAATTGTCTAAGATCTAAGCTACAAATCTCACTCAAAAGAATGAAAGAAAATGTTTGGGGTTTGTTATTTGCAAAGATCTAAACAAAGAAACAAACAAACACAACCCCCTCTTTAATAAAATTCTAAAGAAAGGCAGTTTGATTCAGTTACGCCAAAAGTCCAAATGCCATAAAAAAATATTACTTAGGCTAGTAAAATATTACTTGGAACTTGGAACATTTTCATCTGAGAAACTGGCAGCAAGAACTACAGAGGTAGAAGCACCTGACATTATGCTCTGTATACAGTTTGTCTTGCTTGGTTATATAATATAAAAGTAAACTTTATGACACCTGAAAATATGGATCAGATATGAGAACTATTCTCTTATAATTTGAATCAGGCTGCATTTTGCTTTATACCCTCAAAACTAGGAATGCATCCTGTTATATATCTTTATCTACATCAATCTATCTATCTAGCTAGCTATCTAAAGAACTTTTTCTGTCTGTCTGTGTGTCTGTTTGTTCATAACGGTCTTTAAATGTGAATAGCTTGAAAACTGTAAGAGATAGAACATTTGTGTCTTCAGAGAAATGTATTTGCTAAACCTTAGCATTTGTTTAATGACCATGTCAGGATGATCCCAACTTCCAGAATTGGGAAAAAAGTCAGGGGGCATCTGTTTTTACTGAGCTCCTCCCAGGAGGTTGCCAGAAGCCTGGTGCAGTGGGGAGGGCAGAAGAGGGGCCAGCTGAGGAAAAGTGGGAGCCAGGCAGAGGTGCAAGGCAGTGGGCGAGCAGCAGTGGCCCCATCCCAAGCCCCAAGTAGAGAAGGAGGCACTCAGAGATGGTGCACAGTTAGCCCCAGGGTGTGGGCAGCTGTTGTGAAGCACACAGCTCACCTGCCCTTGCCCTTGCCCTTGCCCTTGCCCAGCAAAGAGGTGCACAGGTTTCAGCTGGGCAGCAGCATGAGTGGGTGCACCTCCAGCCCGCTGGATGAGAGCAAGTGCAGGAAAGGATTGGTACTTCAAATGTTCTGCCTATTTCACTTAAGTTTTATATATATTTAATTTATTTAATAAATATAAAAAGTAAAATCTATCTGTTTGTTTTTGTTATTTGAAATTCATCCATTATTCGTGATGGGCAATTTGCTAGTATACACACACACACACACACACAAAGACAAGATACATATAAAAAATGCAATTCCTTTGAATCAGCTGGTTTCAATGCAGTATGCAAACAGTAAGATTTTGCCATAAAAAGACATTTTTTAGGCTTCTTGCCCTGTGTCTTTGGCGATAATATCCGTTTTAATAATTGGGAGACCAGCGGGAGCATCCAAGTGGATATAAGTACTTGCATATAAAGCTTTCCTGAAGCAGAAGACACCTTCTGTTTAATAGCTGTCATAGTAGATTTCCTTTTTTTTTATCTCCCAACCTAGAAAAAAGTCAATCTTTTGGGAGGGATTTATCTAAGCTTCACCTGAAGTGAGTGCTTTTGATATAATGCTGCCTTTTTATGTAGGCTTCATCACAGCTCCTTAAGTGACACAGTTTGTTGTACAAATCTAATTTATCACTGTCAGAGATCTGTTACTTTTTAAAAGCATATTGTACTGCAGAATATAGTGTTAGCATTTCAGTCTTTATCCCTCTAGCCTAGGATATGCAAAGAATGGCAAGGACATCTTTTTTAAGAGTCACAATGATGACATTTGCAATAGATTTTATAAACAAAATTAATATGGTATAGATATACAAGTCAAACTGAAATTGGCTATGATACAAACCTTTTATAGAGGTTGTGAAGGTCTACACATAAAGGTATATCACTAGCCAAACTATTTGTGCTATTCTCTGCATTTCTTCCTTGATGATATTTACTGATAACATAGAAAGGTATTTTCACTCTGATGTTTATAAGAACTTAATAAAATAGTCCTTCACTCTTGAATACTTAAATGAGGATTTATAAGAACTAGACTTGTTTATATTCTAGATTAGGAGTCAGAAACCTTTGAGCAGTGGAGGGCAAAATTAACAGCGGTTGGTCTAAGCTAGGCCATCATCTGTCACTAGGCTGGTCTGCTTGCTCTGCTACTCCATAATGCCATGCAGCACACCATTTCAATGATTCCCTTGCTGCCAAATGCCACTGCTCTTCCAGATCCACAGGCTGAATAAAATCCCTTCAAAGACAGAATTCAGCCTATGGACAAAATTTGATCTACCTCTGTTCTGGAATTTTAGAGAATTTATTTGAGAAACCGTCCTATTTAGAACTACTGAGGCTGTTCTGGACTTCTGGGTATAAGCTGTGAATGTTTTATTGATCAGGTCATTCCTGTTTGGACACTCACTAAATCTGATGTTATATAGACCAGATCTTGCAGACCAGATCTGATTTTTTGTATGCTTTCATCCAAAACCTGAACAGATCCCAGTTTTATGTCTTTAAGGGCATCTTTTAATAATGCCCTCTCCTGAGGGTTGAGATTCACTTTTCAAATTCCTGTTCCCCTGGGCCTGGACTCCTTAGGCCCCTCTTAGGCTTCAATACACCCTTTTGCAGAGTTCTAGGTATGTGGGTGACTTTGGGGATACAGTTCAATGATTCAGGGACAACTGAGATAGAAAGTTACTAAACCCTATGCATAAGGCCTTGTTACACATTGTACTTTGAGCTGTTCAAATGTTGATTGGTGTTAGTGCTAGCTTGAGTTTAAAGCAATCACACATTAAGGCTAAAAACCTTCTCTAATTGTCCCTCAAATGCACAGCTTGGGGGCTGCTCAGCAGGGACTAGACTAGAAGCTTCAGCTGTGAGTTGCCACAACAGGGTGGTTATCCAGGACAGGCTTCTATCCTGTCTAGCTGGGGTCATGTTGGAAAGATGGGTTGCGGAAGGGAGGGTCACGGAGGAGAGGAAGTCCTTGAAACAATTGTGCAGGGCAGCAGGCAGCAGCTGGGAGGAGCTGCTTCATTGTATACTCAACTCTTGCTTATCACAGTAGACCATCCCTGTGTGCATTACACCACATGGTGAGGAGTGACAGCATAGTCCTTCTTCTAGTTCTCACTGAGCTTCTCATGGAAGGGTGTCAGGGTCTTGGCTGCCCTGGAAATTCTGTTGGCATCCCTGCCCCTCATGTAGAGGGATTTTAAGTACTTTATTTTGGTCTGGATCTGCAGCCAATCTTGTTGAAGTCCCCAAGCCATCATCTACCCCATAATCCTCTCATAAATGGCCTGATTTTGCCTGTTGCCTTTTGTCCTCTTTGCACTCATAGCAATGATCCTCTCCTCTCCCCAGATTAGAGTGGGGTCCAACACCTCACTGTGGGTCCAATTAGCTGCCTCCCTAATGAAGTTTGAGGGGACATCCTTTGGCTTATGCTGGAGAAGATGGTTGAGTGGGAGGAAAAGTTGAAGGTAGAGGAAAAGTTCCTACTTGCTAACTGACTGGCTGACATGTACTCTGCAGGTTGCTTGCATTGGTTTCACCCCTGGAGGTGGAAAGATCATGCACCGGGGGCAAGAGGGTGAGTTGACTTGGTGCCATTACCACCCCCTGACCTGTAGAGTGCAGAGGGTGGAAAGCTTGTCCACACAGAACAGGAGGGTGGGGAAGGAGACACTGCATCCTGGTATGCTGAAGGACTGAAACTTGGGAGGCTTACGTGTGGTAAATTGCCACAGATTAGTGTAACATGAGCTGGGTAACACAGCTCAGAGATAAACCTCCCCAGAGTGGTGTAACTTTGAACCACCTAAAGGGTGCTTAAAACCAGTTTACATGTGTTAATATGTGAATAATCCAGGGGTTAAGAGCTCCAGAAACCACCTAAAATCATTGTATAACAAGACTCATATATAAGGTTTTCTGCTAAGTCTTAAGGGTTTCCAAAACACCCATTGCTCTACAGAAGGAGAAATACATAGATCTAGTAAAATTAAATAAACCTTAAACAAATTTCTATGCTTTATTCCTCCTCCCTTCTGGAGAATTATATGAACAAAGGCCAATTCCTCTGGGATGATCCTTCTCCCCTTCATTGCAGTTCCTCGTTTGTCTTTTAACTTTGAAGTCTTTTAACATAATTTTTTTTTCTATGACTTTTCCTAATTCCTTAGCCAAACTGGCCTCCAAACCCAAATACAAGCAGATACTTCCCCTCTCATGCCAAGACTTGTTATGGGTATGAAGAAAAAATTGTCTATAGGTTTTGTTTGTAGATCAGAGATGTATGCATTGTTCTGTGATCCAAAACAAAATAGAAAGAAGACATCTTGGAAATCTCTGATTTAAGATAAAATGGGAAAGTATAAAGGATGATGCCCTGGTGGGAATTTTCTATGGACCATCAAGCCACTTTGATTTGATATCATGTGGGTTCCCCTTCACTGCTGGCATGGCAACACCTAGGTCTAGATCAAGCTGGGAGGAAGAACCCACCTGCTGCTGCTGCCAACACTGTCACTGTCCATAGCTGAGCCCAGCTCTCCAAACCTACAGCAGAGCAGGAATGGGTCTGGAGCACCTCCTGCCCAAGTCAGAGAGTCCTGTGGCAGCAGCAGCAAAGAAGGGGAGGGGAGGGGAAGTGCCTCTAAGCACAGAGAGGAATGGAGAGGGTGCCAAGTAGCTGAGATTATTATCTGTTCGGGTGACTTAAACTCCCCTCCTGCTTCTCCTGTAGCATGGCCTGAAACAAAGATGTTACTGTCCCACTATGGTTTCACCCTATATTCTAGTATTTAATCACCATCATAGTTAAAGTTCTTAATAAGGGCAAAATATGTCCCTTTTCCATATAAATTATAGCTTTCTAGCCTCATAGGTTATGTCCACACATGAAGGCACAGCAGCTGAAATAGGAGTGTCACAAATTTGAACCTGAGATTTTTGCCTCAGCACACGTGCCTGGACATACACTTTGGTGTGGGGCAAATTGTGCCACTTGGGGCAAAATAATCCTGCCCAGATCCTTCTGGATTTACAGCCAAGGGGAGTTAGAGCCTGGGGCCAGGAGTACAAAAACCTGCCCTGTGCTGACCCCACCAGTATAAAAACCTGCCCTGGTAAGAAGCTCAGGGCTACTTGCCCTCAGGAGTTTCTGAGGCCCAGGCAGTTGGTATCTGGGGACACTACCCCTTATACCAGCTGAACTGCTGAAGCAGCCCTAACCTGGAGTGTCCCCTGAACCCTGCACCCACAGCAGCAGTCTGATAATGAGCACTGCTTCCTAGCTGTGACTTGCTGCTACAAGCAACAGCATCTGCCCACTTGGACCTGCAGCCCCATGGGTGTGTGCCTGCCAGACCCAGATGGGGTGCTCCTGCTCTGCCATCTGGGCAGCTATCTCCCAGATGTGCTCCATGCAGTGGCCCAGTTTGAACTATCCAAGTGTGTCCCCTTGGCCCCAAATGGCCAACAAGCTAGCCACCTAATCTCCCTTCCAGCTAGGTCCCCAAGGTTGGCCCTGGTCGGGCTCCTCTGCCTAGGTTTTACCACTGTCTCACCAGCAGAGATCCTGGTGTTCCCTGTTTAAAAATTGCAAATTCCCTTTTAAGAAACCCAAATCCTCTTGTTAAAATACCCAAATAGTGTTCTTTCACTCTTAAAATTAAATGCCACTATATATAATGGGCAAAGTTTTATTGATATATTTACAAGTTTAAAGCAAATTGGAAGCCTACCAGTGCCTCTATTATCATACTAAAATAAATTCTAAATATCTATATGGTTTGGCATTTACTTTTGGCTTTTTTGTCATAGAAAAATAATAGCTGCCTCTACCCCCTTCACCCATCAGGATGTGCAGCGCTGAGCATCCCTGCCTCTGCCCTTGTCCCTTACTCTCAACCCACAGCCTGCCCCCTGCCTCAGTCCCCTCACTCCTGACCCACAAGGCCAGGCATGTGGGTGAGGGGTGGATTGGGCCCTGTGGGTGGGTGGATTGTGGGTGGACTGTAGGTGTGGGGAGGCCATGTGGGCATGCTGCTCAGGAGGGATGGGTCCCCTGTCTCCCGCAGGGCACAGCCCACTGCACAGCTCACAAACTGTCCCCCCACAGGGCTACAACCCCCCACAGGAACCACAGCCCCCCAACAGGGGCCACAGCTCCACCCACATTAGTCACAGCTTCCCCCCACGAGGGCTACAGCCCCCCCCCTCCCCCCGTAGGGACTACATGCCTCCCTGCAGGGGCTAATGCCCCCCCCCACAGGGCCCACATGCCTCCCCGCAGGAACGACAGCCCCCCATAGTAGTCAAAGCCCCTCCATGGGGCCCACATGCCCCTCTGCAGGGCCTACAACTCACCCGCAGCAGCCCATTGGGGAACCAGCCTGGAACCGGCCCAGCCCGCTGGCGCACAGGGCCCATGCACACAGCACCCAGCCTGGTGAGACAGTTGGTTCCCGCGAACATGCCAACCTCTGGATGACAGCCCAAGCAGCCCTGAGCTGCCCAAAGGTGCTTGGCCTCATGCTGAGCTGGGCTGCCCCACACAATGTGGCACAGGCAATGCCGGATGCCAGATGGCCAGGGACGAGCCTCACTTCCCTGCACTGTGGAAGAGCTATTCAAGGAGGGCACTGAGTGCTCCAATAGCCACTACTGCTGTGGGGTGGGGGCTGTGGGCCTTGCGGGGGTAGGTGGGGGACCTGCCCCTCCCAAGCAGCCCCCCCCACAGTCGCCCGCACCTACACAGCCACAGCTCCAGTTCCTCCTACCCCAAGTCCCTACTTACCTGGGGATAGAGCCTGGGTCCAGGTCACTGCAGCCTGCACCACTCCTTGCCATACTCCTTGTGCTGCAGCATGTTGCATCATCAGGACATGAGGCAGCCATAGAGACTCTCTGGCTAGCTACCAGGACTGTACCCTGAGGCAACCAGAAGCACAGGTTCTCCAAACAAATGCTCTGGTAGATGGCCAGAGCATCTTTATGGCTGCTTCTTGCCCTGGTGCTGCAATATGCTGCAGCATGTGCAGGTACCAGACTGCTGGGGACAAGCAACACTGCCCTGCACTGTCAAAGGGTTGTTCCTGAGTTTCCCAATGGCTGCTGCCACTGGAGGGGTGGTTCTGGGCCTTACGGCGGGCAGGCGGGGACCCCCCTAGTTCCCCTCTCCTCAGTCCCCTGCACCCACAGAGCCCTGGCTCTAGTCCCCCTCACCCCTAGTGCTCCTGCCCCATGTTTTTTCTCCACATTTCTTTTAATACCTGGATATCCAGATATCAAATTTTGAGCCTATGTTGCACATATGCAGTACAGGGAATTTTAATTTTCTGTTCCCAGCATGCCTCTTGCCATGTCTCAAATATGCAAGAGGTATGTGCATGGTCATCTGGATGCACCCGTAAGTGTCATTTTTGGCACTTATGCTAAAGTACATATTCTATTATCACTGCACTGTGGATGTGTAGGTGTGCATGTGTAGAGTGATCATAGCCAATAGGCTACATACTTGCCAAAGGTACATGAATATCTATGAGCATCTATTCTGGATGTGTACATGAGTGTAAGTCATGAGAAGATAACCATCCAGAAACCCATAACTAACAGGCTTTAGACTATTCTACAGTTTAGTTCCAAAGATTGAATTCATAGATTCATAGATGTTAGGGTCGGAAGGGACCTCAATAGATCATCGAGTCCGACCCCCTGCATAAGCAGGAAAGAGTGCTGGGTCTAGATGACTCCAGCTAGATATCGTCTAACCTCCTCTTGAAGACCCCCAGGGTAGGGGAGAGCACCACCTCCCTTGGGAGCCCGTTCCAGACCTTGGCCACTCGAACTGTGAAGAAGTTCTTCCTAATGTCCAATCTAAATCTGCTCTCTGCTAGCTTGTGGCCATTGTTTCTTGTAACCCCCAGGGGCGCCTTGGTGAATAAATACTCACCAATACCCTTCTGTGCCCCGTGATGAACTTAAAGGCAGCCACAAGGTCGCCTCTCAACCTTCTCTTGCGGAGGCTGAAAAGGTCCAGTTTCTCTAGTCTCTCCTCGTAGGGCTTGGTCTGCAGGCCCTTGACCATACGAGTGGCCCTTCTCTGGACCCTCTCCAGGTTATCCGCATCCTTCTTGAAGTGTGGCGCCCAGAATTGCACGCAGTACTCCAACTGCGGTCTGACCAGCGCCCGATAGAGGGGAAGTATCAACTCCTTGGACCTATTCGTCATGCATCTGCTGATGCACGATAAAGTGCCATTGGCTTTTCTGATGGCTTTGTCACACTGCCGGCTCATGTTCATCTTGGAGTCCACTAGGACTCCAAGATCCCTTTCCACCCCTGTGCCACCCAGCAGGTCATTCCCTAGGCTGTAGGTGTGCTGGACATTTTTCCTCCCTAGGTGCAGCACTTTGCATTTCTCCTTGTTGAACTGCATCCTGTTGTTTTCTGCCCACTTGTCCAACCTATCCAGGTCTGCCTGCAGCTGTTCCCTGCCCTCCGACATGTCCACTTCTCCCCATAGCTTTGTGTCATCTGCAAACTTGGACAGAGTACATTTCACTCCCTCGTCCAAGTCACTGATGAAGACATTAAAGAGTATCGGTCCAAGGACCGAGCCCTGCGGGACCCCACTGCCCACACCCTTCCAGGTCGAGACCGACCCATCCGCCACAACTCTGTGGGTGTGATTCGCCACCCACCGGACTGTGTAGTCATCCACATCACAGCCTCTTAACTTGTTCACCAGTATGGGGTGGGATACCATATTGAAGGCCTTCCTGAAGTCTAAGTATACGACATCCACCCCTCCTCCTGTGTCCAGGCGTTTCGTAACCTGGTCATAGAAAGAGACTAGATTGGTCAGGCACGATCTGCCCACCACAAACCCGTGCTGGTTTCCCCTCAGCATAATTTGCCCTGCCGGGCTCTCACAAATGTGAGCCTTGATAATTTTTTCAAAGACTTTACCAAGGATGGAGGTGAGACTGACTGGCCTATAGTTGCCCGGGTTTTATTATTAGGGAATTATTAGGGGCTTATTCCAGGCAGGCAGGAGACCAGGGTTCTAGGTTTCACATGCCACCAATACTATCCCTGGTCAAACCCAGTTTTCTGTGCAACTGCTCCCCACAGCCTCAGCTGGGGCAAGGCAGAAGCACTTGGGAGAGCAGCAGAATCAGGTTGGTCTCCCATTTCTGAACTCAAGAGTTATAAGTAGAGAGGGCAAAAGTGGAATGGGTGGGAAGGGGTACTGAGCACGGAGAGGAAAAGAAGAGTCACAAAGACTGGGGGGAAATTCTGACTTGGGGCACTTAAAAAAAAAAGTCCTTGGCTGCTGCTCCTGCAGTGTAGTCTTCCTGCCTTGGTAGGGGTGGAGGTTGAGTGTTGGGACAGTGGTGATGCATAGGGGGTGCATGAGGGTGCATGTGTACCTCCTGAGAGCAGCCATCCTGGGCAGGGGGGGCAGGTGAGAGCACTGGTGCCCCCCCACCCCCAAGAGTGCTGGCCAAGGTGTGCAGCAGGAGAAGTGTTCCCCCTGTGGCTGATCCCACCAACCTGGAAGGGCCAGCGGCAGTGCCCAGAAGTGCCAGCGGCATGCCACTACTAGTTGTGGGTCGGCAGGATTGGCCGTGGGGACGCCTCCCCGCCTCCAATCTGCAAGATCAACCACGGGGGAAACCCCTCCCCCCATCACTGACTGTCCACTGAGGGGGCACTAGTTGCCCATGTGTTGCGGAGTGCAGCCAACCCAGCAGCACTGGTCATAGATCCAGTACCCCCATTTTTAAAATCCTGAATTTTTCTGTGACTGGGATAGGTTACCTGAAGAGAACCTTGACTATCTAGTACTGAAAGTTGGTTTTACAGGGGCGGGGGGTGTTCAGTGCAGTTAGAAAAATATGCTTGGGTTGGATGGTACTGACTTGAGCAGGGGGTTGGAAAAGATGAACTTTTTCAGGTCCCTTCCCATCCAATTTTATATTGTATGTGTGTGGAGGGACTTATTGCTTATCAGCAGATCCACAATGGGAACATCTACACATTCATTAATGCACAGTAGTTACTGCACACTTAATTTAGTAATTGTATAATCAACTATTAAATAAATGCACAGTAATCAGAATTGCTGTGCAGTAGCAAAAGCAAACTCTTTTTAAGTGACACTACTGTGCAGTATTAAGCTATTGTTTGTGCTGTAACACACTGTTACAGTGTATTATTAGGCTATTATGCCATTAGCATCTCATGTAGACACACCCAGTATCTATTATGTGTGTGCACTCTATCTTGCACTAGGTGGAAGATAAACTGGAGCAGTTTACTCTAAATGAGACAAATTAGCACTTACATCAGAAGAAAGCAGATGCATTTACACTGGATCAGTTTGAAAAGCAGTAAGCCCCACTCCTTCACACATAAACTTTTCATTTGGTTTAATTATTTTGGCTTTGCATACCCTTTGAGCTGGTTTGTATATTCCTTAATACAAGCTCTGCCTCTTTATTCAATGTTTGATATCTTTCTCTTCCTAAAGACTGGTAAATGAAGTTGCTTCAGCTAACTTCTTTAGTACACCTTTCATAAACTCTCCCTTGTTTCCAGTAAGAGACATGTGATGCAGCATATAATGGTGAGGCTGGGAATCACATTCACAGAGGCATTAACAAAATACAGCAATTTCATAATTCCATATCCTCTATTAGAATAGATAAGCTATATGCAAACAACTTTCCTTCGTCATCATAGCAAAGACCTTCACATGGCTTCTGGTTTCTATTCCATTGCACCACAAAAAATTCTATGCACTGCAAAGAAAATCTTTAGGTATATAGGACTGGTCACAGAGCCTGAAAACCTTTAAGTGTTTAAGGCATTTTTTTTTTAAAGAAAGCATTTCCAAATGTGCTGGTAGAGCAGGGTTAGGAATCACAGTACATGGCTGAGATTGTATCAGAGGATACAGAGTGCTGTATGGGTGTGGTGAAAAGTCACAGGGACATTTTATTGGTATGAGCAGAATTAAGAAGCGTGCCACCCCTAGTTAGAAGTATATAGTGGGCTGAGCATGGAATTTGGGAATCTCATATGCAGGTGCAGATGTAGGGGTACATGACCCTTAAGAAAGCCTTTCTGTTTTGGAGAATATCAATCCAAAAAATGAAACTAAGTCCATACAGGTAATGGGCCTGAGGAAAAAGACTGCTGACCCACAATACCATTTTTGTGACCAATAAATATTGTTTTCAGAAGTTATGAAATTGTGTTATATTACTTGACACAAACAAGAAGCAGCTTGTAGGACAGATCACAAGAAATGCAGAGGAAAAAAATGAGAGCACACTGGGGAAAAAATGAGACAGGAAAAAGAGGACTGGAAATCCAGGAAACAAGAGACAGACAGAAAGGAATACCCAAGGAAAGAAACAGACTAGTTGGCCAGAAGAAACTAAAGAAATAGGAAAAAGAAAGGACCTTGTTACACGCTATACTGTGAACTGCAAAAAATTTGATCAGTTTAGTGCTAGTTTCTAGTCATACCTTCATCTTGAGTGGCACATCTGTAGGAAGTGGCCACACTTAAATGGAACAGGAGCTGGCTTGTGTGGATTAAGAGATAATCTTGTCCTGGAGTGGCCTAATTTTGACCTGCATAATGAGTTCTTTAAGCCACTTAAAGGTACTAATGTGTGGACAATCCAGAGTTTGTCTAGGAGCCACCCAAAATTAATGTGTAACAAGGCACAAAGAAAGCCAAAGATCAGAGAAGGAATACAAGAATGAATAAGAAAAAGAAAGGGAGACAAAGAAGCAACACAAAATAAAATTGAATTTGCAAGGAGAGTATGGGTAACAAAAGGATTGCCAGTAGGAAAAGAATGAAAATTAGCACTGAAGTACAATTTGTTTCTTCTATATTCATATATTCCAGTCTACATTTTAAGGGCAAAAGTCAATGATTGTTTTATAGATTTTTTTTTTTTTTTATGTTAGGCCGTAAGTTTCTTTCCAGTGAAGCATAGGCAATAGAAGAGTTCTTACTCTAGGGCACCAGGACATTTAAGGCAAGTCCTAATGAAGAAAGCAAAGGACTTGTAAATATAAATGTTTGTTTACC
This sequence comes from Alligator mississippiensis, assembly GCF_030867095.1. Taxonomy (NCBI): domain Eukaryota; kingdom Metazoa; phylum Chordata; order Crocodylia; family Alligatoridae; genus Alligator; species Alligator mississippiensis. Next base: position 333,600,762 of record NC_081824.1, on the reverse strand, counting down.
CTTATAGTAACTTTATGAGCAGATTAAGGATTGCCCCCATTTTAAAGCTGGTAAATAGTGCTTTATATGCCTTGCAGGACCACAGTAAGTGTTATACTAAAATAGATAAGGTAATAAGGCATCATAAATAGCCATAGTGTGCACCATTTTTTCTTCCTGAGCATGGAATTTTGGTCTGTCTCAATGGCTGTATAAACTCTTTTAGTAGCTTCTTTCATAATCTGGCTCTTGTTGCAGTTATAGGCATATTTTTTACCATATAACTTAAAGGTTCCATGCTGCATTTTCACTACTTGTAGACTACTGGTCTCTTCTAATGTGAAATTCACTGAGAGAGAAGTAGACAACCTTCAATAACCTTTTTCCCCTATGAATATTTCAGAAGTTAAGTGAGTGAAAAGCCCCATTGTCCCCTTTACTATTAATAGAGTTATACCTAGTCAGCATTATGACACTAAAGATTATATTAGTATAATTAAATGCCAGGTTTCAGGTGGGAGCAAACCAGCCAAATAAATTGCAGATAAAAGAAAGGTGGGAGACTGTGATTATTTGCTTGTAAGGAGATATCAGCCATGAGCCATAGAAATAAAATGTCATTGTAAAACCTGTTAAGAATGGAAAAGTGTTATAGATGGGCTATGAAATTAGAAGTGGACCCATACAATTTCAGGAAAGGTAACAGTGGTGAATAATTATCGTTACTAGTCATCCATTCAAATTTAATCTTCGTTAATGTTTAACAGATGGAACATCTGCCTTTTTGTCAAAATAGACACTAAGTTCCACTCTTATTCTAACAGGCTAGTCTTTTAATTTCTTTCTTTTTTTTTACTGATACACAAAAAAGTAATTACTAATTTATATTTTATTCAAATCAGTAAAAGTAGAAACTACTTTTTCTACTAAAGGAAAGTATAACACCTTTTCCTTGCAATACAAGGAATTGAAGCACTGTGATGCTCCATTTCTGATTTCCTTTTCCAGGAAATCTTTTTTTTTTTTTTTTTTTACTATATCTTTTCTAGGAATAATAAAAGATTAAAGTGCTGCTCAAGTTGATTAATTCTAAGGAAAGTTCCCAAATTAAGTAGGAAGCATTCCACAGGAGAACAAAAACATTTCCAATATATAAAACTGAAAGGACATTTCATTTTGACCTTTGACACAGAATTGCAAAGCACCCCTCGTCAAAAACCCAGAAACCTACTTCCAGGATTCTTGATCTGCAGCTAGACAACTGTCAGGCCTGCCTTGAAGTAGGGCCCCTTAACATACTATTTTCAGGCTTCCATGCCTTCTGGGACCTGGTTCTGTGACAACCCATGAGACAATTGGCAGGATTTCAGGAAACCATGGAAAGGAATGCTATTGCATTGTCGTTATTTCCATCAAAGTTCTGACAGAACCGATGTATCCTCATGCAAATATACAGATGTATAGCAAATCATCAAAAGAGTTCTACCAATTCTTTTTCAATATGCTCTAGCTTGTTAAATGTTTGGCACTCCTTTTATTTAATATTGCTTCAAGTTTTAAATAAACTAAGGATTATGGTTTTAATTATCCGGGCACTTCTTGAAAGGTTTGTTCTCAGATCTGTGCACAAAGCATTTCTAACTATGGGCCAGACTTGGTAGGGGCTCTGGCCATCTTGAGTCCACATCTGCCTAAATTTATTTATATTTAATAAAGGCAGTTGCCTGAGACTCAGTTTTGCCTCCATGATTTCCATCACATTGCTTTTGTTGTGTCCAGACCAAAAGATACCATAGAACATTCTCTTTAATTCCTCAAACAACTTGGGGAGGGAAAAACATGCTCCTGTGGGGTTACTGTAGCTGTAGAGCATTCATTAAGGCTAATGTATACTTGACAATCATTTTGGTTATCTTTATTCCTGTTGGGTGCTCATAAACAGCTGTTGGCTGATATGCAGTGTACCTATACCAAGCTTTTTTTCCCCATTTAAGTTATATTCTCCTTTAAGTATTTTCTACTTCCTAAATCTTCTACTTTCTAAATCCTAGAAAAGATTGAAGTTATGAAACATCTTTTGGCTGTGGAGCTTCGAAAAGTTCTTTCATCTTCTCTTGAGATGCATGTAGGCCGTTTGCAACATGTTCACAATAAGCAAATGACTCGTTGAAAAATTTGCATTTTGCACAATTTGTTTCAAGATGTTCTAATATTCTCTTCCAATTTCTCAGGTGTGCTTTGCCATTTTCACCAGTTACAATAATGTCATCACAATAACACTTTGTTCTTGGAATACCTTGTAACCCTTGACCCATTGCTTGCTGCTATAAAGCAAGAGTGGAGACAATACCAAACACTAATCTACTATACTGATATAACCCTTTCAGTTCTTCTACTAATTGTGCAAAATCAATATTGCTAAATCTCTGGCCTCCCCCAGCTAATGTTGCAAAAGTATTTTCAATTCAAGGTTGGGGATATTTATCAACCTTTACTACAGGGTTTTAATAACCTTAAAGTCTCCCCTTCCCTTACTGTACCACTTTTTCCACCCCTCACAATTAGCATGCCCCACTCACTCCAGACTACTTTTGAAAGTATGCATTCTCTTTCTATGCTGTCCAGTTTCACATCTAACTTGGCCTCAGTGTCATAGCAAGAGGGGAGCAAGCAGGGTGCCCACTCTGGGTGCTGAAGTGAAGGGGCACCAACAGGGGCTGCCCAGCCAGGGCGAGGTGCTGGATGGAGCCGGGAGTATCTCATTTTGGGGGTTGTGGGGAAGGGAAGCTCCCGTGGCTGCATGCACTCCTGGGCAAGCATGGGTAGTGGGGTTCTGCCCCCTGGATCTGTGCATGGGCCAAGGATGGGCTGCCACTCTGGGCTTTGTCCTGGGTGCCAAACTTCATTGCTATGGCACTGCTTGGTCCACAGACTATAAGGAACTGACTGGGTTTTGTGAAACTTGTCCTGGCCATTTTCATATCTCATGATCTTAATTGTATTGTCTTTTAAAGTTCCGATGCCTTCCTTGAACACCCTAGAGACCTGGTTCAATATCCCTTTGAACTGGTGTTTAATGGTTTCTACAGAAATCTTTGAAAGAGCCTAGAGCATCTCTACACAATTCCAGTTCAGGGGAATTTCTTGTAACTACTCTGACTTCTGACAGCAGGTTCCCCTTTTCCGTAGTGTGTAGGTCTAAGAGGCACTGTGTATCATTACATTTTATGGTCCCCTTTGGTACAATCTTCCTTCCTGTGTTTTTAGTAACACCAGGATCTCCTTTAATTTCATGTTTTTAATAAGGGGTTTTTTTTCTTCAGTATTCACTCTACTTCAAGGGTTTTCCCAGCAACCAAGGGTGTCAGCCATATGGCTGATTTATCACCCTTGTTCACATGGTATACTATATAGTTCACTATATCTATCGCTCCATTCTCACAGTCTGTGTTACTACTGTGTTACTATCTCTTACTAGTGTCTGTATCTATTAGATGAACCTTTTAATTCCCTTTCCTATACTTTACTGCACTCTCTTCTTTATTTCTTTTAGCCTGGCTTACTGCCTGAATGTGTTTTCTACAATTTCAAAAGTAGCATTCTTTAAGCTAGCAATTACTTGGGGAGTGAGACTTTTTTTTGACACGGATAACACACATCAGGCTGCGTTCTGCCCTGGATCTTCTGTTACCTATCTCCATGGGCACTGCTGCATCCAATTCTATGGCATCTTTTGCTCCCATTTCAATAACTATTCCATTCTCAATATGTTTAAAGATGAGGTCTTCCTCTGTTGAGGACTACCAAACAGCAGCTTATACAATGGTGTCAATGTGGAGGGCTGTTAGGGCCTCTGCCCAGGGGGCCATGCCTACCCGGGACTGGTCTGAGGCCTCCACCCAGACTGAGCCCATGGGAGGGCTGGTGTCCACCTGCCTCCTGGCCTGTGGGGGATCCCCAGCAGGCTGGGGGGGCAGAGATTGGGGGCCCCCAAACCTCTCCTGCAGGTGCCCATCTTAGGGCCCTGGAGGTGCAGGTGAGGGAGCTCCGGGAGGAGGTTAGCAGGCTGAGGGGTATCAGGGAGGTGGAGGATGAAATTGACAGTTATTTCCTTTCCCTGCAGGACCAGGCACCAAAGGAAGAAGCACCCCGGGAAGTGCCCTCCACACAAAGTGGCAGACGGTCACATCCAGGACAAGGGCTGCTCGCAGCATACCAGTACCAGTTCCTCCAGTCCGACTGGAGAACAGGTATAAGGCCCTGGCGACACTGCAGGAGATGGAAGGAGAGGAGGAAACCTTTGGGCAGGAAGCAACGCCACACTCTACACACTCTGAACAGGTCAAGGGAACCAAGGAGACCCAGAGGAGGAGGTGTTGAGTTATCGTCATAGGCAACTCCATCCTGAGAGGTACAGAAGGACCCATTTGTCACCAGGACCCCTCAACACGAGAGGTCTTCTGTCTGCCTGGAGCAAAGATTCGGGACATGACGGGAATGATCCAGGACGTGATTCAGCCCACCAATTACTACAGCATGGTCTTAGTCCATCTGGGTACTAACGATGCGGCCAGGAGAAGCCCCAATCACCTGATGATGGACTACCATGCTCTGGACAGTGTGCTGAGGGAAAGAAGTGCACAGGTGGTATTCTCTTCTGTCCTACCAGTGAGTGGACATGGAAGATGACATGAGAACTGCATTAGAGAGACCAACTGGCGGCTTCGGCAATGGTGTCTTGAGGCAGGCTTCGGATTCCTTGACAATGACCCGCACATCACAACGAGAGACATGCTCAGTTGGGATGGGCTTCACCTGTCCCCCAAAGGTAAGTGTGTGTTCTCTTCTAGGTTAGCGGATCTCCTCCGGCAGGCTTTAAACTAGGCTAGCCGGGGGGAGGGGATGATGAGGGTGGGGGAAGCTGTGGACCACCAAACCATGTGGCACCCACAAGGACAGCCCAGCCTGAAGAAGGAGAACATTGGGAACCTGCAACCCATGGGGCGGCCAGCAGTACACCACAGGTAAGCAATAAGCCCTTTGGGCATCAGAGCTCGGGGGCAACAAAGGTGTCAGTCACAGGGCTCAAGTGCCTATACACTAACGCTAGGAGCATGGGGAGCAAGCAGGATGAACTAGCACTTCTGCTTGCAGAAAACACCTATGACTTAGTAGGGCTAACAGAAACCTGGTGGGATTCATCACACGACTGGGCAGTACACATTGAGGGCTATAAGCTGTACAGAAAGGATAGAGTGGGAAAGAGAGGGGGAGGGGTGGCGCTGTATGTCAATGAGCAATTTACATCAACCCTTATCAAGACGGAATCGAAGGAGGAGAAAGTAGAAGGATTGTGGGTTAGGTTACATGGAGGTCAAGGAGAAAGGAATCTGGTGGTAGGAGTCTGCTACAGACCCCCACACCAAGGGGAAGAACGAGATTTGGGGCTCCTGAGGCAGCTCTCGGTGACCATAAAAACTAGGGAGGCGGTAGTCATGGGGGACCTAAACTACCCAGACATCTGCTGGGAGACGCAGACAGCAAAGTACCACCGTTCATGCAGGTTCCTATCCTGTGTGCAGGACCTTCATCTGACGCAGGAGGTACATGGTCCCACTAGGGGGAATGCCTTACTGGGCCTGGTATTGGCAACGGGGGATGACATGGTAGGAGACCTACAGATTGGTGGTCACCTGGGGGACAGTGATCACCAAATAATAGAATTCACCATAAGACATCGAGTGGGTAAGGTAACTAGTAGGGTGAAAGTGCTAGACTTTAGGAAAATGAACTCAGGTGTTTGGTCAAGGACACACTGCAGAGTAAGAATTTTAAAGAGTTGGGAGCCCAGGAAGGGTGGCTGTGCCTTAAGGAAATGATACTTCGGGCACAGAGGGAGACGATCCCGATGTTGGGAAAAAGGGGGAAAGGGGCCAGGAGGCTTCCTTGGCTGACCAGAGAAATCCAGAGCAATTTATGGGCTAAAAGGGGGGCATATAAAAAGTGGAAACGGGGCGAGATTACTAAAGAGGAGTATACCTCCTCTGCTCGCGCTTGTAGGCAGGCAGTTAGACGGGCCAAAGCTACCATGGAGCTGAGGATGGCATCCCAAGTTAAGGATAACAAAAAATTGTTCTTTAGATATATAGGGAGTAAAAGGAAGGCCCAGGGTGGAATAGGACCTCTACTAAATGGGCATAAGCAATTGGTGGCGGACAGGGGGGAAAAGGCTGAACTCCTCAAGGAGTTCTTTGCCTCAGTGTTCCTAAGTGAGGGGCAAGACGAGTCTCTCACTGGGATTGTAGAGAGGCAGCAGCAGGACGCCAGACTACCAAGCGCAGACCCTGAGATGGTGCAGAGGCACTTGGAGGAATTGGATGCATTTAAGTCGGCAGGCCCAGATGAGCTCCATCCGAGGGTACTGAAGGCACTGGCTGACGTCATTGCACAGACACTGGCGGGAATATTTGAACACTCATGGCACACGGGCCAGGTCCCGGAGGACTGGAAAAGGGCCAATGTGGTCCGCATTTTCAAGAAGGGGAGGAAGGAGGACCCGGGCAACTATAGGCCGGTCAGTCTCACCTCCATCCTTGGCAAAGTCTTTGAAAAAATTATCAAGTCTCACATTTGTGAGAGCCCGGCAGGAAAAATTATGCTGAGGGGAAACCAGCATGGGTTTGTAGCAGGTAGATCATGCCTGACTAATCTAGTCTCTTTTTATGACCAGGTTACAAAACACCTGGATACAGGAGTAGGGGTTGACGTTGTTTACTTAGACTTCAGGAAGGCCTTCGATACGGTATCCCACCCCATACTGGTGAACAAGTTAAGAGGCTGTGACTTGGATGAATCCACAGTCTGGTGGGTGGCGAATTGGCTAGAGGGTCGTACCCAGAGAGTCGTAGTGGATGGGTCGGTATCGACCTGGAAGGGTGTAGGCAGTGGAGTCCCGCAGGGCTCGGTCCTTGGAACGATACTCTTCAATGTCTTCATCAGCGATTTGGACGAGGGAGTGAAGTGTACTCTGTCCAAATTTGTGGATGACACAAAACTGTGGGGAGAAGTGGACACGCCGGAGGGCAGGGAACAACTACAAGCAGACCTGGACGGGTTGGGCATATGGCCAGAAAACAACAGAATGCAATTCAACAAGGAGAAATACAAAGTGCTGCACCTTGGGAGGAAAAATGTCCAGCATACCTACTGCCTAGGAAATGACCTGCTTGGTAAACGGAAGTGGAAAGGGATCTTGGCGTCCTAGTGGACTCCAAGACGAATATGAGTCGTCAGTGTGACAAAGTCATCGGGAAATCTAATGGCACTTTATCGTGCATCGGCAAATGCATGAAGAACAGAACCAAGGAGGTGATACTTCCCCTCTATTGGGCGCTGGTCAGACCGCAGTTGGAATACTGCGTGTAATTTTGGGCGCCGCACTTCAAGAGGGATGTGGATAACCTGGAGAGGATCCAGAGAAGGGCCACTCGTATGGTTAAGGGGTTGCAGGCCAAGCCCTATGAGGAGAAACTAGGGCACCTGGACCTCTTCAGCCTCCGCAAGAGAAGGTTGAGAGGCGACCTTGTGGCTGCCTATAAGTTCATCATGGGGGCACAGAAGGGAATTGGTGAGGTTTTAATCACCAAGGCACCCTTGGGGGTTACAAGAAATAATGGCCATAAGCTAGCAGAGAGCAGATTTAGACTGGACATTAGGAAGAACTTCTTCACAGTTTGAGTGGCCAAGGTCTGGAACGGGCTCCCAAGGGAGGTGGTGCTCTCCCCTACCCTGGGGGTCTTCAAAAGGAGGTTAGATAGCATCTAGCTGGGGTCATCTAAACCCAGCCAGTTAGCCCCCAGCCTGTACTGGTGCATGGGATTGTTCCATCCTACATGCAGGACATTGCACTTGTCCTTGTTGAACCTCATGTGATTTCTTTTGGCACAATCCTCCAGTTTTTTTTTTAAATCACTCTGAATCCTAGCCTTACCATCCAGTGTATTTACTACTTCTTCCAGCTTGGTGTCATCTGCAAACTTGCTGAGGGTGCACTCTATGTCGTCTTTCAGGTCACTGATGAACATATTGAACAAAAATGCCCCATTAACAACCCCTGGGGCAAAAGCTGATTCTTCTTGTGGCTTTAAAGCATGCCTTGCTTGTGGCATCCTATCTTTGTCATCAATTGTTATGTTTGTTACAGGGCCTCCATAAAAAAATAACTCCAGCCACAGATGTGGGGAAAAGTGCTGCTAGATTGGCAAGCACAGGGTATATTGAAAACACAATTAAAACTCTGTGTGTATTGGCATGAGCTGATTCCACAAAAAGTAACAGAAAGTAAGTTAAGATCCAGATGTGCAGATTCACTACAGTTACATATTGTACAGCTCCCTTACATGATTGGTCTTAGGCTTCCAAAATTCCCAGTACTATGTCTTCCTTGCAGTTCAGTATGACAAATAAGTCAATGAGAACCTTGATTTCAGGACTGGTCTCTAGCTGGGTATTCTAGTTGCCAAATGTAGTGATATACTTAATTAGCTCTAAAGCTGATAACACTGATAACACAGTCTTTATCAGCCCCTTCCTGGCTCCCTTGCCTTTCAGGTTTGCAGACAGTATGAAGAAGCAGGGAGATGGAGATTGAAAAACTCAGTATCATCAACTGATCATGCACTGCACATACCCGCTTCACCTCAGACTGCTAGCCTGGGCCTGGGGTCTGGCAATAATCCTGCCCCTTGAGCAGTGAGTTGGGGAAAGCCTGGGACAGTGCAGGCAGAATGAGGGTTTACACCTCTCCCTAATCAGTGTCCTGCCGGGGTATGATCACACACCTTTCTCAGCTCAGCATAGTGGAAGGGAAGGGAGGGATGTTGTAGCGCCCCCCAGCTTCTAGCCTGAACCACTGCAGGCATGTGCCTGAATTTCCTCAGTCCAGAGAGAATGTCTGTGCAGTTGCAAACTCATTCAAACTAGGCAGGTTAGACTAACCTTCAAAGATTGAATCAATTCAAGCTCAAGATTTTTGAATGTCTGTTCCTAGCCCATGAGACTGCAACAAGCTAAGCTGGATGTGTGGGGCTGAGGCTGAGGAGCACAGCCTGGCCCTTTAGTAAAGGGGAAACTCCTTTATATGGATGGGAAGTCACACGACAGGATGGGGTGGGACTTTGAGGTATATTAACCGAGGGCCTGAGCCAGAAGGGACATTCCTGCCTTGCATGATGCAGGGAGAGGAGCTCCAAGGGAAGGGAACTGTCCTCAGTGTTGGCAGAAGGCAGAACAAGGAACAATGGTCTGAAGGTGCAGCAAGGGAGGTTTAGGTTACATATCAGGAAAAAAAAAACAAAAACCTCTCATGAGGAGCATAGTAAAGCACTGGAACAGGCTACACAGAGGATGTGGAACCTCCATCCTTGGACATTTGAAAAACACAGCTAGATAAAACCTTGACTGGGATGAGCTAGTTGAGGATGGTCCTGCTTTGACCAGGGAGTAGGACTACAAGTCCCTTCCAAACCTAATTTTCTATGATTATATGATTCCAAGCAATGGGATTCCCAGTCAGTGTTTAGTGAGTGTGACTGAGTTAATCACTTTGACATTATAGTAGGTGCTGAAAAAAGCAACATTGTTATTAGAGGCAGCATTCCTTAGTAGTGAAAGATATTAATGAGCTGGGAAAAGGAAAATAATTCTACAAAGAAGTTCATTTCTTAGTAATAGTTCTTTTAATCAGTCAGAAAGATCAATAAAATCCCCACAAAGCTGTTATAGAAGTTTTAGATGGTAGAAGTTGTTCTAAAGACTGTCAAGTATAAAGGGATATAGCAGAATTGTTTATCTAGGCACCTAAAAAGGACTTAGATGAAATTCGTCATGTTGATTAGGGAATCTGACTCATTGTTTTGAGCATACTCAAGAGCGATCCAGTTTGAGCAGCAGACACTTAACTCCAGATGAGCCCTGCTAGACATATCTTAAATTCTCCTTCAATTAGTTGCCCACTGAAAAAACACCAATAGCATTAAGGTCAAAATACTCAAAAATACAATTAATAGTCATGCCCAACATTTGCAACATCTGACAAGGAAGCAGATTTGTAGGGTATGCCAAGGACCTGGATAATTGGCTCTGTTCAGCCTAAGGGGAATACAAGTCTACATCTTTCTCCTACCATAAGATATCCTAACCAGGATATAGACTAGTTTGAGAGGGAAGGGGTGGGGGGATGTTTACCACACCTCCTATTGAGTTAGCAATTTGGGGGTTACTGATAAGCTATAGTGTAAGATTCATGGTCTCAGAAGGATGGCAAGTAACCAGGGCATGTTTCTGTATTCCAGAATACAAGCAGGTACCACCAGATCAGTACCTCATTGGCATTTAACTTTTTGCAACTCTTCATATTTGTATCACCTAATATTCAATCCTGAGTCAGGTACCTAAGCTCCAGAAAGCAACACAAGTTTAATATCATGTATTTTTTAAAGAGTAGCTTAAGGTGTACTTTGAATTGTATAGTTTAACTGAGAATCTCATTATAGTAACACATTCACTGTTCTCAAATCAAAGTGGTTTCTTTGCCATTGTTGTCATGAAGGCAGTCACAGAAGTTACTGCATTGAGTATTAGGTACTGTCCTTTATTATATTATAATATAAATGGTAAATGTTGTGCATGCATTTCACTAGTTCTTTCCACCTAGAAATATAAGACCAGATAATACTTTTAAATGGCTTGTAGGAACCTTTATTATCCACAGAGGATATGGACAAAATGCATTTTTGCAACTTTAAAAGATGAAGAGAAGCTTTTTCTTGGAAATGTGTATCAGTTGTTACTGTTATATCTGAATGCTCTTTTAATAATACAAGTGAACAAAATCATACTAACTTTGACCCTCAATGAAGCAGGGTTCAAGCTGGAGTGTTTACTAACTGGTATTAAGACAGGATCTTACAGATATAGCAATTGCATAATAATAGTTTGTATCAGATTCCTTGGATTTTGATAGGACGGTTAAATCAGTCTCTACTCAGAAGCATCTTCACTTCCAAAGGCAAATTATAGTCCTTTTGTCATTGGGAATATGCAGTTGGAATCTTCACATACTGCAGGCTGAGGGTGAAAGGCCCACATTGTGTGAAGAGGATCTTACCCTTGGGAAATATGGGATTGTGTAATCTGCAGGGATCTTGGTTTTCTCTGATTAAAAAAAAAAAAATCCCCATTTTTTTTTTTTTTAAATGAAACACCACTATATATAGATTATATGGTGGGACAGTAGGGGGTGCTCCTGTGTTGAGCCACCCACCTCATTGCACCCAACCACCTGCCAGGCTCTGAGTACCTCCATAGGGGCACCTCACGTGTGGCCCACCCCATTCTTGGAGCACACCTGATAGCCTTGGGGTAACGTCGCCACCGCCCGTTGTCTGGACTGAAACTGGATCTGTGCCCTCTGGGAAACACAGGCCTATTAGCCCCTGAGGGTACTTGACCCACTGCAAGAACTTGGGGTGCTTCCCTCAGGCTGAAGCACAAATACTAGTCTCCCTCAGTCAGCCAAACCTAGGGGACCCCAAGACATAATTTAGCCCCTCTCCCAAAAGGTCTCCCATGCTAGGTACAAAGGAGAACTTTATTGGTTACAAGGAGTAGATTTGGAATAGGGTACAGGGTAGAGCAATATCAGAGAAATCCCTTAGAGCAAAGTGGCATGGTAGCCTTTGATTACATACCTGTGTTACTGCAAGATATCTATCTAGTTATATCTCAGGTAGCTTACTCATGAGTATCATCTAAAGGCAGGTGGAGATTTCCTCCGGAGGCAAGCAGTTCATTAAGCATGAGTTTCAAGAAAGAGAGTGAGCTTCAGCTGGTCCAGCTTCTCTCTGAGTTTCATCATGGCTATTGTCCTTCCTTCTGGGCAGTCCTTAACTTATATAGACCATTTACCTGTTCCAATGAAGGCCAGCAACTGTTGGCTGCCAGCCAACCAATTTGAAATGCATCACTGGTTGCCAGGTAGACTGGCAGGTTCTTTAGACCCCTCCCAGTCAGGTTGGCATTGTTTAGAACAATAGGGGGCTTAAGCCCTCCACCCAGGCATGTGATGCCAGTCACGTAGGCAGAGGGAGAAGGTTTCCCCCCTCCCTCAGGAATGTATCCAGCTCAGGTTACCACTCAGAGTTACATGAAGAGATGGGACAGAGAATTCTGCCCTTTGCAGTGACCATGGTAACCAAATTGTCAGGTAGCAGAGTTTGGGGAGAGACAAAGATGGTATTCTGCCACAGACTATACTAAATCTATATATTAGTGGTGTTTCATTTTAATCATGGAAAATGTATATTTTGGATAACCTTTTAAATTCCAAAACTGGGCATTTTTTTTAAATCAGAGAAAACCAGGATCCCTTGTAACCTGTACTATATAGCACCCCACAGGAATAGTCAATCTGTTAGAATGTTGTGACATTCATCTTGTGCGTGGGTTTGTTTGTTTTTAAAGAAGAAAGTGAACAGCTTTTACTCCTGTTTTACTCCTGCCTCTCCTCTTTGCAAAGAGACTTTGGGCTAAATTTTATTTAACTTTATTTTCTTTAATTCATTTTCATCATTGCAGATTTTGCCACTTACTGTGTGGAATTCTGGTTCCACCTATGACTTGTATATCTGCATGAAATAAAAAAAAAAGTAGAAGATGGTAGAAGGGATATTCCTAAATGTTATCCAAATGCCATAGTAGGTGGGTTTTATCCAGATGCCATAGGTGGGGTTTAGTTTATTTATATATATTATTACACACACACACCAAATCCAAGACAACTTTGAACTGAATATTACCCTCCCCCAATTTTAGATTCTGAACATGGGAATTTTTTATAAATTTGTTATAATTTTCCATGTCTAGAATTTAATTATTTTATTATTATTATTTAATTCATCTTAATTTTTTCACACCCACCACTTCAGAAAGGAGAAGAACATCAGGGAGGCAAGCAGCAGCAGCAGATCATGAGGCATGTGAGTCAAGCGGCCTGACCTCTGCCTCTTGCCCCCGACCAACTGTCCGTCCACACCACTTGCCCCCTCTGTCCTCTGCTGCCCTACAATGGCTGTGCCCCCACCTTGCCCCATGCCACTTGCCCCCTGTGGTACCTGCCCCCCAATACTTCCCACCACTCATTTGCCCCTCCTGCTGCCTATTCCCTTGCCACTGCAGGCAGTCATGATTGTGGTGGTAACAGTTCTAACCATGGCCTTGCTCCCAGAGGTAATAGCTAGAACTGGGGAAGAAGCTGTTGCTGGCTGTGTGGGGTTTGGAGTTGGAGTCACAATATATCCCATGACCCCAGCCAGAGTGGGGCCTGAGCAAGAGCTGGAGCCAGAACTGAGGGTAAATGGTGGTAGGACTGGAAGCAGACAGGTGGCAGAGGTGGCATAGAGGCAGAGCCAGGGGGACAGAACTGGCAGAGTAGGGCAGGCAGCAAGTGGAGAAGCAGTGCAGGACAGAGGTGGTGCGGGAGGGGGGGTTGCAGGATTGGCTGTGGCTCTGACTGATCCTGAGCCTGAATGAGGAAAAAAACCTTATCTTGTATTTGAGTAAATACATTATTTTCCTTTAATGAAAGTCTTTGGTTTTGACCTTGAGTTACAGAAGTAAAACAAGTGCTGAAGTCTTTATTGCTATGTCAGATCTAGTGCCATTTAAATCAGAATCAACTTGAAATGAAACTTGCCCAGGACCCTTGACTCTGAACTGTACCCAATTTGATAATCAGGGTCTTAAAACTGTGTATTTTCCTCAGCTATTACGATTCTCTTCCCTACTAGCAGCTAATCTCTGAAAGGATTTTTAATCTGAGCTCAGTTCTTTTTTTTTGTTTTTTGTTTTTTTGTTATCAAAGCCTCTAAATTGTTTTAAACCTAAATCACTGACACTTTCTGGTCTGTCTGGTTGCTCTCTTCATTTACATGTGGTTCCTTTGTTCTCTTTAATCAAAAAGATAAGAACTCTTTCTCTTGATGAATGTTTATAGGCTTCCACTAGATTAATTTCCTTTGCAAAGAAAATAAGCAGATATATGTTCAAATTAGCACTGGCAGTTTAAATCTTTAGCATTGGTGACCCATATTAAGAAGAGTATTAAAGTTAAGGTTCACACCCGAGACACTCAAAACCTGACTCTGGAGACATTTATATCAGTATAAATGTTGTTACAGAAGCAAAGGGAGTTAAACCAGCAGTCAACTAGTAGAAGGGTACAATCAGGCCCTAGTGTATATAGTGTTATATTACTTCCCCCTCTCCACATTCTTTGTTTATATTAAGACTGCTTTTCTTTTCCCCAAAGTGTCAAGTACTTTTTATTGGGGTCCTCTATTGCATGTTATATGTTAATCAATTAGCTTTTACTCTTACAAAAAAAAAAACTCTTAACATTAAGAATATTACCATAGCAAGCCAGACCTCCATGAAAAGCCAGCACTTCATTGCAAATGACACATTCTAACCTACCAGTTAAAGATGAGTGATAACTTTTTGACAGAACATATTTCCAACACAAAATGCCAATGATTTGAAATCAAAATACTTCAAAACAACTGTGTATTGAGAATGGATAGGTAATGGGAATACACATTATAAAACATGATGCCATATAACATGTAAGAGTTCCTCAGAAAGCAAATAAAGACCCTTAAGATTAAAAAGGAGGTAAATACAGTGTCTCAGCTAGATACTTCCCTATATTCCTTAGTAAACTAGGCTTTTTATATAGTACCACATGACATTCTCATAAATAAAGTGAAGAAATGTGGGATATATAAAATTACTATGAAGTGGATACATAATTGGCTCAATAAGTACAATTATAAATGGATCATTGTTAGAAAGGAAGGACTCCAATAAGGTTCTATAGGGTTCTGATAATATTTAACAAGATTAGTAATTATTTGGATCAATGATGTAACTGGCAAGGGCAGCAATAGGGGCAACCACCATAGCCATTAACTTAGGGGTGGGAGTTAAAAAAAAAAAAAGTGGCTACTGTTGACAGCCTCATATTCACATTTGCAATGGCAACTAGTTTCACATTTGCTTCCGGTTTGCCCCAGGCACCTGGCCATGCCCCTACACTGCTGATTTGGATGCTGGAATAGAGTTTTCCAATCAAATTTCCAGATGACACAAAGATGAACAAAAGCAACAAACACTTTGAAGGACAGGAGTAGATTTCAAGTAGAACTTGATAGATTGGAGAGTGGGTGTAAGGACAGAGAATGTTCTATGCAGACAAATATAAGGTTCATAGAATAACCAAATGCATAAATACAGAGTGGGAGATATCTGGATTGGCAATGGTTCTGCTGGAAAGAGTCTGGGGAAACTCCTAGATTGAAGACTTAAAATGAGTTAGCAATGTGGCAGTCACAAAAAAGTAATTTTGAGCTGTATCAAGATGAACATAATTGTAAAACTCAGGATGAGCTAGTATCATTTTACACTATGCTGGTAAGGCCTCATTTGGACATTGTATAAAATCTGGGCTCCACATTTTATCAAGGATGTGAAGAAGCTGGAGAGGGTCCAGAGCTGGGAAGCAAAAGTGTTAAAGGAACTGGAAGGCAAGCTTTATGAGGAAAGGTTGAAAGAGCTACATATGGTAGCTTATAGCTAAGAAAGAGATTATGCAGAAACATGATAGTCTTTTTCCAATATTTGAAAGGATGACATTTAGGAGGAAGGAAAGCAACTAATCTCCCTTGCCACAGTAAGCAGTACACAAATGAATGGTTTTAAACTGCAGAAAATCAAATTTTGGTTAGATAACAGGAAAAAAAAATCCTTACCATTAAGACAGTAAAGTAACAAGATACACTGCCCAGGGAAGTTGAAGAATTTCTTTCACTGGAGGTTTTCAAGAGGAATCTGGATAAGTAGTTGATAGGGATAATTTAGGAGGTTTGAACAGGGAGGTTCTTAAGGTCCCTTCCAACCTTACAATTCTATGAAAATGAAAATTAGAGCATGAACTAGGGCATTATAATTGAAATAAATGAGACTGCTCTACCCATAATGGTTTCAGGGTTTGGCACTTAAAATAAATTAAATTATTGATGTTGCATTGGTGTGCATTAGCAGAATAACTGATTTACTAGTATATGTATTGGTACAAAGTGTTTCAACTTCATTCTATACATCTTCCCAAAATAGTGTGTGTGTGTGTGCGTGTGTGTGCGTGTGTGTGCGTGTGTGTGCGTGTGCGTGCACACACATATCACAGGTTTTGAACATGAATCTATCACTGGTTCCTATCATGTATCTAGGTATATGTATTATTTCAGAATGAAGCTGAAGTATGTCCAAAGTAGTATATGTGAACACGAACACCCCCCCCCCCGCCACACACACACACAATTTTGGACAGCTTCATTCTGTACACTATCCATCAATACAAGTACTTTAATATAATAAAAGGCCTATTCTGTCTGCCTGTGTGATTTTCTGTATGTCTGTCTGCCAATAACACTTTTGGGCAACTGTGCATTCACAGCCAAGAGGACGGGCAGCAATTGTCTGCATGGCCCAGGCTGCATGGGCCCAAGGTTGTGCCACTGCTGACAAAGTTTGTGGCGGTGGTGAACATACATGGGCCACCTGAGCATCAGGGCTGCCCCATGCCTCCCTGCCTGAGGGTAAAAGGTGGGATCATGGTGGCAGTGCCCTCCAATGCCTGGTCCCCAGAACAGCTGGCAGGGATGGGGAGGTGGGGAGGGGATGCAGGAGGACATGGGCCAGGTGAGCACAAACATGGAGGAAGCAGGACAAGGTTGGGGAGGGGGATAGAGTGCGGCCAGACCCAGAGCAGTGCAGGGGAGAGCGGGGCTGGCCCCTGAGCAGCGGAGGGGGGAGAAGGGGGTAGAGTGGGGCCAAACCCAGAGGGGTGGGAGGGAAGGGAAATGGGGCAGGACCCAGAGTGGTGGTGGGGGGGCAGAGCAGGGCTTGGGTCAGACCTGGAGCAGTGGGGAGGAGGGGGGATAGATAGAGGATTGAGCCCGAGCGGTGGGGATGGTAGAGTCTGGATGCACCCCGTGTGGCGGCGGGGACACGGGGCTGGACATGGGAGGCAGGTAAAGCAGAGCCAAACCCTGAGTGGTGGGAGGGAGGGGAGTTGAGTGGGGCCAGCCCCAAAGTGTCAGGGGGGAGGTGGGGTTGAGCAGGGCTGGACCAGTAGTGGTGGGGGGGAGGTGGGGGAGAGTGGGACTGGACACAGAGGAGTTAGAGTGTGGCCAGACTTAGAGCAGGAGGTGGGGAGGGGGTTAGAGCAGGGCTGGATCTGGAGCAGCTGGGGTGCGATAGAGCGAGACAGGACCCAGAGCGGCAGGTGCGGGGAACAGGAATGGACCTGTAGTGGCAGGGATATGTGCAGGGTCAGATTTGGGACTCTGTGCCCTCCCCCCTGGTCATTCTTGACAGCAATTTGCTAGTTAGAAAATAAGTTACTTAGGACCTTGACAGATGTCACACTTAAGATATGACTAACTAGTTAATTATGTCTTAAAGAGTGACCTGGCCACATATCAATTCAATGTAATGTGTTAAAATGAGGAATAAGCCATGAAGTTATTACACAGAATAAGTGTAATGATGCTGTAGCTGGTTGCTATTGATTGAATGTGTGGCCAGTGCTCAGGCTCTAGAATACAGTGGAGCCTTTCATGTTGTGTGCTCCAGAGGTTGGGACTGCCCCTTAGCTGATTGGGGATCCCAGGTAAAGTTATTCTACAAAAAAAATGTAATCATTTTCTGGCTGGTTCCTATCATGCTCCTAACTAAATATGTGGCCAGGGCTCCTGAGCCTGAGAGATTACAGCTGATGGGGTTCCCAGTCATGGTGGCACACCATGTGTCCCCGCAGCTGGGAGCTCTGGGTCAGCTGACATTACTTGTAATTGTGGGGATGCATAGTACACCCCCACAGCTGGGAGCCCTAAATCAGGTGATGGGTGTGACCCCATATCTTGGAACCTGGTCAATTGAGGGAACTCCCAGTCACACCTCTCCTTGCTTATCATGATCCCAGGCTCTTCCTTCCTGTATCAGCAACAGGGTATGATTGTGGGATCATGCATCAGCATCCATGAATGCCTCCTCCCATTTGTACTTTTACCTGCATTTCTGGAGGGGACCTAAATTAGAGGTGCAGAAGGTTTCATGAGTCTGAGTTCACTTCAGCATATGCTATGAAAAGACGTGTACAGATCAGTCTATCAAAGAGAAAGAGAGTGATTTAAATACAAAAGACTGGGAGATAGGGAGGGGAGAAGTAAAAGAAAGAGAGGGCAACACTGGGAAAAGCAAACAAGTCATATACTTATATGGACAAAAGGGTCACTAAAGTGAATCCAGGTAATGGGATAAGAATCTATCCCTGTTTATACTATGCTTAACACAGTCCAGTTTGTGGATAATTTTTTGTTCCTCAATTTCACATTCAAGTCAGCTTTTAAAATTCCGTTAAGAACTATAAAGTCAGTGATGAAATGTCCAGGAAGGTTAAAGTGTTCTGCTATCACGTTTTGCATGTTTCGTTTTGTTTTTTCTTTTTTAATTTTTATGTCAGATCAGTCTCCCCTTATTCTTTCATGTAGAGATAATCCTGTCTTGGGCTCATGCAAGTTTGTGCTTCTCTGATTTAGTTAGCCTATAAGGTGCCTTCTGTCTGACTTCAGATGAACACAGCTAACAACCTCTCTGATATTTCTTTAGTAAGAACTCTTCTCTGTATGTAGAACTTAATATATTCTGAATGTAGAGAATACAGGAATTATTTCTTTAAAGCATATTTGTTGTTAGAATTTGAATTAGTGATATGTTTCAAATTAATTTTTAGAACTAGTAATAGCACTAGGTTTCACTTCCTAAATTTATACTCTGCTTTTGTACTTTGTTTCTTTAAAGTTGGACAGAATAAATGTTCAAAGATCCTGTCTCATTTTCTGCAAAGAATCAGTATCATTTTGAACAAGATGATGTGTTACAGAATTCTATATAGAGAACAGATTTGTAAGAGTCTCTTTAGAGAGTTATACAGCTCTGAAAACAATAAGCCATGCCCAAGGAAGTATGATATATGATCAAATATTTTTCATTATTGGTTGTCTTTCAATGTTCCCAGTTATTAGAAACCCCAGCTGGGCAAGGTCTGAGCATGATCTGCCCACCCACTTGCAAAAGCATGACATGGAAGTACACCAATGAGAGTTCTCTGTGGTTGTCCTTTGTAGCTATTCTCAAGTCTGCTGGAAACAGATATTTCAAGAGTGGCCAAAGTTATAAGCCCCAATATAGTGCTATCTGTTTGGAGCATGCCACCACCAGGAGTGGGTGAGCAGTTTGGTTAGGAATCTTCTCACCACAAAACATTGCCACTGTGTAGCAGAGTGGCATCCTTAGGGTCACCATGATCTCCCCTAAGGCCCCTTTCACTATGCTAAGCTGGCCTAAAGGGCACCCTCAATTCTCACCCGCCACATCTTTGATGGAAAATGTATGATAGGGAGGCTGCCTTTCCATCATCTTAGCCATGGTTTCTTGCTATACACTGGCCCCGGGCTCCTGAATCCCTTGTGGGCCCCATTCTATAATGGGTGTTTCAGGGCACCGTAGCCTTATGGGCTGTGTGTAGCTCCAACCACCCCTTTACCATGCCCCAAGCCTTGCAGATGGAACTGACTTTCTTCAGTCTTGCACTGTGCCCTCACTGGCATCCGGGCTCCCCATAGCCCTTTCTCATACTGTACCCTGGCTGGTGCCCGGATCTCCACTTCCCTGTCTGGCACTGCACCTTCACTGGTGCTCAGGCTCTCCGCAGCCCTGTCTCGCTCTGCGTTTCACTGGCACCTGAGCTCTCTGAATCTCTGTCTCATTCTGCGCCTCACTGGTGCCTGGGCTCTCCACCACTGTCTTGCTCTGCACCTCACTGGCACCTGGGTTCTCCACAGCCCTGTCTCGCTCTGCACCCTCACTAGGCGCTCAAGTTTTCCGCAGCCCTGTCCTGCTCTGTGCCTCGCTGGTGCCTGGGCTCCCCGCCGCTCTGTCTCACACTGTGCCCTCACTGGGCACTCGGACTTTCCGCTTGCTCTGCGCCTCACTGGCGCCTGGGCTCTCTGTGGCCCTGTCTCACTCTGTGCCTCACTGGTGCCTGGGCTCTCCACAGCCCTGTCTCACTCTGTGCCTCACTGGCACTCAGGCTCTCCACCGCCTTGTCTTGCTCTGCACCCCACTAGCGCACGGGCTCTCCGTAGCCCTGTCTCACACTGTGTCCTCCCTGGTGCTCAGGGCTGGTGCACCCCAAAATGCTGCACCCTCTCTGGCGCCGGGGTCCCCACACTACCGTGGATCCCCTATGAGGCCTCCTCCATCCCTTATAGCCTGACCCAAGCCACCAGTGTCAAACAGCAAACAAAAACCACAAGCCCCTGGGCTATAACATAAATTCTAATCTCCCGGCTATTACATTATTCCAGCCACCCCAGGGGTGCTGCATCCTTTACCAGTCTCAGGGCTGTACCTGCAGTCAGGCCTCTCCCCTCTGCTTGCTCTGGGAGAGCTCCTTCCCTCTTGGCCACTGGCAGACAACCACCCTCCTGGCCTCAGGCTTGGGACTTATATAGGAGCCAGGCCCTGCCCCTTCCAGTCAGCTGACCAGGTGCAGGTGCAGCCACTTCCCTCCTTAACTGGTTGGCCCAGCAACCTGCACCTGGGTTCTTTTCTCTGTTCTCCAAGTAGCAGGCACCTTAGTGCCCTGCTACACACTGCAATATAGATATGCCTATTGGAACATGGGAACATAGGACTGCGGCAGACCACCTTCAGTGACATTCTTTCCTGGTCATCTAAGTGCAATTGGTTGTTCATTTTAAGGTATTTTTGGCACATACATGCCCAGAGAAAATCTATTCCTGGACCCATATCTCTTCTCTGTGCACATATACAACTACACAGCTGGACAGACTAGCATCAAAATGTAAGAAGCCTAAAATTAAGTACTTATGTATCTTTGTAATCCAAAACGGAGATACCAAATTAGTTTTATTGTCAAATAAATTGTGATTACTGTCAGATCAATCTGGATTTTGCCTCAAGATAAATAGGCAGTTATGTTATTTATGGTTCCTAAAGTTTAGATTATAATATATACATCAGATGCAATGAATTTTGGATGCTTATACGCTTGTAATGCTATGTATTCCCTCATATGGATTTGTTTTCTCAACCAATTATTTTTATTTTCATAATGGTACATATTCAGGCTAAAATCTATGTTGTTATTTGAAAACAAAACAAAACAAAACTGACTAGGATTATGTTTTAGGTTGACTATGCAGAGCAAAGTTTATGACTGATAAATAATTATAGCTTCATATATGATCTATTCCTTCTACATACAAATGCCATTCTGGATTCCAAACCAAATCTATGTACATAAATACACCCTATGTGTAGAATCAGAGTTATTCTGTAAATGGCTTTACATTTCTGAAATCAGAAGCTTCTTTCTGTGTTTCAATACAAGATCTGGGAATTAGAGCAAAGAAAGAGCATTAGGTAACAAGACATGAAGGTTAGAAAGAAATAATGACACTATATAGATCCCTGCAAATTGGCTTAAAGATCTGATAAGAAGAGAATCAGACTAATTTACATGACATTGTGTATACAGAAATACTATATAAAACCTTTAATGTAATTCCTTTGGTTAAAAAAACAAACAAACAAAAAAACAGTTGCTACAGAAACTGATCATATTTCATTAGTTTACTTTACTAATTTGACACAGAATCTACTATGAAGATTATGGAAAAAATCCAGGGGATTAGATAAATATCACAATTAGCATGATGAAATATATTTGAAGTCTTTCATATGTAATCTTTGCATATGCTTTCAGTAACAGCATATATCCTTCTACCAGTCATACACATTCTTCAGAAAATACTTAGATTTTATTATTGACTTTTCAGTTGAATTGTTCTGTGACCTTAGAGAAGTCACTTCACCTCTCCTTGCTTATATCTCCCTTTTAAGAAAGGGGAACAATTATGAATAATCTTTTTTTCTAAATCACTTTAAGACTTAGAGACTAAAATGGCATATGGGCTTGATCTAAAGTTGCTAAGGTCAATGGGAAACTTTTGACTAACATTGATATGTTTTTGTTCAGACCACATGAGTGAAAATTATTAGGCGGGAGTTTTAATATGAAGACATGATCATAATTTGTGAAATGTTATCAAATGTATAGTAAATTAAAATTCTTACTCTAACTACAAAAAATTGTAACATTTCAAGCTTTCAGTTTTACATTAAATGTCAAATATAATTGGAAACAAAGGAGGAAAAAAGGCAGCATATGTATATCCTAAGAGGAAACTTGACATCCTCGCTAAAAATGTGTATATACCAGTCTGATATCCTTACTTAATACATATGAAGAAATTCACATTTTTACTTGCACAAAATCAATCACAAATGTCTGAGAATGTAAATTTTTGCAATGTTATATTTCAGCATGATGCATTGACAGGTTAATTTTTGGAAAAAAGTGAGAGTTGTTTCAATAAAACAAGCAGTTTATGATGAAAATGATACTGTCAAGAATTATTTGATATTTCTGGTTTTCTTGTGTCAGTCAGATAAGAAATATCACATGAATAGACTTTCTCATGTTGTTTCAATACATCAGATGAAACCAGAGAGACCTATGAATATAAAAGGGGAAAAAATAAAAACAAGCAAACAAACACAATACCACAATTTATTGTAAAACTAAAAATAACTCATGTTAATTTAACAGATTAACTGATGTATGTTTTTCTCCCTATTTAACTAAATGTATTCATTAATATACACAGGAAGTATCTACACCTGCTATTAATTTACGGAGACTAACTTCACAGTAAAATACTGCATATTATCCTTCCCAGAAACACATCTAGATGCAGTCTCTTCTTGGGAGCAAATTTGCTCCCATGCTGCTATACTTTCCTGAAGCAGCCAAGGGGCGTTCCAGGCTCCCCCAGGGCTGACAAGGGGCATGGGACTAGTCCCCATGGGGATGGGGCCAGGAAAGCTCTACCAGCTGTAGCAGCAGCTGTCTCCTGGTCCAATGTACATTGGGAGAGGATCTGATGTGCATAAGGTCAGGAGAGAGCTGCCTGTGCAACTCGCAGAACCCTCCTAGCCTCATGACCATTGGGACACACAGCTACTACCAAGCCCTCTGCCAGGCAGGGCTTCCTTACCCAGGAGGGGAGTTGCTGGGAGCTGTCTCAGGTGTGGAACAGCCTTCTGCTGGGAGAGGAAGCATAAGACTGGCCAGGATGTGCTCTGCTTGGCATGGAAATGGCTGCTGCAGGGAACAGGGCTGGATTCCTAGCCCCGACTCATCATCCAGAGCTGTCAGCTCCATACCAGGATCTGGGACAGGGGGCCAAGAGCCTCCAGTCCTGGCATTGATCAGGTCCCAAATCCCGGGGGGAACTGAGGAGCTGAGTGGAGCTAGAACTAGGGACAGAGAGCTCCCTATTCCCTGTGGCCCCCTGCTGCCTAGGCTGACCGAGAACAAATTTGCTCCCAGTCAGTGTCTCCACAAGTGTTACTACACAGTATCTACTATGCAGTTGGTTTACTATCTGTATGCATAGGTAGTAGCTAACTAAGCAGTAGACTAATTTACTGCACAGTAAATGGTGCACATGTGTAGATGATGACACGTTACTGCACAGTAGATTAGTCTACTGCACAGTAAAACATCTTGTGTAGACTCACCCACATTAAAAGGAAGCAAAAAATAGGACCTTAAGAGGAATCCATTGTATGCAAAAGCTTGTCTATCCAAGATATAACTCACAAAAATTTTTGCCTCTCATATTTTATGTGACAGTGTTGTTTGTCATAAAATTAAGCAGTATGAATTGTGATAAATTACAGTCACAATTCTGTTCACTAATCCACAAAAATCAATTTACACATTTTTCATAATAAAAGAAGAAATATTTGCTTCCTACTGTTTCCACCCCCCCACCCCCGAACTCTCAATATAAATCAGTGGGTTGAACTAGATGGTCTCCTGAGGTTCCTTCCAACCCTAATTTTCTATTATTTCTCTCATTCTATAAACAAATATGTATTTTCCAAATGTTATCTTCTATCATAAATGTAATATCTATATCATTTAAAAAATAATATTCTGCCAGTCTTAGTGAAATAAAATCTGACATAATCAAGTGTATAGAATTCCTAAGTGGGGGTGGGGGGGTGGGGGGGGGGAGTTCTTATAAAATGAGAAATCTACAAAGTTAAAATTAAGACAATTGACTTTTGCTGGGCACATCTACATGAGACGCTACATTGCCACAGTGTGATGCCGCCACTACTGCACAGTAGCAATCAGCTACTACACATTAGCTTGTTGCTACTGCACAGTATGGTTGGAAACAACCCATGTGCCACCAGACTTATGCAGACCTATGCTTTAGCAAGTACTAACTGACTGTGCAGTACCGGCTGAGCAGTGGGATGCACATGTAGATGCACCCACTTTTGATTTCCTATTTATGTGAAAACAAAAATGCCTTTGGAAATATTTTTTTTCCCAGTAATGTAGGCTAATTTTAATAGCTAAATATCTATAAGCTAGTTAGATTGAGAATTTTTTAACAGTTACAGTTTAGAATCTTATAGACTAGGAGTCAGAAGTTCTCATTTTTATTATCTCTGCAGGATTCCCTGAGCTAAATTCTATTTCATTTTTGCATGCCAAAACCAGTGGCACTCACATGCCTAGTTTGTGCATAGGTTTGTGCATGTATTGTCACAATGCTCAGCCATGTTTCCCTTTTGAGCATGGTAAAAACAAAAATAATTATACTTTCATAGGCTTCAGAGCAAAATAGATGCACCTGGGTATGTACATGATACTGGTTAAGTCTCCAAACTTTTGTCACAGGAAAGAACAAAACAAAACAAATGAGTTTCTAGTCAAGGAGGAAGAGCAGGCTTCCACTTTTTTAGCCCAGTAGACTGGCCCAGGAAGTGGGAGACACTGGCTCTAGGCCTGACTTCACTCACATAATGTTAGAACCTGAATCTTACAGTTTCAGGCAAAATGCTCTATGCCTTTTTGCACCCAAAAGGCTATCATCAAGATATTTCCTGCAGCACTGTCTAGTCCTCTTGAGGACAGCAGGGAAGAGGAGTATAAAGGGAAGAGGTCCTCAGTAGCTTTTGGGCATAATAGACAGCAACAAAGGAAGTCTTGTCCTACTGGGCATGGTTTAGGGCCAGCAAGTAGCCTCCCTTTCCCTTTATGGGAAATTTCTATCTCAGTGCACCACACTCCATCTTCCACACATTCTGATTTCTGTCCTTCACATATCCTTCCTCTCCTCCTCCCTCCCCCATCTCCCATTTCCCTAGTGAATCATCTTCCAAAATAAGCTAGAGAGCACTCTAAGTGATATTCATGTTTTGACGGTTAAAATATACTCCTCATCCTGAGGAAGAACAATCAGTGCACAAAAAACTTTGTGTCACATTTCTTCCAGCTATACAGCTGGTTCAATAAATGAGAGTACCAGAAATATTGCTTCTTTCATGGTTGGTAAAGTTATGCATTGTATTGGCACCAAGGAACAGTTCCTGATGAAATGCTGGACATACTTTTTATACTGGCAAGAATTTAAATTAATTGCAAGCATGGTTAAAGGGCTTATCTGAATATTTGCCAATTGAACATATGCAAAGTTGGCCTGCGATCATGATCCCATGAAATATTTGAGTGTGTGTTTATGTGTGCATGTTCATGTGAGACCAAAGACAATAAAGATGACATTTTCACAAACGGTATATACTAAAACTAGGCAAACACAATTAAAAGTTACTGAGTTTGAGGTATGCTTGTGGCTATAAAAGACAATTTTTTTGGACTGAACTATACTGAACAAGAATTTTGTCAGGGTCCAATTCCCAGCCTCTGCTGGACAAATTCCAAACATTTAAGAGGTTAGAATCACAGGTCTGAAGGGGTAATGAAGTTAAACTCTGAAGCAGGTGCAGTCACTGTTGGCTTCCTTACCTTCTGCACATGATTGAACCCATAGATAGGGTTTTTCCACTACATTTAACGGCAGCAACTACTAAGGTTAAAAGCACATAATCATGCTTTTATTAGGGTAAGGAGACAGCTGAGGAAGGTTTAGTTACTTACCTAGTATTTCTGGATCACTTCCATAGAATTGCCATATGGCAGGTGCAGTTAGAGTACAAGAGAGCTGTTATAGTTAGGGATTGTTTAAGCCAGATCTCACAACTGCTTATGGATGTATACATAGACTAAGCCTTGAGTGAACCTAGTACTATGCACATGAGATTTCCTTTACTGTAATTATACTACCCTTAGGCAGCTGTCTCTCCTATTTTATTCATGTTCTCACTTGTTTGGTCTTGGCATGCTCCTGGTTTCAAATGGTCTCAGGTGTTCTAATGGGGGTATTTACTGAGGAAGTGGACCACAATGAGCAAGCAGTTTTTCCCTTTCCAAGCAGAAAGGAGATAATGAAGTATCCTCCTTCCTTTATCCATGTCAGGAACAGTAGATAAAAGTAGGCAACTTATGATCCTCTGGATCATGGTGTACACATAAGTGTTCCAGTCAGCTGACTGATTAATCTGTCTGGTTGACAGCCCAATTCAAGAATAGCACAGCTTGTTACACATTTCACAGATCCATATGTTGTCTGAGATGGAGTCCAAGTTTACAGCATGCTGGTTTCTTCTTTCTCATTCTGCTTCCATCCTCTGAATCAATGCTAAGTCATGATGTGCTGCACCTAGTGCCAGATGCTCCCTCCAGATTGGATGGGAATCTACACATTCCTACCAGCTTTCTCCATTGATGTTGTATGACTTCATATTAATTTTTCACACATTGTGGTACCAGCATAGAGGGTGAGCTCACTTTTTAGAGACATCTCAAATCTCACTATACAAAGCATCCTTGGAGATACGATCTCCAGTTCTGTTGATATGGATGATCCATTGGACCCTGCTCTTCATAATAGTGGTTTAGGTGACTTCACAGCATGCCAGTGGTGCAACTGGTTAGTTTATGGTACTTATAGACAAAAGAGGTAGTAAGGAAAGCTCCACATTTTGCAGAAAGAAGCACGGATGAAGACGGAAAAAAAATCCTTTTAGAGCTACTGAGTACAATTAAATAATTATTATAGTAGTTTACACATAGAGTTTTCTTTTTTACCTTAAGAAATGTAATATGTCATATTTCTAAATCACTTCCCTCCTCACTACGGCATTTCTCAGGATGTTGTCTACTATGAACTGAGAACTTCATAAAAGTCAGGAGCTTCATGTTAAAGTAAGTTTACCCTGAATTTTGACAACCGTTGAATAATCTTTATTGATCATAACTAGCACCAAATAAACCTGACTCTAAGAGCTTGTATTTTTTTATCAAACAAAGATAAGCTCAGATTTAGGGTAACACACCACACAGCACAAACACCATCTATATTTGAGAATCATAGGATGTGTGTAGATGAAATGGGGGCCAAAATTGAACCAGTGGTTTTAAATCACATGGAGTGTCCCACAGGAGCTCAGGAGGCTTCCTAACATGTTCAGCAGCAGACCTGGAAGTGGACCAGAAGCACTTCTGGTCCACTTCTGGGTCCACTTGAGAGCGTTCGGGGGGCCCACCCTGCACCCCCTGGCTCGGTGACTGGTGCCTCCTGGGTCTGGGGAGGCACCCAGGGTCCTCCCATGGCCAAACGCTGAACTGGGAGGGACTTGGAGGGGCTGCCCTATGTCCTTCCCAGCAGACCTGGAATTTTAAGTACTTCCGGTCCACTTCCAGGCTCGCCACCAAGCACACAGGAGAGCCCCCTGCACTCCTGTGGGAAGCTCCATCCACCCCAGCATCACAGTACTCATGAGCCATGCCTGGTATCTCGAGATATGTAGAAAAAACATTTAAAGATGTGTCTATGTCCAAATCGTTGATTCTCCGAATCAGCATCAAATCTTCAGATTCGGATTTGGCCGAATAGAATCACGACAGTGATCCAAATCAACTAATCAAATCACTGTTCCTGATTCAGGCCAAATCCAAATCCAAGTCGAATACGGCCTGTTTTGCACACCCCTAATATAAATCTATTAACATCAGGGCATGGCAGGAGAGAATAGGGAATACTGCCCTTAGACGGGGGTAATTTCAAAGTTTTTGGGGTACCCCATGGCAGGTGGCAACAGAGATATGATAGAAACTGGAATACAATTTTTTATATGAAAATAGGTGACAAGATCTAGCAAATTCATTTATAACAGAGTAATATTTCAAACCATTCCTGGATTTTTTTTATTTTTTTTGTTTTTGTCCTTTTCAATTTTTTATGAAGAAAGATGTGAATAACCTTCCAATAAACATTAGAAGTTAAAACATTGCTTGGTACCTGTTTTGATAGACAGGTAGGCAGGCAACTCTGCTTTGCCATTCTTGTGATATCCACTTCATGATGCACAATTACAGTATTATATTTATACATTTCACACCCCAGATTATCTTCAGTTCCAGTTAAAGCTGTTTAAATTTTCCATTCTCTCCAAATGAAAAGTTCCATGATAAAGTTCTCTCTTCTTTTTTATAATCACTTTATATATCTTGTATTCTAGCAAACAGTTCTCAAAGAAGATTAATACAATTCCATAATATTGTACATATTTATTCTCCACAGATTTATCTGACTTGCACAGCTACTCCTCCTCCTATCTGTATTCCCTAATTCTTGTAGAGTTTCCAGTGCATCAGACTAGCAGTTTTGTGATGCTATACTTCATATTCTTCTCCACTCAGCTTTCTAAATATACGTAAAACACAAATAATACATACTCTCTGAGGCCTGCCACTTACCTTCCCTTTGCAGCTCTGTCTGGGCCTCACTCTGGCAAGGGCAGGGAGCAAAGAACACATGCTGCCTCTGCCCCACTAGCTTGGCCACAGCAGCAAGTGTTGCAACTCTTGTTTAGGCTCCAGGGCCAGGGCAGAAGCTGCCTCCACTGCAACAAGTGCTACATGGCTAGACTGGGCCTGGATGAAGCATGTACTCCATGCTTCCTGCCTCTGGCCACAGTAAAGCCCAGCAGCAGCCAGAGCTAGAGAAGGCAAGTGGCAGAAGGTGGAGGGGGGTGCAGGGATCAGGCAGTTGGTGGGAGGGGGAAGTGGTATGGCAGCAGGTACCCAGGGGTACAGACACTGCAGGGAGAAGCAGTTGTCAGGGGGTCCAACCTTGTGAGCATTGGGCCAGGAGTCAGGAAAGTGACAGCAGGGTGCAAGCAGAGGGAGCAGATAGAAGGGGTACAAATATGGGGGGACAGGTTGCAAGGGATACAAGCACCATGGAGCAGGCATGGGGCATGCAGAGCTTTTGGGGTATGGACAAGCAGTTGGGATGCAACTGATTGGGTGGGACAGGTGGCAAAGGGCAGGGGTCAGACCACTTGACTATCTTGCCACTTGACCCATAGCCTCCTGCTCCCTGCCACTGCTTTCTGTGCTGCAACAGTGGAGGGCAATGAGTATAAGATGACCCTTCAAAAACCTTAAGATGACCCTTCAAAAAATTAGACTTTAGACATGGAAAATGATAATAAATTAATAATTTCCCATGTTTAGACTGAAATTAGTGGAGAGTTGTCTTAAATTCAGAGTCATCTTGCATTTGAGTAAATATTTCTAGTTTATAGTAGAAATACTCGTCATTGTATGTTTATTGTTAAACAATAAATATCACTTTTGTGAAGATTTACATTCTAGATACTATCACCTGTGTAGTTTAGCGTAAATATATTATATAAATTAAATCCAACCATGCATCCCTAACACTCTATTCCTCCCAAAGTACTGCTTCAAGTGGTCAATACAATAATTTAGTGATTTTAACCAGGTATTGTTGACTGATAATCAGTGTTCTTTGCTAATTTTCTTAATAAAAATCACTATGGGTATTAAAGTACATAGTCTAGAAGTAATATTTTTCACTGGATTTATGTATGCTATGAAATGAATGAAAATGACTGCATCCTAGGGAGAATCAACAGCTTGAAGCAATAATTCTTAAATCATCTGGTTTAAATTAGCTATTGTAAATTAGCTAGTTATAAAAGTAGTTTGATCAATTTATGGAATAAAGTGCATTTTTGTATGTACTGGTCATTTTAAAATGCTCTTTCAAAAAGTTAACATGGGATATCTTTATTATTATTATTTTCAGATATGTGATTACTTTATCATTTAACTTAATCTGTTCATGGAGAAAAAAAATACTGCTTTGAAAGACTCAATATTTTCTTATTTTAAAGACTTCAATGTTACCTTGGTAGAAATCATTCACTAAATATATATGTTTCACATAGCTGTACAAACCTTAGCAAAACCAAGGACACAATCTTAAGAGTTTAACAGCATACTGCAGCAAATCACATAGTTTATTTTAGATTGTAATGTAAATTCATGACATGGTTGCCTACTTTGAAGGGTAATTAATTAATCAAACTCACCTTTAGTTGAGGGAGTAAAAGACATAAACCTGATTAATGAAAACCTGATTAATGAAATGATTAAATATTGATTATAACTTTTAAAACAAAAAGTCATTACCTGCATGGATTGTTCCAAACTGTAGAAACCTTTGTCAGAATCCTTTGATGTATAACCAAAGACAAATGAGACTGAAATTACTTAGTAAACATGTTTATATTGACTAGTTCCTTTGTCTTTGCATAGCTTCATTGATTTACTTAATATATACTTGAACGGTTTGTTTCTCCAGGTAGATTCAAGGAGAAAGAATTGAGATAGAACTTTCATTTTAATATTGCATTTCATTATTATTTGCATAACTGGATCCTTGTATTGAATTGTATGCATTTCTTTAATGGAATTTCCTTGTCCAAACCTCCCTAGCACAGGAAAACACAGACTAAAATTTGTTAATGAAGGCTGCAAGTTCCATGAATACATAGTATGGACCTGTTTGGAATAATACTACATGAATGATGTTATCCTTCAATGTGGACACTGTAGCTCATTTGTATTTAGCTAACTTCTTGACATAATTATGATATAATTTCTACCTTTGGAGTCATAATTTAACACACCACAGACAATCATTGATTCAGGAATGAATAAGTGGAATCTTGTTAAATTTTAAGGACACTTGGAATGAAAATAAGGAAACATTTCTGAAGGCATGTGAGGACTATAGTACACTCTAAACTGTTTAAAAGAAGAATAGGCAAAAGAAATGAGCAAGTGAGAGACTGTCAGAATTGAGAATAATTTAAGGAAGCTCCAGAGACAAGTTAAAGGCAGGCAAAAGTTACTCTGAGTAGCATGAACCTTTAGTGATATTATACTAGTTATATCCTATTTTAGACGACATATACTTAAATAGAGAACAACAACAGGCACTGATTATTGACAAGAGTAGAACCTATTAGAATTTTTAAAATCTTTTTTAGCATTATTTGTGAAGGTTTTGATGCTGAGCCAGGTAATAGAGCATAGAAACCCAGGTTCACCTCTGAATCTTTGCTCTTCAGCCTTGAACTGCAGTTCTTGCTGAACAGCCCATCTGCAGATGAACGAAGGTGAAAAAGCAACATCTTTTTAAACATTGAAACTTAGGTGAGAAGTCCTTTTCCATACCAGGCTGGACATTTGTTTGAAGATTTGAAAGACATTAGGACTTAAATTAATTAGAGATTCTCTTAAATTAATGTCTGTTTCTTTAGATGAATGCATAATATACAAATTTTAATAATTCATTTGATATCTCTTACCTGTACTGTTTGGTCATTTATATTTCATCTGTACTTCATTATTAATTTTTCTATTCAAAGGTATCAACATTTATGCTTGTGAGCATTTAATATGGGTGGGACTGACTCTTTGAATCTTTCTTGGATCCCAAAATGACTCTGGGGGTCAGCAATCAGTATTTGCTATTTTCTGCCATGAGAACAGTTGAAATTGCCTAGAGATGTTTAATATGAGACAAGAGATTTTGGAAGAGATCCATTTAGCTGGCAGCGTGAGGGTGACAGTCATAGATGCAAAGAAATACAATATATCACATAGTTCTGCAACTTACACTTCTGGGATTCTTTCAAATCCAAAACTTTAAGAAAAAGAAATGATTTAGTGTAATAAGTTAGGAAGGGTGACAAAAAATGAGAATATTTTATGAGTAAAAGAAGTTTAGGCTTCAATGAGCACGGAGTACTTTTAAGAGTCCAGAAGTGCCCTATATTTCCACAGAAGCAAGCAAACAAGCACATATCCTATTAAATGGTAAAAACTTACTCTATCTTGTTTAAATATCCAGGCAATTTTCCAAGGCTGTAAATCAATATCTTGTTATTTTAATTAATGCAAATTGTCTTTAAACTACTGAGTGCTCTGCAAAGTAATATTTATTAAGTAAAGCCAAAATTTCTGCAACAATGAGGATTTGAGCCAGATTCTGGCAACCCTGTGAAGAAGTTCTTTCTAATGTCCATTCTAAATCTGCTCTCCATCAATTTGTGGCCATTGTTCCTAGTTACCCCAGGGGGTGCCCTAGTAAATAGACCATCTCCTATTCCCTGAGGCCCTCCCCTGATGAATTTAGAGGCAGCCACAAAATACACTCTCAGCCTTCTCTTGCAAAGTCTGAAAAGATCTAGATCCCTCAGTCTCTCCACATAAGACCTTGCCTGCATACGAGTGGCCCTTCTCTGAACACTCTCAAGATTCTCTGCATCCATCTTGAAGTGCAGTGCCCAAAACTGGATGCAGTACTCCAACTGTGGCCTGACCAGTGCCACATAAAAGGGAAGTATCACCTCCCTGGACCTGTTCATTATGCATCTGCTAATGCATGATAAAGTGCAGTTAGCCTTGTTGATCACTTTGTCACATTGATGACTCATGTTCATCTTGGAGTCCGCTATGACTCTGAGATCCCTTTCTGCTGCCTTGTTGCTGAGAATATCATCCCCCAGCTTATAAAAAGAACACACATTGGTGGTTCTTTTTGCCCAGGTGCAGCACTTTACATTTGTCTTTGTTGAACTGCATCCTATTTTAACTTCCCATTTTTTCCAACCTGTCTAGATCTTTCTGGATCCATTCCCTACCCTCTAGTGTGTTAACTTTGCCCCACAATTTGGTATAATCTGTGAATTTGGACAGGGTGCTCTCCACACCCTCATCCAAGTCACCGATGAAGACATTGAATAGCACCAGTCCAAGGAACACACCTTGCAGATCTCTACTGCCCGCATCTTCCCAGGTAAATATCAACCTGTCCACCACCACTCTCTGGGTGTGACACCTAAGCCAATTTGCCACCCACCTGGCCATGTAATCATCTAAATCATAGCCTGTCAGTTATTTACAGAATGAGATACTGTACCAAAGGTTTTGTTAAAGTATAGGTAGATGACATGTACCTTGACTCCTGTGCCTAAGCCTTTTGTGACCTGATCATAAAGAGAAACAAGGTTAGTCAGGCAGGATCTACCTGCAATGAATCCATGCTGATTTCCTTTCAGCATTATTTCCCCTGCTGGGCTCCCACAAATGTGATCCTTAATGATTTTTTCCACAGTTTTCCCAAGGATAGAGGTCAGACTAACTGGCTTAAAGTTTCCCAGTTCCTCCCTCCTCCCCTTCATGAAAATAGGGACCACACTGGCCTTTTTCCAGTCCTCTGTGATGCCAGTCCACAAGGCTAGTGGCATACTGGGCTACATCAGTAGGAGCATTTTCATGAGATCAAGTGAAGTGATTATTAGGGCTGTGTGAAACAGCACCGTTCCATTTCGACTTACGTTTTGACAGAACAGTGTTTCATTTCGAATTTCATTAGGAAGCACTTTTTCACTAGGTGGGTAGTAAAGTACTAGAAAAGGTTACCCAGAGAAGTACTGGGATCTCCATTGAGCTTCTGCAGTTCTATTTTGGGGTGAGGGAGGGGGGAAAGGACTCTTCAACTAGCAGTTTCTATCACATTCTTGTGACACCCTCCCCTCAAATACACAATCAGCTGACTCTAGTTAAAATAACATTTTAGAGTGAAGGAAAACTGAAGAAAAAAAAGAAAGAGCTTAACAATCACAAGTCTCTGAATCATGCAGTTTTTAGAGCCATGATGCCAGCCAAACTACATTTCCCCTGACTTTAAAGATATATCACAGTCTCTCTACATTCTAGGGATCTTGATATCTCATTAATGCTAAGGGAGCATGGGTACCCAGAACATCCTTATCATCTCATTTCCAAGTTTGGACTATGTGGAATAGGAGTTGGGGTGAGCACTTATTTTTCAGCAGGAGCTTTGAAATTATCACTGAGATAGTATAGACATAACCTGTAGGGCTCTGTGAAACAGGCCCTATTCGATTTGGATTCAGCCCAAATCAGGGACAGTGATTCGATCTGTTGATTCAGATCATTGTCCCTGATTCGATTCAGCTGAATCCAAAATCTGAAGATTTGATGCTGATTCGGCAAATCAGCAATTCGGACACAGGCACAGCTTTAAAAAAAAATTGTGTACGTGCCTTGAGGTAGCAGGTGTGGCTTGTGATCGCTGCAGTGCTGGGGCACATGGAGTATCCCACAGGAGCGTGGGGGACTCTCTCTCTCTCTGTAGTCAAATTGCTAAAAAAAACACTGTAGCAAGAAATGTGTGGCTAAGCATGGTATCTCATAAAATATCTTGTGACAGGCAAAGATTTCTTAGGATGAAATCTTTTATTGGACCAACTATGTAGCTGGGATGAAGTTAGAGAAGTGTTTGAATGCAAGGCATTCTTTGTCAGGTTACATCATTTCTGGACTATTATGGCTACTATATCACTCTTATACTACTTAAAGTATCTTCCCATTTATTTACCAAATTAAACCCATTCACCTTACACATATATGAACTACTTTATGAAAATTTAATGGAGATGGAACGTTTAAAATGCAATGTGTTTTCAAGTCCTTTGGCCAGAGGCATGGCAATAAGGCAATGAAGTAAGAGTGACAGTGCACCATTTGAAATTAAATGACAATGCAATTATCTTGTGACCAAAAGGGGAAAAAAGTAGAAAAAATGTGAGTCTAAATAACTTATATAACTGATGTCATCTTTTTGTCTTTTTCTTTTAGAAAGAACAAGCAAAGTATTGTCAAATCTTTCTCCATGTACTAACCCCTAAGCTGATGGACTTGCTGTGGAACATTTTAAAGTGGTTTATAATTTTAGATATTCTACTAACAATACAATACACAGAATTAGCTTGGGAAAGTGGTAAAGAATTTGACATGAGATTCTGAAAAGTAAACAAAATGTTATTTCCATCTATACAGATAGATTCTCCTCTACACTTTAATTTCCCTAAGATACACCAAGCCTTTTCATTTTGTAATATTACTCTCTCAGGCTTCACAACTTCTCCACGAAGGGTCAAAAAAAATTAAAAAACAAAAAACAGAACCAAAAAAAAAAAGAGGGAAAAATAGAATTGCTTGTGATTCTCATGTAAGACAAACAAAAAATCTCATGAGACTTAGCTCAGAGATGCCCAACTCGTGGCCCATTAGGAGATAATATGGAGCCCAGAAACTTTTGATGCAGTGTCAACCAGGGTCTCCAAGCTGGGGTGTGTGCCCATGTTGCATACATGGTGGTGGTGGTAGTGGGGTGACCTGGGCTGCTCACATTGCACATGTGGTAGGGGAAGCTGGGATGCCTGTGTGTCATAGACATGGGGAAATACCTTTACAGTGCACACAGTACAGGATCCAGGCTACTTGTGTTGGCCATACACCAATGGAGGAAGCCCAGTTGCCTGTGTAGCATGCAGCAAGAGAGGAGGGAAGCAGTCTGCATGGAAAGACTGACTGGGAGCAAGGTGAGGCAGCTTGTGTGGTATGTGACCCACAGCTGCCAAGAAATGGAGCGGCCCTAACTTAGCTAACAAAAGTAGACATCACAGATTTGGAGTCCTGCCTAATTACTCACAGTGGACAATATCTGAGGATTCTACAGTTTGGAAGTTATTTGCTTAAAACTAGGTGAACAAATGAGGACCAAAAAAATGCCATTGTCTACTTGAGACAATTCACAAAAAGAGAAAAAGGCCCAGTTTGACAAATAAATTGCCTGTTGCTAATTGTTTGCACAGCTGTCTTTATTTTTTTCCCCCTTTACAGATCATTTTAAATGAAACAGACATTGATTATGTAGTTTTCAACAGTGAATATATGCAACAAGACATTTTCTTATAAAAAGAAAATTGTCAGATACTAAGTTGTGCATAAATTCCGATCCTATAAAGATGGCATATTTTATGCTTTCCTATTGAGCCTTTATGCCTAGCAGATGATGGAGTTGGGACACTAAGCTACAGGGCACCTATATACGAGCAGCACAGCTGCTCCAATGTGCTGTAATTAATAGTGCATCAGAGCAGACTCAATTAATCAAGTCTAATTACCACACTCCTGTAGCCTCCAGCATCCAACTGCTCCCACCCGCCACCCCGCCCCCCAGGATCTGTATAGATAGGGTGCTTCAGTGGGACTTTTGGCACTTTTAGCTTGTTGTCATAGCTGATTTAATCAGCTATTAAATAAAAGGGGATCAGGGAGGCGGAGGATGAAATTGACAATTATTTCCTTTCCCTGAAGGCCCAGGCACCGAAGGAAGAAGCAGCCCAGGGAGTGCCCTCCACAGCAAAGTGGCAGACAGTCACAGCCAGGACCGGAGCAGCTCGCAGCGAACCGGTACCAGCTTCTCCAGTCCGACTGGTGAACAGGTACGAGGCCCTGGCAACCCTGCAGGAGATGGAAGGGGAGGAGGAAACCCTTGGGCAAGAAGAAACACCATGTTCTTCACACTCCAAACAGATCAAGAGATCCACGAGGACCCAGAGGAGGAGGCGACGAGTGCTCATCATAGGCAACTCCATCCTGAGAGGTACGGAAGGACCCATTTGTCACCAGGACCCCTCAACACGAGAGGTCTTCTGTCTGCCTGGAGCAAAGATTCGGGATGTGACGGAGGTAATCCAGGCCAGGATCAAGCCCACCGATTACTACCCCATGGTCCTAGTCCATGTGGGTACTAATGATGCAGCCAGGAGAACCCCCGATCACCTGATGGCGGACTACAGTGCTCTGGGAGGCGTGCTGAAGGAGTTCGGTGCACAGGTGGTATTCTCTTCCATCCTACCAGTGAGCGGACGAGGAAGACGGCATGAGAACTGCATCCGAGAAACCAACTGGCGGCTTCAGCAGTGGTGTCTCGAGGGAGGCTTCGGCTTCCTGGACAATGACCCTCACATCGTGACGAGGGATATGCTCAGCTGGGATGGGTTTCACCTGTCCCCCAAAGGTAAGTATGTGTTTTCTTCTAGGTTGGCAGATCTCCTCTGGCAGGCTTTAAACGAGGCTCGTCGGGGGGAGGGGAGTACGAGGGCAGGGGAAGCTGTGGACCACCAAACCATGTGGCACTCACAAGGACAGGCCAGCCTGAAGAAAGAGAGCATTGGAAACCTGAAAGCCATGGGGAGACCAGCACTACAGAACAGGTAAGAATCAAGAAGGTAAGAAACAATGGGCCCCTTGGAACTCGGAGCGGGGGGGCAGCAAAGGCACCAGTTGCAGGGCTCAAGTGCCTATATACTAATGCTAGGAGCATGGGGAACAAGCAGGATGAACTAGTGCTCCTGCTTGCACTAAACACCTATGACTTAGTGGGGCTAACAGAAACCTGGTGGGATTCATCCCATGACTGGGCGGTACATATTAAGGGCTATAGATTGTACAGAAAGGACAGGTCGGGGAAGAAAGGGGGGGGGGGGTTGCACTTTATGTCAGTGAGCAATATACATCAACCCTCATCAAGACGGAATCCAAGGTTGAGGAAGTAGAAGGATCGTGGGTTAGGCTACATGGGGGGCAAGGAGAAAGGGATTTGGTGGTAGGGGTCTGCTACAGACCCCCACACCAAGGGGAAGAAATAGATGCGGGGCTCATGAGGCAACTCTTGGAGACCATAAAAGCTAAAGAGGTGGTAGTCATGGGGGACCTAAACTACCTGGACATCTGCTGGGAGACGCAGACAGCAAAGTCCCACCGCTCACGCAGGTTTCTAACCTGTGTACAGGACCTCCACCTGACACAGGAGGTACATGATCCCACTAGGGGGAATGCCATATTGGATCTGGTATTGGCAACAGGGGATGACATGTTAGGGGACCTCCAGATCGGTAGCCATTTGGGAGACAGTGATCACCTAATAATAGAATTCAACATAAGACGTCGAGTGGGTAAGGTAAATAGTAGGGTGAATGTGGTAGACTTTAGGAAAGCTGATCTCAATGAACTCAGGCCATTAGTCAAGGACGCACTGCAGAGTAGGAGTTTTGAAGGGATGGGAGCCCAAGAAGGGTGGCTGTGGCTTAAGGAAACAATCCTTCGGGCACAAAGCAAGACGATCCCCGAGCAAGGCAAAAGAGGGAAAGGGGCTAGGAGGCTTCCATGGCTGACCAGAGAAATCCAGGGCAGCCTAAGGGCCAAAAGAGGAGCACATAAAAAGTGGAAACAAGGTGAGATCACTAAAGAAGAATATACCTCCTCTGCTCATGCTTGTAGGGAGGCAGTTAGACAGGCCAAAGCTACCATGGAGCTGAGGATGGCAACCCAAGTAAAAGACAATAAGAAATTGTTTTTTAGATATATAGGGAGTAAAAGGAAGGCCCAGGGAGGAATAGGACCCCTGCTAAATGGGCAGAAACAATTGGTGACAGACAGGGGGGACAAGGCTGAACTCCTCAAGGAGTTATTTGCCTCAGTGTTCCTAAGCGAGGGGCACGACAAGTCTCTCACTGGGGTTGTAGAGAGGCAGCAGCAAGGCGCCAGACTTCCATGCGTAGATCCTGAGATGGTGCAGAGTCACTTGGAAGAACTGGATGCCTCTAAGTTGGCAGGCCCGGATGAGCTCTATCCGAGGGTGCTGAAGGCACTGGCCGACATCATTGCAGAGCCACTGGTGGGAATATTCGTACACTCGTGGCGCACAGGCCAAGTCCCGGAGGACTGGAAAAGGGCTAACGTGGTCCCCATTTTCAAAAAGGGGAGGAAGGAGGACCCGGGCAACTATAGGCCAGTCAGTCTCACCTCCATCCTTGGTAAAATCTTTGAAAAAATTATCAAGGCTCACATTTGTGAGAGCCCGGCAGGGCAAATTATGCTGAGGGGAAACCAGCACGGGTTTGTGGCAGGCAGATTGTGCTTGACCAATCTAGTCTCTTTCTATGACCAGGTTACGAAATGCCTGGACACAGGAGGAGGGGTGGATGTCGTATACTTAGACTTCAGGAAGGCCTTCGATACGGTATCCCACCCCATACTGGTGAACAAGTTAAGAGGCTGTGACTTGGATGACTGCACAGTCCGGTGGGTGGCGAATTGGCTAGAGGGTCGCACCCAGAGAGTCGTGGTGGACGGGTCGGTCTCGACCTGGAAGGGTGTGGGCAGTGGGGTCCCACAGGGCTCGGTTCTTGGACCGATACTCTTTAATGTCTTCATCAGTGACTTGGACGAGGGAGTGAAATGTACTCTGTCCAAGTTTGCAGATGACACAAAGCTATGGGGAGAAGTGGACATGCCGGAGGGCAGGGAACAGCTGCAGGCAGACCTGGACAGGTTGGACAAGTGGGCAGAAAACAACAGAATGCAGTTCAACAAGGAGAAATGCAAAGTGCTGCACCTAGGGAGGAAAAATGTCCAGCACACCTACAGCCTAGGGAATGACCTGCTGGGTGGCACAGGGGTGGAAAGGGATCTTGGAGTCCTAGTGGACTCCAAGATGAACATGAGCCGGCAGTGTGACGAAGCCATCAAAAAAGCCAATGGCACTTTATCATGCATCAGCAGATGCATGACGAATAGGTCCAAGGTGGTGATACTTCCCCTCTATCAGGCGCTGGTCAGACCGCAGTTGGAGTACTGTGTGCAATTCTGGGCGCCACACTTCAAGAAGGATGTGGATAACCTGGAGAGGGTCCAGAGAAGGGCAACTCGTATGGTCAAGGGCCTGCAGACCAAGCCCT
Organism: Alligator mississippiensis; assembly: GCF_030867095.1. NCBI lineage: Eukaryota > Metazoa > Chordata > Crocodylia > Alligatoridae > Alligator > Alligator mississippiensis. The sequence goes on along the minus strand of NC_081824.1, from coordinate 333,560,529 downwards.
ACGAGGAGAGACTAGAGAAACTGGACCTTTTCAGCCTCCGCAAGAGAAGGTTGAGAGGCGACCTTGTGGCTGCCTTTAAGTTCATCACGGGGGAATTGGTGAGTATTTATTCACCAAGGCTCCCCCGGGGGTTACAAGAAACGATGGCCACAAGCTAGATAGGAGCAGATTTAGATTGGACATTAGGAAGAACTTCTTCACAGTTCGAGTGGCCAGGGTCTGGAACGGGCTCCCAAGGGAGGTGGCGCTCTCCCCTACCCTGGGGGTCTTCAAGAGGAGGTTAGATGAGCATCTAGCTGGGGTTATCTAGACCCAGCACTCTTTCCTGCTTATGCAGGGGGTCGGACTTGATGATCTATTGAGGTCCCTTCCAACCCTAACATCTATGAATCTATGAATCTATGAAAAGCACCAAAAGAAGTCCTACTACAGGGTCCAATCTATACAGATGTTGGGAAAGCCAGGTCCAGCTAAAGCATTGTCACTTCTGGGGATGTGCTGGGCTCAGCATAGGAGTGCACCAAGTTTAAAGCACTGTTTGTTTGTTTTTTTGGGGGTGGGGAGGTTTCCACATTGGCAAGCAGACACAGTTAAAATGCTAACCAAATGCAGTGTTTAAGAAGGCAGATGGTCAGAGACCTTACTATAATTCCAGTTTTAACTGCAGACTGGTTAAAATGATGTCAGGTCAGCTGTGTACAGAAAATCTACTGTAGATAGATATGTCACTATGATTAGTTTTAGAAACTTATGTCAAAGTCATCATAAGAAGCAGAACTCCCATTATAACTGTGAGAAATGTATTTCAAAAGAACATCCCAAAGCAACAAAAGTTTAAACATATTTGAGTAGAATATAAAATAATTTAAAAGTATGAAGATGTTTCTCCCCTTTATTTGCAATCTGTGTTAAAAATAGCCACTTCATTCAAGAATGTCATTGCTGCTGTCTTCTTTAATTTGGTGCTTTGGTACAAAGCTCAAAAGAGTTTAATGTGATGCTAGCATTTTAGGTCTACAATACTGATGTTTTTCTTTTAAAAATAAACCTGGATATTTTGAGTTGCCATTCCTTATGTATTTTGGTTTCTCCTAACTGATTTACATGTTATGGAAAGGTAGCCTTGGCCTTTGATTGAAAAATAAATACCGTATTTGGGCAGCGTTTTTCTCATCAGTACAGTACAATGAAACAGGAATGAAGTTATATTGAACTAGCTGTATCCTAGTTATTCAAAGTAAACAAGGGCAACATCTCAAGTATATAATGTTAAACATCTGACTTTATGTAAATAATGAGAATTGTCATTGACCTTATTAAACTCACATCTCACGTTTAAGGTACTTTCTCATTTAACAAGGGTCAATGAACATGATTTAATATTGACTAGAATGCCTGTTCTCACTGCCAAATGAAAGCGCTCTTCTGTTAGCAGTGCCAAGCACAGCCTGCATTTTTCTTTCTTTTTTTTCTTTTTTTTTTTCTTTTGAGTTTTAAAAACCCTCAGTTACCATTCAAGTCCATAATTATTAGCCTGGATTTTGGTATCATCATAAATATCATCTCTGAGTCTTGGTTTCAGACCCAAGATTTTCTGTAAGAGATTCTAAGCATTACAACCAGTAACCTGAAGTTATAGGAAAAAAGGTTTATAGTTATCATGCTTTCTTCCATACCACTTTGCTTTAACTCTTCTATATTATATATATATATATATATATATATATATATATATATATATATATACACACATATATATATACATATAGTTATTAACCCTTTCCATGGAGAGTTTAGTACAACTCAGACAAGTAATTTATGTCTTACATTCTGTTGCTCTTCATATCATGGCAATACTATTCATTTTTAAGAGCAATAAAAAAAGTCCAAAGCAAGATTAAGGGTTATTGTTGGGTTGGTTTTGGGGTTTTTTTGGTTTTTTGGGGGTGGGGGTTGGTTTTTTTTTTTTACTGACTACATAAAATTCATTGTTTTCATATATATTTTTCAAATTCATTAGAGGTATCCTCTGAAAACTCTCTGTTGAACTAGAACATGGTAGTATTCCTTAAAGACCATTCCAAGGGAGAAATATCTGTGGTACTGTGCAAAGAGGCATGTTTTAGGTAAAATAGACTGCTGCAAGGAACCTGAAATAGGATATTACATTACACAATCATATTTTAAAATATCTGCACCTATCAATACAATCACCAAGTAAAGATAAGTACAGTTCAGTCTCTGGTGTTTAAAACAGGAGCACCAATTCAGAGCGGAAAAGAAAAATGTGTCACCAGTAAATGAAAAGAACCATTAGATTTCCATCCCAGGAGAGGGCACTTTGAACAACTGTGTTCTGGAAAAAGGTATGGACATCTATCTGCTATCTGCTTTCACTTTGTGCTACCGTTATATATATTTATACAATGTTATAATTCACAAGTCATTTAGGGTAGAAATAGATGTCACCTTTCCACACTTTTATGCATAGATATAGGGTGGCATAAAGGTGAAGAAAGGTGACATCTCTTTCTACCCTAAATGACTTGTACATTATAACAAGACAGGCAGCAGTTGGTTACAACAGACAGTGGAGCAGAATGAATCAATAATATGATTTCCAGGGAAGAAATCAGTGATAGTGCTACCCATTGATTAAGAACATCAACTTGAGCTCTTGTCACTTCAGTGGTATAAGAGCACAAAATTGACTTTTTCTATTCCATTTAACCAGTTGGGTCTGTCCCCAAAAAAACACAAGCAGATTTAACTTAAGTACCTTTCCCATAAAAAGAGTTGGTAATTAAATATCAAACTCAAACAGAAGCCTAATTTTCAGTGATTTTGGAATGCCCTAACACTGTCTATTCAGAGACCTTAAACTTCATCTGTTATGAGTCACATACTGTTTATTAATGCACACAGTATATTGGAATTCCATGTTGGTAATGGGGCGGGGGGGGGGGGGGCGGGCAGGTGATATAATGGCTCAATGGAGTTGCAGCAATGCATCAGAAAAGCAATTCTGGTTCACAATGCACAGAGTGATCAGAAAATACATGGATGATGCAGCTTTAGTATGCCCACACCATTCTCCTGCAACAACTGGAGAAATCTGATTTCAGAGGGGATGGACAATGGAAAGAGTCAGCTAGTCTCCTAAAAGATGTAAGAGAGGATTAAAGGAATTTGAGTATTGTACAAGTGTAGACTTTTGATTCTTTGAAAGAAAAGTCAGATACCTTGAGATTTGTTACTGCCTATTCCTAAGGCTGTCTTTTCCTCTCTCCAAATACAACACACCTTTATTGTTAGAGGATCTGGATCGGGGCTGCCAAGAGGCTGCTCCTGCAGAAAAATGCATTAGCGTGAAAGCTATCACTCAAAGGCTTTCCTAGTAGGGCAGTCTGGGCATCTATTTTAGCTTCACATAGAGGCAGTTTAAAAAGGTGGAACTGTGTGAAGGAGCCTGCTCTCTTCATCAGAAACTACTTATGCAGTTTTCCCAACAACTTTGTAAAAAAAAATGCACAAAGAACAGGGTAAGCAAGGGCTCACTCCTCCTTCCCCTGCTTGGGTAGCACCGTTTCCCTGAGCCACCGTGTTTGGCTTGTTTCCCTTCTGTCTACAAGATGCTTTCCCTCTTATCTGCCCAATGGCCAATCTTAAAAGGAAAGCATTTTTAGACTGCCTGTTTTAATGCCTGTTGGTTAGGTTGATGCCTTGCAACATATAAGGTCAAGATTTAAACTGCTTGGTAAGAGGAGAACTTACAGCTGTGGTCACCCCTGTCCTGTCCTGAGAGCAAGTTGTTCTGTTGGGCAAAATGGGGGTGGACATACACCATCATTAAATGGCCACTAGTCATAGTATTTGGATATCTACAGTTTGGGGATGGAGAAAGGTTGTTAGAGTAAACTTCTATGCATGGTGCAGTGGAATCACAAAAAGTATAAATGGATTTTGACATCTCTGGGGCATAGGCAGCAGGAACAAAATTAGTTCTGCAGGCTAAAAATGTAGTTGCCTAAGGCATATATCCGTGTTTATGCAATTCATTATACAAAGTGAATTTGAACATTTTGGGGTGGTTTTAACACCTTAAACACGTGCATCAGTAGCAAGTCTTGGACTTGAAATTAAACTGTACTCTCTGTCTTCACTGAAAATACTCCAACCTAGGCATAAGCAGATGAGCAGGACTTTCCCTATAATTGCTTCACTTGGTGACTAGGGTCTGTTGTGACATTGTATATTGTGACGAACCTCTTCAGTGACCATTACCCCTACTTCAGGATCCAAGCATAGGAGAGAAGCAAGAATTAGCCTATGTAGAAAGCAGAGAAGTGATGATTCAAGGAGAGAGATTTAGATAAGGGGTTGAGTGTTGACACAGAAGAAAACTAGGATGAAAAGCTGGGCAATGGCAGGAATGGGATAAAGGGTCAAGGGAAGGGGATAGCAATCCAGGACTTGGGGAGACTGGGTCAAGCAGCTAATCTGGGGGAAGTGGATAAGAGGACAAGAGATAAGGGAGGGAGGGTTACGTGAACAAGGACATACAGAAGGTCTGCTATTATTAGATGTGCTCTCATAAAAAGCTGGAAAACAGAAGTCCAGTGTTCCTGAGCCTCAATGCTCCTCTTTTGCCAGCAAGTACTTAAGAAACCTGTGAGCAAAATATATGGCTTAACTCTTTTAGACATGTTTCACAGAGTGTATAACAGCTATTGCCACCAGTTTCTTAGTATCAAAAACTTTATGGTGCATCTAAAAGTTCTAGGCATTTTGATTACCAGTGTGGAAGTCAATAAAATGCCTTTTAATAGAATTTCAGTTTATTCACATTATTTTACATGCAGAGATATTGAATAATAATTTTTTTTAAAAGTTGCAAAATAAAATGGAAAGAAACTAATTTCAGTTGTGAATGAATGAAGTAGGGGACTGAAGACAAAAAAAAATAAAAGGCCTTTTTTTAAGGTTTAGTCAGCTGAATTCTGCCATGAAGAATTTAATTCTAGCCCTTACTTGGATAAAAATATTCACAGTTGGGCACTTGTTCTGTGTTCCTCATTTTCTGGGTGCTCAGCTGGAGACACTTGAGTCTGATTTATAGAACCCCTAGATACCCATACTTGCAGTTAAAATCAATGTAAACTGTGTTCTAAACAAATAAAAGTATGTAAATTCTAAATTATATGAAAAATCAGGCCACGGGCATCTAAAACTGGACACATAATTAAACAACACTTTTGACAATGGTTCTGTATCTCAGTTTTTTATTTGTAAAATGGCAATAATACCACACCTTCACTACACAGGAATGGGAAAATTAATTCATTAATATTTTTAAGCACCTTGCTGCTAATGCTGTGAGGAAATTTCCCAGAAGGGCATACATCTGTCTTTAGAACAGAGTTTGATCAGCGGTCAGCAAGATATGTCTGAAACATATATAACCATGGAGTTAATATAAAACAGCTGATCATTAAGTAACCATTATCCATATGAGGCTGGATGAAGTTGAGGTCCTGTGAAAGAAATAGTGTGTGATCACATAGTTTCATAGTTGGTAGGGTCAGAAGGGACCTGAGCAGATCATCAAGTCCGACCCCCTGCCATGGCAGGAAAAAGTACTGGGGTCAAGCAACCCCAGCAAGGTGTTCATCTAGCCTCCTCTTAAAGACCCCCAGGGTAGGAGCCAGCACCACTTCCCTTGGAAGTTGATTCCAGATCCTAGCCGCCCTGACTGTGAAGCAGCGCCTCCTGATGTCTAGTCTGAATCTACCCTCTGCCAGCTTGTGACCGTTATTTCTAGTCACTCCTGGCAGTGCTCAGGGGAACAGGGACTCCCCCAATGCCTGCTGGTCCCCTCTGACTAGTTTGTAAATGGCCACTAGATCCCTCCTCAGCCTTCTCATGTGGAGGCTGAACAGGTTCAAGCCCCGTAGCCTCTCCTTGTAGGGCCTGTCCTGCTGTTCCTGGATCATGCGGGTGACCCTCCTCTGGACCCTCTCAATGCTGTCCACATCCCTCCTGAAGTGCGGCACCCAGAACTGGACACAGTACTCCAACTGTGGCCTGACCAGTGCCGCATACATACAGGGGGAGGATCACCTCCTTGGACCTGCTCGAGATGCATCTGTGGATGCATGACAAGGTACGGTTGGCCTTCCTGACCGCATCCCCACACTGTCGGCCCCTGTTCATTTTGGCATCAATAAAGATTCCAAGATGCTTTTCTGCTTCTGCACTGACAAGAAGGGAGTTCCCCAGCCTGTAGGTATGCTGCTGGTTCTTCCTCCCCAGGTGCAGCACCTTGTGCTTGTCAGTCTTGAAATTCATCCTGTTCTCATCTGCCTACCCCTGTAACCTGTCTAGGTCCAATTGCAGCCTATTCATCCCTTCTAGTGAGCCCACATCTCCCCACATCTTAGTGTCGTTGGCAAATTTGAATTTGCTTTTTACACCCTTGTCCAAGTCACTGATGAAGATCACCATGGATCCTGGTTTTCTCTGATAAAAAAAAATCCCAAATTTTCTGATTAAAATTTTTCCAAGATTAAAATGAAACACCACTAATCTAATCTATCTATCTTATATGCACAACCGTGCAGTCCACTGCTTGTGTAGACACAGACTATAAGACATTAAATAAACAAGAGTCCACAAGTTAAATAAACAGTAGCTTACCGGCAAAGAAGCCAATCCCAATGGCCAATCCTACACACACTGAAACCATCCCCAGATGGATAATAGTTAACTTTTTACAGGCTGCATCTACACGAGCAGCAGACTGCACAGTTGTTATTCTGCATTCATTTAGTACTTACATAAGCTGGTGTTACTGAACAGTACTGTTCCTGCACATTTTTTTTCTGATGCTACTGTGCACTAGCTCATTACTACCGTGTAGTAGAATCATATCATAGTTAGTGCCCGGCAATGCTGCTGTGTGGTAGCAATGAACTACTGCGCAGTAGCATCTCATGTAGACGTACCCACATTTTATTTCGTATTAAGTATTGACTATTATGGAAGAAACCCTGGTTGTATTTTCAAACAACACGTTTTTTTCCCCAAAATAAGTTCTTTCAATTCTCATTTTTTTTGAATGCTGTAGTGGGACCCTGGCCAGACGCAGTATGCTGGCAGGATGAGGTGAAGCAGTCAATGTTCAGTAGAAAGCAATCCAAGCCCTTAGCCACCTGTGTGCAGGCTTGTGGCTACAGCTTCCAGTGTGTCCACACCTGCTGCTTTGTCGCTGGCCCATTGTCAAAGGGCTTGTGCTGGATGTGAGTTGTATGGGATTGTGAGGAATAGCTGTCAGCCTCTCTCTCTTGCCTGAACCAATTGGTAACTAGCGGCAGGACAGTGTCAAGACAGCTGGAGATTGGCCCAGATGCAGTGAATGATCAAGACTTTTTTGTATCTTGTCCGGTTCTGCATGATCCATAGTGTGGTGCTGTACCACCATCATAGCCATTGGACCATACAAAGGTCTCGTCTGCCCCGTCAGCCAGAGTCAGGCTTTGCATGCAGGGATAGACATGTCCCTATTTCCTCAGAGGTCTAAGACTGACTGGGTACCCTCACCTGGTTTGGCCTGCCTGTCAACAGAGTTTACCTGGTTGGGGGATTTTCTCCTTTCTCCCATCCTTTTTCTTTCCCATTTCGTTTCTCAGTATTCCCCCCCCCCACACACAACCCTGGATGCGGTCATCTTTGCCTCTGAAAGACAACAGTTCGTAAATGAATTATTTATTATAGTCTGTAGTTAAGAGGTTGCTTTCCATACTTAGTCAAGTGGAAAACCAAATTAAAACTGCTCAGTGTACAATTACGGGATTCATATTTTCTCAGAATAGCTTTTATTGTCAATTGAGAGTCCTGTGTTTCCTCCTACCATTTGTCAGTGTCCCATTGCTCAGCTGTTTTAGAGAAGACCAAACAAACAGGCTTGAGGCAAAAACTGTAGCACCGCCAGAATAAAACATACACTTGTACTTACTACTCAATTTCAGTGATCAGTCTAATTAGCTGCCCTTCTTTAATTATACTAGCTGTGATCTTGATTTTTCCCAATGAACATAGTATGACTGACATCACTGGAGCTTCCAAATCTAGGAAGTAGACAAGTAAATGGAAAGTTTTGTTTTGTTCCCCTCTTCCCCTTAGAGGGAGCGCTAGTTCATCCTGCTTGTTTCCCATGCTCCTAGCATTAGTATATAGGCACTTGAGCCCTGCGACTGGTGCCTTTGCTGCCCCCCCGCTCCGAGTTCCAAGGGGCCCTTTGATTCTTACCTTCTCATTTCTTACCTGTGCCGTAGTGCTGGCCTCCCCATGGCTTTCAGGTTCCCAATGCTCTCTTTCTTCAGGCTGGAATGTCCTTGTGGGTGCCACATGGTTTGGTGGTCCACAGCTTCCCCCGCCCTCATCTTCCCCTCCCCCCAGCGAGCCTAGTTTAAAGCGCGCCGGAGGAGATCCGTCAACCTAGAAGAAAACACACGCTTACCTTTGGGGGACAGGTGAAGCCCATCCCAGCTGAGCATGTCCCTCGTCGTGATGTGCGGGTCGTTGTCCAGGAAGCCGAAGCCTGCCTCGAGACACCACTGCCGAAGCCGCCAGTTGGTCTCTCGGATGCAGTTCTCCTGCCGTCTTCCGCGTCCGTTCACTGGTAGGATGGAAGAGAAAACCACCTGTGCACCGAACTCCTTCAGCACGCCTCCCAGAGCACTGTAGTCCACCATCAGGTGATCGGGGGTTCTCCTGGCTGCATCATTAGTACCCACATGGACTAGGACCATGGGGTAGTAATCGGTGGGCTTGATCCTGGCCTGGATTACCTCCGTCACATCCCGAATCTTTGTTCCAGGGAGGCAGCATACCTCTCGTGCTGAGGGGTCCTGGCGACAGATGGGCCCTTCCATACCTCTCAGGATGGAGTCGCCTATGACGAGCACTCGTCACCTCCTCCTCTGGGTCCGCTTGGATCTCTTGATCTGTTTGGAGTGTGAAGAATGTGGTGTTTGTTCCTGCCCAAGGGTTTCCTCCTCCCCTTCCATCTCCTGCAGGATCGCCAGGGCCTCGTACTTGTTCTCCAGTCGAACTGGAGAAGCTGGTACCAATTCTCTGCGAGCTGCTCCGGTCCTGGCTGTGACCATCTGCCACTCTGCTGTGGAGGGCATTCCCCGGGCTGCCTGTTCCTTCGGTGCCTGGTCCTGCAGGGAAAGGAAATATCTGTCAATTTCATCCTCCGCCTCCCTGATCCCCCTCAGCCTGCTAACCTCCCCCCGGAGCTCCCTCACCTGCGCCTCCAGAGCTCCAAGACGGGCACCTGCCGGACAGGTGTGGGGGCCCCCAATCTCTGCCCCCCCCGGCCCTGCTGGGGATCCCCCACAGGCCAGGAGGTAGGGGGACATCAGCTCCCCCATGGGCTCAGTCTGGGTGGAGGCCTCAGACCAGCCCCGGTTAGACTTGTCCCCCTGGGCAGAGGCCCTAGCAGCACTCCTCGTAGACACCATTCTGAGCTGCTGTTTGTAGACCTGTGTGGTGTCTACTCCCTACCCCTACAGGAGTCTCACTCCCGGCCCTCCCGCCTGCGCAAACGCCTACGCAATCGCCAGCGAGCTCTTACAGACCGCGCCTTTTTGCATGCTCTGTTTGCGCTGCGCGGCTCGGGAGCGCGGCTCCCTACCGGCTCAGCTATATGGGACCTGGGGGGCTTCCCCTCTGGATCTGGCTCAGCTGCGCCGGGTCCCTCTGCCCCACTTACCTTCGGGGGATCAACTGTTGCTGCCCCCGCTGCCGATTCCTCCGCTGCTGCTGCTGCTGCTGCTGCTGCCGCTGCCGCCGCCTCCGGTCAGTCAGTTGGTTAAGGGGCACACATGCGTGCAGGACACACGTGTGCCTGGCTCCTCTCCTTCCTGCTGCTGGTTCCCGAGTGCTGGGAACTACGTCACCCCGTGGCTTTAAAGCCTGTGGTTTGAATTACCCGCCCCTGCTCCAACGGCCAATCAGGCGCCCCGGTCTACTCGGAAGTGCCTGCCGGCAGTTCCGCCCCCTATGCTCCCCTGCTGCGGGGATCCGCTGCCACCGGAGCCTGCTCCCCAAGGGTTAGCCCTGGGGGTGCTCCCTGGCCTGGGGGGACAGTCCCCTCCCTAGCCCTCCCTGTTTGCGCGCTCTGTTCGCGCTGCACGGCTCGGGAGCGCGGCTCCCTACCGGCTCAGCTATATGGGACCCAGGGGGCTTCCCCACCGGATCCGGCTCAGCTGCGCCGGGTCCCTCCGCCCCACTTACCTTTGGGGGATCAGCTGTTGCTGCCCCCGCTGCCGATTCCTCCGCTGCTGCTGCTGCTGCCGCCACCGCCGCCACCGCCGCCTCCGGTCAGTCAGTTGGTTAAGGGGGCACACGTGCGTGCGGGACACACGTGTGCCTGGCTCCTCTCCTTCCCGCTGCTGGTTCACGATGATGATGTTCTCTGCAGAACATAAGGAATTTTAGGGTACTAATATTGCTATTGAATGTTTGAATGCCATTTTATTTGCTCATAGTATAGTCATAACCTCAGCTCATGTGCATGGTTCCATCAGAAAACTTAATGGCATCCAACCAGATAACTATACAGGCAGTTAAGAATTATGTTTACTTTGTCTAATTACCTCTGATTTTCTCACATGCTATGATGGCAAACATGTTATAAGGACCTTGATACCAGTATTGGCTGTTACAGGTTATTTTGATCTCTTTTGTAAGCTGCTCTGAGCCTTTGTTAGGAAGGGTGGTATATAAACAGAGCAAAAAAATAAATAAATAAATTTGCCTTGGTAAAAATAAATATATAAAAACGATTATTAAAGTGCCACAAATTATTCATATAGCTCAACTATTATTTAGTATCTGAAGCCTATATTCCCTTATTGCTTTCTGACAATGTTTGTAATTGGGGTTTTGTTCATTAGTTCCAGGGAAAAACTTGAGATATACATGTAGAATGCATCTATCCATGTAGAATTCATATATAAGTTATGTGAATAAAATGAATTACTTTCTATTTATTGAAGTTCCAGTCTGTTCAAGACCTTAGATATAAACTAAAATAGTGAAATTTTTCAGGACAGATAGAAGTACAGCAGAGATGCCTCTTGTTCAGCATATATTGCCAAGGAAGAATATATACTAAGACACAACAGAATTGATGGTCTAATAATATTTTAAGGTAATTGTTCTTACTGTATACCCACATTGATACTTGATACAAAGCAGATCCCTGCCCGATTTTCATTTGAAGCATACAATATCATTGTAACAAGGTGCAGTTTGTTTTTTATCTTGCCTTCTTGATTTTGTCCCTGTAGGCACTTTCTGTTTCCTGGAAGCACAGGATGCTTCCTTGGTGACCTGCCCTTTCTTTCATTGCTTGTATGCTTTTCTTTTGCTTTTGAGGTATTTTAGAAGTTCCTGGTGCAGCCACTTTCGTCTCTTACCATTCTTCTTGTGCTTCCATTGGGTCAGGACAATTTCTTTTTGGGCTTCTGGTATTGTGACCTTTAGGAGCTCTCAGCCCTCCTGGGCAACATTTTCCTTTAGTCTATCCACCCATGACAGCATGCCCATTAACTGCTTAAATCACATGAACTCTTGGTTTTTGAAATTTAGCATCCTAATTTTGCTGACCTTGTGCTTTCCCTGTCTCAGGGTCTGGAATTCCATTATGATGTGATTTTTCACTCTAGATTTAGGACCCTGATGCCTTGTTCGGGGTGGGGGAAGGGTGGGGCAGTGGGAGAAACCCATTAATGCACAGAGATAACAGAAAAGAAACAATGCAAGCAATTAAATAATTTTATAGCTACCAACTCTAGGACTGTCATTAGAGTTAAGAAACAGTTGGCCAGAATGCAGGCTTTAATCTGAAGGCTCTTCCTTAGGTGTCAGATGTCAGCATGTTAGCAGCCTGGAGGTGGGATGCTGAGGCCCACTCCCCCCAGTGGGGTGGATGAGATGAGCTGGTGGTGTGCTCTCAGTTTATGGTGGCCTCAGAGACTCCTCCTGGGGAACGGGGATGAGGACCCTTCTCAGGAACCCTCTTGGGGAGGAGGACGGGGAGAAGGAGGAGGACCTGGGCCCTTTGTTGCTCTCAAGTGTTTTTTTTTTTGTTTTGTTTTTTTGTATTCTTATTTCCTCCTAATGACTCTTTATTCATGACTATCACTGATGGGTTCACCCTTTCCAAAACAGGAATTTTAGCATTCCCCCCCCACCCCCCTTTGGTCTTAAGAACTGATGGAACAGTGTGGTACATGCCCCCAGTTCTGCAGACGATGTGTCCTTGTTTGTTAGACAGCCTGTCTGCTTCTGAATTCTGAGAAAACTGTGTGTGAGACTCAGGCCTTTATGAATCAATTAACCCTGGCTGCCCATTCTGAACCATTTTAATACACAAATATATACCTATAAACCAATTTCCAAAAAGCAAATATTTAAATACCATTTTTAACCCATCAGTGATCACTTGCTCCCAACTGACCCATCACTTCCCTCATTATCATCTTCCACCAGTTTTTCCCTGTTGGTCAGGACAAAATCCAAAATAGGTGATCCCTAGTGTATCTTCCACCTACTGGAACAGAAAGTTATCCTCTACTCAGGTTAGGAACTGGCTCAACATTTCATATTTGGCTGCATTGTTCTTTCAGTAGATGCCCAGAATTTGAAATCTCCCATCAGTACCATTCCATACTTTTTGGATAGATTTGTCACTTGCTTGGAGAGTGCCTCATTCTTTCTTATTTAGTGGCCTATAATAAATCCCCACCATTATATCAGTGCTGCATCTTTCACCTTTTATCTTCACCCAAATGCATTCTGCTCTGCTGTCTTCTTCCCCCTGATCCAGGGAACAAGTGTATGCATTTTTTTTTTATATACAAGGCAACACCACCATCATTTCTCCAGCCCTCCAAAACACAGTGTAAACTTTGATGTTGACAGTCTAGTCATAAGACTTGTCCCACCAGGTCTCTGTGATGACAGTCAGATCATATTTCTTTTCACAGGCTGCAGCTTCCAGCTCATCTTGTTTATTCCCCATACTTCTCACATTTGTACACATGCATCAGAAGTATTTTGCATTTTGACCTACTCGTTTCCCCTTTGTGTGACTTGTTGTAGCCCTGTAGCTCTCTGGCCTTTACCAGAGTTAAATTGCTTCTTTGAGTCCTTTCCCCTCTGGACAGTGTGCTCTGTTGCTGGAGGTTTGGATTACCATCCGCCGTGAAACCTAATTCAAAGCTCTCTTACTAAGTTGGCCAGACAATGCCCAAAGATTAATAAAGGAGACAGGGGACATGCAGGATGAGCTTGCTGGTGAGGCCCTCAAAGCCATCCTTTGGGTGGGTCCTGTCACATCCATCTACTTAGAACAAACTTCAGCTGGGCACCTTTTAAACATATTTTAAACAATTTTTGCTTCTTTGTATTTTATTAAAAAAATTAAAAAACTATAAGTAACTGATCAGATTTCTATATCTTTATTTCTAAGCTATAAGTAACTGCTTAGGTTACTACATATTCATATTTTTAAAAACATGATATCTTTATTCCTTCTATGTATGTATAAAATATTGAAACATGAAAATAAAAATGAGAAAATTTGCCAGCAGGATGCCCACTATTTCACAGATAGTAAATGTTAACGGGCTGCCATGAAAATCAGCAAAATAGGTAAGCTGCTGCTGAATATTATGTAAACAAAGGAAATCACTTGATGCACAATGAATATCCTTGTGTGAACAGGAAAACATGAACAGAAGGGCAGGTAAGATGTGAGGATGCTGCTTATACATGTTTAGAGAATATAACAATCAGACAAAATTCTGTCCAGAGAGCACCAGTTTTTTCAAGCTCTGTACTTTAACCTGCATCGAATGTCACTGAATTTGCCATCAGTGATATGTCATTAATTTTCCAGTACTACAGCACAGGATGCTTTATTAGGAAGAAAACTGGCTACCATTTCGAAGTCTGTTGTCACAATGGCAAAATAAATCTGCCAGATTTATGTACACCCGCTTTCCTGGAGAAACTGATTACCTCAGACAAACCTAGCAAAGCACTACCTTGACAATACCCAAAGCTATGACAATGCAATGGCATTTTCATCATTTGGAACAAACTTAGAAATCCAGTACCATACACTGCTTCAAAGTTCATGGAGCTGTGTATCATAGTATCACAAAGTTATGCCCATAAGACAATGAAAGGCTGAGTTATGGTCAACTTTTTGTAGTGGACACTGAAGGAACACTGAAGAAGCTCCAAGTGAGAATTGAAAATAAATCTCTAAAGCTACATTTACTGCAGAACATGAATGCAGTATTCAAAAGCTGCAGTCTAACGTGTTACTGCTTACCAAAAACTGCAATAAGTTGTGCAGGAAGAAAATGCCGGAGCAGCTGCTGAAAACAGACCCAATACATTTTGTTGCTTATTTTTACAATGATAAACATCTAATAGACAATGCTATAATCTAGCAAGGGTATTAGAAGTTGTGGCAGGTCTTGTTTCTCATGATGGTGCTCCAGTGGCTAACATGAATGTAGTGGTTTATTCATGAAAGAATAACCCCACAAATCCTCCCATTCACACCAAACTATATTTTACTTAGGGCCAAAGCTTTATGCATTAGGACATGTACAAACATTAAAAAACCCAGGGAGGGAATCAATCAAAGTTTCTTGGTTTTCTATAAGCGATCCAGTTTAGATTAGGAGTGACCAGTATACACATTTTCCCTTTTGCAGGGTTGGACCTGCAGGCGACTGTGCTGGCAGAGGCCCATAGGTTGGGTAAAAGCCTCTAGCCTCTGGCACTCCATCTAGCACCTGCTGGTTGGGGGCACTCCATCTAGCATGCCCTGAGGGCTTCCTGGGCTGCTGGAGGCTGTCAAGTGCAGCCACAGGATCCCCTTTGCCCCCGGGAAGACTTCCCAGACCAGGGTATAGCATGCTGTAGCAGGCTGGGCAGAAGCCTCTCTTGCCACCCCTGGCCTGGGGAGCTATGGGCTCTCTGTGGGAGTGTAATAGAGAGCCTTGGGCTCCTTATTTAAGATAAAAGCAGACCAGCCGAGGAACACTAAAGGCTAGGCAGGATGCAGCAGCTGCAGGTTGTTGAGGCAACAGGCCAATGAGGCTGATTAGCAGACATCTTCAGCAGCCTGCTGACCAGAAGTGGGCAGAGCCCTGGGAGCATATAAGCCCAGAGCCTGAGCTACCTATCTAGTAAGGCTTTACATGCCCAGAAAGGCACAGTCACCTACAAAGTACCAGCAAGAAGCCTGGGACTAGAGAGGCCCAGCGAAGCACCTGGGAACCCTAGCATGCAGTTCAGTTGAAATGGGGCCATGCAAAGGCCTGTGAGCAGCCTCCCTATTTATTATTACTAGCTAATTGACCATCAAGAATGAGGGAGCGGGGCTTCTCCCTGCCTCCCCTCCCCTCCTCCACGTTCCCTTTCCTTCCTCCCCGCTGCCTCCCCCTCCTTGACAGCTGTTACTGGGGCTAAGCAGTGTGGGGCAGGGGGGGTGGCACCACCACCGTGACCCTTCCTCCTTTCCCCTCCTGCTTCCCTCCCTTCCTTCCTCCCTGCCCTGACAACAGCCACTACCATGAGCCCCCACTTCACCTCCTCCCACCGTGTGCCTGCCCGGGCCCACGCAACCTCCTTTCCCCCTGCCTCACCCTCCCTGCCCACCAGTGTCAGGGCCCCCTGACTTGCTTTGTGACATAGTGATGGAGGTGCTGGGGCATGGCCCAGGGACTCAGGTGTCCAGGTTTTAGGGCTCATGGGATGGACATAGATGTCCCCCCACACTTTCCCCCACTGTCTGCCTAGAGATGGCTGGAGGCAGACCTGCAGAGAGTGGCTGTGCTTGCTCTGTATTAAGACAGCCCAGGGGCAGGGTGTACTGGGTATACTTAGGTTGCTTGAGTCATTTTTTAGAGTGCTAAATATGAATAAAACTTCTCTATGGTTATGGGTTTAGATTGATCTATGTTCATTTATACTGGTTTAAATGTAATATATGTATGTGCCCTTAGTGTTCCCATTATTGTTTCCTCATTTTTGGTTTTCTTAGTATAGTTTTTTTTTTTTTTTTTTTCCCACGTGGTATATAAAAATATATTAAGCAGCTGTGAGAAAATTACATTTTAAAAGAAAAAAAGAAGCATCTTTAGATGGAATGGGTCGATTTTGATTATATTTTTTATATGGATAAAGGTAAATAACTTTTTTTTTTTTAATGCCAAATCTGGTTTTCATGTAGGGTTACAACACCAGGGAAGCTGATCAAGAGTGAAAAACTAAGTTATTATTCTTCATTTTTGTCTTACCATATCACCAGAAGGCCTCAGTTCAGTTTATTATATTATTTTGGAAAACTGACGCAGCAGCACTTTGTAGATGTGCATCATGGAATAGAGGGAAATCATTTGCAATATGTGATAGAAAACAAAGATGATCTCCATATTGATACTTAGTTGCAATGAACATATGCACTGCACATTAGAGCAGAAGGAAGGTCCAAGAGAAGGAGCTGTTGTGAATCTATATTTAGCATTTATTAGTAGTCCAAGGAATATGTAACAGAATTACCAAGACATTGTAGCTATGGTGTGGAAATTTAGTAAACCAGACTTATTAATCACCTTTCCTTATGACCCTAAATGGTGAAAGATAAAGCGTGCAGCTTTATCAAAAGATTGAATATAGTCCTGATTGTGTGGCTAGCGTGTTCCAGGCAACAGTAAAAATACTCATCAAAATTATCACTGAATCTGCTTGAACCTGTTTATGTTTGTTTAAATGATGTATTTGAATCCTCTTCTGAAGCAACACTTAGTTCAAAAAGTAAGTGCACTACTTCATTATATTTTTACCTCCAGCTTTATCCTAGGGTTCTGAAGAAATATTTTAATTCAAATGACTTTAAATCTGAGTCAGCTACATGAAAAAGTTTAAAAGCTGCTACAGACTGGATCAAATATTGAGGCAGAACCAATGTTATTCTTTACTGAAGTCTTCAAGTCTTTTTTTACATAAACTTTAAACACATTTGATCCCAAATTTGGCTAAAGATAAATAGGAAAATAAAGAAAGAAAGAGTCAAGCATTATGAAGAAAAACTATGGCATAGTGGAAGAAAGAAGAGGGATTGTGAGAAAAAAAAAAAGAGCTTGAGTTAATCAATGACACAATGTATTTGATCTTTTGTTACAACCTGAAACATCTTTAGCTTTAAGCTTTCAGAGGGATCACAGTTGTCATAGAAATTCAGCATAAAGAGATATTTTGTATAAATGTTATGTGTAAAACAGCAAATGTTTGTAGTGAACATTTACTGGGTACACACTTCTGCAAGCTGCCAACACCCTCATTGTATTACTAAACACAAAAGACATTTGAAGTTCTGAATGCCTCAAGGTTAGTCTTTTCCATTCAAGTAATTCATTAGTTTTCTAGCAGGAAAAATAATAATGAAGAGAGCAAGCTGAAGAAAATGGAGGGATAGAAGTAAAACAATTGGGGCCAACCCTTTTTCTAGGTGTGTCACAAAGCAGCCCTGCACCTTCCCTGAGCAGAGAAAATAAATGTGTGTGTTGCGGGGGGGCGGGTGGCTCCCTGCTCCTTCAGCTTCTTTCACTCCTCCCCTTACTGTTAGACCCTGCTCTCCCTAAGTACATGAAATTGAGGGAAAATTAGAAAACACAGACCTTGAAATAAACATGCCTGTAGTAATTTAGCTCATCCAAAATTGATGCATTTTATCTTTTTTGAAACTGCTACAAATGTTAGCACAGGTACTCCATAAATATACATCTACACATGCATATTAATGAGATGCCATAAATTCTGGTGCTTATCACTAGAGTTTATCACTATGGAGTTTATTGCTCCAGGTGTGCAAGCAAGACTCAGGGGCATCTGAACTCCAAGGGTTCTGGGCTTGGGTCTTGCAGGCAGGATGCCAGCCATGGATCTGAAGCCCCAGGCTAAAGAGTCTGGGAGGTAAGATATTGCTATTGGTAACACCACATGGAACTGAATGACTGAGCTCTGCTCAGTGGTTGGAATTTGGAAATAATTTGGCTAATTTGGCCTGAGACATAAAGTTAAAAACAAACAAACAAACAAACCTTATAGTAGGTGCCCATTAGTATGTTTGCCCAGTGTGGGCCATGTGTTTTATAATTATGCTTAGTACTGGCTTCATTTAACCAACTTCATTGTTGGTTTCCATGACTGAGCAATAATAGACAATCTATTTATTGAGGTTTTTGTGTATGTAATTATAAGACAAGGTTTGTGGGTTTTTTCCCCCTCCATGCTGAATGGGGCAAAATTCTCTTCTTATATTTGAGTATTAGGGGTGTGCAAAGCAGACCATATTCAATTCAGATTTGGAGTTGGCCTGATTTGGGGGACAGTGATTTGATTTGCTGATTTGGATCATTGTCCTGATTCGATTCAGCTGAATCTGAATCTGAAGATTTGATTCTGATTCAGAAACTCAGCAATTTGGCCATAGACAGTTTTATATGTTTTTCCTACATACCTCAAGGTACCAGGTGTGGCTCATGAATACTAAGATTCTGGGGCAGATGGTGCATCCCACAGGAGTGCTGGGGGGATCCCCACACACTTGGCAGTGGACTGGAAGTGGACTGGAAGTACTTCTACTTTCGGGTCTGTTGCTGAGCATGCGGGGGACCCCCTGCACCCCTCTGGCTTTGTGATCAGCTGTGGGGGGACCCTGGGTGCCCCCTGACCCAGGAGGCACCAGTTGCTGAGCCAGGGAGCTGTGGGGGTGTCCCTTGCATGCTCTGCAGCAGACCTGGAAAATGGACTGGAAGTACTTCTGATCCACTTCCAGGTCTGTCATTGAGCACACTGGGACCTGCCCCCCCATGCTTCCCTGGGGTGATCCATCAGTCCCATCATCTCAGCATTCCCAAGCCATGCCTGGTACCTTGAGGTATGTAGAAAAAATATATAAAGCTGTGTCTATGGCCAAATTGTTGAATCTCTCCAAATCTCTCTGAATCGAATTGGAGGCTTCCCATTCAATTCAGAGAGATTAATGAGTCTCCTGATTTGATTTGGATTCGGAGATTCGGCCGCTGAATTGGGCTGAATCTCCTCTGAATCGAATCAGTGACTGAAGCTTCACATAGCCCTATTGAGTATATATGGTATTTAAAAAAATAAATCTAGCTGTAGAGAAAAAGAAAGGGAGGTGTCAGAATTTGTCCCAAGATTAAGTTTATGCTTAAGTATATTTTACAGCTTAACCCATCTGTGATTTAAGATAAAAGTTAAAGCAATTAAAAACCACAGTGGTAAGTTTCTATTTTTAATCCCTATATAAAGGTAAGATCATTTTCTGTATAAGCAAACTAAAGACCAGAAAATGCTACAAAGAAAATAAATAATAAACACATTTTAATATGACATTAGTTTTCTGCAGTTCAGAAGTGTATTTATTTTGGTTTATTAAATTGTTCCTCAGCACTTTGCTTGTCTCAGCATGTATATACTGACAAAGACAGCTTTACTTGTAATAGTTATATACAATACACATATGTATATGACCTAGTTGGACTGCTTCAGAAACTAAATTTACATTTTTTTTTTCCTGGCATACAGATAGTCAAAAAAATTCCATACACAACTTCAGTTGTGCACAGATGTCAAAACATTATTTGCATACAGAATCTATGGGAACTCAGAAGAATTTCTATTGAGAAGAGTGATTTTTACATAATCTCTGTTTTGTTCTCTTTTTTGTTTGTTTTCTGTTATTTTCCCTGAGTATACATATAAAAGTTAAAGTACCAAGAATCATAAGAACAGAAGACCCTTTTGTAAATACTTAAATTGCTTTTTCATTGTGAAAGGGATCAAACAGGAGAAAAACCAGTGAATCCAGGCCTCCTCTACACATGCAGATAAAGGAACAATGAGAGCTAATGCATGATTTATGCAATAGCGCCTGGAGGTCTGGAGGTTTCTCACACCCCGGAGTCCTGGGCATCATGGCTGCCATGAACCCTTGGGTTTGGGGGTACGGGAAACCTCTGAACCCTGGGGATTGTGACTTCTGTGACCCCTAGGGCTTAGGGGGGTGTGAAATCCCCAGACCTTAAGGATCTTGGGTTCCATGATCCCTACAGCTCATGGGTTTTACACTGGACATGGTGCACCCCTGCAGCTGGAAGCCCTGTCAGCTGCAGGGGAGAGCCTGCTACACTTCCAAATTAAAGCTTGATGGCAACCAGCTATAAAGTTAATAAACATTTGCAAGATCTAACTTTATAGCCGGTTGGAGCTTTTTATGGTGTACTAGCTACTTTGCACATGTAGCTGGTCTCCAGGCAATTGCACAATTTACCAGTTAATTGCACAATACCTCTAATGTGTAGTGGGGGCTCCAGTGTAATATTGAAAGATATTTTAATGATCTATTTCTGCCTCTATAGTCAGAGAGACAAACAGATATGCTTGATGTGGAAATATTAACTCCAAGAAAAAAATTCTCCCCCAGAATTAATATTAGGTAGAGAAGCGAGGAGTTTTTATTTGTTTTAGTTGTTTTCTACTGACAAGCAGTAAGATTTCTGATCAGGCAAACTTAGATACATAATGTCATTTTATTTTGTATGGCACATTTCATATTCATTGTATTCTAACATGCTTTCTAGACTGTAATACTGTAACATGATTGCAAAATGAGAGAGAAAATTTGAGAAATACAAGCTAAAGAGGCAACATGCAGCTTCATATAAGGAAATTGTTTCCAGTTGTTAAGTGAATGCATCTTGTTACAGGATTTAATGAGTTAATTCAGTGGGGAAAAATACCTCAGTTTCTTGCTCATTTTATCATTTGCTTTTGGGAGTTACAGTATGAAAGTCACTTTCCTTAGCTAATGAACTATTCCTAATGACATGTGCATGTCAATATCTTGTTATGATTGATCTAATGGTTTGTTTTATAATTGAATTTTGCTTAATGTACTCACTGGTCCAATTCACTGGTACTTACCTACAGCATTAACTGTTTAAGTTATGAGTGTTAAATTGAATTTATGCAGTAAATTAGTTTACTTCATTTCTTTTATAGTTTTTAATCTAAACTGCTGCTAAAAATGTCACCTACTAATACATCTAAAAACAAACAAAAGGTAGGGTTTATAAATTGCAGCTCTTTATATGGAGATTCATATTTTTATGTATTAGTTTTACATTTTTCTAGTTTTTTGTGGACCATATTATTAATCACATGCACCAAAACTCTGACTTAGTTCAATTTTTTCATTCAATGAATTGAAAACTGGATTATGCTCCAAAGACACATGGCTCAAATCAGTTTTGGTTTTTGGATGTTTTATCACTCCAACATCTATAAAATTCCTATGTACCTTGACTTCTGAGAGTTATCCAATGTGACCAGAATTAGGTGCCTAGGATACTAATACAGTCAGTGGGAGGACTTAGGTGCCTTGAAATTTGACAGGGGTATAGGTTTTAGCTGTGTTGGTCTAAGGACATAGGCAGACAAAGTTCTTTGGCTAAATCTGATATATTTTCTTTAGACTAACTCAAATAGTTGGAAAAATTCTTCTTTGCAAGGTTTTAGATATAAATACTCTTTATCAGGCTGAGAAAATGTGACCACATTTAGGTGTGTAGGTACTGTATACAGAGAATGAGGACAGGGAGGCAACTTCAGAGCAATTCAGAAATCAAGGAGGTGCAATGAAACAATCTTGGTGGCTAAGTAGATAGTAAAAAAGCTTGAGGCTGAATCAATTCAATTTTTGCAGGTTAGTCTATACTGCATAGAATGAATTGATAAGCAAGTGAACAGACATTTGTTTTTGATTCCAGAAATGCAATGACATGTCTGCAATGCCCCAGGTCAGAAGCCAGGGGACACTAGAGCATGATACCAAGCTGGCATCTTGGACCAAGTCTAGCCTGCCCACGCTGTAAAGGAGGGGCTTGTGGAGGAGATGCAAGGGATCCTGGGATGTCAGGGGACTGAGGTAACTTGAACCCAGAGGGAATCTAGGATGGAAGTTTAATAAAACAATTTAACCTAAATCAGTCAGGTCTCATACTACATCCACCCAAGTTTATCTTAAACTACTTTCAGCCATTTTGAGAGTGGTTTATGTGCACAGAACTTCTGTCATGTTACAGATTTGAACCAGTTTCTGATCATTTATACTTATATGGTTATGTGTAATGTCTGTCCCTAGCCAATGAAACTGAACAAAGTGACAAAGTGAGTGGACAGTAAATTCACATATGAACTTCAAAATTGACAAATGCAAAGTAATGCATATGGGTAATACAACTTCACTTAAAATTGTCGCTACACTTACACGTCTGAACTAGTTGTTACAACTAAGGAAAAACACCTTGGAATCATTGTAGATAGTCCTCTAAACATGTCAGCTCAACACATAGCACCAGCCAGAAGTCAGTTAGTGTTGTATTTCATTAGGAATAGAAGGGAGGACAGGAAGGAAAATATCATCATGCCACTGTATAAACCCATGGAGTGCCCCATCCTAACAAAGGTGTAGTAACACTAGAAAAGGTGCAAAGAAGAGAAACAAAGATGATGAGGGATATGGAGTAGCTGCTACAAAAGAGACTGACATGCTAGAGGTTTTAAGTTTGGGATGGAGAAGCCTGATGGGGGATTTGATAGAAGTTTGTAAAATCATGAAGCGTGGGGGCAAAGTGAGAGAACTGTTATTCAACAAGTCCAAGAATACAAGAACTAGAAGGCATCCACTGAAGCTTTCAGGAAGCAAGTTTAAAATCAACAAGAAGTGCTTGTTTACACATTGGATACTAGTTTGCGGAACTCATTGCCACAGGATGTCGTACAGACAGATAGCATAACCAGATTTAAAAAGGGACTATTTAAATTTATGGAAGATAAGACCTTATTCAATAGAACAGTTAAGGATGTATCCTCTCATATCCCTAAACTAGTGATGATTGATTGCTGGGAGGGTATGACAGAAGATGAATTACACTAGGAATTAACTACCTTTATACTCTTTCTCAAATATCTACTACTTGCCAGTTTAAGATACAGAGCTAGATGACCCATTATGGCTTTACCTCTTTTGTTCTTATGTCCTTAACTCTAATCTATCTTTTGAGCTTAGGTCCTGACTCAGCTTGCACATTAGGCACCTCAACTCATTTATGAATCCCAAGAAGTAGTCTACTTCTGATGGTAGGTGCCTCAGAGTAGCCTAGTGATTAAAACAGTTGCCCAGAAAGTGAAAGACCAGGATTTTAGGGCCTATGTTATAGGAGATTGGAATACATATCCCTTTAGAGTGGCCTAACGGCTGAGCTACAAGGAAGACCAGCTGTGGCATTCTCCGTCCCTTCTATTGAAGCAGGGCAGACAGGACTGCAAAAGTCTTGAAGAGCAGTAAGCAAGAGGGAGCATATCTCCATGCCCAGGATTCTAACACTTCCCTGGAAGTGGGGAGGCCTTTTAATGTAAAATACAGTCATATGAAAATGAGGCTGGAAATCCGTCTTCCTTTCTTCCTAGGTAGGGCCATAGCCACTTAGATACAAAGGCAGGCTTTTCTGGTTCCTGGTAGTTGCAGAATTCTCTGATCATTTTACATTAGGGCATCATTGGTTAAAAAAACAGAAATATTCCTAGCAACCAGGTTTTCTCTCTCCTAGGGTAGTCTGGTAAGCATTAGGATACAAAGGCACACTCCCTCTTTCATACCAATCATAGACTGGTAAAGCTGGAAGGGACCTCTGGAGATGATCTAGTTCAACCCCCTGCCTGAAGCAGGAACATCTGTATTCAAACCAACATATTCAATTCTTATCTAATATGTTACTAAAACTATGCAATGAACCCTGTCACACAATGACAAGGTATAGCATTTTAGCCTGCTACAAGTAAAGCAGGGAGACAATGGAAGCCACCATCTTGCTGCTGCAAGGATTGTGAAAATATGCTTGAGAGATCCAAGGAAGAGGGCCATGACCCACTCTGCAGAAAAAGGGAACCCTGGTCTGTCCCATTCTGACCATGGTGTGAATTTCCTTCCTGCCCCTAAATGTGATAATCAGCCTGACCCTGCACACAGACACAAGAACCTATAACCAGAAATGGAATCTCCGTGCTTTAGTTCCATCTAGATGACCTCCTGAGGTCCCTTCCAGCTCTAATTTTCTATGATTCTATGATTCTCGAACACCTCCTATGATGGAGACAATTTCTCTAGGCAACCCATTTCTCTGCCTCAGTGTATAAACAGCAAAGACTTTTTTTCCTGATATCCAATCTAAACCTACTTTACTCACCTCCATGGTGTGCATCCTGTTCTCTAAAGGGAGAGAAAAAGTGTTCTCCCTCTTCTTTATGGAAGCTCTTTACATATTTGAAGACTACTATCAAGTTCCCTCTGATGGACCCTTTCTGAACATTTCTGAATTGCCTTTTCAAAGGCTGAACATGCCTCTTTCTTTCAAACTCTCCTTGTATGGTTCTCTAACTTCTCCACATTCTTTAAAAAATGTGGAGATTAATACTGCACAAAATACTCTGAATTAGGCCTAACTAGTGCTGAGCAAAGAGGCACTATCGCACCCCGTGTCTTGCATCTAATATCAGCCAACAGGCAAAAACCAGTTTTGCCTTTTGTGCAGCTGCTTCATGCTGAAGAGTAGTATTAAATCTATTATTCACCAAGTCTCCTAGATCCTACTGCATAGTGCTGTCATCAGACAATTGTCATCAATTTTCTATGGGTATTTTTTATTATTTTTCCTGAGGTGCAGCACCTTGAATTTGTCAGCACATAACTTCATCCTGTTAGCACCAGTCCAGCTTTCCAATGTGTCAAGATCCTTCTGAATCATGCTCCTACCTTCCAGTCTGTTTACAGGCCTTTCCAGTTTAATGTCACCTGTAAATGTACTCAAGGAACTTTGTAGTCCAGCATCCAAATTATTAATAAATATGCTGAACAGTCCCAAGGGCAGGACAGATCTCTGTAAGACTCTACTCAAAACATCCTTCCATTCCCACATTACTCCATTTTCAGTTGTCCTTTTTTTGTGTCTATTTTGTTTATCTACATTATAATAATTGTGTATAGTCCATATTTCTCCTTTTTATAAGAGCATCATGTGTGAGTTTATCAAAAGCCTTGCTGAAGTCCAGAAACACTTTATCTACTATCTTCTCTTTATTCATCCAGTTAATTATTTTACCGAAGGAGAAGATCATGTTTGGCATGATTTATTCATAGTTAATCCATGCTGGTTGCTCATAATCAGCCTTTTCTTCTCCAGGAGCTTGCAAATGGATTCCTTTGTGATGCTCTCCAGTAACTTTCTGGGTCAATAGATGAAGATAACTGATCTATAGTACTTTGGGTCCTCCTTCTAACTCTTTTTTAAAGAGTGGCACCATGTTGGCCCTTTTCTAGTCCTCTGGTACCTTAACTGTCTCCCACAACTTCATAAATATCATTGCCAAGGACTTAGAGACCTCCTCTGTCAGTTTCTTCAGCATTCTGGGATGACTGACCTGAATTCATTCAGATACATCAAACCTACCATACAGACTCTCTTGGGGGGGGGGGGGGGTGTTATTTAATCCCTCACTTCTCCCCATCCTTATCCAAATAATCCTTATAAGGTGTCTGGTTGCAGCCTAATTTTTTGTGACTGCAAACTGAGGCAAAGTAGCTTTTGGGTCACTCCTCCTTCTTTGTGACTTCTGTTAAGAATTTTGCCTGTCTGTTAATAATAGACCCAAAGCTTTCTTGGTCTTTCTTTTCTACCCAAAATATTTATGGAACCTCTTCTTGTGGTCTTTGATTCATCTCACCCATTGATCCCCATTTTGTTTTTTTTTATTTTTGCCCTTGAAAGTTCTTGCTATTTCCTGGTATGCTTCCTTGGTGACCAAACCATCTTCTCATTGCTTGTGTGCTTTCTTTTTGTATCTGAGCCATCCTAAAATTTCCTTCTGCAGCCACATTGGTCTCTTGCTATTCTTTTTATGTTTCCATTCTTCTGGAATAGTCTTTGTTGGGTTTTAGTATTATTCCCTTTACAAGCTTCCAGTTCTCCTGGGCACCTTTATTCTTGTTCTTCAATCATAGCTTACTAACTCCTTGTGTTGGTTGAAATCCACTTTTTTTTTAAATTCAGTGTCTTACTTCTGTTGATTTTGTGCTTTTTCCATCATAGGATCAGGAATTGTGTTATTTCATGATCATTTCCTTCCAATTTTCCCATCATGTTCACATCATCCACTAGTTCTTCCCTATTGGTCAGGAGGAGATACAGAAGAGATGATCAACTAGTTGTATGATGAGTGTTCTTGAACAGAAAGTTATCCTCCACACAAGTAGGAACTTGCTTGACATTTTATGTTTGGCTATATGATTCTTCTGGTAGATATACAAAAGAAGTGAAGGCTCTCATTGGTATCAACTAATAACTTTTGGATAATTTTGTCATATCTCTGAAGTGTCTCATACACCTCTTCTTCCTCACTTGATGTTCTATAGTAAATTTCAAGTACTATATTGGTACTGTATCTTTCAGCTTTTATATGCATCCAAGTGCATTTTAATCTGTTACTTTATTCTTTCTGAACCAGAGAACAAGTCTATGCATTTCTTACATAACAAGGCTATGCCATCATCTTTCCTCTTAACTCTGTCCTTCCAAAACAGAATATAGTGCACAGTGGTAATGTTCTAGCCAAAAGAATAGTGCTGTGCAAAGCTTTGGTCGCTGATTCAATTTGGCAGAGATTTGGTCCAATTCAGCAGCTGAATCTCTGAATCAAACCAAATCAGGAGACCCTTTACTCTCTCTGAATCAAATCAGAACCCTCCGACTTGATTCAGAGAGATTCAGAAAGATTCAATAATTTGGACATAGAAACAGCTTTAAATGTTTTTTCTACATATCTCAAGGTACCAGGCAGCTCGTGAATGCTGAGATACTGGAGTGGATGGAGCATCCCATGGGAGCATGGAGGGGTCCCCAGCGTGCTTGGCAGCAGACCCGGAAGTGGACTTCTGCTCCACTTCCGGGTCTGCTGGGGAGCACATGGGGTGCCTGCCCCACCCCTCTGCTTGGTGACTGGTGCTTTCTGGGTTTGGAGGGGCACTCAGGGTTCCCCCATGGCCAATCGTTGAGCCTGGGGGGAGTGGGAGGGGTCCCCCATTCACTTGGCAGTGGATCCAGAAGTGGACTGGAAGTACATCCAGTTCATTTTCAGGTTCACTGCTGAGCATATGGAGCCCCGTCTCCCTTGCTCCTGTGGGATTCTCCATCTGCCCCACCATAGCAGCATTCACAAGCCACACCTAGTACCTCAAGGTATGTAGAAAAAATATTTAAATCTGTGTCTATGGCCAAATTGCTGATTCTCCAAATCAACATTGAATCTGAAGATTTGGATTTGGCCAATTCAAATTGGGACAGTAATCTGAATCAACAAATTGAATCACTGTCCCCAATTCAGACTGAATCTGAATTGAATACAGACCATTTCACACAACCCTAAAAAGAGCCATCCCACCAAGTCCCCATGATACAAATCAGATCCTAGTTCTTTTTATGGTTTTGACTTTCAGCTCATCTTGTTTGTTCCTTATACTTCTCACACTCACATAATGGATCAAATATATTTTGCATTCTAACATACTCATTTCTCTTTTACATTGTTTGTTGTTGTCCTGTGGCTCTCTGACCCTTTCCGAGAGTGTAGCTGCTTCTTCCAGTCCATTTCTCTTGGATTGTTTTCTTTGCTGCTGGAGGGTTTTGTTCAGCATCACACATAAAATTCTTTATGATTTTTACACCTGTCATTCTGTGATTTTTTTTTTCACCCTAGCTTGCAGGATTTGGTCAGAACTGCACAAGCAAACAGTTCTTAACATAAACCACCTTTACAGCTGACATCTGCCAGTTTTCAGCCATAAGCGCTGGGAAAGATTTTTGAAGGATCTGTCCCAGTACTCCGCTATAGTTTTCATTATTGTTTGAGTGCATTATGTGTGACCCTGGTGCTCATTTACAAGAAGGTCTATTTATACCAGACTTCCAGGGTGATAAAAAATAGTTTAGTATAGATGAAAATGAAACTACGAACTAAGACTATCAGATCCAGTAGAAAATTCAATTCAAACAAGATATGTATTATGAGCTATAAATAAAATTATTCTATTTGTTGTTCTAACACTAGCTTATGATATGACATTAAAGTCATCAATAAACTTCTCTATAGTTGTTTTAATGCTTTCTTTTTGCAGTCCACAGTGAGAAACCACATACTTTCAGTACAAGTGATTTGTTTTATGTCAAGGGGAAAAAAAAACACCATATAAATAAATCATAAGGACTCCAAAAAAGAGTACATTCTGCATCACTTCAGCCTCACAAGATAGCTGCTGCCTCTGTCTCATGACCCAGTGAAGGAACACACTCCTGAATGTTCATTCTAGGAACTGTTATTCAAGGATTTGGATAGACTAGAGCTACCACATTTACATTATTTAAAGAAATATATATCCTTCCTTCCTTCCATTAATCTTTGTTCTCAGTTCATGGTATTTTAATGTATCATGCAACTCCAAGAACTTGACCTTCCTTCATCCTTTCTAAACTTCATATACCTTTCCCCTGCAAGTGGAATCATCGAATCATAGAAAATTAGGGTTGGAAGAGACTTCAGGAGGTGATGCAGTCCAGCAGCCTGCTCAAATCAAGACCATCCCCAACTAGATCATTTCAGCCAGGGCTTTGTCAGCCAGGCATTAAAGGCCTCTAGGATGGATATTCTTCTGCCTCTCTAGGTAACCCATTCCAGTACTTCACCATCTTCTAGTGAGAAAGTGTTTCCTAATATCCAACTTAAACTTTCCTTGCTGCAACTTGAGACCATTGCTTCTTGTTCTGTCATCCACCACCAGTAAGAGCAGTTTAACTCCATCCTCTTTGGATGGTAGCTTGAAGGCTAGTTGCTTGAAGGTAGTTGAAGGCTGCTATCAAATCCCACCTAAGACTTCTCTTTTCTAGACTAAATAAGCCCATTTCCCTAAACCTCTCCTCATAAGATATGTCTTGCAGCCCCAGACCCATTTTTGTTGTCCTTCACTGGACTCTCTCCAACCTGTCCACATCCTTTCTGTACTGGGTGGCCCAAAACTGTACACAATATTCCGGCTGAAACCTTGACAGTGCACAATAGAGAGAAATAATTACTTCATTTGATCTACTGGCAACAATTCCAGTAATGCAGCCCAGTATGCTGTTAGCCTTCTTCACAACAAAGGCACACTATGAGTTATATCCATCTTGTCTTCCATTGTAACCCCCAAGTCCTTTTCTGCAGAATGCAAGTATTTTTTTTCTTGTTCAGGATGTAAATTATAGCTGTTTTCACACCTTTTATACTAAATGAGAACCCAAGCCTCCTCCACATTCAAATACCTGAGTTCTTCTGACCATTTGACTTCAACAGTTAGTTCTATTACATTTCTCAAAGTTTTCCCTTTTGGGGTTGAAAACTTCAGCTATCCACCTGTCTTCATGTATCTTTTCATTTAAATTAAATCAACCTATAGTAACTTGATCTTGTTTTTTTCTTCAAGCAGCTGTTCTATAATGTCCTCACACTTGCCAAAAATACATCTTCATCAGAAAAAAAATATTGCTAAAGTTATAAGGTTTTTTTTCCATTCTTACAGTTCAACACTGTTTCCCCTAATTTTAACTATTTGCAAAAAAAAGCCTATTTTCATTGTTGAAAGTTATACATGAAAATTTACTCTATGGGCACATCTACATGTTGCCCTACATCACCATAGTGATGAACAACATAGCAACATATGAGTCTACACATGATTGGCAGCTACTTCACCGTAGTGGTGCACTCCCCCATTTTAGCACACCGCTACAGTGAAGTGGTAAAAAAACCTAACTGTGCACCATGCACATGGCGCAGTACAGGTGGTTACTGCTCCATGCTTTAGTGCTTCCAAAAGGAAGTACTAAAGCATGGCACGGTAACAACATCACCATGGGGCAATGCCTACATATGCCCTTTGTGTATCAACACATAGAATATGTTCCACTGAGATTCCTTGAGAATCCAAATGTTCAGATTTGTTTTCAATCTATTAGGCTGATTTCCCAGAAATTATAAGGTCCTACTGAAGAGTTACTCTTACTGACTAATAGTTTTCAAGTACTGACTGCCTTCTATTTTATTTGACACAAGGGAAGGAGGAAACTATCTGTCATGGAAGGAAAGAAGTGATTAAAAAGCTTTGTGGTCACTTTCTTTAGGGGGCACCCTATCCTCATTTTTACTGTAATATCCTGGAAGCCTTCAGCAATTTTCCCTGAATAATTTTCAGGGAAGCAGCAAAATACAGTCTTGACTGGCTCTGTCACATTTATGAATTTTCTCATTGTTTGATTTTTCTTTTCATCTTTTGTTTTATGGCCTTTGTTTCAACTCTGCAATTTGTGATGGTAAATCTGGGGGACTGCACATATTTTGAATGTTACTGGGCTTAATTTCAAGTGTATGTGGATAAAATTTAGAGTAAACCTGGACCAATATATGCTTTTTGGGGGGTTAGCATACTTTGCATACTTTGCATGAATGCAACCTAACCAGAAGTTAAACCTTGTTTCTTTTTCTTACTTTTTCAGATGCTAACTAAAATAAAAAGTGAAATTAAGATTTGCTGTAATATGAATTAAATCTAATTTAATATAATTTAACAAAAAATGAAATGGTTCAAATAAATATTACAAATGCAAACCAGAAACTTTTACACTAAGATATTTATGGAAAATGTAAAGGAAGACATGACAACAGTTTTTTCAGTGATAAAGACATAACCCTGTCCTAAGTTATGATACAAAAATTTAGCCCAGGTTTGCTGTCAAAAAGATTTAAACCACATTACCCCACATAGTTAAGACCTCACACTGAAAACAGTTCCATTGATATTATTATTCAAGTAGACTTTGATTCAACAGAACAAATAAGAATATCACTAATTTGACTTCAAGGAAATTTAAGCACATGCTTTATTACTGCAAAGAGGAGGGGTGATTCCCAGCAGTGGGGATGCATAGGGGGTGTGTTTTCAATTACCAAATCATGAGCGAGACCTTATAAAGGGGGATAAGGCAAAATGCCGCATTTATTGATTAAATGAATTAGACATTGAGGTTCGGACATACCACTCATATAGACAAACACAGATCATCATGCACAAAACGTACACACGGGCACACACAAATGCAAAAACAACCATTCCATTCAGACATTATAGTTACCAGCAGCAGTTGTTCAGTAATAGCACTTGGTGGCTGGCCCAGACCTTATTGAGAGAAGATGCAGCTAACAGGTAGGGTGGTTATTATGAGAGAAAGGTTTTGTAGATAACAGCTTGGAGTGGGGTGAAACAGACATGTCTGTGCTCTTATAAAACAGAAGTTGAGAGAGAGACTCACCCAACTTGGCATTTTCAAAGTTTTCTTTTATAGGGATTGGCATCCTTTGTTTCAGTGCTTTGGGGTTTTT
This sequence comes from Alligator mississippiensis, assembly GCF_030867095.1. Lineage (NCBI taxonomy): Eukaryota > Metazoa > Chordata > Crocodylia > Alligatoridae > Alligator > Alligator mississippiensis. Next base: position 333,528,825 of record NC_081824.1, on the reverse strand, counting down.
CCATACCCAGCTTCTGTTTTTGTGGTTGTTCTTCATTTGTCTTCAGCTTATCTCAGCCCAAAGTCAGTTTGGTCATCAAAGTTGGTATCTCAGCCATGAAGTGTCCTTGCTGCCCATCTGGCAGGATGGGTGCATTTCTTCTCCTCGCAATCTTCTTTGTGCCATAGGTCTGAAAGGGATTCTTCAGCCATTCATTAATTAGTTTACTGACTTGTAACTTACATTTGGTGCCTTGTTGCTTATATAAACAGTTAACTATTCTTTTCCCATCTCTGTTATTCTTTCACCATTCACTCTTTTACACACATACATAAAGGCTATGCAGAGTTCATTCACTTACACCAAGCTGAAAGATAAAAAACGGAGTTTTCAAGTTACTTACAGGACAAAACGAATATGTTTACACTTTACTACTATTACACTTTATGTTAACATCAACTACATTAGTTCAGTTCATGCTACATGTGCACAGGGGTGCATGTACACCCCCTGAAAGCGCTGTTGCCCCCCTGACAGCCAGCACTCACCAGTTAGGAAACAGGTGGGGGGGGCAGGTGAGAGCACTGGTGCCTCCCTGCGAGTGTCCGCCGGGATGTAGGGGTGTCAGGAGAAGCATCACTGGCACTTCTGGGAGCTTGCAATTCTGGGTCAGCACACAGGGGGACAAGTATTAGTGAGATTGGCCACAGGGGACCCCCTCCCCCTAGTCAGCAAGACTGACTGGCTGCATGCGCCTCCCTGACTCAGGAGGCACCAATAGCCCATGATTCCCATGCTTATATTTGCCTAATGTATCCTTACTGGGCATGTCTACATGAGTGCATTTACTATAAAGTAACCATAATTACTGTGCAGTACAGGTGCATATCTACATGTGCATGCCTGTACTGTACAGTAAATATGGTGGCTTATGCTGACTTGAGCGTAAATTTGATACCTGCATAATGCAATATCAAATTTATACCCAATTCGTTCCTGCACAGTAACGCATGTGTAGATTCTCACTGTGCAGTAACACTGTGTGTGTGGACTGATTTGGGACCAACTTTAGCCCCAAGTCAGGCCACTCACAAAGTCAATGCACTTTAACACTTGCACGTGTAAATGCCGGCCTATTCCCGCTTACTCTGCAGTAAATTTAAGCCAGTGTAAATACATGTGTAGACACACCCAGTGTTTATATTATAAGGACAAAAGTCTAATAGTTTTATAGTGCTTAGGGTTGGAAAGGACCTAAACAGATCATCAGGTCCAACCCCCCCAAATCTCATACATGCCCCTGCGCAAGTTAGGTTAAAGGACCTCCCCCAACCTTGAAATTACAACCTTTTGGTTAGGTATCCAGCAGAGAGAAACCACTAAGCCACAGAGCTAGCACACCTGTAAAGTCATAATAAGAGATTACTTTGCATACCACTGGATTGGAATCCAACACTACAACTATATCTGATCATATCCCTTTACCACAAGAAGGTAATCTATGCCACAGAATGGTAGTTATTGTAAATCTAATTATAGCCCAGGTTGTCAGAAATTGTATGGCAGAATTTCTTTTTTTGTACATTAAATGAAAATGAACAAGCAGGCCCAAAAGAAACAGATCCAGAGGTTTAGCACAAAGGATAATTTTAAATGGTCTTTTAAAATAGAGTGTTGCAACATATATGTTGCCTTTACTACAACTTCCTCTGTATTCTAAAAAATTCTACCCTAAAACAACACAAAAATTACAGAACCTGTATTCTGCCAGTTAGTAAGAACAAATATCAAATTCTGTTTCTTAATTTCTTAGTATGCAGTAGACAAAAGATTTCAATGTAATTCTAAGATAAAGTGTTCTCTATATCATATGATACTCTATATCTATTGTTTCTTCTTCTTCGCAATAAAAAGCATGAATTATATCTTTTCAAAGAAAACATTCCTTTACCACTTTATGTTTATTTTTTCTTTTGTCATAATGTTAGTTGTCATTTTTACTTATTTACTTATTTATTTTTTCAGAGTTGGTATAAAATAGGATGTGCAGCTCTAACACACGGCTGTTCAACTCACACCCCATAGGTCCCATCCCACTTATGCAGGGTTAATTTGCAGCCTGTAGGCTCCTAGTCCAAGTGCTGTTTAACCAATCAGTCTGGCTGCTGCTACCACCAGGGTCTCCAAGATCCCCCTCCTTCCTATGGCTTCCTCTCTTTGTATGTGGGGTTAGACAGGATGACCTGTGGGGTCCAGGAAGCTCGTAGTTCAGGAGATCCCATACAGCATGAAGGAGCTTGTGCAGCATGGTAGAGGGCATCTGTGTGGTGCAGTTCAGCTGGAGGGGGCATTAGTGGCACAATGCAGGGCTTGTTCAGCATTTGGCCCTAGGCGTTCATGAACCATGCAGGTAGGGCTCATGGAGCACATGGCCCCTAACTGTTCTGAACTTGAACAGTCCTGCTCTAACAGAAAGACTGAAGCATAACAAATGCATTGAGAAGGCTCAGGAAATTTAAGCCAGCAAAGATGACATCTCAGCTACAAATATCCTTTAAAAATCCTCTGCAAATTGGAAGTAATTTGAGTAAAATAAACCAAGAAACATAAAGATAATTTTATAATTCAGTGCACATGAAAGCATAGCATAGAATAAGTTGCAGATAGACAGACAGACTGTGTGTGTGTGTGTGTGTGTGTGTGTGTTGTGTTTCTGCCTGTCTGCAATTTATGGAAATATTGGTCTGAGACCTTAATTTCTTTATCATCTACTATGTCCATGAGGTCAAGAGGATGTTGCACTGTTTGAGAACTCCAGAATCAGACGTGGATTTTAAAAAGAAAATCTGATGTGTTGCATGAAAACAACATAATTGATTTTTGATTAACAAAAGTATGAAGTAGTACACTTGAGGGGGGAAAAACACCACATACACAAATACAAACTGGAGTAAACTGATCATTAGTAATATTGAAGAAAAGGATCTAGGGATTATGATGTATCATAAATTTAACTTGCATCACCAAAGAGCAGCAAATCTAATTCAGGGATGTAGATGTAGGAGATAATGAATCTGCCCTGCTTAGCTATCATAAAGCCTCAGTTGGAGTTCCTGTGCCCTTTTGTGGGCACAAGTTGAGGAAGATGTAAGCAAATTGGGGAGACTTACGAGGAGACAAACAAGAATAATAAGGAAAGCTGTTGAAGGAAGAATGATGTAACCGTGTGTGTTCAGTCTAGAATGGAGAAAACAAGAAGAAGGGCAAGATAACCATTTTCCAATGTAAAGGGGTTTTTTTATACAGAGGATGCTGATCAATTTTTCATGATGTCATGTAGGAGTAGAACAAAAATAAATTGGCTTAATTTGCATAAGGGAAGATTTAGCTTGGACATTAAGACAAATCTTTCTAACTAGAAAGGTGGTAATTAAGCACTGGAAGAGGATACCTAGTGAGGCTGTGCAATGTATCTCACTGACTGTTTTTTTAAGACAAAAAATGATCATGGTTGGGCTGGGTATTCAGAATGAAAGAGCATCTTTTGGCATCCCTTCCAGTTGTATATTTCTGTGATTCCATAGTTCCATGAAACATGTATAAACACAGTAGCAAAGAAAGAAGAAAACTACAAGGACACATTTCTGAAAGTATGACTGAATATAAGAAAAGTAAGAAGCCTTAGAAATAAAGGTATACAAGGTGTGTAACCTGGAAAGGATTAGGAATCACAACCCAAAGAAATGTGACCATTTACTATGGAGAAATCGGGAAAAACAAAAGAAAGAAAAGGCCATTTCACTGTCAAGTTTCCAAGTGCTACTTGGCCATCCAAAAAAAGAAGCAAAAATAAAATTTACAGTCACTTATGTGCATTTTGTATGATATTTTCTCCTGCATGACTAAGCTTGTCTCTCCAAGTATGTTCAGAAGGAATTGAAAATAGCCAATTTTGCTCTGTTGTAACTCTTGTACACTTAGGAAAGCACAGAATTCTGTGTAAAACCCCAAAACATTAGGTATAGAAAGGGAGGAGAGAGAAGGCCACTAGGATTGTGCAAAACAGGTCCTATTCAATTCAGATTCAGATTCGGCCTGAATCAGGAGAGTGATTCAATTTGCTGATTTGGATCACTGACCCAATTCAATTCGGCCAAATCTGAATCTGAAGTTTTAATGCTGATTTGGAGAATCAGAAATATGGGGATAGACACAAATTTAATTTTTTTTTCTATATATCTTGAGGTACCAGACATGGCTCGTGAATGCTGAGATTGTGGGGCAGATGGAGCATCCCAAAGGACTGCAAGGGGGCCCCCTGTGTGCTTGGCAGCAGACTCCCCCCACCCCTCCTCAGTGATCGGCCATGGGGGGACCCTGGGTAGACCCAGGAGGCACCAGTCATCGAGTTGTGGGGCGGGTCCCCCGCACGCTCCATGGTGGATGCGGAAGTGGACCAGAAGTGCTTCATCCACCCCACCATCTCAGCATTCATGATCCACCTGTTACCTTGAGGTATGTAAAAAACATTTTAAGTTGTGTCCATGTCCAAATCATCAAATCTCTCTGAATCTCTCCAAATCAATTTGGAGGGTTCCGATTCTATTTGGAGAGATTAAAGGGTCTCCTGTTTTGATTTCACTTTGGAGATATTGTCACCAAATTGGGCTGAATCTCCACTGAACCGAATCAGCCACCGAAGCTTTGCAAAGCCCTAATGGTCATTCCTCTTTTACCATAATAGTCAAGTGATTAGAACACTTCCCTAGGAAGGAAGACCCAGGTTCCAGGCCCTCTAACCAGAGGGGGCTTGCTTTAATTTCTTTCACTTCCTGTCATGACCAAGGCAGCAGGCTAACTAAATTGCCTCTGTTTGGCCCTGGTGACTTGAGGGACTTGGCTGCTTATGGCCTAATTACCCCCAGCTGGCCCCAGCTGTGTATTTGGGTGCTGCGGTACACTTAAAAGCCCCTGATCTTTCATAACCCAGCAGGGTATTCTGCCTAGTCTTGGACTTCTGTCTCCTTGGCCTTAGTTTCTTGTGTTCAACCTTTGATTCCTAGTTTCCCAGTTTTCAGTTCCTGGTTCTTGCCAGTTTGTTCCTAGTGTCATAGGTTCTGCTTGTTGTACATAATTTCTTTTTCCCTGCTTGTTGGCTTCTTGCCTTCATCCTTGTTCCTGGTCCTAGACTCCAGCCCAGAAACAGACCTTTGTGCTTCTAGACTGTTTTGTGAGCTTGTTTATCCCTAGTGCTTTCAGACCCTTGTCCTCAAAAAGCCCGATCCTGGTCTGGCAACCACCTACATCTCAATTCTCTTTGTACTGCTGCCTACCCCCAACCCACTGCCTAGTGATTCTGGTCTGGATTCCGATTCCTGACTCCCTCCAGGCTTGTTCTTCTCTTCTTGTTCTCCACTGTTTAAACATTATTTATATTGTCGGGAAGAAGGAAGTGGGAGATTTAGTGCTCCATAGGTGAGTTAATTAGCATTTATTATTCAATAGTTTCAAACAGATACTATTTATACCATTCATTCTAGTAAAGACAAGGGGTGGATTTCAGAAATGTGTGCACATTTTATGCAGATACAGTAAAAATGTATTGTGCTTTATTTCTGTGTAATGTTGTGGTCTTATTCACTAAGTTGTATACTTTGATATATTCTGTGTTACAAATAACAAATCCCAGGACAAGTAATGGTTATGGAGGGATTTGTCTGTTGGTTAGATCTGATTATTATATTAAAATGTTAAAATTCACCTCATTATCCAGCATACTTGCCTCAATTATTTATCCCATTAACCTAAGGCTAAGGATGTTATACGTTTCTCAAGAGGTTAATCTCAATGGATCTCTGTCAAGGTTAAAGACTTGGAACAAGCTAAACTGTAAAAAAAATATATATTTTTTGTAATTGCCTGCCACACTTTCTTTTTCAAAACAATTGAAGCTAGTGAATTAAAAATTCACACTTTATGTTTTAATGTATGTTAAGATTATTATTTTTTAATGTTTAGGAGTGGAACATTAGTGTGTGTTAATAATGGAAAAATAAAGGAAGCTAGAAAGTGGCCAAGGAAGTTTTCACAGGTTCATTGTGTGTCAGGGTGTTGTTACACATTACCCTAAACTATACTCTTAATACAGGAACTCTTAATATGTGAATGTCCATAGCATGAAAACTAGTGCTAAGAACCTTCTCCGCATCTTAAAGTTGTGTCACTTCAGGCAAAGTTTATCTTTGAGCTATGTTATGCAGTTTGTGTTACAGTAATGTGTGACTGCTCTTTAGAGATAAAACAAGTTTCAGTCCTTCAGCATCCCAGAATGCAACATCACCTCCTATGCATCCTGGCCTGTGGCTGCATCTATACAAAATGCTGACTGCACAGTTGTTACTGTACAGTCATTTAGTTCTTGGATAAAGAAGTACTAAATGACTATGCAGTAACCAGAATTACTGCACAGTTGTGCTGAGGAATGGCTCTTTTGTGACTCTGACTGCACAGTAACTCATGACTATTGCACAGTAGTGTTGCATCATGCTTCCTGACATGTGGTGATACTGTGCAGTAGTCATGGGCTACTGCACACTCAGCATCACATGTAGACATGACCTGTGTGGTCAAAATCTCCGCCCCCTGAACTCCACTATCCAGGGGGGCAGTACTGGCTCCAAGCCAACTTCCCTTCCCACCCTCAGCATGTGCAACCTTATGCAAGTAGTACAAACAGTCAGAACTACAAGCAGAGCAAGCAAACAGCTATTACCTACCTACCTACCCTCATGAACCACAGGCAACTAGAGGCAGAAAATGAGCCAACGGATGTCCTCCCCACTCCCCTTATCATGCAGGCATCAAACTGGGTAATGGTGAGGTGCTAGACCTCATTGCAATCTGGTGTGAGGAGAAGACCCTTGCCACTCTCTAAGGCTGTGTGAAATGGCACTGTTCCATTTTGACTTGCGTTTTGATAGAACAGCGTTTCATTTCAATTTTCATTTAAATTCAAAACTGCTGTTCCATTTTGTTTCTTTGAAACAGTGATGCTGTTTTGAGGCTGTTTCAAGGTTTCACCCATAGGCTATAATGGGGAAGCTTGAAACACCCTCTCTCATCTCATCTGGCAGGTAGATTGGGGGGCCCCCAACTCTGGGAGGACTGTGAGGGCTGTGCAATTGGGCTCTGTTCACTTCCCCAGTTGGATCATAGCACTGGGGAGGGGAATTCAGCTCAGATGAGCTCAGTTCCCTTCTCCAGCCCAATCGATTGCAGTGTTGGGGAAGGGAACTGAGTGATTGGGCTCAGTTCCCTTTCCCAGCCCAACCCTAGCACTGGGGAGGGTAACTCAGTTGGGCTGCTTCAAAACTTGAAACATTTCAAAATATTTTGACTGCCTTTGTTTTGTTTTCAGGCTATTTTGAAGCCCTTTGTTTCATTTCAATTCTCCTGTTTCAAGCTCAAAATGAGTTGAAACAGTGTCAAAATGAAAGAGCCGGTGAAATTTTGAACAGCCCTACCACCCTCACCAAGGACATGGAGCTTAACAGGGAGAACCAAGTGATCTATGAGCAGACTTCAGCTCATGTGTTGCTTTGGAGACTCTAGTGGGAGTGGCTGCAGATCTAGACCAATGTTAAGTACCTGAAGTCACACTACATAAGCAGTAGGGATGCCAACAAGATCTTAGATGCAAGAAGAACCATCAACCCCTTACCATGAGGAGCTTCCCCAGATTCTCAAGGAAGGTAATGCCATTGATCCCTGCTCATGGGCCCAAAATGGAGCAATGACAACAATGAAGGAGACAGCAACAGTGGTGAAGTAGTCTCCCAGCAGCAGCCTGCTGCCACACTGTAGAAGGAGGAAGTCTGCTCTGTGAACTTGTTCTCCAGTCAGACTGTTACCCTAATCCTGAACCTAATGACTCAATCCCAAACCCAGATCCATGGTGATGCAGAACATGAGGGCACAAGGACACAGACAATGCAGCACCCATGTCTTTATCTCCCAACATGGGCCTCGTGCCTGCAGAGCTCAGGCTGGGAGATAAGAATCTTTCAGGCTCTGATCCCTAATCAATCATGATTGTGAAGCAGGGGCTGGGAGCTCCCTGCTCCTGGGGCAGGGGAATGTTTTCCCTGCCCAGGCTCTGGTGGGTACAGCCTACCCTAGCAGCAGGCAGCTCCTGGGAGCAGGGAGAAATCTCCCACCTCCTGCTGCCCAGCTGACCGGGAGTACATATGGTCACAGTCAGCCATCTACGTGTGCTGTACTGTGCAGTAAGTTATTAGGAGTAAATTTGCTACTTGTATTTATAGGTAGGGCAAATTTACTCACTGAGGGCATGTCCAGACAAGCACAGTCATGCAGTATGTGGCGCAGCAAAAAGGTCTGCAGTGCCACATACCCCACAGTGAAGTGTTCCCCACACTGCAAGGTCATACTGCCTGTGCATGCACTACTCCTGGTTTTATTTATGTGGGTTTTTCTGACCCCTGGATGTCCAGGGGTCAAAAAACCCTTCAGAAATAAAAAGGAGCAGCACATACACGGACAGCACATACTACTGAAAAGCATTGCTGGGCCACCTGGAGTTGTGCTGTGGCAGCCAGCCAGGCTCCACCCAGCAGGATCACTGCTGCTGCACCCCTGGGAGGCCCCCAGGACTCCAGATAAGGCTGCTGGGGACAGTACAGTGCTGGCCCTGCCTCCCCTACTGCCCATGGGGTATAACTTGCTGCATGCCAAAGCATCTGTGGCACAGGCATTCCCTGCGGACAAGTAGCTGTGGTGCAAGGTGTGCTGCTGCTACTTGTCCCCTGGGAACCAAACATCTGCACTTGTCTGGACACTGCCTATTAAAGCAAATTACTCTGCAGTAAGCACCTGCATGTGTAGATAATGACAGGTACTGTGCAGTTATTAGCTCTAATCTCAAGTAGGAATGCCCAGGTGGTTGTAAGTATTATAGAAAACAGGGAGGTCCATGGGGAAACAAGGAAGTAACAGGAATCTTGAATAAGTATAAATCTCACTGATTTCAGTAGAAGCTCAGATTATTTTTATGTAGGTGTCTAACTGATTTTAGAACACAACTTTAAGCACATAGGTTTACTAATTTAGCATCACAACTAAATATCAAACACTCAATGTGCTACTTACATATATGAGCCAGATGTGAAAAACATTCAATCTATTTAGTAAAGTAGTCAATTTCCAGACCAAAGTCATTTACCTTGGATGAGTTATAGATTTGCTGTAATATTGTGAAGGGAGTAGGGAAGGAGAATCCCCTGTTTGCCCCCTTCCCCTTACTTGCCTGAGGGTGAAGAGCCCCAATAGCTTCTATTATCTATCAATTGTGGGAGTTCATACTTTCTTTCCAGGAATTTTCTTTTCTCAACATTTGTATTAAACTGTTATTTCCTGTTCTAATGACAAAACATATATGCCACAACTCCAGAAGGAACAGATGAACAGTCAATGTGCCCTTGTAAAAAAAGAGATGGAGTTGAGGCTCTTTCCAATCAGTTACATGTGTGTGTGTGTATATATATATATATATATATATATATATATAATTTTCTGTTCAAGCGCCACAGAAATTTTCAATCCCATGTGTAGGTGAGACACAGATGGTCTTAATCATAAGGTCCTTGGCAGAGGGCAGTCCACCTAGGAGATTTCCTTCAGTGCCATTGGTTCTGAAGGCTCTAGGTCCCCACTCTAGGGCTGTCCATCTAGTAAGATTTAAGTTCTGTGGCTCTTAACAAAACTACTAAGTGAATTATGCCAGGACTGGGAACCTCACATTCCAGGAACTGTGGCACTCAGTCATGGAGCTGGGAGCCTGAAAGTCCTGTGTACACAAACACTAACTAAGGCTCTATTCCTGGATCAGCAACCAAACCTCTCAGCACTTCCAGACTCCCAGTGTGGAAAAAAGATGTGGAGGCTGGAAGCCTTGGAATGGATTCCATTTTTGTGAAGAAAGCTACCAGTATATTGGGCTGCATTAGTAGGAGCTTTCCTCCCTCTATTTGGCACTAGCAAGGCCACCTCTGGAATACTATGTCCAATTTTGTACCCCACCCCTTACACACAAAGGATGTAGATAAATTGGAGAGAGTCTAGCAGAGGGTAACAAAAATGCTTATGGGGCTGGGGCACATGACTTCTGAGGAGAGGCTGAGGGAACTGGGCTAATTTAGTCTGTAAAAGTCTGATAGAGGATTTAATAGCAGATTTCAACTACCTGAAGGGTGGTTCCAAAAAGGATGGAGCTAGACTGTTCTCGGTGGTGACGGATGACAGAACAAGGAACAATAGTCTCACGTTGCAGCAAGGGAAGTTTAGGTTAGATATTAGGAAAAAAAACTTTCATACTAGGAGGGTAGTAAAGCTCTGTAACAGGTTACCCAGAGAGGTTGTGAACTCTCCATCCCTGGAGGTTTTTCAGACCTGGCTAGATAAAGCCTTGTCTAGAGTGCTCTAGTTGGGGATGGTCTTACTTTGAACAAGGGGTTAGACTAGATGACCTCCCGAGGTCCCTTTCATCTCTAATTTCTTATGATTATATGAGTAGGGGCTCAAGAGCAGATTCCATTTTTTTTTTATAAGAATATTGTTTGCAGATCCTTGGCTCCCTCAAAAGGCTCTCTTGTGCTTGCTACAGTAGCAGTTATTTTAACCAACAAATCTAATCGGCTTTTTGATCCTGGATCCATAGATCTCCTAGGTCACAAGAATGAAAAAAAGAGTGGCTTTAGTTAAATTCAAATTGAAATCAAGTTTAGAAAAATGAAAATTTGATACAAACTAGAAACAGTGTTTCCTAAAGGCTTCACCTCTATTGTGGTACCTGTTGAGCACTAAATTTTGATTATGGCTATGTAAGTTAGTAGATATGAGTGTGTACAGACAGAGTCAGAGACATAGATAGAGATGTGTGTATAACCATGCATATATATTGCTAATGCATATTTTACTTGAATTAAATATAATAAAATCAATAAATCTATTATTATTCAACCTATGAGAATGGAATTAGTTATTAACTAGATGCATGAGTGTAGAATGCATGTTGAAGTCAGAAGTAATTGCTTAAGCTTTAAGATAGAACATTGGATAATTTATAATATTTGTGAAAAAACAATCAAAGCTTCATCCAAAGCATGATGAGGTCAATTGACTGGATCAACTGACTTTAACAGGCTTTCAGTAAGGCTCCCAGACAACAAATACTGATTATAAGTCTGGAGCTGTAATATGAGACACACTTTCCAAAAAGATTTATTATAGAGCTTGAACAAGAATTTGAAACGTTGTAATACTGCAGTAACTGCTTTATGCATGAATGAAGCCAATTTGGGACAATTCACTGGGACTGAAGAAGATGTAAATGAGCCAAGCATTTCCTTTTCCAGTATTTAGTGACTTCGTGTATCTCTTGGTTTATTTCTCCAATTAGATTTCTTTCTGAAATCTTCTGTTAAAAGTTGCTAAAACTACTTATTTCTTTTGAAGCTCCTGAGTCATATTGTTGCCCTGTGGGGTCAGGCCAAGTCTCAGGATCTCAATATTGTGCTGTTAGACAGGAGGGTGTGACACAATTGCACACATACAAATACACAAATCAATTAGGTGCATACACACATACACTACAAGCTCAGGCACATACACATCCAAACCAGTATGGCACATGCATACCAATCACCAATTCAAGCACATACACTATACATCCCAAAAGTTAGACACAGTTCACTAATTTGTATATCATGCACACAATTATATATATACACACACACCCCCCACCTACACATAGGTAAGTTCCTAACTTGGGGTACCTGGGATACTTGGGGGAAGGTTCAGGTGAGAGAGAGAAAGTTAAAGTGTAGACAGTGAAAGTTGCCAGAACCGGGATTAGAGCCGGTGGACTATACAGAAGCTGACTGAGGAACTGAGGCTTGGGGTTACTTAAGGTAGACTAAGGCTGGAAGCTGAGACAGACAGCTGAGATATTGGGGGGGGGGGGGGAACAGATAAGTGGTGGCAAGGAAGAGACATCCAGGAAAGAAACTAAGGCAGAAAACTAGTTGCTCATGGGATAAGACAAGGCAGTGGGATAAGACAGTAGCAAAGAAACAGGGAGTTTGGAGGCAGAGAGGGGCTCAGGACAGGTGTTGGAAGTGGCAGTGAGCCAGAAGCAGGAAAGGGAGAAATGAGACAGAAGTTAGAGGGGCGAGGAGCAGAGATTGGAGCAGGGCCAAACCACAGCAAAGCAAAACCCAACTTAGGGGTCCAAATAACAGTTTTATTAAACATACAACACACTACACAGCCCCATGAAGTTATTGGTTCCCACACACAAGCACTCACAATGGCAGCAGGAGAAAGAGACTCAGTGGAAGGACTGGAGTCCAGGTAAGGAAGAGAAGCAGAGTCTAAGTCCTTGGTTGAAGAGGGGTTGGGGGGTAATAGCTACCTATCCAGGCTGGAAAGGGGTCCTTGTCCAGTAGGTGTTGTCCAGAAGGGGGGTCACTGGCAGGGCCTCTGAGTGGATAGGTGGTGTGGCATGTTGCTGGTCCAGATGGAGAGGGCGTCCCACTGAGTCTGTCTTCACTGCCCCTTCTTATAGGGGCAGCCCTTGTGTGACCCTAGTGATAGGAGGCATGCCCAGGCAAGGGTCAGCCCCTGGTGTACTGAGCATGTGTGCTTCATGCAGGGATGTGCATTTTCGGGTGTCTGCAACGGTGAGGTACAATGGTAGAGTTGCTGGTTCTGCAGGGTCTTTTGTCTTTCAAATGCTGGTTTCTTGTCTCTGTTCCTGGGTGATGTCCATGGTTCCTGGGTGAATCAATGTGTGGTGATGGCCCAGTCATTACAGGCCATTCAGTAGAGGCCTGCTACCATTGTATTTCAATCATTCCCAATCATTCTCATTCATCTGGGAACCAATTTAAATGGGAGGGGTTAGTGACTCATACAGTTGCAACGTAGGGGATGCCTGGGCAGAGGACACAAGATGGAGACTTGACATACAAAATGGAAACTTGACATTACTTTGGTTCACTTACAAACACAGGCCTAAACCATACAATATCCATATGAAACAATAAACATCAATACAAAAATTATAATAATACAATATATTACAGTGGATATCCAAAACCAAAAAGTTGCTACCAAAAATAAAAATGTTAAAGCTTATGAATAGAGAGGGAAAGAAAGAAAAGCCAGAAATAATTGGGGAAGGGAAGGGAATGCATATCTATCATATATATATTGTGGGCCACGATTCCCGGATAGTGCTTGGGAAATGGCCGCAGTTGCGTGTCCAGTGGGGCACTGGGTAGTGACTCCAACCCAGACACGCTCGGTGATGCCAGGTGTAAGAGAGGGAGAAAGAGCGTGATACTGAGACAAATGGTATGTGAGGAAAATTTATAAGTTTACTTACAAGCCAACCAGATGATTAATGAGTTGAAGTAACTTGATGAATACAGGAACTAATTACAAGGACTATTTACAGTAGCAGGTGGACACAGACGACGTGGTGAGGGTAGAAAAACGAACAAATGATGGGTAACGGCGAGTGACAAGTAAGGTGTAGTCATGATACAAGTATGATGCCTAGTTGGGCAACACACAGGGTGTTCCGGATTGTGTGTGGTCTAACTATAAGCTATAGCAGCCTATGCTAGAAATCTAGCTAGAAGCCTAGGGGTCTGTCCAGATGGCAAGACAGGTGATCAGGCTGGCTTTTTGATCTGATCCCAAGGACCGGAGTCTGGGAGCGTCTGGGGACCCTACGCCGAGGCGCGCAGTCCCCTTTATAGACTCCCTAGACAATCAGGGTCCCCCCCTTGATGGAACACTCTGGAGGCCTCAGCATGCTGGTCCGGCCAGTCACGCTCTAGGGGTAAGTCCTGATTGGTTAGGCTATAAGCGATCACGCACTGTCCGCACGATGGTGCATATTAAGGTCACATTCCTCCGCCGCTGCTCCAGACATATAAAGAAAAACTGGGGGTTTTGCTACAATATGAAAGCTATCCTGTGCTTGCACCCTCAAACAGGTAGGGTTTTTTTTAAACTTCCAATGCTTACTGGCAATAGGCACATATTATTATAATATTGACAGGAAAAGGAGTTTATTTTGGATAGACCATTTATAGGGCAAGACTCAGGAGTTTCAGAAGTCAATACCAAAACTTCTGAAAAATAAACAGGAGTAATATTGGCGCTCTCAGCAAATTAGAAGACAAACTAGAATTCTAAAGGTTTCCTAGGCATAACACTTGGCAGTGTTCTCCCATTCTTGTCTGAGCCGTGTGTGTTTTTTCACATAATCATTATCAGTTAAAATAATACATTTGCATTCATATCTACAATTTAAGGGTACTCTTGTGATTAGGATATTGAATTGGGAATCATGACCCTCAGGTTATAGTTTCTGAAGCTACCTGATAGTTCCTTGTAACGTTTGACAAGTCACTTAACACCACATTCAAATCATTCACACCAAATCAACCCTTCTGGAGCAGAGGCAATGCCACTTCATCACTCAGATTAATTTTTCACCATTTTGGTGTACAACGTACTTTATGCACCTAGTTTTGAGCTACTATGAATGCTTGGACATGATTCAAATCAGCCACTTAACTTCATAACTGAAACCTGTGTGCTAGTGTGATCCAAATTAATGACAGGAGATACTTACTTTAACCACCAAAGACTGTAAACATAGTGGTGCTACTGCTTATCTTTTGTCCAGTAGCCTAATGAAGTATCCTACTTCATTTATCTGAAGTAAGAGATTTGGCCTCTGGGCTCTCATCATCACAATGGAACTCAAAATTATTCCTCCTGTTTCTTAGTAAAGAACTATAATCACCAGGCTATGGAACAGGCTGAGTGAAAGAAATCATCAAGAGAAAAATGACTTGTGTTAGGCAATAGGTGGAATAGAGAAAATTGCTAAAGGTAAATGTTATCAGATACCAATACATAATCCTGTGTAGGATCCAAATATACCTGTCAAGTAGTTACTTGACAGTTTTTCAAAGTTATAAAAGTAAGCATGGAGAGATACTCATAAAAATAGAAATGATCTCTAAAAATGTAAAGCAGAAAAAATATTCAATTAGATTCTTAAGTATATTATCTGGTTTTCAACATGCATAGCTTTAATTTGATAAGTTTTACAATAATCTAGAGCATATATTCAATAAGAAAACCTAATTATTATAGTCATGGAAAAAAACCGTTTATCAGTATCCAAGGGGTCCATATCCTTTGAAAGAATAATTCAGGACTTCTTTTTAAGTATTGTATGTATTTTGCCAGAAATAAATTACTGGGTCTGGAGAGATGCTGAACATGGAGATTATAAATGGTGATCTGAATTCAGATTGTCATCTTTATATAAAAACAGGGTGCCTACTGTTGGGTACTCACTGAGAATAGATACAGATGATTAACCTAGCTTGCAATGCGATATTACTGTGCATGTCATGAATCTAGCTGAGACAGCAACTTCTCTTTTCCACCTAGGAAAGCCTAATATTTTCATAAAACAGGGTTCAGAATTAAGTTTTGTGGAATAAATTACATCTTAACTAAAGGCAAGCAACCAGCCAAACAAACAACAATGCTAACACAAGGAATTGCAGTGGCTTAATTAGTGAAACATAATACAGCAGTTTTAAATGCATGTTCTTGTAAAATCATAAAGTAGGAACTGGCCTTTTCAAAAAGAGTTTTTTATATACTGATGAAAAATTGGAGTTAAGGTGCAATGATTTATTGGCTTCAGTTTATTTAATATTAACAGCTCTTTCTTAAAAGGAGGATCATGGCTGCAGTATTTAAGGTGTTTTTACAGATCCAGAGGCATGGATTTGAGACATGCTCCAAACTTGCAAAAAAGATCTCTCCAGATGACTTAGCAGTGAAAATGCACCTGGTAAATTAGTCTGTGTAGTCAGTGCTGCCCAGATATGACACTAACTCTCTTGTGTGACACTTATGTTCATAGTCATGTTGTAGGGTTCTTGTAGCCAGGACAAAATTCAGGGAATACGTGAAATGCAAGATTTCTTTGGTAATGCTTTTTATTTGACTAACTTTATAGTTGGGGGAGATATTAAACAAACTTCAGGCATAAAATGCCCTTCCTCAGGTCTAGGAAAAAAAAAGGTACAGCCTAAGCTTAGATACCAGTTAGAGCAGTTAACATTCCTTTAACTCCAATATGTAAATGAAAGTGATAACTTAGAAAGGGAGGTCTGCATTAAACCTATAGAGTATAGCTTCACATAGATTTGCTTTTCATTTCCATGCTGACTCATTGTTCTGTTCCCTTATACCTGACCTGTCTTCTTGCATCAAGTCCCTCATCTGAGACTGTCTCTCCAAATTTATCACAGCTCTGGCTTGCTACCATTACAAACTTGACTTGGCCATAATCAAGCTCCTAATAACTCTTCCAAAATTCTCAGCTTTTTTTCTCTATTACTAGTGATAGACAATAGCATAATACCTGTACTCAGTGGAAGCATCTACACATGCCCCTACAGCACCATTGTTACTCTGCTGTCATGAAGTACTAAACGATGGTGCAATAAAAGCCTGTACTGTGCCATGCCGGGGGTGCATGGTTATTTTTAGCCACTATATCACCATAGCAACACTCTATAGCAAAGGAGTGCATTGCTATGGTCACGTCATTGAGGCATCACGGTTAGCGCCTGCTTGATGCTACATTGCCATAGTGCATTGCTACAGCGACATAGTGTCTCATGTGTAACTCAGACTTCTACCTTCTATTATTATTATTATTATTATTATTATTATGTACATTCATTCAGGAAAATACCAGTAAGCTTAATATTCCTGACTATATGGTTGTCTACTCTGTCCATTCTTCAATGTTTGTAAGCATTTAATTTAAATATGCCCACTAGTACCAAACAGTTTATGGTGGAAACTCTAGGGAAAGAACCTAGTTTGACTTCTAGGGCAGTTTATAATTCATATGCAATGCTGACATTTATTCCACCTCTTGTAGATAGTACTATGTATAAAAGTAACCAAATTTCCATCAACAAGCTGGACTCATTTGGTACCGTCTGCTTACTTATTAGCATGACTTTATTTACAATGACAAGTATGCTATTTATATAATTGGCATTCTGTGCTGCTTCCTTTTCATTTTAAAGCTTTGGCCGATATTGATGTTGATTCATGCATATTATTTCTAGTAAGTTTCTGGCCAGTTCTGGAAGGATGTGTTTGATAAAGAGGACGGAGGAAGGGAAAACTGTATATCAAAGACATATATTCTCCCAGGAATCTTTCAGTATAAGTATTTTTTGGATATGTTGGTATATTTTCTACTTTAAGAAAAACTGCTTTAGGGAAATGCATAATTAGAGTTATAGAAACAAGAATATAAAAAGGGTAGGAAGTGGAAATTAAGCAAGTATGAAATCAACTTCAAGAATTTACCTGAAGGCAATGCTTATATGGTTGTTTACATGCAGGCAAGTAGAAAAATCAGGGACTTCATAATTTACAGTGTCCTAAAACCAAGGATCCCTTGCTCAGCGTGTAAAGAAGCACTGGTAAACACTAGTCATCCAAACACAGATGTTATTTTATCTTCAGTAAGATGAGGAAGGAAGATCATGGACACTGTCTTGCAGTAAAATCTATTCTGGTTTCCTGAACTTAGTTCAAAGTCATTTCTGACAGGTGACAAGCAAAGAGTCTTACCTAAATTCATACATAAAGCAAGGACCGAAGGAAGGTGCAGGGGAAAAGAGGGGGACTGAGAAATTCAGGATAGTGTTGCTGAAATTATAAAAAAAAACATGTGATAACATTTTTAAGAAATTTGTTTTTGCTTAAAGGATACAATTCTACCATTAGACTGAGTTCAAAACCACAAAAAGTATAAAGAAAAAGTAAACAGAAAGGATTCACCAGCTCATGATAGTAAAAAAAAAAAAAAAGTTCCAGCAATGAGTCACTTTAGGCTAGATTCTGATTAGTTACTTAGGGTGAATTTACATATTACACTAGGATTATACTAAGGGCACTTAAAATGTGAGTGTCTGCATATTAAAGCTCATTAACTCATAGTAAGTACCCTCTAAGCATCTCAAAGAGCCTTGTTACACATTGCACTTTGAGCTACTCAAATGTTGATTAATACTAACTTGAGTTTAACTTTAAGATTAAACACCTCCTCTGATTGCCCCTTATCTGCACAGTTGTGACTTGCCACTAGAGGGCTAGCAAGATGGCTAAGAGCTACAGTTGTGAGGTGCCACTACAGGGTTGGTGAGTCAGGACAGGTTCCTATCCCTGGTCTAGGTGTGGGTGGGTGAGACCTGGCCAGCGGGGAGGAGCGGGGGAGCAGGGAAACAAGAACATGAAGATAGGAGGTGGAGAATTAATGGGATGGAGGTTGGTGATGAAAAGGGAGGTGGAAAGGAAATGTGAGTGGGGGACTGTCATGGGATGGGGTCATCAGGGATGACCATGATACCCCTAGGTCCCCTTGACCATGCCAGTTGTGCCCAATGGGCACCCTCTTTCTCGCCTGTCATGTCTTGGTGTACTATAGTAAATAGGGAGGCTGCCCTCAAGATGTATTTTGGACATGGTCCTGATGGACTCCACTAAACCCTATGGGTTTCTGGACCCTTTTTGAAAAATGAATGCCTCTTGGGACACCCTCAGCCTTATGGGCTAGATGAGTGGATCCAAACCACCCCTTTACTGTGCCCCAAGCCTCGCAGATGGAATTCACTCATTGTCCCTCCAAGGCCTTAATTTTGCTTGGCCTTCAGTCATCACTGGGCTCTCCATAGCCCTGTCTTTTTCTCAGCGCCCCTTGGTGCTGTGATGTCCTCAGCCCTGTCTCTCTCTCGGTACCCCCTGGTGCTGGGGTGTTCACCCCGAATACTGCGCCCACACTGGTGCTAGGGTCCCCACACTGTAATGGGCCCCAATGAGGCCTCCTCCTTCCCCAGTAGCCTCTGCCCGATCCTCTGGAGTTATAAGACAGCAACCAAAATATGAGCCCCTGTGCTATATGTCGCAGGGCATTTAGGTGCCCTGCTCCTAAAGAGGGGAAAACTGCTAGAAAGAGAGTCCTAGCAGTGAATAAGGAGCCCAGCTGTTGGTTGCCAGGGCAACTGGAGCCAGCAAGCGACCCACACCTGCCGGCGGTCAGCTGACTGTAAGGGGCAGGGCCTGGCCCTTATAAACTCTAGGAACTGAGGTGCCATCAGCCCAGGAGAAAGGAGCTCTCTGCTGCACAAGAGAGAAGAAGCCTGCTGAAGGAACAGTACATGACGTGGCTGTGGGATGAAGAACCCTGGTAGGCAAAGCGTGATTATAGCCGGGCGGCTTATGTTTAAGTTACAGCCAAGAGGCTCGAGTTTGTGTTGCTATTTGTTACACTGGTGGTTTGGGTGAGGCTATTAAGGGTTGGAGAAGGCCTCATAGGGGACTCACGGCAGTGTGAGAACCCCAGTGCCAGCAAGGGTGCAGCATTGGGGGTGCACAGACCCCAGCCCCAGAGAGGGGCAGTTGAGAAGCCCCAGAGATGGGGCATTGCTGAGAAGCCCCAGTGTGGGCGCTGTGAGCCCCAGAGAGGGGGCAGCCTTACTGAGGAGGCCCTAGAGAGAGGGTGGCATTGTGGAAGAGCCCCGAGAGAGGGGCAGCATTACAGAGGAGGCCCCGAGGGACAGGGCTGTTGAGAGCCCGAGTGCTAGAAAGGGAGTGGAGACCGAGAGAGACCGAAGAACGTCTATTCCAGCTGTGAGGCTTGGGGCATGGTGAAAGAGTTGGTTGGAGCCACGCATAGCCCCTAAGGCTAGGGTGCCCCGGAAGCACCCATTGTATAGCGGGACCCACGAGGGGTGTGGGAAACTACAGGGTCTTAGGTTCCATTCAGAAGTGACCAAGAGGATGTAAAGGCAGCCTCCTTAATATATTGGAACATCAAAGACATGGCAGGAAAGAATTTGAGGGTGCCCTTGGGCCAACTTGGCATGGGAAGGGGGCCTTGAGGAGATCACAGCCCTCCTGCAGGACCCTGCCGTGACACTATAACATAACACAAAAAGTTCAGGTTGTGTGCTGCCCCTTTAAAAAAAAAAATCAAACTTCTTCCCTGACCCTAAATGCCTAGTAGTCAAGGGTACCTGGTAAGCTCCTGGATCCCCATTAGTGCTGCATACAAGGCAACTGCAGCATCTCTAGGCAATTCCTCCCTGGATGCTCCTTCCCCTTTAGCTGCTGGCAGGGAACTGACTCTCTAGTCCCAGCCCTGGGGCTTATATGGTCGTAGGGCCCTGCCTCTTCCAGTCAGCTGACCGGCTACAGGTGCAGGCTAATTCTCTCCTTAGGCCTGCTGCCACAGTAACCTGCACCTGTGGGGTTCCTGCCTGACTGCTAGGGCTCTCTCCCTAGGCAGTTTGAGCCCTTAAAGGAGCAGGCACCTTAGTGCCCTGCAAGAGGGACAAGTAGTAAAATGAAAGAAGTCAGCCACTGAAGGATAAAATAAAAAGGAGAGGGATTTAAAAAGAAATAAAGAAAGTGTAAATTAACGAAAGTCAAATTTTAATAAATTGGTACGTGGAATTAGGGTCTAGGGAATGCTGGTTGTGCTTCCTAGGGTGGCTGGGACGTGGGAGTGGTGAGGGAAGGCACTTTGAGGGAGCTGTTGCCCCTGTTCTGGGAGGGAAGCCCCAGGTCATGGGGATCTGATTCAGCCCCTACCTTGTTCCACCCTGCTCCCACCCCAAGACCCCACTCCTGGACCCATCCATGCTTTGCAATCTGGTTAACTGGAAT
The DNA here is from genome assembly GCF_030867095.1 of Alligator mississippiensis. Taxonomy (NCBI): domain Eukaryota; kingdom Metazoa; phylum Chordata; order Crocodylia; family Alligatoridae; genus Alligator; species Alligator mississippiensis. The sequence continues at coordinate 333,507,966 of NC_081824.1, read as the reverse complement.
GTGTTCTACAAGCTCTTTGCACAGGGTTGCACCCCTGGGAGTTGGAAGGTTGCACCCCTGGGATCAGGAGGAAGAGTTGGCTTGTTGCCACACAGAACAGGAGGATGGGACACTGCATCCTGGGATTCTAGGAAGACTGGAGCTTGGGCAACTCATCTGTGGGGAGCGGCCACAAGTTAGTATAACATTAGCTGGGTAACACAGATCAGAGATAAACCTTCCCTGTAGTGGTGTAATCACCAGCCACCTCAAGGGTGCTTAAAATTAGTTTCAGGTGTTAGTGTGTGGACAATTTGGGGTTAAGAGCTGTGGGGCCATCTAATTTTAATGTGTAACAAGGGCCAAAGTTACACCACTTCAGGTGAGGGTGAACACTTGACCATGCTACCTTGCTCATGTTAGGATAACTTCAATCTTCTCCAGGGAGATAAACTGTTTCATTTTCAATCTTCCAGCATCACAGGATGCACTGCTACCAGCTCCCCCTTCATCAGACCATGGATGTCCTGCCTCCTAGCCATAACCCTGCTCACCAGGCCTCTAGAGACAAATTTGAGTCATGCAGACAAGGAACAGTATTAATCCTTAACATGCAACTGTTCACAGCATGTTCTAACTTTAACACAACTTAACATCCCACAGTTTAGTATTGACTTAGTGTAACATATAACTTCACCCTCTAGATGCCTCTCCTTAGCCATTACAGTGCTCAAAAATTAGGCCTTTGGCCCAAGAAGAGACATCCAAAGAAACGTGTTTACATACATAGTTTCCCAGTACAATCAAGGGGGAGAGTTAGTCCGCTCCAAAGACCTATTTGGAGAGTGCATAGGGGCTCTCTTGATCTAGCTATTAGGAAGCATTGAGTATGGGGATGTATCTGAATCCCTGTCCCACTCCAGAGCTTAGCATTTGACTAAAAAGTAATCCTAAATTCACATTTTTCTGTGATTTAAATGGTGTTTCATTTTAATCATGGAAAAATGTGGATTTGGGATTTTTTTTAAACAAAAATTGTTTTTTTGTTTGTTTGTTTTTTTTAATCGAAGAAAGTCATAATCCCTGGTAATGAGAATAGGAACTGGGGGTCAGAATCCACAGTTCTCTTTTATCTAAGGTGGTATGTAAGACAGCCATACTTTCACATAGTTGGGCTTTCCAATAGGCTTCCCACTTACCCAGTTTCAACAAGAAGGATGTAAGACACCCACATTACTACCTAATCTGCTGTATGTTTATTTAATAAACTGATTTTGGAAGTGAGAGATATGAGTTTAGATCCCCTTGAGTGAGCCTGGGCTTCCTATTATCTGTGCAAGATCCTTAACTACTAGTTATTGTGTTAAAAAGTGGCTACGTCCCTCTTCATCTCCAATAGGTGGATTCACAAGATACCACTGATATAGGAAAAGGAGTATATGTATGGAAGGCATGTTTTCTCTGGGTAGAATAGATGGATGCCTTCCAAGGAGCATTTGGAAATGGCAATCTAATACTTTACATGCTCCTTCAGGTGCTCCTTCCTATTTCCAAAGTGGCAGACCTCACAGGGTACTGTAGGTTTGGATTTTGGTAATGCACAGGCTTCCAACTGAGATGATGGAAGACCTGGGTGCTATAGGCCTGCAAAGGTTGGCTCCTAAGTCAGTAGTAAATGGAAAATTAAGTTTCAGGTTCTTTAGACACAGTTTAAAAATATTTCCTCAAACTCCTATAATGAAAAATATGTTTCTGGCCTGATATTTTCTTTGAATTTATAATGAAAAGGGATACAGTCTCAGGAATAAATAAATAAATAAAGAGTATATAGGCAATGGAATTTACAAGCACAGTTCTACTTGATATTCTAAATATATACATTATCAAGTAAATGACTACATAGGATATCAAATTATTTTTTATTATGAGAATGATCTACTAACTGTTTAATAAAGGGTCCAGTTCATGGGATGATTATTTAATATACATATTATGGCAGCACACACAAATCTCAAGAAGTAACTGGTCTGCATCATGCGAGACAGACACAGACATATATGAAAACATAGTCCTTCTCCTGAAAAGTTTCCAGTCTATAAACTTTAAAATGTTGCAACACTTAAACTGACTGACCATGCTATTTTTTCCCTCTTATTTATTACAGATTTGGTAATCAGGGAACTCTAAAAAAAGAAACCAACAAATCAAACAATAAACAATGGGAAGGTCACAGAAGTATATTTTGCAATCATATTTTGCAAAATATATGAGTCATTAAAATTCTGATTCTATATTCTTGTGACAATAATAGTAATGAGAACAGAAAATGGCAAGAGCCTAATCTTTTCTCCTGACAATTTCAATCCAACTACAACCCAACTGCTATTTTGTCATTCTCCAATTCCATATATAAGGGCTGGACTGAAGATAGTAAAATTCATTAAAGAAATTAGAATCCTTCCAGATTTTCCAAAGCTAAAGGACTATTTTGGATAATATTGTCTATATGTTTGGAAGAGCATGATTTGTAGGTAATCTTCCAACACACTGTCTTTGTTTGTAAACTTCTATCACTTCTCTTATTCACTTTCAGAATTTGTAATAAAATCCATTTTATTGGTATACTATTTCTATTTAATATGCCAAAAATGAACAAGCACTTCATTTTGGTAGCTTTTCTAATCTGTACTCAAGCTAAGAATATTCAGAGGTATAACAATTTTTATCTAAATGGAGGCATCTTGCTTGCTTTCCTTAGATTTCTGCTGTTATTTCTCAATAAATACTAAAAAGTTGTTCTCTAATCCTATATTCATAGTTTCATAGTAGGTAGGGTTGGAAGGGACCTGAGCAGATCATCAAGTCCGACCCCCCTGCCATGGCAGGAAAAAGTACTGGGGTCAAACGACCCCAGCGAGGTGTTCGTCTAACCTCCTCTTCAAGACCCCCAGGGTAGAAGCCAGCACCACTTCACTTGGAAGTTGGTTCCAGATCCTAGTCACCCTAACTGTGAAGTAGTTCTTACGGATGTCTAATCTAAACTTACTCTCCAACAACTTGTGGCCGTTATTCCTTGTTATCCTGGGGGGCGCGAGGGGAAACAAGGTCTCCCCCAAACCCTTCTGGTCCCCCCTCGTGAGTTTTTAGATGGTCACAAGGTCCCTCCTCAGCCATCTCTTGTGAAGGCTGAACAGGTTCAGGTCCTGTAGCCTCTCATTGTAGGGTCTGCCCTGCTGTCCCCAGATCATGCGGGTGGCCCTCCTCTGGACCCTCTCAATATTGTCCACATTCCTCTTGAAGTGGGGTGCCCAGAACTGGACACAGTACTCCAGCTGTGGCTTCACCAGTGTCACGTAGAGGGGGAGGATCACCTCCTTGGACCTACTCAAGATGCAGCTGTGGATGCACGATAGGGTCTGGTTAGCCCTGCCGACCGTGACCTCACATTGTCGGCCCATGTTCATCTTGGAGTCAATGATGACTCCAAGATCCCTTTCTGCGAACGTGCTCTCAAGAAGGGAGTTTCCCATCTTATAAGTGTGCTGCCAGTTACTACTGCCCAAGTGCAGCACCCTGAACTTGTCTGTATTGAAATGCATCCTGTTTTTGTTAGCCCACCCTTGCAACCTATCCAGGTCTTTCTGCAGTCTTTCCCTCCCTACTAGTGTGCCCACCTCACCCCAAATTTTGGTATCATCAGCAGATTTGAACAGGTTGCTTTTCACCCCATCATCCAAATCACTGATAAAGAAATTGAACAGTGTGGGCCCAAGGACCAAGCCCTGGGGGACTCCACTGCTCACTTCCCCAGAGGTCAAATATGACCCATCCACCACCACCCTTTGAGTACGACCCTTCAGCCAATTTGCAATCCATCTGACTGTGTAGGCATCAATGCCACAGTCTCCTAGTTTTTTTAATGAGGATGGGGTGGGAGACAGTGTCAAAGGCCTTGCTGAAGTCCAGAAAGACTACATACACGGCCACACCTGCATCCAATGCTTTTGTGACCTGATCGTAAAAGGCAATCAGATTGGTCTGACATGACCTGCCCCTAATGAAACCGTGGTGGTTGCCCTTGAGCATCATCCCTGATGGTGACCCATCACAGATGTGCTCCTTGATGATCTTCTCAAAGAGTTTCCCCAGGATTGAGGTAAGACTGACGGGCCTATACTTGCCTGGGTCCTCCCCTCTCCCTTTTTTAAAGATGGGGACGACATTGGCCATCTTCCAAACATCTGGAACATGGCCCAAGCACCACCAGAACTCGTAAAGACATGCCAAGGGCCCAGCAATAAACCCTGCTAGCTCCCTCAACACCCTGGGTTGGAGAGCATCTGGACCTTCTGACTTGAACACGTCCAGCCCCTCCAGAAGCACTCTAACCTGGTCCTCCTCAACCTTAGATCTTGAGGTGTTCCCCTTGAGTCTGTCTTGAAACCCAGTGGGGGAGTCCCGGTCCCTGCACCAGAAAATGGAGGTGAAGAATTTGTTAAAGAGGTCTGCCTTCTCTGGCGCAACCACCAGATTGCCCAGCACATCTTGCAGGGGCCCCACATTTCCCAGTGCCTTCTTCATCCTCCCTATATATTTGAAAAAGGACTTTTTATTATCTTTGATCTTGGACACTAGTCCTAGCTCTATGTCCGTCTTAGGTTTTCTAACAGCCCCCCTACAGGCCTGAGTAGTGGAGTTATACTCTTCTTTGGAGATAGCCGCCCCCCTTCCACCGGGTGTACACCACCTTTTTGGCAACCAGGCATTCCCGTTCGTCCTTGGTGACCCAGGGAGGCTTTTGGGCACTCTTGCCTCCCTTGCTTCTTGTTGAGATCATCACCCCTTGGGCTTTGAGTATCATCTCCTTAAGGAATGACCACTCATCTTGGGCACTGAGTTCCCCTGCCCTTAAGAACCCCAGCACCTCTCCCACCAATCTCCTCAACTCATTGAAGTTGTCCACGTTGAACCCATCCTGGTGTCATCTGCCCACCCCTGTAACCTGTCTAAGTCCAATTGCAGCCTATTCCTCCCTTCTAGTGTGCCCACATCCCCCCACATCTTAGTGTCGTCAGCAAATTTGAATTTACTTTTTACCCCCTTGTCCAAGTCACTGATGAAGATGTTGAATAACGCTGGTCTGAGGACTGAGCCCTGGGGAACCCCACTGCCCAGATCCCTCCAGGTCAAAAATGACCCATCCACCACCAGTTCATTGGTGGTAGGGGCTTCAAATTAATGAAATGTTCTAAAAATCACCAGAGTTTTCTACCATGCTCTCTCACCTTTGTGACTGCCTTGATAATAGTGTTCATAGCATCTATATACTTAAATATAGTTCTGAAGCTACATTTTGCTTTGGACCACCACCCACCCACTTCCAGCAGAGTACACTGCAGGAAGCATGAGCAGGGTTGGCACATGGGCTTCCTGTGGTCAGGGAAGGGCAGGAGAAGGCAAAAGAAGTGGTAGCAGTCTGCAGAAGAAAAGTTGCTGGCACTTCTGCAGTTCATGAGGTAGGCACAGGGTGCTGGATGGGGAAAGGAGAAGATTTCCCTTTTCACACAGGGAAATCTCAATTGTACACTTCCTTTGCTGTCATGGCAGATTTGTATGCCATGGCACAGCCCCTGGGAATCACTGTTCTAAACCATAGAAAAGAATATTTAAAGACACTTCAGCTGCATCTGAACAAGCTAGTTTGGCTATGACAGCAGTATAATCATGTGTAGGGTTACCACACATCCGGGTTTTCCTGGACATGTCCTCTTTTTGAGTTCTCTGATCTCTGTCTGGGCATTGTTTTGAAATATGAACAAATGTCCAGGATTTTGCTCTGCTATTTCTTTTTCAACATGGATCTTGGTAGAAGAGATTCATTTCCTGGCTTGCCCTAGCAGCATGTGCGCTAGGGATCCAGGTTTTCCTTTTGCTGCAGAAAAATGCAGATTTTCCTCCTTAAAAGAGGAAACCACAGGTTTTCCCTTGCAGGCTGCAAGACTTCCAGCCTGCAAGGAGCTGTTTGGGGTGATTGGAGACAGGGATCGGAGTGGTGGAGCAGCCCCAGCAGCTGGATGCAGGTAAGTCTGGGGTTGAAGGGCCAGGGAACTGTCTGGAGGGCTGCAGGTGGGAGGGCGTGTGTGTGTGTGTGTGTGTGTGTGTGTGTGTGTGGAAGGGATGGGTATGTCAGGGGATGGGTGCCTGCTCTCACTTGAGGACGGTATCTGGCTACTGGAGATGTGGCAGGGTGGGGGAGGGGGATGCACCTGCCCTTCCAGCCTGGGGATAAGGGTGGGGTGCCATTTGGATGCATCAGGGAGCTGCATGGCTGGGCCAGCAGCACTGGGGGTGGTGCCTGTGTCTTCAGGAGTAGATTAGCTGGGAGATACTGCCCAAGGTGGCAGCCATGATCAGGCCACCTGGTGCAGTGGGAGAGTCCCAGCTCAAGATGGGGGATGTCACAAGCCTCTGCTCCTCCTCTTTCCATGCTGAGGCCAGACTTGCTTTGATGCCACCCTCACAAGCCACAGCTGCCACGCTCTAGCCCATTTGTGATAGGGGCAGCTGCTGGTGCCTCCTTCAGCAGGGGCTATGGGTCAGAAAGAAGGGGCACCAGCAGGGCTGGGAAGACTGTGGTTTGGGAGTGAGGGGTACCAGGGGAGCAGGGGACAGTGGGTCAGAAGTGTGGGGCACTGATAGTGCCAGGGGGCTGTGGATTGGGAGTGTGGGGCACCAGCAGAGATGGGGTCTGAAAGTTGGGAGTGAGAGGCACCAGCTTAACCTGGCAGAGTGGGGTACTACAGTTCGGGAGTGAGAGGCACTGCCCTCTCCCCCCACAATTATATACCACCCCCTCCCCTACTGACAGGTGTCCTCTTTTTTGGAACTGGATATATGGTAATCCTATTAGTGCAGCACTCTTGTATGCAGGGAGGCTACATTAACCCAGGCAGAGCACCTTGTGATACTGTTTCCAATGTGCAGATGGCTTGGTTAAAGTTAACTCGGATATCGCTATACACCACTGTCTTCTAGAAATCTATTGCACAACTGAATGAAATACTGTGGAGGCAGATCCAACGCTATTATCTAGCAGTCAATTATTTATATCTAATTTCCCCCTGGTATTACAGATACTTATGTATAGGATGAATTTAAGCATGTTGAAATAAGACTGTTCAAATACTTAAAGTTTTCTTTTTTTTCCTTCTCTCTTTTATTTTTTTTTTTTTGTATGGATCAGGGCCATAATGTATAATTTTATATAAATACATTTTTTTTAGAGGGGTAGTATTTTATAGTTTCTCTGGCATTTAACACTATTAAACATTTTTTCACATTCAATTCAGAAAGGGATTTTTTTTTTTAGATCTTTTAAAACTGAGAACATTACATTTACTTTTACTTAGAAAATGCATAGTGAAGGGAACAAGTTTTTATTTCTCTTTAAAGGTCATGGAGCTCCTACTTCTTTGGAAGTCCTTGCATAGACTCCGGGAATTATGTCCTGTTTTTGACCATTCGACAACAACAATAACGACAAAACCTGAGCACCAATAAAGAACTTTTAACTAACAGTTCAAGATAATTTTAAAATGATTATGTTATGGCCCTAGACATATTTAACGATGTTAATAGACTTGACTTTATAAGTTTGACTTATACAGCAGACAGAAGAGAGTTTCAATTTCCTAACACCATATGGGGGGGAGGAGTCATATTGTTTGTCATCAAAGTTATACTCACTAGATGTACAGCTTTAGGTCCTATTCTGACACTTCCTACACAAAAGCAGATGCCAGTGGTCAGTGGCATTTCCACTGCTTTGCAGAGGCACAGTGGTCTTTATATGCTTATGGCATTACAGCCAACCTGTCACAACCCTCAAGGAGTTGAGAGAACCTTTATATTATTGAAGGCAAAGTGTTCCCTTTTCAATAGTCCACAGTACCTACCTAGAACTTTGATACTGAGGAGGTGTTAGGTTTTTACATCAAGACTTCTTTATCCATAAACGTTATTTTAGATTCATATTAAAAGTGGTTTTGTTGAAGATATTTTTTCCCCTTCATCTCAACATTGCTAAGTTTAACTCATGGCTTTAGAAATATGTTTTTAAGACTATGGGATATAAAAATACCATGAAAGCATTTCTTTAAAATCTTTTGAACCTTTTTTTTTTCTTTTTTAATAAAACATATGTAATATAAAAGATGCATGGTGGTGAGCAATATGGTAAGGTACAAATGCTTTATAGGTTGTTGGGTTTTTTTTCTGATTCTAGTAAATAACCCATGATATTCCTGCCTCTGAATAAGGTATTTATTCAAGATTCAGCCCAATAGAGCCTTTATTTCTATGTGTATGACACTTGTGTCAAGCAGCAATTGACCATCATCATAAAATTTGTTTGTTCTTTCATCTCTGATCTCACAATACACAGTGTTCTATCATCCAATTAGAATTCTGAGGCACTTAGAATAAAGGGTCTTTTATGGTGCAGTATACAAGATGTATTTGGAGATGCTTTTGGGAAAATTATTTCCTGCAGGGAGTTACACTCAGTGGCTTTAGGGCCTCCTAGTTTCTAATAACTGCTGAACATAACATAGAGTTTTCAAAGAGGTAAAAAACCCACTAATTTTCTAGGTGTACAGCCTATTACTGACTAGTAAAGATGAAAAAGAGGCTATGTGAGGAAGGCATCTCACATCATGATTTTTTCTTGCACTTTCTTTTCAAGCATCTCATGCTAATTACTACTGAAGGCAGGATATTTGACTAGATAATCTGTGAGCAGATCTACACATACCCCTGACTGTGCGGTGGTTACTGCACAGTCGTTTAGTACCTGCAATCACTGTGCAGTCCCACCAGCTAATGAGTCATTTCTGACCCTACTGTGCATTATCATTGGTGTCACAATTCATGCTTGGCAATGTAGCTCATAACTAGGGTGACATAGTGTCTCATGTAAACATGCCCTGTGTGTCTAATCCAGCATGACAATTCCTATATTCCTAGGTCCAACAGTGTATGAGTCAACAAAATATATCTGGCATGCTTCAAAATGGCTATTAATTTTGTATTTGATTCTAATGTTCTATTTTAGAAGCAGTGTTATCTAGACAATAGAAGACCAAAGGGAGACATGACTATGGTCCTCAATTTTTTAAAAGCTCTGTTCAAAGAGGAAGGTTATAAATGTTGCCCGTGTCCAATGATGATAGAACAAGAGCTAATGGGAACCAATTGTAATATGGGAAATTTATGTTAGATATTACAAAACCTTTCTAATTTTACATTGATCTTGCAGTGAAGAGAAGGGAGCTTCTTCTAGATAGTAGTGTAATTAGAGGTGGGCATACAGGGCACTAGCCCCAGATGCCAGCTTAGGAGGGACACCAGAATTGCTCCCCAACTCCATGGAATCCAAGCCTTGGCAACAAGAGCAGTCCCACAGAAATGCTCTTGCAGCAGAAGCTGTGTACCTGGACATAATGCTGCTCATGTAAAAGCAACAGTGGGGGTGGTGGCTTCAGTGGCAGCAACACCTGGGGACTGTTGTTGAGTCCTCAGCATAGGAAAGATTCTTGCACTCCCACTCCCTTCCCCGGCTTTCAGAACCCGTGCCTTTCTGGTACTTTCCCCTCCTTCCCACCTTCCCACACACATACATTCTTCTGTAGGGTTTGCTTGTTACACCTGTGCTGCTAGAGGTCCCTACAAACTCTTCTAGCCTTATTTTCCATGAATTTATGATTTTCAAGATGATCATTTGGTTACTTCTGAATAGTTCTTGACAGCTCATCCAATTTGTGGAAGGAAGGAAGGAAACCATATAATATCTTGTCATCTGCCCCATAAAAAATTGAAATAAGCTACTTCTTTCTATTATTGTTTATTAACAATATTTTTTAAACCATATTGAAACCTAAATAGATTTTTTTTTAAATCTATGTTTTATCCAAATACAAATTTTTCAAAGGCAACATATATGAAAATAGGTTTCCAAAATTTTTTGTGAGACTCTCCCAATACTTGAAGTCCTATCTAGGAATTAGTATAGCCATTACACAATGCTAAAGGAAAATAAAAATAAAACCAAATTATTCCTTTATATCTTCATCATAATTTTTAAGAAGCTCATAAGTGAAGGAGATAATCAGTGAAATGCTTAGGTATTTTACAATTCATTTCTAAAGCATCCTTGCCTCACACAAGACTATTTAAATCACTATTTCTCTCTTGCTTCTTCAAAATGTTTAATTACTTTGTCTCAGATTTTCTCTCTCATTCTAACACTCCCATGTTTACACTTGCTATACATAAGAAAATAAACATTTTATATAACTCCTCCCATTCTTTTTTTCAGCTCTTCCTCCTATTCTTAGAATGCCATGATAAAGTGGCTCTCCTAGAAGCAAAGACCCTTGTCTCTCATATAAGAGTTATTCTTCTGTAAAGTGCTTAATTAGTGTAACAGTGGCGAAGGAAGGATTAAAGCCTTTCTTAAAAATATGAAAGATTTTACAGAAAGCAACAAGATATTTGAATTCAGAGGCATGTTTTCCTACTTCAGATGTATTGCACATAATCATATTCAAGTACATATTTGGGTCAGTGCATTTATGCCAGCCAGTGAAATTATAAAGTTTTGCAGTGGTCCATAGACAGTACTGTATAGTTTTATCTTTCACAGAATGCATGAAGGATTAGAAAATCTCCTTGTGATGCAAATTGTAAGGAGAACAGAAAATAGCACAACATGAATTTCTTTTGGGACAATGGAAAATACTATTTTAACTCACTCTCATTACAACTATGTGACTGCAATCTTACGGTCTCCATCAGCTGCAATCTGTGCTTTTTATGTGCTGTGACTATACAACAGCTTTTTCTTCAGTTCAATCTATTACTTTTCATGGCACATATATCAGTTATAATATTAAAAAAAAGAGAATACCTCAAAGGACAGATACTTCATGTTTTGTGAAAAGGACAGGTTGTTCATTAATTTTATATTCAGTAGTATTCTTTTTCCTCTTTCAAAGTGAGCACATGCTGCTCATAGAAATCACTGTCTGAGTGAACTTCATTCTATGGATTGCAGGCCGGGATATACTCTGAACAAAAAGATATGTACTTTCTTTTTATCTCTTGCCCCAGGACTACTAAACTATACCAATTCTTTGAAGGAAAACATTATATTAGGCAGGTGTGACGATAAGGTTGCTTGCATGATTTTTAATAGGAAATAACTAAATAACTTTGCAATACAAATGTAGGTTCCAGGAATTATGGAAAAGTCATTAGTGTGGTCGCAAACCCTTCTGACTCCTTGTATGTTTTAAGAGGTTTTGTTTTTCTCCTAATCTCATCCAAAATCCTGTGAAGTAAATGAGTACTTTTTCATTAACTTTCCCAACTTTGGTTTAGGCCCTGACAGAATTTTTAAAATGAACTTTGAATTTTCCCTCATTAGCTTGTATTGTTATCAGTTGGTATTCTGTCACACTGATACTTTGCAAAATAAGTTTTGCCACTAGCATTAAAAAAGCCAAAGGGAAATTTGCCATTTACATTCATGGGAGCAGAAGCAGGGCTTTCAGTGTGCACCTACTCTCAGTGATGTCTGTTGCAAAATTCTACATTTGGTATGTGAGATCAGGAGTCAGCTGAAACTTGTGAAAGCTGTGAAGCATTGTCCAGAGCATACTTCATTCTTCCTGTTGAAGCATGTCCAGTAGAGAAATGTGAGGGGTAATTGTGGGGCCACAAGGACAACAAGTCAAAGGAAGTGCGTAGAACAGACATAGCTGGAGTGGACCTGTTCTGAGTGTGACCAGTAGGACAAGGAGAGTTGGATCGGCAATGGAGTTAGTATCGAATATCATCATAAGTGGACTAAAATGACACTTATGGGGATGAAGTTGGCTGCATAATTGGACCTATCTAAAGGGGAGTTCAATTTGGGGCTAAACCTTCCTATGTAACAATTTGTTCCTTTTCCACATTCCCAAATAGATTGTCATTCACAAATTATATGAGGATACGTTTAGTCCTAGTACTAAGTCTGCCTTACAAAACTAGATGGCTTCTAAGTCTGAGCCCTGAAGAACAGCATCATTATCTGGTCTCCATTTTGATAACTCACCTTTCAACATAGCTTTCTGTAGTCTTCCATGAGCCAGTATTTTATCTACCTCATAATCACAAACTTGATCCTCATCCTCCAGTTCAGCCAATATTTTCCCATTGTGTCAAAAGCTTTGTTTAAATCCAAATAAATATTTCACTTCATTGTCCTTGTCTAAGATGTCAGTTATCTGGTTTTCTTATTTTTTAATTAGTCTGATATAGACTTCCTTGGATAAAACCATGTTGTGTTTGTCCCTTCCATATTGTTGTTTTCTTCAATATCTTTGCAAAGGCCATATATATTATTTAACTCAAGCTAATGGCCAAATATCTCCTTCTTTTTTTTTTTTTTTGGTTGGGGGGAGGGGGTTCTTTTGCATATAGGCATTACACCTGCTATTCTCCAGTCACAACATACCATTCCCAAATTTCCAAATTCAATTAAATTCCATTATAAATATTCTGGGCATGTCAACACAAGATGCTTTATAGCACAGTAGTGTAGTTTACTGTGCAGTAAGTATATGCATCTATACATGTGCATACTTACTGAGCAGTAAATGATGCTACTCATGAGTACATTAGCTACCTGCAAATGCAAGTAACAAATTTACTTGCAAGTAGTTGCTGCACAGTAATATACATGTAGATGTCAACAAGAAGCAGATTTGCTTCTGGTCATCACTCCCAATAGGGATCCAGTCTAAGGCTAGGCCCAGGGCTCCAGGACTGGGAGATTCTGCTGCCCTTGGGATAGTCCACCTCTATGGCAGTGCTAGCCTCAGGCCCTTAAAAGCCTGCAGGCATTTTGAGCACAGAGGAATACATGCAGGCCGACTGAGGCCACTCTAGGTTCCCGTGTCCCCCTGGAAAGGCTGAAGGCTAGCTGTACCAGCCTGTCTGTACCCAGGCATCATTGCCTAGCAATCCAGTGCTGCAGGGCTAAAAGGCTCATGCTGCCCCAAGTACAGAGAGCTTCTGGCCATCAGGACCAGATCCAGCTGCCTGCAGCCCAATCCCAGCAGTCTTCCTGGAGCATGCAGGTGCTGTGGGGAATTGCCTTGCTGCATGGCTGCCAGTCCCATGCTACACCTCTGCACTGGGCACTGCAGACAGCTGGCCAGGATCAGCAGCACAGGGACAGCAACACCGAGGCCCTAAGATCTGGTGAAGAAGCCCTAATGGCCTCATTATCTGCCATCCCAATGCCCATCGCCTGGGGCCCCAGCTGGTCCGTGGGGGAGACTGGCAACCTCATGGCATTGTGGAGCAAGGTGAAGGTGCATCGCCAGTTTGTGTGGGGCTGTCAGGCTGGATGTGGCACTGCAGACATGACTGGTCAGTGCAGCACTGCTGCATAAAGGTCAAGGCGTTGTGGGCACCGTGGGTCATCATCACTGATCACAACTTTTGGTCACAGTGGAGGTGGTGGTGGAGTGTATGGGGCAGCCCAAGCTTCTTTCCACACTGTCAAAGCTCAGGGTCTCATGCCAAGTGTGCAGGTGCACCTGCAACACCATGACAATCATCATCAGCAAGGTGTAGTGGTTTGGGCACCCTTACGTCCATGCAAACAGCTCTTCATGCAGCACACAGGACATGCACAGCAGGGGAAAGGTTGGGGCACAGTGATGATGCAGGGGGGCTGGCTCTGGGGCACCTCCCCAGAGAAGCCACTTACAGGGAGGGTGGAGCCATGGGCAACTCCTCATCCCAGTCATCTGGGAGCTGCATGTGCGCCAAACCTTTGTGCTGTGGGGTTGGTGGCAGCACAGGATAGTGGCTAGCCTGCAGGAAGGACAGCACAGTGGGGTCTGGAGCCACGGCAGCAGGTGCTGCCAGGACCCTGAACTGTCCTGGCCTGGGAGTGGGATGGAAGAGGCAGGTTGCCCATGACCAGCAGCCAGTGGTCCACCGGCCCTACGGGAGTGAACAGGGATGGTGGCCTTGGCCAGTGGCTACCTGGGCATAGCTCTGCCTGGCCAACTTATGATCTGAGGCCAGGCAGTGAACAGAATCCTGGTACAAAGCATCTTATCTCAGAAATATTGCAAACTCTCAAAAACAGTTTATTTCCCATCTCTCTGTAGGACCTGCAGCTGCACAGGGAAGAGGCATCAGTTGCTAGCTAGGGTGTGAACTCAGGGTTACTGCCACCCACAGTTGGGTTACTGTGGACGTACCAGTGCCACCAGAGGAGAACCCAGGAGTGAACTGTTCTCCTGGATCAGCTGGTGACAGTGTTGGAGGGCCCTCTGGTAGAAGCAAGGACCTGATGGGCAAAGGATGTGGCCCACAAGGAAGTACAGGACCAGATGATCCAGTTATTCTGGGCCTCAGCTCTTGTCCCTGGGGTACTAGCAGGTGGAAGCCCTGCACGAGCAGATTGTGGTCCTGATCAGGGCAGTGTAGGCTATGGTTAATGACCGCTGGTGCTGGACTCCGTTCTGGCCTTGGTAGTTGCCTTTTTGCAGCCAGCTGTCTGACCCCAGATGGTAGCCCCACCTCTCTCTAGCAGCATCTTGCTCACCGCTCAGCAGCATCCTCTCCTCCCCAGAGGACTGGGTGGGGGGCTCAGAGGAGCTCTTGGCTCATCCTCTGTTCCAGGGATTCTGCCACCCAGCCCCCCCCCCCCCCCGCTTCCTTATAGATTCATAGATGCTAGTGTCGGAAGGGACCTCAATAGATCATCGAGTCTGATCCCCTGCATAGGCAGGAAAGAGTGCTGGGTTTAGATGACCCCAGCTAGATGCCTATCTAACCTCCTCTTGAAGACCCCCAGGGTAGGGGAGAACACCACCTCCCTTGGGAGCCCATTCCAGACCTTGGCCACTCTAACTGTGAAGAAGTTCTTCCTAATGTCTAGTCCAAATCTGCTCTCTGCTAGCTTACAGCCATCATTTCCTGTAACCCCCGGGGGCACCTTGGTGAATAAAACCTCACCAATTCCCTTCTGTGCCCCCATGTGAGGTCCTGGCCCCACTACAGGCAGCTCTAACTCCATCCTCGCATGGAGCTGGGGTGAGAGACAAGCCTGGGACAATCGAAGCTGCCAGTGCTGGCCAATCTAAAAAAGCATCACGGGTCATCTGGGCCGGTGAGCGGGGCTGTTCCCTCCCCCGCCCCAGGTGACCAGAGCATCCGCCTCCGAGGCACCAGGCTTTTGTCATGTAGACAGGGAGGAAGATCCCCCGCCCTCAGGAATTCAACATCATCCTCTCATGCTGGCAGAGACAGATTTCTGGAGAGGGACAGACAGTGGCATTTCTGCCACACTTCCCCCCCCCCCCCCCTTTATAAGCTCGGACACAGGGCCTTTCAGGGCTGTGTGTCTGGGCGTGTGGGTCAGGGAGTTCCCACAGGATGCCAGAAGAAGAGGAAAAAAAGAAAAGAAAACCTGAAACATGAAACGAGTTATAAGCATAACATACAAAAACCATAAAACCTGATGGGCAGTCTTACACTAGTGATGTCTTTACTAGTCCTGAGTCCAGAGGACCCACTACCCAGAGTTGTTTCATGACAAGGCATCCGCTATCACATTCTGGCTTCCCTTGATGTGCTCGACAGTGAAGTTGAACTCTTGAAGCTGCCAGGCCCATTGCTGCAGCTTGGCATTAGTGTTTTGCATGGTCTGCAACCACTGCAGTGGGGCATGGTCCGACAGGATGGTGAACTGTTGTCCCCATAAATAGGGCTTCAGCTTGTTCGGTGCCCAGACGATTGCCAAGCACTCCTTCTTGATTGATGACAGGTTCTGCTCCCGAGGGATTAACTTCTGGCTGAGTTACACCACGGGGTGCCGTGTCTCTTGGTGCTCCTGTAAGAGTACAGCTCCTAGTCCTACGCTAGAGGCATCCATTGCCATGTAAAAGGCTTTATCATGGAGCGGTGCTTTCAGGATCAGTTGTTTGACCAGGGCAGCCTTGAGGGTGTCAAATGCTTCCTGGCACCCCTGCTTCCAGACCACCGGGTCTGGGCTGCCCTTCTTAGTCAGCTCATGCAGCGGTGCTGCAGTTGCTCCAAACCCAGGGACAAACCGTCTGTAAAATCCTGCCAGGCCAAGGAAGGCTCTGACTTGCTTCTTGGTTTGTGGAGGCGGCCAGTCTTTGATGGCCTTGATCTTGTCCCACAAGGGAGCAATATGACTTCCACCCACACGATGACCCAAGTATACTACCTCAGATAGTGCCCACTGGCACTTTTTGGCTTTTACAGTAAGACCAGCTTGCTTGATCTTACCTAACACGGTGGTCAGGTGAATGAGGTGCGACTCAAAATCCTGACTGAAGATGGCAATGTCATTGATGTAAGCCATGGCAAACTGCTCACATCCTTGCAACAGATTGTTAATCAGTCTTTGGAAAGAGGCAGAAGAGTTGCGCATACCAAAAGGTAAAACTGAACTCATATAGCCCTATAGGTGTGGTAAAGGCAGACTTGGCTATGGCTTCCGGGTCCAGGGCCATCTGCCAAAATCCTTTAGACGGATCAAGAGTAGAGATCACCTTGGCTGGGCCCAGGCGATCCAGCATAGTGTCCATTCTGGGCATAGGGTACGCATCAGGGGTGGTAATAGCATTCAGCTTCCTGTAGTTCACACAGAACCGGATGGTCCCATCCTGCTTCCGGACGAGTACCACCGGACTGGCCCGGGGACTCATTGAAGGCCGGATTACACCCAACTCTTCCATCTCTGCGATCTCCCATTTTATTTCTTGCCTCACCTTCTCATTAACTGGGTAATGTCGGGAGTATATAGGGCGATGGCTGCCCATATCTAGAGAGTGTACTGCCAGGTCTGTTTTACCTTGTTTATTACAGAACACTGTCTCAAAGTCCTTGAGTGCTGCGAGAAGCTGGTCCTTGTCCTGGGAGGGCAGATGGTCCGGCAGGCGGAGTTTCTCGATCCCTGCCTCACCATCCCAGTCACCATACATGACCAGCTCCTCTGTGTCCTCCGGTGTTTCCTCAATGGAGGGAACCCAGAATACCATCTCCTTTCTGTCATAGTAGGGTTTAAGCATGTTCACATGAACTGTCTTAGGCTTTCTTTCCCTAATAGCCACTACATAGGTCACATCATCCAGTCTGTCCAGGATAGCATGAGGACCTTCCCAAGCGGCTTGCAGCTTGTCTGTTTTTAGTGGGAGGAAAACCGTAACATTATCACCCCACTCAAAGGTACGTAAGCAGGCCTTTTCATCACACCAGGACCTTTGCTTCTCCTGGGCCTGTCCCAGGGAGTCTCGTGCCACTTTCATCATGTCAGTCAGTTTCTGATGAAAGTTAAGCACATACTCCACCACTGAGGTCTTTATGGAAGGGATCCTTCCTTCCCACTCCTCTCTCACCAAATCGAGAGGACCTTGAACTCGCCTCCCGAACATCAACTTGAAGGGTGAGAACCCAGTGGACTCCTGGGGCACCTCCCAGTAGGCAAAGAGCATATGCGGCAGTTTCTCATCCCAGTCATTGGGATTGGAGTCCACATAGGCCTTTAGCATCCCTTTCAAGGTCCCATTGAACCTTTCCACCAGCCCATTTCTCTGAGGGTGGTAGACTGTGGTCTTAAGGTGTTCCACCCCACAGCAGTCCCACAGGCACTTCATCACCTCCACCATGAAGTTCCCACCCCGGTCCGTCAGGATCTCGGAGGGAAAACCCAGCTGACAGAAGACCTTGATTAGGGCGTCAGCAACCATGGGTGCCTCAAGGGAGGTCAAGGCAACTGCCTCCAGGTACCAAGTTGCGAAATCCACTAGAGTCAGTATGTATTTCTTTCCTCTATGAGTCTTATGCTTCAGCAGTCCCACAATGTCTACTGCCACCCTGTGGAAGGGTTGATCGATGACAGGGAGGGGCTGCAGGGGAGCCCTTCTCCTGTCCCCACTTTTGCCCGTCTGCTGGCATGTCTTGCAAGATTTGCAGTAGTCCGTCACATTCTGGGAAATTCTGGGCCAAAAAAAGTTCACCTGCAACCGCCGGCATGTCCGTTCCCTGCCCATGTGACCAGCACACGGTAAATCGTGAGCCATGGAGAGCAATTGCTGTCTGTATTTTCGGGGTACTATGAGCTGGTGCTGGGGCTCCCAGGTCTCGGCATGGTTCTTCGGTACCCACAACCGATAGTGAAGCCCCTTATCCCAGACCACCTGTTTCCTTTTTTCCAAAGTGAATTCAGTTTCCTGCTCCTGAGCCATCTGCCGGAGTCCCTCCAAGCTGGGGTCCTCCAGAACCTCCCGCTTGAACTCCTCTTGCCCAGCTAAGCAATCAGCAGGGAGTTCAGGTGTTCCTGCAGGGAGTGCACTTTCACCCTCAGGGACTTCCTGGGTCTCCTCCCTGATAGTTTCACCTCCCTCTGCCACTGACAAAATACACACCTCCCTGGGACTGTCACTTAACCCACCCTCAGGGTCGCTAGTTCCTTCCAGGACCAGGGTGCAATCACCGTCTGCACGGGTCTCTTCCACTGTGGCCAATGGTGTGGCTGTCTCCTGGGGATTTTCTAAACCCCCCTCTTTAGCCTTTCTGCTCTGCAGACGAGTCACCGCATAAACAGTGCAGGGCTTTGGCTCTTGGGTCTGTTCCCACCTCCAGAGCTGGGATTCCTGCCCCATAAGATCCCGTCCCACCAGGATGGGGACCAGAGCCCCTTCCAGTACCCCCATTTCCAGGTACGTTGCACAGCTGTTCCACATGACAGGTGCACAGATTACTGGTACCGTAAGAGGTGGGGGCCCCACCCCTTGAATAGTAAGGGTCTTCCCCGGGATTATGTCTGTGGGTGAGACAAGGTTGGAATTGATTAATGTCACACTGGACCCCAAGTCCAGTTCCCCCACAAGGGTCCTCTCCTTTATCGTGATCATGGTCTGGTGGGGAGCCATCACCTCCTCTGAGTTTGTGATCCTGTAGCAACAGACACTCCCCTCAGAGTGGCTCCGGCCTTCCCCCTCACTGCTCATGGCTGTTGCACGCCTGACGGGCCTGGGTCTATTGCTTAGCTTTGGGCAGTTGGGCTTGATGTGGCCCAGCTCCCTGCAGTTATAGCACTCTCTCTTTTCTGAATTGGGTGGTTCATTCGAATCTGGGGCTGTCTTGCACTCTGCAGGAGGTGGCCCTCTTTCCCCTTTTTGACCTGGACCTCCCTTCCCCCCTCTTTGGAACCCTTTTTGTTCCTTCCCAGAGTAGGGAGGCTTCTCACGATTTAGCAACAGTCAGTCTGCAATTTCAGCGGCCTCTTGAGCATTTTTGGGGTCCCTGTCCCTGACCAGGGTCTTAACCTCTCTCGGACACCAAAAATAGAATTATTCCAGCACCATGAGCTGGCGTGACTTTTCTAAAGTGTCAACCTTGGCTTCAGCTAATGATTTAATGTATGTGTCCTCCAACAGGGCCACATAATCAGTCAATGACTTTCTGGGTTGTGGGCGCGTATTCCGGATTTTTTTCCGAAAATAGTCCAGTCCTAATTTGAACCTTTTAGACACAGCAGCTTTAAAGGCATTATAGTCATCAGCTGCATCTGAAGGCAGGCTGTTCAGGACCACCGCCATGTCGCCTTCTACCGGAGCAGACAAGTACATCATGATCTTTTCCTCTGTCACCTTACACTGCTGAGCTTGTCTTTTGAAGTTGCTTAGGAACACTGCAGGATTGTCTCTGTCTCGGTAGCGAGCGAAGGCTGAGATGCCCAGTTTGGGGTGTTCCCCGGACGCTTGCGGAGTGCTCGCATTTCCCCCATTGGTCTGCAGATGAAGCTGAGCCTCCAGCTTTTTCTGCTTGAGCTCCAACTTTTTTGCCTCCAGCTGGGCTTCCATCTCCATCCTCTTTTCCTCCAGCTGTCTTTGTTCCTGTTCCCTTTCACGCTGGGCTTCCAGCTGTCGTTGTTCCCTCTTTTCCTCCAACTCCATCCTTTTTACTTCTAGCTGTCATTGTTCCTTCTCACGCTGGGCTTCCAGCTCCAGCCTTTTCAACTCCATCCTTTTCAGCTCTAGCTCATGGAGTCTCTGCCGCTCCCCCTCAGAGGGTGATCTCTCGGTGGCCTCCAGACTTGACGAGTGGGAGTGTGTTCCTGGGTTGGACTCAGGAGTGGTTGAGCGTGAAGCTGACACTTGTTCTGACTTGCTGGTGCACAAGAGTTTAACCAGCTCTTCCTTCTTTAGCCCTTTCCTCACGTGAAGGCCTCTCTCTTTTGCCAGTTCTTTCAGTTCAGGCACGGTCATCCGGACATACTCGTCTGCCATCCTGACTATCTACACTATCCAATCGACCCAATGCCAAATTTGAAATTGTTCGCTCAAGGGATTTCAGTGACTCTATTCCTTTCCCTAAATTATGCCTCAAATACAGCAGGGTATTCAGATCCCACCACTCCCACCACATGTGGCAGGCCAGTAGGGAGTGCTCCTGCATTAAGCTGCCAACCTCACTGCGCCCGACCACCTTCCAGGCTCTGAGTGCCCTCCCTGGGGTGCCTCACATCTGGCCCACCCCTTCCCTGAAGCACGCCCCCTAGCCTGGGATTCCCACTGCCACCATCCAAGGCTCTGGGCCCAATTCTGGCTCTGCACACCTTGGAAAACACAGGCCTGATCGTCCAATGGGTACTAGACCCAATATAGGCACTTGGGGAACTTCCCCAAGTCAGGGGCTTATTAGAAAAAGTCTCCCTTAGTCCACAGACCTAAGGAGCCTCCTCGGCATAATTTAGACCCACTCCTCAATAAGTCTCCCACACCGGTCACAAAGGAGAACTTTATTGATTACAGGGGGTAGGGTGAAAACAGGGTAAAAGGTAGAGCAATATCAGAGGAATATCAGAGGAATCCCATAGAGCAAACCAGTATGGCTGAGGTAGCCCTTTTGATCTTGCATCTGAGTTACTGTAAGCTAAATATCTAGTCTGATCTTGAGTAGCTTACTCACACGCATCATCCAGAGGTGGTTGGAGTTTTCCTCTGGAGGCAGGTCACTCTTTGAGCCTGCAGTTATGAGGAGAGAGCCAGTTTCAGATTCACCTGGGTGACAGCATGGCTAATGGCTACCCTTCTTCCTGGCCCAGGACTTTAAATAACCTTTCTGACCTCAGCAGCCCAGTCCAATTGAAGCTGCCACTGCTGGCCAAAAGATAACCAATCTAAAAAAGCATCACAGATCACCTGGGCCAGTGAGCGGGGTTGTTCCCTCCCCCGCCCCAGGTGACCAGAGCATCCGCCTCCGAGGCACCAGGCTTTTGTCATGTAGACAGGGAGGAAGATCCCTCACCCTGAGGAATTCAACACTAGCCTCTCACACTGGCAGAGAGAGATTTCTGGAGAGGAACACAGATGGTGGCATTCTGCCACAGTAGGGTCTGCCCTGCTGTCCCCGGATCATGCAGGTGGCCCTCCTCTGGACCCTCTCAATGTTGTCCACATCCCTCTTGAAGTGGGGTGCCCAGAACTGGACACAGTACTCCAGCTGTGGCTTGACCAGTGTCGCGTAGAGGGGGAGGATCACCTCCTTGGACCTACTCAAGATGCATCTGTGGATGCACAATAGGGTCTGGTTAGCCCTGCCGACCATGACCTCACATTGTCAGCCTATGTTCATCTTGGAGTCAATGATGACTCCAAGATCCCTTTCTGCCTCCATGCTCTCAAGAAGGGAGTTTCCCAACTTATAAATGTGCTGCTGGTTACTACTGCCCAAGTGTAGCACCTTGAACTTGTCCATATTGAAACAAAAATTGTTTTTGTTAGCCCTCCCTTGCAACCTATTCAGGTCTTTCTACAGTCTTTCCCTCCTTACTAGTGTGCCCACCTCACCCCAAATTTTGGTATCATCAGCAAATTTGAACAGGTTGCTTTTCACCCCGTCATCCAAATTGCTGATAAATAAATTGAACAGTGCGGGCCCAAGGACTGAACCCTGGGGGACTCCGCTGTCCACTTCCCCCCAGGTCAAATATGACCTCCTCCCAAGCTATATGGAACAGCTCCCCCTGGGCTTTGTGGATCTTATACAGCATCAGATGATCCCCCTAAGGTAAGTGGGGGTGGAGGGAACCAGTGCAGTGTAGCCAGATCTGGTGGGGAAGCCCTCCGGGTCCCTTTTTGCTGAGCTGGCAGGGAGCCATGCTCCCAAGTCACGTGCATGAACAGAGAATGCAAACAGGAAGTCAGCTAGGGGGGAATTGTCCCCCCCAAGCTAGGGAGTACCCCCAGGACTGACCCCTGGGGCACAGGCTCTGGCAGCACCCGATTCCCTCCAGAAGGGGAAAGTAGGGGGCGGGGCTGCCAGCAGATACTTCTGGGAAGCCCAGAGTGCCTGATTGGCTGTTAAGGCAACTGTGGGAAAGTCAAACCATGGCCTTTAAAAGCCATGGCTTGATGCAGCTCCTGGCACTTGGGACCAGGAGCTTAGGAGGGAACGGGGCACACGTAAGCCCCCGCAGATGTGTGCCCCCTTACCAGATCGGAGGCAGCAGCAGCAGAGGCAGCAGTGGGGGCAGCAGCAGCTAATCCTCCTAAGGTAAGTGGGGATGGAGGGAACCACAGCAGCAGAGCCGGATCTGGTGGGGAGGCCCTCCGGGTCCCTTTTTGCTGAGCCAGCAGGGAGCTGCTCTTGCTCCAGCATTCATGAAGGCAGGTGAGCAGGAAGGGTCAGGAGGGAGACTCCAGCAAGGGTAGGGCAAAGGCACCACACAAAAATATAAATAAATAGCAATTCATAAAATGGTGTTGATGTGAAGTGCTGCTAGGGCCCCTGCCCAGGGGACACCGCCTACCCGGGGTTTGTCTAAGACCTCCACCCAGACAGAGTCCATAGGGGAGCTCGTGTCCCCCTGCCCCCCAGCCTGTGGGGGATGCCCAGCAGGGCGGGGGGGGGCAGGAAATGGGGGCCCCCACACCTGTTCTGCAGGTGCCCATCTTAGGGCCCTGGAGGTGTAGGTGAGGAGGCTCCAGGAGGAGGTTAGCAGGCTGAGGGGAATCAGCGGGGCAGAGGATGAAATTGATGGGTATTTTCTCTCCCTGCCGAGCCATGCATCCAAGGGAGAAGCACCCCGGGAGGTGTCCTCCACAACAGAGTGGCAGGTAGTCCCCTCCAGAGCCAGGGCTCCTCACAGCAAAGCAGTACCAGTTCCTCCAGTCTGGCTTGAGAACAGGTATGAGGCCCTGGTGACACTGTAGGAGAAGGAAGGAGAGGAGGAAACCTCCGGAGAGGAGGTCACTCCACACTCTCCACACTCTACACAGGCTGAAGGAGCTAAGCAGATGCGGAGGAAGGAAAATTTCTTTGCCTCCATTTTTCTGAGCAGGGACCGGGTCATCCCCCCAACTGGGACCCCCATAAGCCCCAGGGGAGGTTCACCCAGGCCTAGGGTCAGAGAGGACCTACTCAGGGAACTTCTGGAGGGATTGGGTGTATTTAAATCAGCCAGTCCTGAAAATGTCCACCCCAGAGTGCTGAGGGAATTAGCAGAGGTCATTGTGGGACACCTGGCATGGCTTTATGAGCACTCGTGGTGTTCTGATGATGTGCCAGAGGACAGGAAAAAGGTCAATGTGGTTCCCATTTTCAAAAAAGGGAGGAAAGAGGACTCAGGAAACTATAGGCCTGTTAGTCTTACCTTGGTCCTGAGTAAGCTTTTTGAGAGAATTCTCCTGGCACATGTCTTTTAGGGGCCAGCAGGGGAGATTATGCATAGGGGCAACCAACATGGGTTCATTAGAGGCAGGTCCTGTCAGACCAACCAGGTGGCCTTCTATGACCAGGTCATAAAATGCTTGTATGCAGGTATCATGGTAGACATAGTCTTTCTGGACTTTAGGAAGGCCTTCAACACTGTCTCTCACCCCATTCTCATTAAAAACTAGGAGACTGTGGTGTCAATACTTATACAGTCAGATGGGTCACTAATTGGCTGGAGGGCTGCACTCAGAGAGTGGTGGTGGATGGTTCATATTCAACCTGTAGGGTTGTGGGCAGTGGGGTTCCCCAGGGCTCGGTCCTCGGGTCTTCACTGTTCAACATCTTCATCAGCGACTTGGACAAGGAGGTAAAAATCACCCTGTTCAAATTCGCAGATGATACTAAGATGTTGGGAGAACTGGGCATGCTAGAAGGGAGGAATAGGTTGCAATTGGACCTGGACAGGTTACAGGGGTGGGCGGATGAGAACAGGATGGGTTTTAACACTGACAAGTGCAGGGTACTGCACCTGGGAGGGAAGAACCAGCAGTATACCTACAGGCTGGGGAACTCCCTTCTCATCAGTGCAGAGGCAGAAAAGGATCTTGGAGTCATTATTGATGCCAAAATGAACATGGGCCGACAGTGCGGGGATGTGGTCAGGAAGGCCAACTGTACCTTGTCATGCATTCACAGATGCATCTCAAGCAGGTCCAAGGAGGTGACCCTCCCCCTCTATGTGACAGTGGTCAAGCCACAGTTGGAGTACCATGTCCAGTTCTGGGCGCTGCACTTCAGGAGGGATGTGGACAACATGGAGAGGGTCCAGAGGAGGGTCACCCGCTTGATCAGGAGTCAGCAGGGCAGGCCCTACAATGAGAGGCTAAGGGACCTGAAGCTATTCAGCCTCCACAAGAGAAGGCTGAGGAGGGATCTAGTGGCCATTTACAAACTAGTCAGGAAGGACCAGCAGGCATTGGGAGAGTCCCTGTTCCTCCGAACACTACCAGG
This sequence comes from Alligator mississippiensis, assembly GCF_030867095.1. Taxonomy (NCBI): domain Eukaryota; kingdom Metazoa; phylum Chordata; order Crocodylia; family Alligatoridae; genus Alligator; species Alligator mississippiensis. The sequence goes on along the minus strand of NC_081824.1, from coordinate 333,483,156 downwards.
AGTGACAAGAAATAGTCACAAGCTGGCAAAGGTAGAGGGTAGATTCAGGGTAGCTGGAAGAGGGTAGCTGGCAGGTAGAGGGTAGCTGGCAGAGGGTAGATTCAGGCTAGATATCAGGAGGCTGTACTTCAGTATACGTGTGGCTAGGATCTGGGACCAACTTCCAAGCAAAGTGATGCTGGCTCCTACCCTGGGGGTCTTTAAAAGGAGGCTGGATGAACACCTTGCCAAGGTTGTTTAACCCCAGTACTCTTTCCTGTCATGGCAGGGGTTGGGACTTGATGATCTGCTCAGGTCCTTTCCAACCCTAACAACCATGAAACTATGAAACTATGTAAGATGTAACAATGACCCAGGGGATGTTGTCCTTGGCAAACTTGAGGTGGGTGGTGAGCGGCTGAAGGTGCACTTCACCAGCCCTTGAGGCCCTTGAGGTGGCTGAAGGTGCACTTCACCAGCATTTGGGTTTGGCCCAGGAAGCAGTTATAGTGGGCCTAGTGAAGTCCAAGTGGCCAATGTAGGACTGCATGGGCCCGGGCAGGAGCAGGTAGGTGTGATCCCCTTTGAGGAGGGTTGGAACCACCATGGTGCCCAGCTGCACCTCCAGTAACCCTATCACAGACCAGATGCTCTGTGCCAGGGCTGACAGGGTGGAGTTTCTGAACATGAAGATGTTGTGGCCACTGCTCACTCAGCTGACAGTCATATTCATGACAGTGCCATGGTCATCTATGATGACCTGGAGGATAACCAAGTGAAAGCTGATCCAGTTATAATAGGATGGGATGGGCAGGTGGGATGGGCAGGTGATGGGATGTGGGTCCTGTCCACGGCCTCAATGAATTGGGGGATTGCCAGGGCACAAAACACCACCACCACTGCCAAGGGGTCATGCAAGTGGAGCCTCATTACATCCTGGAGGGCACTACAGACCTCCAAGATAGCCTCCACAGTGGTGTCTTTGACCATCACAAAGAGATGGCCCATGTAGAAGAGGCTGGCAGGCATGGCCAGCTTCAGCAGGGCAAGGGCCAACCAAGTGTCCATGGGGAGGAGAGAATGCATGTTGGTGTCCTGCTACTGCAGGTGCAGGTGGACCTGCTCAAAGAGGTTCTGGAAGGTGGCCCAGTCTTCTGGAACATCTCCAGCTACTTCTCATTGTCCCAGGTGTGATGTACCCAGTGGGCCCAGAGTGGGCAGGGTTGGAGGCCCAGGGGGCGGTGAGGGCATCTCTGGTGGTTATGTCCAGCAGCCTGTAGTTGGCATCCTTGCCTGAGTCCAGCCAGCTGGACAGGGTCCAGGTGGCAGCTGTGCAGTGACTGCATCCCTGAGATGGTGCACTATGGCTGGGCAGCCAGTTGCTGAACATGGGGGAGTCAGGAGAGCCAGGGAGGCCATGGGCCAGCTGCTCAGCATGGTGGTCCAGCAGGGCCAGCATGATGGCCAGCAGGAGCCTGGGGTGCTGGTTGTCACTGCTAGGGATAGGAGCTGGAGCAGCTATGAAATGGGGAGGCAGATGTGGTGAAGGGAGAGCTGCCATGTGCTGCTCCTGAACTGTTCATGCTACAGGGAACTGTGCATGCTACAGGGATAGGGGCTGGCCAAAGACCAGAGCAGGGTTGGCTTTTCAAGATGGCTGCTGGTTGATGACTAGGCTGCTGAGTGCTGGCTGCTGGACCTGGATCCTTGAGCTCCCCCTGGTGGTGGTAGGGGCTCTTTGCAGTGTGGCAGGAAGTGGCAGCAGTTTGCTGCTAAGAGCAGCAAATTTGCTGAAACTACCTTGCACATGAGGATGCCTGCCTGGGAGCTTTTACTCACAGGTAGTTTACTTGCAAGTAAACTCATCTCAGATCAAATGAACATGTAGACACACCCTCTGGGATGGAGATTATCAACTCCCTACCTCTATCCCTCTGAACTTTGTATCTACCTCATATGTGATAATCAGGAATCCTGGTTTTCTCTGATTGGAAAAAACAAACAAACAAACTAACCAACCCCAATTTTCTAATTAAAAGAAGTAGCCCAAAATCCACATTTTTTATGTGATCAAACTTAAATGTCACTAATCTATATGTATATATATATATAGAGAGAGAGAGAGAGAGATTAGTGACATTTAAGTTTGATCACACATACATATATATATATAGTGGATAGGGTACACCAATAGAAAGTTTGGAAGGTGATACTGACAGCCGATATTTAAGGAGGCATATCAACCAATACTGATCTGATCTGCACAGCATGGAGCAGAGCCAGCATCATGGAGAGTTGCCTTCAGCTGATAGTTGGAAGGGGAGAGAAGGCATGTGCATGGGTGAGATCAACACCCCCACCATGCTGAGGGAACTGATATTTAAGGAGGCATATCAGCCAATACCAATCTGATATCTGATACAGCTGGTAAGTTTGGTGTGGTGGAAGGGGAGGGGAGAGTGAAGGAGCATGGGGATGCAGATCAATGTCCCCCACGGTGAGGGATGGGGCAGGGGCAGGCACTGCCTAGCCGGGTTGGGGGTATGGGACAGAGGCACAGCTCATGGGGTGAGGGCAGCTCCTGACAAATGCTCCCCTCTCCACCCAAGTGCTGGGAAAAGCCAGGGTTGCATCAGGTGGTGGCACAGGGCTGGGAGCAGAGCTGTGACAAAATTTGGACATTGCCTCCAGAGCCCGCTCCAGGGCCAACCCCTGGTGAGAAGAGCCCTGCTCAGCACCGGCTCTGGCTCCACCCCACAACTGCAGTCCACTCTGCACCGCACAGATCCATGGGCACACACCCCCACCACCGCAGTGGGAGATGCCCCCTCATGAGTAGTACTTTCATCCCATGCTCCTGCTCCAACATTGATCTGCCCCCCCACATGTTCCTTCCCTCCCCCTTCTCCTTCCACCACACCAAACTTACCACCTGATGGCAACTGTATCAGATATCGGGTCAGTATCGACTGATATGCCTCCTTAAATATCAGCGTCCTCAGTGCAGGGGGTGTTGATCCCCCCCCCCCCATATGCCTTCCTTCCCCCATCCCCTAACAAGTATCAGATAGAGGCAGCTCTCCATGCTGTTGGCTCTGCTCTATGCTGTGCTGTGGCTGCATGGAGCACAGGCATTTATCAGCCAAATTATTGCCTCCATCCGATATAGACAATTTTCTTTATATTGGCACTAATCTGATATCGAACCAAAGTATCAGCACACCTCTAATAGTGGTGTTTCATTTTAATCACAGAAAAATGTGGATTTGGGGTACTTTTTTATTTGAAAATTGGGGATTTTTTTTTTATTTTTATCAGAGAAAGCCAGGATCCCTAGTGATAATTTATATAACTATGTTCTTAATGCCATCTGGTTTCCAGTTATTGTGCTTGATTGCATCTTCATTTTTTACTGAATATAAAAGCAAAGTATTTATTCAGTACATGATGGTCCAGATGTAGGTTATCCTTGATCTCTACACCTCCATGCCTCTTCATCTTCAGTATATAGTAGCCCCGCTTTTTTCCCTTTTGGTTATCTTTTCTAGAAATGTGACTGTAGATACTTCTGATATTTACTTTATTATTCTTAGCAAAATATTGCCTTACCTATGCCTTTGGCCATTGTCACTTTATTCCCATATTCCTCCTTCTTACTGATTGATCCTTTTTTCCATTCAGTGTATAATCTCTGCTTATTCTTAATGGCTTTTTTTTTAGATGTTTGTTCATCTGTGGAGGTGTATATTTCTTCCCTACCATTCTTTTTCTCTTGTTTGAAAAGCAAATTCCTGTTGTTTTCACTTTTGCTTAAAATAATTCCATGAGGTTTCCTCACTTCTTAAGTTCTGAAGCCAAGTCAATCTCTTTAACCTTAGTTCTATACCAAATTCTACTGAAACCTATTGCCTCATCTTTTCCTAACTGATCAACTTCTTTTTAGGATTCCTCTCTTAACCAAGTCGCTTCTAGCATTAGTGGCAAAATATTATATTGATGTTTATATAAACTCAATGGCATAGATAAGCCTTACCAAAAAATTCTAACCAATAATCTACTCATGGCTGATAAGTTTTTAGTTATTAACTGAAGTATGAGGAGCAATTGTGCAACAACATGATTTCAAGCCTTCATATAATTTAAAAAAATCAAAATTGAAGACAGTGTCCTCATCTATTATTTCTGAGTAGATTAGATCAGACCTGTGAGGAAACCTCACAAGCCTGATCCAGAATGCAGCACCTTAAGAGCTGGTCAATGGGGATACCCAGTGTTACCCAGATTACCTTATGAGTAGGCTACTGATAAAAGAGGCAGAAACATGTCTATATCCCAACCTTTTATTTGCTTGCACCTTAAAACATGAAAACAAACATTTATCCCAAAGTCTATCTGGATACCCAGGACAGCACAACATAGATTCTTAAGTATACCAACTGTTGAGACTCAAGAGGTGGGATGAGGGTGGCACGTAGCTTGGCAAGAGATCTTGAATTTGCTGAGTTCTCCAAATTTTCATCCAGTCTCTGCACAATATTTATAGATCGCTGGTTTTAATATTCTAATAAATTATCTCTATTTGGTTTTATTTAAATTTCTTTGTTTCACAGAAACTTTTGGAACTGAACTAAACCAGACCTCTTGTGGACTTGGAAGGTGTCAGTTAGTTGTGAAAAAGGGAGGGTATCTTATCTCCTTTCCTTCCCCATTGTGGAATGCTATTTCTGTTTCTTCTTTACCTTAGTTTATGGTCTTCTCTGACAAGGCTATTTTTGTCATTACAATTATTTCAGGTTAACGATCCAACAAATTGATTTGTGTTTTTATCCATCTGTAATAGATTTTTAAAATGCAGGGAAGATTAGGGCTGAAGATTTTTAACTGTCTTTCAAAGCCAGATTTGCATCATATCATATCATATCATATCATGATCTTATACATCAGCTAGTAGATAATATGAAAAGAAAAACTTCAGGCATTGGAAAACTAAAAGCTGAGCCATTGGCAATGAATAGGAGATGCATGCAGGTGCATGTGCACCCCCTGAGATCAGCTGTGCACACCCTGGAAGTGCCAGCCATGGTCAGACTTGGTCCCAGACTTGGGAGGCACCAGTCACCCATAAGATGAGCAGGTCTTCACTGTGGTTATGGAATCCATTCCACCAAATTGTACGTGACTACATGGTTTCATTAGTTATATTCTGAATCTTTGGATATTTCTGACTAATCAGAGTTGCATTCTTGGTGATCCTGCACTAAGTAGTTCAGCATCAATCTTCCAGATTTGTCCCTCTTGAGATTGAGTTGTGACTCCTGCATTTGTGTTTCAGATGTTTTCCTGAGATAAGTATGACTGTTCACACTTTGAAATAAGAGAAATTTCATAGGACATTCATTCAGAGACAATGAGCCAGAGCAGAGTAAAAATAATATATTTTCTGATCTGTTTTTCCCACCTTTTAATTTCCTAATTTTTGGGATAAGTCTTTGAGTTCACATACCTGTAATTAAAATCTCTAGCCACTGTATCCATAGCTGCAGACAGAATTTGGTCCTGGGTGTTTAAGTCAAGACAAAACTAAGACAAAGAAAGATGTAATAGTCAGGTTCATGTAGGCAACTTGCTGATGTTTCAAGTGAGACATGGTTGCATGGTTCTAATGGCAGTAAGCTAACTTATGTGTTTGATCTGTTTCCAATTTCGCTCTTATGGTTCTTGCACTGCAGTGCATCTCCATCTTAGTTCTTGTCAGTGAAGTTCTTTAAAAAAAGAAAAGTCAGGGATCAGCAAATGTTCAAAGCCAAATATAATGCAACTTTTTTTCCCTAAAAAAACTCTGTTGAATAGTTAAACATCATCCCAGAATAACTATAGTAAGTCAAAGATTTCTGAGAAACAAAGGGCCAGACATAATGAAGCTATGGATCTAAATCTTTGGTTGTGGGCAGGAAAAATTCATCACAATTTAGTGAATTGCAACAGTTTCATAAACTCAGCCTGGTGTGATTTACAACCATCTGAATTCACAGCCACCTGATGGCACAAATGAGCACTTATGAGATCAACAGGGTTTAGAGAGGGTCATTTCACTGGCTCATTCCACTAATCTTCTAGGTCACAAATACACTTGGGTAACACAAGCAAATCTGATGCATAGTATTCAAAATAGTTACCTAAGGGCTTGAACCTGCTGAATGTGAGGAGACAGTCTCCTTCCTCACTTGGTACTTGCAAAACCATGTGCCTCACAGCCTGATGCAGGGATGTATTGTGTGCAGCTTTCAACTTGCTAGTGCAGTTGAAGCCCAGGATTGTTTCTCATGCAGTCACAAGTTGAAAGGGTGTGATTAGGCATGCATAGTATGCCAGGATGTGTGACTGTTGGAACTGGCAATCAGATTCTATCATGTCTTTAAATTAACATCTGCTAGCAGCCTAAGTCAGTTCCAGCTATCAGCCTATTTTGACTCTCTGCTACTTATTTTTCCATCCTTTCTGTCCTTGGCAGTATACTACAAACAAATGTAAAAACAAAAGGCTATAAAATATTATTTTGGGAACTTACTGCAGCTCTGAAATTAATGTATTTCTCGAAGTAGTAACTGAAAAGAGTTCTCCCACACACGTTGTTCAAGCTTTAAGTCTGAAAAGAAAAGGACTCTTTCTCATATCAAACGTCAAAAAGGATTCATAAGGAAGTATTTTTAATTAAAACATTTTTCTTGGAGCATACATATTAGAGTTTAAAAAAAGAAGACCTATAATGTTATCTAAGATTTTCATTGCAAACCTAAAGTTGTAATTTCTTGAAAAACAGAACAATAACATCAGATTCTTGTCACAGTCTTCTTAGAAAAATAAACATTTTCAAAGGTTAATTAGGTGCATTGGGGCTGTTTTTAACACATTTGAATGAGTATAAATAAAGTACTTACATGGCTCATTTTGGTTCTATAGATATGAACAATAGAAGTAGTTAGAAATTTCTGACAAAAAAAGTTTTATGTCAGCAAATGTCAGGTTTTCAAAATCCCAGCCTTTGGCACGCGTGAATTTACTATTTCTGGCAAGGATGGAATTTCTGTTTTCAGCAGAGAGATACTCCTACTTGCCTCAGAATAGCCAACTTGCCAAAGCATTCACCTGGGAATTGGGAGAGTAAGATTCAGTGTCTTGCTTCACTAAATATTTATGTACTTATTTATACAAAGTGGAACATCTCAAACAGGTGAGATTACATTATACAAAACCTAGAATCACCAGTAGGTTCAAAGAATCTGATTCAGTTATGCAGGCCAGTTATTTGAAACTTAGGCTGCTTATACATATGCTGGTTCTAATTATAATGCATCAAAGCAAACTTGATTAAATGAGTCTGCCCTGTGCAATAAATACAGTGCTTCAGTGTGGCCTCACTATTATGTGTATAAACCCCTGTGGATTTAAAAAAGGCCCCTGGGGATCTTTAAACCTAGAGCATCCTGTGGTCATTTTTTAACCCATGGGGGTTCAATACATGTGACATTGGCCATATCTACATGAGACACTGACCTCACCGTAGTTACTATGCAGTCATTCAATACTTGCATACACAAGCACTAAATGACTGTGCGGTAACCAGAGTTACTGTGCTGTAGCATCCTCAAATGGCGCTCATTACTACATGTCAAACAAGCATGTTCTTCGTATGTATTCCATTTCACAAAGAAAAAAGGAAACTAATTAAATTTTGTTCAACCCCAGATGATTTCTTTTTCTAGACAGCTGAACCAAAACACATTTATTCCTACAGTAATATGGCATGTTCATTCTCTCTGGACACTAAAAGAGATGTGGGTGCTGATGATTAGAAAGGAAGATGGCTGTGCAGGGATTGGGTTCTTTTATACAAGCTGCAGAATAAATGCTTACAAGCCCTTGAAAAACTCAGTGTACATACATATAACAAACATTGCAAACCTCAAAGAACTCTCATTAAAATGTAAATATCATATGACCATAGATAGATGACTACAACAAAATACAGAATACAATGTTAATTTAATGTAATACAGGGTATATTTAGCTTTTTACATCAGGGTTGGCAACCTGCAGAGCTGTGGCTTCAGTGGCAATTAGTGGTACAGGGCTCTGTGTGCTCCATGGTGCAGTTGGGTAGAAGAGTCTTTGACAGGGGAGGAGCTGCATTCATGCTGTGCTATAACCATGCAGCAGGGAGAAGTGGCAGAGGCAGCCAGGTCCTTGTGCCAATCCACCTCAGTACCAAGCTGGGTCATTCCAGCCTGCCACCATCACTGACCTGGTATACCTAAATTCACAATATCCTTGGAAGAATATAATATAGGCAGTGAATGTAACAATGCCCATAATTAAGGGTACCCTAGACTTTCCACTATTAAATTCTACATTCAGTTGTTTTTAATTTTGCCAAAGTATAAGCATTAAAACTTGCTTATTGGTTACATACAAAAAAATCCACTAAACCCATCCACGATTTCCAAGAACATAAGATTAGGGTAAAACATGTTGTTGTATCAATCTTCTAAAAAGTTACTGAAGTTCTGATAACAAACTGTAAAATCTTTATGCTTTCAGTAATAGATTTAACATTTAGGTATAGAGTATGTGAAAATGTTTCTTTAGCTCTAAAAATAATATCCATTTGAAAATATGTCTAAATAAATACATAAGCAAATGTTAGTATATATACACATGTGCATATGCACAGCCATACACATACATGTTTTGTATATGCATTATATATAGCTAGATTACAAGGAGTTTTGGCTAAAATCTGACCCATATAAGGGAATTAGTGGACTAAACAGCCACAAGTATTTATTTGCTGAATTCTGTCTCAGGTAATTTAGCATGCTTACACTATCTAATTTAGTAAACTTCCCTGGATAGCATATTTGGGTTTTACTGACAGTAATTGCCACTCAACATGTTCCATGCTGCTCCAGTCCTTGAGGCCTCCTGTCCAGTTAGTCGCTAACTCAGCAATTCATAGTCTTGTGGGAAAATCCAATAAACTGCAATGCGTTGACCTTAGCATTAGTTTAGGGAGCCTGATGAAAAACATTCATTAAAAAATACTGACCTCGTGGTTGGCTTATAAGAAGCTAAGTTAATATAGAGAAGGTTCTAATTCTTTCATATAATTATTCATTGTCAATGCAGCTTTAAAAAAACAAACTTTAACTTGGTCCTTCTTTTACAAGACAACCTTTCCCTTGTATTTTGTGTATATATATTATATTAAAATATATTGCCTCAGTACTTGATGCTGAAGACACAAATTTATATAGATATAAAATGATATATATATATGTATGTATGTATATGTATATGTATTGAACACATATGTATGTGTACTAAGCACGCACGCACACACACACACACACACACACATATATATAATTATGTGTTCTTTATCAAGTACTGAGACTTAATACATTTTTATAAGCATAGAAAAATAGGACTGAAAGAAGACTTAGGAGATCATCTAATCTACCATCAGCTCAAAGCAGGATCATCACTATCTAAATCATTTCAGATATGTTTTTGTCTAATCTTCTCTTAAAATCTTTCAAATACGGAAAGTCCAAATCTTTTCAAATAGTTTCAAGTAGAACATTCTTAATGTTACCTAAAGACAAACAGGGTAAATGTGATATATTTTATTAGACCAACTAAATACTTGGAAAAAATTGTACTTTACAAGCTTTCAGGCACAAACACCCTTCTTCAGGCATAGGGACACTCTGATGTTGTTTTGTGTTCTTCTGTTTTGTGTTGTTGTTTTGTGTTCAACACATGCTACAACTTAAAAGAGATAAACCTTGATATTTCCCCAACCATTATACAATATATACAAAGAGACTGACAATTTTTTTTTTACAACATCCACCCAGCATAAAAAGAAGAAATGGACCCAATTACTGCAGGAACAACTTTCTGAGCCACAAAACAACCTTCAGAGAAACAACACCAATACCTTACAACATTCCACATAGGCAGCAGAAGGACAGGGCTAAAGGGACTCAGCCTCCCAAACATGGGGCAGCGGGTAGGGCTGCAAGTTCCATGAAGCTGCAGAAGGGGTGCAGATCACAGCATGACATGTGGATCACTAGCAGCATGGCAGGCAAGTACCAGTTTACTCTGATGGGGAAGTAGCTGGGGGGAGGCCAATCGAGGCCTCCACATTGAGGGAGGAAGTGGGGAACAGGTAGGGGCAGGATCTGGGAGGGATGGGGCCCTGACCAGGCCGGGTCATGGGACAATCGGAGCCTGGGTGGCTTGTTCATGGATACTGGGGGGTTCCCAGCACTGCACAGACACTGGCAGTGGCCCAGGGGACATATATGACCACTCCACTTGTGTGTGGGGTGGAGGCAGCTGCCACTGTGCACTGGGATTTGCATCCTGTTGTAGCTGCCCTGAGAGTGGTGCAACACCATGCCACGCCACACCCACACCATGTGCCTGCAGCTGCTGGGCTGAACTGCTCCCCCTGCTCACCCCGCAGCAGGATGCACATGGGGTTATGCTGCTCCCAGGACAGCTGCAGCAGGGAGCAAAGCCCAGCATGCAGCAGCATCCACCTCCACCCCATGCACAGATTTGGGGCTCACGTGCCCCCCAGCCTCCAACAGGGCGTGCAGAGGCAGAAGTCTCCTGGTGCCCCTGTACGAGTCACCTGAGCTCCGGTTATCCCATGACCCAGCCCAGTTGGGGCTCCATTCACCTCAGCCCCTGCCCCTGCTCCTGCTCCACTCCCTCTCAGTGCTGGGCCCTTGATCTTCCTCCCATGGTCCTTCCTCTCCCCCCCACTGCTTCCCCCCACAGACTTACCTGCCCGCCTGGAGGGAGGGGTGCATGTGCATACATACACATGCTCAGCCCCCACAAATAACTTTTTCTCCCTCTGCCTATCACATTCCAACCTCCTACTCAATGAAACTGAAAGAACCAATCAATCATCACATATTATCAGTCTCTCCATGCACACACTTACCAAAACTGAAGAATCTGTCCTTTCTAAAGGCCTTAATTTCTGTCTGGGAAAATACCCTAATAATATACTATAATGTGGAGAAGATTTTTTTTCCTATGCCTCTGTCTCAAGGAATATTTCCACAACCAAAATGAATCCATTTCCAACAACACTTCATCCTTTGACAGCATCAAGGAAAAAAATACCCCCCAAGAAATTGTCAGATTTCATAACTCACAGTGGATGAAATTCAAACCTTGACTACTTCAGGGAAAGAATGAACAATGAAATAATCAACAACAAACACCACCATAACAACCTCTCCCTCTCAGAGATAAGGGCCATAGAATCTCTAAGATCCAACAAGCAAAATTAGTAAAAACAAACAAACAAACAAATAAAAACAAACAACAGATAAAAGAGGAGCTTTAGTCATCCTTAACCATGAAGACTTCATAAAAAAAGCCAACAGAAAACTCTCTGACACCACCTACTATGAAAAACTAGAGGGAGATTCAACTTCCTTTTTCACCTTAAAACTCAAAACCACTATGAAATTATTTCCATCTGAACTACAAGATAAAAACTACAGAACTTGATCTCCCCATACCCAATCCAGGGACTTTTTATATGCTCCCTAAAATCCACAAGCAAAGGAATCCAGACAGACTCATAATATCCAACCATGGAACCCTAGCTGAGGAAATATCATCGAATCCATCCTGACATCTCTTGTCACCCAAAGAGCAAATTTTCCCCAAGACTCAACATACTTTCTATGAAAACTTAAAACCACAGACCACCTTCCCAGCAATACCCACCTAGACACCATGGATGTTTTCAGCTTAAATACTAACATCCCACACCAGGGTCACATCAAGCCTGCCTTACATACCTACAAAAGCAAGATTACAATTCAGAGTACAGATGAAAATATATTACTAAATTTATACACTTCATCCTCACACACAACTTCATATTCAATAACCAACATTTGCTTCAGGCCATAGACACAGCTATGGGGACCAAAATGGCCCCACAATATGCCAAACTTTTTATTATGCCACCAGGAATAAAAATTCCTCAAGAATGTCACCATCCAACCCATGCTATACTTAAGATATTTAGATGAAATGTTCATCATGAAAACCTGCAGTCTCTGATTGATTTCCATCCCAAATTCTATAATTTTGACCCCTGCATCAGATTATCTCATGAATACTCCAGCACCAACATTTTCTTTTTAGACACTATGATCAGTATCCAGATTTGTAAAATATAAACCACCATATATAAGATACCCACTGACCAACATACTTATCTACATAGAGCCAGCAATCACCCTAAATACATCAATCACCCTAAACACACCAGGGGCAGGATCCCCTGGGCAACTAGTCTGAGGGGGAGAGGAGTTCAGGAGAGCTGGCTGTACTTTAAAGAAGTCTTCCTGGGAGTGCAGGAACAAACCATTCTAAAGCACAGGAAGTCTAGCAAGTATGGCAGAAGACCAGCTTGGCTTAGCAGGGAACTCTTCAGTGAACTAAATCACAAAAAGGAAGCTTATAAGAAGCGTAAACTTGTCAAATAACTAGGCAGGAGTATAAGAGCATTGCCCGAGCAAGCAGGGATGCAGTCAGGAAAGTCAACGTGGAATTGGAGTTGCTGCTAGCAAAGGGTTTCTACAGATGTTGGTAGCAAAAGGAGGATTAGGGAAAGTGTGGGTCCCTTACTGAACTGGGGAGGCAACCTTGTGACAGAGGATGCTGAAAAGGCTGAAGTACTCAGTGCCTTTTTCACCTCAGTCTTCACAGGCAAGGTCAGATCCTAGATTACTGCACTGGGCAGCACAGTTTGGGGAGGAGATGAGCAGCCAAGAGTAGTGAAATAATAGGTTAGGGACTATTTATAAAATCTGGACATATACAAGTCCATGGGGTCAGGTGGGATGCATCTGAGGGTACTGAGGGAGTTGGCTGATGTGATTGCAGAACCACTGGCCATCATCTTTGAAAATTCATGGTAATCAGGAGAGGTCCCAGATGATTGGAAAAGGGCAAACATAGTGCTCATATTTTGGAAAGGGAAAGGAATAGGAGGATCCAGGGAACTACAGACCAGTCAACTTCAACTCAGTCCCTGAAAAAATCATGGAGAATCATGGAGAAGAATCTCAAGGAATCCATTTCTAAGCACTTGGAGGAGAAGAAGGTGATTAGGAACAATCCATATGGATTTACCAAGGGCAAGTCATGCCTGACTAACCTGATTGACTTCTATGATGTGATGACTGGCTCTGTGGATGTGGGGGGACCAGCGGATGTGATATATAGCAAAAGCTGTTATCTGGCACCCATGGGGGCTGGAGTCAGATAATGAAATATGCTGGTTACCTGAAAGGCTTCTGTTAGGGTAACCATCATTTGGACTGCTGGAGAGCATTGAATTTGCATTGAATTTGCAGCTGGAATAAGGCTTTAATCTGTGTCCTGGCAAGGCTGCTGGTCACAAGGCAAAATTAAATATTAAAATAATCTTGCAGATGCTTAAGCAAGTAGTTTTAACCGTATAATAGAATTATTGTGAGATATATATATATATATATATGTGTGTGTGTGTGTGTGTGTGTGTATTTAAAAGATTTGTCTATATTAAGTAACCATTTTTATTGTGGTAACCATTTTTTCTAGAAAATGCAGCAATTAAGTCTGTGTGCTGTGAACCAGCTACAACAAGGAACAAGATAAGATGAAGGGGCCCAGAAAAGGGGAGAATAGCACAACCTGGGACAAGAAAACAGACTGGAATGTGAAAGATAACATGTAGCCAAGATGAACCTATGCAAAAGGGTGAATGGCTATTCAGCACTAGTGAGGCCACATCTGGAGTAGTGTGTCCAGTTTTGGGCCCCCCACTTCAGAAAGGATGTGGACAAATTGGAGAGAGTCCAGCAGAGTACAATAAAATGGTTAGGGGGCTAGGGCACATGACTTATGAGGAGAGATCGAGGGAACTGGGCAAATTTAATCTATAGAAGACTGAGATGGGATTTAATAGCAGCCTTCAACTACCTAAAGAGGGGTTCAAAAGATTTCATAGATTTCATAGACATTAGGGCTGGAAGGGACCTCAGAAGATCATCGAGTCCAGCCCCCTGCCCAAAGGGCAGGAAGTCAGCTGGGGTCATAGGATCCCAGCAAGATAAGCATCCAGTTTCATCTTGAAGGTGTTCAATGAAGGCACTTGAACAACCTCCGGTGGCAGGCTGTTCCAGACCTTGGGGGCTCGGACAGTAAAGAAATTCTTCCTTATGTCCAGCCTGAAACGATCTTGTAGTAGTTTGTGACCATTCGACCTCGTCATCTCTTGGGGCGCTCTGGTGAACAAACGTTCCCTCAGATACTGGTGGTCACCCCTGATAAACTTGTAGGTGGCCATCAGATCAGCCCTGAGCCTGCGCTTTTCCAGGCTAAAGAGCCCCAGGGCTCTCAGCCTGTCATCGTAGGGTCTGCTTCCCTGACCTCTGATCATGCGCGTGGCTCTTCTCTGGACTCTCTCAAGCTTCTCCACATCCTTTTTGAATTGTGGAGCCCAAAACTGGACGCAGTACTCCAGCTGCGGCCTCACCAAGGCCGAGTACAAGGGGAGAATGACGTCCCGGGATTTGCTTGAGAAGCATCTATGGATGCAAGCCAGCGTTTTGGTCGCTTTACTAGCCGCAGCATCGCACTGCAGGCTCATGTTCATCTTGTGGTCAATGATGACCCCCAAGTCTCTTTCTTCCATAGTGCTAGCCAACATAGCACTGCCGAGCCTATAAGGATGCTGCGGGTTTTTCTTCCCAAGGTGGAGAACCTTGCATTTATCAGCGTTGAACACCATCAGATTCTCACCCGCCCACTTGCTGAGCCTGTCCAGGTCAGCCTGGATCATCCACCTGTCTTCTGGTGTGGATGTTTTGCCCCAAAGTTTGGTGTCATCTGCGAACTTGGCCAGTCCGCTTCTGACTCCAGTGTCCACATCATTAATGAAGATGTTCAACAGTATGGGTCCAAGGACAGAGCCCTGGGGGACCCCACTGGTCACAGGACACCACAGTGAGTGACTTCCATCAATTACTACCCTCTGGGTCCGACCCCGGAGCCAATTTTCCAGCCAGTGGATCGTGGAGGACCCAAGGTGACAATTGGCCAGTTTCTCCAAGAGACGATCATGGGACACCAGATCGAAGGCTTCTTTGAAGTCAAGATATGTGACATCAATCTCATCTCCCTTGTCCAGGTGATAGGTCACCTGGTTGTAGAAGGAAATGAGATTGGTCAAGCAAGACCTACCCGCAACAAACCCGTGCTGGCTATCCCTTAAGATGTTGGCGTCGGCCAGTCCATTAAGGATGGCCTCCTTAATAAACTTTTCTAAGATCTTCCCTGGGATAGAAGTCAGGCTGATGGGCCTATAGTTAGCTGGATCCACTTTCCTCCCTTTCTTGAAGATAGGCACCACATTGGCCTTCTTCCAGTCTTTGGGCACTACACCAGAGCGCCAAGAGTTTTCAAAGATCCGCGCTAGAGGCTGGGCTATGATGCTCGCCAGCTCCTTGAGTACCCTGGGGTGAAGATTGTCAGGGCCGGCTGACTTGAAGGTATCCAGCTTCTCAAGATGTTCCTTCACGAAGTCAGCATTAATGGAGGGCAGGGGATCACCCTCACCTGGACTTCCCGGCCCTGTAGCGGGCATGGGCGTCCCATGGGGCTGATGAAAGACTGACGCAAAGTACCTATTTAATAGGTTGGCTTTTTCCTGGGCATCAGTTGTCAGTTGCCCCATCTGGTTCAGCAGGGGTCCAACGTTGCCCCTGCTTTTCCTCCGGCTCCCCACATATCTGAAAAAGGATTTTTTATTGTCCTTGATGCTCAAAGCTAGCTGGAGTTCAGTTGCAGCCTTGGCTTTCCTGGTCAGCTCCCTACAGGACCAGACCAGTGCAGAATAATCCTCCATGGAGGTGACTCCCATCCTCCATCCTTTGTAGGCCTTTCTTTTTAGCCTCAGGAGGTCTGCTAGGTCCCTGGAGAGCCAGGGGGCTTCTGTGCCCTTTTGTTTTCTTTCCTCCCAGATGGAATAGACTTAGTTTGTGCATTGAGGATCACTCCCTTGAGGAGCAACCACCCTTCTTGAACTCCCCTCTCCCTGTGGTCACAGTCCCTTAGGGCCTCACTGACAAGCCTCCTGAGCTTGTCAAAGTTGGCTTTGACTGAGGATGGAGGCCAAACTGTTCTCAATGGTGGCAGATGACAGAACAAGGAACAAAGGTCTCAAGTTGCAACAAGGGAAGTTTAGGTTAGATATTAAGAAGAATTTTCTCACTAGGAGGGTAGTAAAGCACTGGGACAAGTTACCCAGAGTGGTGGTGGAAGCTTCCTCCCTGGAGATTTTTAAGACTCAGCTATACAAAGCTTTGGCTGGGATGATCTAGTCTGGGATGGTCTTGCTCTGAGCAGGGGGTTGGACTAGATGACCTCTTGAGGTCCCTTCCAACCTTAGTTTTATATGATTCTATGATTCTAATTAATAAACAACCAAGTCCTCTGACACCATCAAATTTGCACTGAGGAGAATGCCCATGATCATCACCTCATAAATCTCAAAAGGGTTTTCACTGAACAAGGACACTCCTCCAGAGAGATAGCTCACACTTTTGAAAGAGCCACTCAGATACCATGTTAAGAATTTGCTGCAGTACAAAAACAAAATCCTCATGAATCACACACCATTAGTTATGACATGCCATCCTTCCCTGGAACCTATATGGAAAATCTTAAAACAATTGCAACTGATACTAGAAGACACAATTCTTAAAGAGATCTTTCCAGAACCACCCATCCTAACTTTAAAAAGGCACTGGACCTCACCAATCTCATAACCAGAAGCAAACTTCCTATGACCTAGAGCACACTGAATGGATCCAGACCATGCCAGGATAAGAAATATAAAACCTGCCAACACATCTCCACCACTCCCACAATAACTACACCCCTCAAAAAACTGTCACGATTTCTGGATCTTACACGTGCACCCCCAGAAATGTAAGATATCTTATCCAGTGCACTAAATGCCCTGATAGAAAATACATAGGAAAAACCAAACAATAATTGCACACCAGAATGAACGCACACTGAAAATCGGTCGAAGACAAAAATACCCAATTACCTGTGGGTGCACATAAGACAACCACTCTGTCTCTCCAGTCTCTCAGTTCTAAACCTCAAAGGGAATTTACAAAACACCTTTTGTAGACAAGCCTACAAACTTCACTTCATAAATCTACTGGATACAAAAAAAGCATGGACTATATACAGACATTGGATTTATGGCACATTATAACCTACCTGGCATCTGATAACCCCAGGTAACTTCGCTACATTTTACCAACTACATTCTATCACCAAGCCAACATTCCTTCCCTCTCCCTCACTTACCTGTCTCATGCTGTTGTCTCCCATCTCCTCTGATCCTCATCGCCACACATTTGCATTTTCAAAGTTCTGCATTTTGAATATTGACTTAAGCTTCTATTCCACTAGAGAGAACACAGGAACCAGCAGGCTCTTCCTATGCATGAAGAGGGGTGCTTGTACCTGAAAGCTTGCAAAGAACAATTTTTCCAACTATTTAGTTGGTCTAATAAATGATATCACATTTACACAAAGAACTCTGTCTGCCTATGTACTTAGACCAGCACAGCTACAACCAACAAACCTGAAACATGGACGATAATGTTACCTAAATGCACTTTACTTCATTCTAGAAGTTTTCACTTAGTAAAATAACCAGGACAGTCACAAAATAGAAATTAATATTCATGGTTATATAGCTTGCTGTTTCATTTTGACTGGTACATGACACAAAACAGTCATCATATGTGATAACCAGTAGTGTCAGTATGACAGTTATAGACAGTAATATCTAGATCACAATTATAGATGTGCATGTATTTCCACTAAGGAATCTCATAACCATTTGAAAATTAACCCTGGTTATGAGGAATAACTTAACGTTGAAACTTTGAAAGAGAGAGAAACTTTAATTGGTGTGTGTGGGGGGGTGTGTTATTTATTTATTTTATTCCTTTATTGATGTGGTTGATGTTCTTTATGTATATTTTTTCCCATTAGCAGATGAAAGAAACAAACTTATTGACCTCCAAATTACCTTTGCTCTCTCCCACTGTAGGGAATTATTAGTACACTTTAATTACTCAATATATGCCAGTACAGTTTCAAATGAAGAGTAAAAACTATGGATCTGGAAGTCTGCCTTATTCCTTGACTTAGGTGCCAATGCATAAGCAGTCCAGGAGCATGAAAGAGGGTGACTTTGTAACCCAGCGAGAAACGTATTCCCTTGGGAATGGGGAGTCATGGATTCTGATCCCTTCTATCTGTATTGTTTGTGAATTTTCCATTAGACAAGCATAGATTAAGAATTCAGTCATAATCCTTGCAGCAGAGACCAAGTACCTAGGAGTCCACTGTCAGAAAGGTCTGCCTTGTAGGGTTAAAGAGACACAATGACTTCTGTTTGCTGATTGTTTGGGTCTTGAATGAATCACTCATCCTTTCTGAACAGAGGCACAGCTTCAATAGGAAGAGTAGAGATGAACTCCACTCAGCCTAACTCACTGGGCACATCTACACATTCATTTATGTTCCTTAGATACTGCACATTTAGTTTAGCACTTGCTTAATAAAGTACTAACTAAATGCACAATACCTAAAGTTACTACACAGTAGTGGCAGCATACAGTTATTTAGTAACGCTTACTGCCTATTAGCCTAATAACACTACACAGTAGGCTATTATTATGGTTTTTGCTCTTACATGCTACTGCACAATGTTATTAGGCTAATGGGCAGTAAGTGTTTCATTTAGACATGCCCGTTGAGTAGCACTTAGGGCATTTTCCTGGGAAGTGTAAGAGATGAGTGTCAGCTCCCTCAGGCTAAGGACAGCTAAATCCCATATTTACAATGAACATAGAGGAGGTGTCCTAGATAAGTGTTGCTAGAGGTGGACAGAAAAATATACAGTAGCATGAAATATTAGGTAGAAACAATGTTTTCTTTTGCTTCACACCAGCGTAGCATTATAGAAGTCAAATATTACTCTGATTTTAGTAGTGAGAAGCTTCAAAGCTTCAACTCTTTAACAGTTAACATTTTTCTGCATATTCTGGTTAAGCCTATACTCAAAATGAATGTGTTGGTGAGAAGAATTTTGTTAATCAAATATGACATTATTTGCTCAATAAAAATATAAGTTGAACTATACATGACTGTTCTAATTAGCATCATTATTATTCATTCTAAACTACAGCATATTTCCAGAAGATATATACTGTAGGTTAGATAGTATAACTAATCAAGTATACTATTGAAAATGGGCTTCCTGGTGGAATACTGAGAAATATTTCTTACTTTAAATGGTGAGATCTTATTTTCTAAAAGTGGAATAGCTACCCTGTGAATAGCTACCCTGTGAATAGCTACCTTGTCTGAAACAGTGTGTAAGTGTAGGGCATAGAGATTTATGATTCCCGCACACATTATAGATCACTGAAGTAATAATATAGATGAATATACAGAATGTAAAATTGGCATGGCTTTGACATATCAAGTCACAGAAATATGAAATTACAAAAACTATACTATAGTTTATGGGGGCAAATTAAGGCTTTTTAAATAAAGGCAGCACAAAAAGAACAATCACTTTCAGCTGTCAAACAGAGGGAGATATAATACAACCTTGATACTTCAGGGAATGTGCTGCATTGATACCTACTGTGTGGAACTGTATAACCTTTTCTAACTTTAGTGAGCCCTTATACATACAGTTCCACAGCTTCTGTTAGTACTAATATGCTACTCACCAGTTCTAGTAATGTGTTTACAGTCTTCCCCTTAAGAAGACAGGCTGGTAAATTGTGTTGTAATTCCAGTTACCGTGCTTGCTACAGGATACCTTCAATGAAAGAGTTCATTGTATTCTTTTGCCCCTTGACTATGATGCCTTCATTCTGCTTCTCCACCCCTGACTGGTTCTCTCTCCTGAAAGACTTAAATAATTCAATATGCTACTGTTATCTTGTGATTTTCCATTTTGAGAACTGTTTTTTGGTTGTAGTAAGATTTAGCTGCCTTCCTGAGAGCTGACATGATGACATCAATAGGAAATTTTCAGCCATCTTTGCATGTGATACCAGTTGTAATAAAGTCCTTTTGAGATCAAGAAGTGTCCCTGCCTTTCCCTGAGCTACAAGATAACACGTGGTGTCAGAAGTGGCTGAATAATGCCACCAACAGGAACACAAATGTCAGTCAGCAACCAGGTGATTCCCAAATGACAGACCAAGCTCCAGCATCAGCTAAGTCCAACTCAGGGCAGGAGCTGGCCACAGAGATATTACAGGAAGTTAAAGTTATACCACCAGAATATTTTGCTTTCCATTGCCCCAGAATGTGGCCTAGATTAATTAGGTGGTTTAACTGCTTTGCAAAAGATTCAGGTCTTCACAAAAAGTATAAACCTTATCAAGTAAGTACTCTCATATACTCAAGGAGAGGTTGGGGTCAGGCTGATGAAATTCTGATGTCACTGCTTCTTACAAAGGCAGAGAAAAAGCAACATGCTAATGTAGTAGAGGAATTAACTGAACATTTTTGGAGCAAAATAAATATGATTTATGAATTAAAAGCTATATTTAGCTTCCATAAAAAGGAATCTTCAGAACCTGTGGACAGCTTTATTAAACCTTTGGATACATTAGCTGAACTTGCCAATATGGGGAGCTCAAAGAAGAACTAATTACGGTCTTCTTAGTTGTCGGTCTGTAAAGGAGCCTCTACCCCATTACTGAGAAGGGGGAGCAAGCCCCTGGCAATGGACTCAATTGTGGACGGGACCTGAGTAAACACTCACCACAAAGCCAGCAGTGGTGGCAGCATCAGGGATTGTGCCATTACACAGAAGCACTGCAGTACCCAGTACCCAGGCTGAATCAGCAAGCCAAACAGGAAGCACCTGTGGTAGCACAGGGAGGCAGGTAACCAGCAAGGGCCAGGGCCAGAGAGTTATATAAGCATGGGCTCTGCACCAGAAAAAGACAGTCTGGCCCTGGAGGCTGAAGGGGAAAGAGCCTTGCAGCAGACTGCTTGATGTGGAAAGCCTGAGAAAGATCCTGGTATCCCAGAGAGAAGCCAGGAGCTGAGGGCTGGCAGAGGATGACACTCAGTACAGATGGAAGATTGTAGACAGCCCCTGTGCTGGAGAATTAAGTTGGAGCCAGTGGGATGATATTCCAGTTTGCATTTTGCCTGATGGTTTGTGGAAGGGATTGAGGAGTGGTTTGGAGGTCCCATTAGTGCCCGAGGGGCACATGATCATCTGGATCCCTGCCAGGAGTTAAGATTAAGGCAGAGCTTGGGACCAGAGCACCTAAACCAGGGCAGAGTTAGGGCCAGAAGGTCCAATGAGAATGAAAGCAGGCACAGTGCCTAAGGAGGGCTGGTACCCAGAAGCCAGATCTGGTACAGTGGACCTAGGCTACAGAAGCTAGTGAGAGAAAAAGGGGGTTGAGGCCAAGAAGGCTAAGGCCTTGATAAGAATATAAAAACCAGAGGTGGCCCAGTGTCAGATTGGAGCCAAGTACCTACCAAAGCCCTGTAACAAGCCCTTAAGGCATAGCTTGTGCCCTGGAAGAAGCAGTTGGCACCTAGAGGAACAGGGGATTGCCCTGGGATCTGTTAAGCAGCCTTCCTTCCAGCTAAATACTTACATCTAAAGCATTGCGGGTGAGTAAGAAGGAGAGGGCACCCCAGGGCTAGAGTAGTGTGAAGGGTTACAGGACCCCAGGGGGCACACCCCCGCCTCCCCCAGAGCACAAGACCAGGTATAAGGTTTTCACAATGAAGAGCTCTCACAAAGACAACAGTTGGACCCTGATTTAATAGAAGGCTGTTATACAAACACACCAATCAGATTCAGTTAAGCAGTATGAAAGGGAAATGAGAAGTGATTCCAAGTCCTATCCTAATAGGAATTCAATGCACACTGTCAAGAAACTACAACCAAAAATAGGCAAAATTAACATGCACAGTGAGCAAAGAGAGTGGTCCCACCAGCACCCACAGAAACAACCAAGTAGGAAAGGGGGCCAAAGCTGCAGGTGTGGTAAAATCCTGGGACATGGTTATGCTAAGTGTCCTGCTAAGGAAGAGATATGTCGACTATGTAAAAAGAAAGGTCACTATGCTTTAGTTTGTCACTCAACCACAGGAGTCTATGAAATCACAGAACAGGACTCAGAAGATTGTACTATGTTTTTGGAAGAACTTATGGAGTCTTCATCAGATCCAAGAATCTGGATGACAGACAACAATGAGCAGTCAATTCCATTTGATAAAGAATCGTCAGTTTCACCTGCTAGTTTTACCTGATACTTACTACAGCCAACAAAGGGATGTGACCCTTCTTCCTCCCACTAAAAGGTTATGGGGACCACATGACATTCCTTTAACTACTGGGATCCTTCAATGAAAAAAATGTCACTGAAGCAGGAAACTACAGACCAGGAAGAAAATGTGATCTGTAATTTTGCTGTGACCTTGTTTGGCTTACTGGCCATATAGGCAGTACAATTAACCCATTTACCAAATAAAATAATGGACCAGAAATGCTTGGAGCTATACTATAGAACCAAATCCCCATCCATCTTTTCAGGTCTTGGAAAAATGTCAGGTAAATATAAGATACGCCTAAAAGCTGATGCAGTTCCATATGCATTAACTACACCAGGAAGAGTACCTTTGCAACTAATGGAGAAAGTAAAAGTAGAGCTAACATGAATGGAAAAAATGGGAGTAATGGGAAGAGTGAATAACTTACTTCGTGGTGTTCTGGGATAGTAGTTATGCCAAAACCCAGTGGTAAGATTAGGATATGTGTTTATTTGATAAAGTTGAACAAATACGTGTGCTGAGAGAGACATATTCTTCCTTCAGTGGAATGCACCTTGACTCAACTTGCAGGAGCCAAAATCTTCACAAAATTAGATGCTAGGGCAGGATTCTGGCAGACTCTTCTAGCTGTTGAATCATCTAAGATAACAACTTGTATTACTTCATTTGGATTATACCAATTTAAATGATTACCTTTCAGGTTCTCATCAGCTCCTGAATTCTTTCAGCTTTGGATGCCACAGATACTGGATGACCTAGAAGGTTTTCTTTGTAATGCCAATTACATTTTGGTTTTCGAGACCAACAAAGCACAACGTGATACAAGATTAGATGCAACACTCAGAAAACTCCAAGAAGCTGGATTTATATTTAATTAAAAGTGCACTTCAGCTCAAGTTTGTGGGACACTGGAACCCACCACAAGGAATCCAACTAGATCCAGCAAAGGTTGTAGCTATTAAGGCGTTACAAGAAGGCAAGGAAGTTCCAGAATGATGCAGATTTTTAGGAATGGCCACATATTTGGTCCATTTTCTGTTAAATCTGGCAACACTAATGAAACTTTTAAGAGAGATTTAAGTGGCAAGAAAATATGCCTCTGGGGTCTGCTACAACAATTAGCCTTCAATGAGATCAAATCAATACTCAGCTCATCCCTGATACTAGCACAACCTTATCCAACATGAGAAACACATATTTCAGCAGATGCTTCATTCTATGGACATGGACTAGGGTTACAACAATGTCAAGCAGCTGGCCATTGAGCCCTAATTGCCTTTGTGTCAAGAGCACTCACTCCACTTGAAACTCTACATATACAAATAGAAAAAGAAGCACTAGCATGGGCATATGACCAACTCAGAACTTTCCTTGTTGGCTCTCCGTTTACTTTAAAAATGGATCATAAGCCACACTTGTCCCTGTTAGGAGACAAACCTCTCAATGAACTCCCACCAAGAATTCAGAGATTTCACTTCAGGATACTGAAATTCACCTACAATATTGTATCCATTATTTGAAATGATTTGCAGACAGCTGATACACGTTCTAGGGCACCATTACAGACATCACTATCTCCAGAAGACCTCTGCCAAGAGCAAGATGTCATTGCTTATATGGACCTTATAGCAGAGGGGATACCTATATTTGTTTCATTATAGAAAAGGATCCAGGAAACGTAAAAAGCTGATCCTTTGGCCACACCCAAACAAGCACGGCCATGTGGTATGTGGTGCCACAGATACGTCTGCAGCACCACATACTGCACATTCAGATGTTCTGTATGTTGCAAGGTAGCAGCATGGTTGAGGGGGGAAGAGGAAAAGATTGATCCTGGAGTCAAAAAACCTGTGCAAAAAAACCCGGGGTGGCACAGGTTGGGACAGCACACACCGCCCAAAACCAGAGCCTGGTTGGCTGGAGCCACACTCTGACTGCCAACCAGTCTCTGAGTGGCAGGGTCAGCACTGCTGTAGCCCCAGGAGGACCCCAGGACCACAGGTAAGGCTGCTGGGGCTAGCCCAGTGCTGACCCCAACCTCCCCTACCCCACTGAGGGTAACCTGCCATGCACCAGCGGGTGTGTGGCACAGGTGTTCCCCAGGGACGAGTAGCAGTGGCACAAGGTGTGCTGTTGCTGGTTGTCCCTGGGGAACCAAATGTCCACATTCAGGTGTATGCGGCCTCTCTGTCAAAAGATAAAGAAGCACTGCTTAGAAGGATGGCCTCAAGTAAGATTAAAAAATTGTGAACTGGCGAGGTATCAAAAAGAGAAACTAAATTTCCATGTTTTCAGGTATTTAATAGTCATGTTCCACAACAGAGTACGGATATCTTCTTCCCTATGCCAAGAGATCCTAGAGAGGATGCATGAAGTGTAAGGTAGTACAAGATATCAAGCCAGGACTTGTCAGACAGTTTGGTGGCCCTCTCTTGGTGAAGATATATAGAACTGGGTGGCAAGTTGTAAGGTTCCACCAAATAGACTAGATTTGAGAACCTATCTGCTTTAAATTAAAAGACTTATTGATGTTTCTGTTTTGATTATTCTCTTCTTGTAGGGATGTGAGAGGTAGAGACACACAGGAGAATATGCTTGTAACCTCTCCTCTCAAGATGATTTTAGAGTTCTTTGGTATGCTTCAAGTTTCTGAGAAATGGGAATGTAGTAGTAAGGATGAACTACCTTCCTGAGGGTTGACATGACATCAGTGGGAAGTTGTCAGCCATCTTTGGGTGTATGTTAACAGTTGCAATAAAGCCCTTTTGAGATCAACAAGGCTCTCTACCTTTTCCTGAGCCATGAGACAGCACATTTTTCTTTGTTGCTTTTTTTCCCTGTCAGATCTTTGATCAGTCCTTTCAGAAATCCACGTTGGCTATTTTTTTTTTTTTATTTCAGAGAATTCTCAAAAGAGTTTTTGCTGTGTTTATCAACCAAGTATGAGAGAGATGTCATAACTGTATGGTCACCAGGGATCCTGGTTATCTCTGATAAATAATCCCCAATTTTGGGGTTAAAAAAAGTAACCGCAAATCCACATTTTTCTGTGATCAAACTGAAAAACCACTACACTATATGTCTGTGTATTAGTGGTGTTTCAGTTTGATCATGGAACAATGTGGATTTAGGTTTACTTTTTTAACCCCCCCCAAATTGGGGATTTTTTTTTTTTTTATCAGAGAAAACCAGGATCACTGGTGGTCACTTGCCAAACTTCCCCAAACACCTCTGCTGATGTCTGCAGGAGCAAACCACCAGCCACACTATTGGAAAATAAAACTTCCATGAACAGGGTGTATTATAAAAATAAAAAATGAATTTGCAAAGATCTAAAATATCTGTAAAGTATTATGGTAATATCCATACCCAGTTCCACTAAAAAACATCTTCTGTATCATTAGTAATTGTTATTTTTACCTCTTTTTTTTTTTCATTTCCCCAGTCACAGTAGTCTCCTCTTAGACTACATTTGTCATTTATCATAGTTATACATTATTTATAAATTATTATAAAGCAAGCCTGATTACCAGGTGGGAGTTCTTAGATTTTCAGAGCTATTATACCAATTATTAATAGACTTTTTTTTTGATATGCAGAAGCAGTTTCTAGTTTCTTCTGTCAGTTTAAAACTTAAATATCCTGTATTAAAAGCCCCATAAAGCTAGAGGGTAGCCTAATTCTCCTTTTCTAGAACTAGTCAAATAGGATTATGATTTTCTTATTGCCTCCAGTCCTGACAGATGGAATCAGGAGCCACATTCTCTTGTCCAGAGTAGATTCTAAGGCAACATCCAGACAAGCAGGGTTGTGTGCTTGCAGTGGCACAAATAGTAGCAGCACAAATTTGTGCCTCTACTTTGTGCCACAGTGCATGCCCCTGCATGTGCACTTTGTTGTGGGACACATTATACCATTGTGTGCTAATTGCCCATGCTAAACTGTCTCCCAGTTTCTGGTGTGCTGCTCCAAATGAGCTCCATTTCTCAGGGGAAGGCTGACTGGGGTACAGGGTGCCTCAATGTGGGGTTAGCCTGCAGGCAGCCCCTGCACTAAGACATCTTGCAACCCAACCAGCCAGGGAGTGTCACATGGAGAAGGAGGAGCAGGCAGTGCATGGACCTGGGCTGCTTGTTCCCCCATCTCCATGTGTTCCCTCCCCCCCACCCCCAGGGGCTGCCTGCTCCCCTATCTCAATTTACACTGTTCTGAACCAGCCATTTTGCATCTGGATGAGGTTCAGTGTGAATCAGTGTGGGGACTGCACAGCACTCAGAGATGGGGGAGCAGGCAGCCCAGGGCTGCATTTGTCTGGTGCATTTGTCCTGGTACACACTATTTTGGTGTGCTTTGTGCTGCTTTTTCTGTGTTTTGTTTTGTTTTGCTTTGGGTTTTTTTGCTACCAGGAAATCCTGGGAGCAAGTTTTGCCCCCCATGCTGCACATTAGCAGTGCTGTAAATGATTTAATGTGCAATGTATGGTTTGTAGCACCACAAAGAGATTTGTGGTGCCACAAATGGCATGTCCCTGTATGTATGAGCATAGCTTGCATGTCTGCACGTGCATTACTGCACCTTTTCTAATGTACATTCAACTTAGTACCTCTAATGTGAAGTACTAAATTAATATGCATTAGGCTGTGCTAGTGCTTTTTTAGTGATGCTCAGCGTACAGTAGATTATTTTATTGTGCATTAGTGTGATGTCATGTTTTATGTGATGCTTTAATACATAGTAATATACTCTACTGAGCATTAAGGTACATGTGTAGATGTGTCCAGGGTGTCCTTAAGACCAAGTCTAACTATCAGCTGTTATTTCTCAGATTTTAATAGTAAGAAATGAGATGCTTGTAATCTAATTTGTAGATGTGGTCAACAGTTCTAGTACAGTGCTAAGCAGTCCCAGTACAAATGAATTTGATGGCCCCCATGATTTAACTATATGAAGTGTTACAAAATGCTAAGTTATTTAGAAAAGAAAATAGGTTCTAGGTATCTCATACTGTGCACCAACATTCAGTGTGCATTACTGTCTCCCTGGCTCATTTTCCCAGCTGTAAAATGGAAATAATCACCTTATAGAGATGTTGAGAAAACAAGTCAATTAAAGTTTGTGAAGTACTCACTTATTGTTGTGGTAAACTGCATAAGAAAATTAATTGTTCAGTATTCAGAAAAAAATATTATTTTATGCACAGTGAATAATTCAGGGAATGACACTTTGGACAGAAGCAAAATATTGAACACCAGATCATTTTATAGAAATTGCCTATCCTGTGTAATGAATAGAGGAATAAGGCACAGGACCCTGTGGTAAAGTATTACATAATTATGCCGGTAATAAATCATGCAATTAAAAATGATTTTATAAAGTGAAAGGTGCATCAAAAGGCAACCATAAGTCTTGCATATCTTAATTGTTTTGTGCTTGACTTCCATTTTAATATTTAATGCATTTAAATGTAAATATTATAAACATAATGAAAAGCATGATATTATTTGCATTGTGTAATCATGTGCTGCTGCTGCTGGTGTTACTTATTTTGTTACACTTCTTCCTCAAATCCTCACCTTATCCCACAGCTCCATCTACTAAAGATTGTATAAATATCTAGTAAAAGATGGTTTGCATAAGCTAAATACTGGGATCCCAGATGAACTCAGGAGAGGTACAGCCAGGCCCAGGGTTAGAAAGGACCTAGTCAGGGAACTTCTGGTGGGACTAGACATGTTCAAATCAGCAGGTCCAGATGATCTCCACCCAAGGCTGCTGAGGGAATTGGCAGAGGCCATTGTGGGACCCCTGGCACAGCTCTATAAGCACTCGTGGTGCTCTGGCGAGGTGCCGGAGGATTGGAAAAGGGCCAATGTGGTTCCCATTTTCAAAAAAGGGAGGAAGGAGGACCCAGGAAACTACAGGCCTGTTAGTCTTACCTCAGTCCTAGGGAAGCTCTTTGAGAAAATTATCCAAGAACGCATCTTTGAGGGACCAGCAGGGGAGATTATGCTTAGGGGCAACCAATATGGGTTCATTAGAGACAAGTCCTGTCAGACCAACCTGGTTGTCTTCTATGACCGGGTCACAAAATCCTTGGATGCAAGTGTCGCAGTAGACGTAGTCTTTCTAGACTTTAGGAAGGCCTTCAACACTGTCTCTCACCCCATTCTGATTAAAAAAATTAGGTGACTGTGACATCGATGCCTACACAGTCTTATGGGTTGCAAATTGGCTGGAGGGCCGCACCCAGACAGTGGTGGTGGATGGGTCATTTTCAACCTGGAGGGATGTGGGCAGTTCAACACTTTTCAACATCTTCATCAGCAACTTGGACAAGGGGGTGAAAAACACCTTGTTCAAGCTCATGGATGACACTAAGATGTGGGGAGAAATGGGCATGTTAGAAGGGAGGGACAGGCTACAACCAGATTTGGGCAGGTTACAAGGGTGGGTGAATGAGAACAGGATGGGTTTCAACACTGACAAGTGCAAGGTACTGCACTGGGGAGGAAGAACCAGCAGCATACCTACAGGCTGGGGAACTCCCTTCTTGTCAGTGCAGAGGCAGAAAAGGATCTTGGAGTCATTATTGATTCCAAGAGGAACATGGGCTACCAATGTGAGGACGTGGTCAGTAAAGCTAACTGCACCTTGTCATGCATCCACAGATGCATCACGAGCAGGTCCAAGGAGGTGATCCTCCCCGTCTATGTGACATTGGTCAGGCTGCAGTTGGAGTACTGCATCCAGTTCTGGGTGCTGCACTTCAGGAGGGATGTGGCCAGCATTGAGAGGGTCCAAAGGAGGGCCACTCGCATAATCAGGGGGCAGCAGGGCAGGTCCTATGAGGAAAGGCTACGGGACCTGAACCTGTTCAGGCTCCACAAGATAAGACTGAGAAGGGATCTGGTGATCTTCTATAAATTTACCTAGGGAGACCAGCAGGGAACAGGAGAGACACTCTTCCCCCGAGCACTACCAGGAGTAACTAGGAACAATGGCCATAAGTTGACTGAGAGTAGGTTCAGGCTGGACACCAGGAAGCACTACTTCACAGTCAGGGCAGTTGGGATCTGGAACCAACTTCCAAGGGAAATGGTGCTCGCTTCTACCCTGGGGGTAGATAATCAGTTAGGGGGGGACATTTGACCCCAGCTTTCTTTCCTGCCCATGGCAGGGGGTCAGACTTGATGATCTGCTCAGGTCCCTTCTGACCCTACCAACTATGAAAATGTGAAATAGGCAAAGCAGAGAATGACAGTGCCAATAGACATAACACTTGGACTATTCCAAGAATGTCATTTATTGGAAACCCATTTACACTTGTCCCAAATTTGAGGTGTTTTATCATATGCTGCCAGGAGTTCTAAATACAACAGTGACCTTTTAGGTTGTCAAACTACCACTAGGGGAGGCAGTGAACAGCCAACCCAGCATGCCTCCCAGTGGTGAGTATCCGAGGTTTCCCAATGTTCTCTGAGTAAAGGAGGAATATCCTGATTGGCTGGATGCCAAGTAAGAGAGGAAAAGATGACAATATCAGCT
This sequence comes from Alligator mississippiensis, assembly GCF_030867095.1. Lineage (NCBI taxonomy): Eukaryota > Metazoa > Chordata > Crocodylia > Alligatoridae > Alligator > Alligator mississippiensis. The sequence continues at coordinate 333,453,114 of NC_081824.1, read as the reverse complement.
ATCTGGAACTGACATTTTCTGATCCCCCTTTTCACTAACACTTGCCACATATACACGAGAGGCCAATTGTGCAGTCATTCCTGTGCAGTCATTTAGCACTTGTTTAAACAAATAATAAATATATTTAAATAATAAATGATAAATAAATGACTGCTTAGTAACTTGAGTTACTGCATAGATGCCCCAATGAATGACTTTTTCAAGATGCTACTGTGTAGTTGCCAAGACACTACTGTACAGTAGTATTGTGTCACGGGTTCTGCCACAGAACACTACTGCACAGTAGTCTTGCGCTATTGCACAGTCATTATCTCATGTAGACATGGCCACTGAGTTCAATAAATGTTCTTCCTGCTCTTTAGTGAAACCTGCATGATGGAACTGATGAGTAGGGACCCTACTTTTTTCTGATAAAAAAAAAAAAATCTCCAATTTTCAAATTGAAAAAAGTAACCCAAAATCTACATTTCCCCTGATTAAAATGAAGTACCACTATCTCTCTCTTTCTCTCTCTATATATAGATATATAGATAAGTGATGTTTCATTTTAATAACAGAAAATTGTGGTTTTGCTTTGGGGTCTTTTAAAGACCACTTTTCCTCAAAAAGCTCATCTATTTACTTCCATTTGTAGCAATGAATAAGGGTTTAGTGTATCACATGCTGATTTTGGGGTGGCCAGATGGTTGTGGTGGGGGTTACCTGGACTTCTGCTTCTCCCTTCCCAGTGGCTGGGTGCTTCAGGGGCTGCCCAAGATCTATGGCTAAGACTGTGGCCTTAAGAAGTCTTTCCCTAGGGTATCCAGGTGGGACCGTGCCTTGTCCCCTGCTTCTGGGTTCCTGAGCAGCTGGGTATTCTGGAGGCTGCCCAATGTCTCCACCACTTTAAACAATGTTTTTACCCAAGCCACTTATCAATTTCATTTTGTTGGTGAAAACTGACCAGATTTTGGGGCATTCTAGGTTGTTTTGGGGTGGGGAGTTTGATAACCATGTGAGCAGAGTGGGTATTCCTGCTTCTGGGTTCCTGGAAAGCTTGGTGCTGGGGGGGGGGGGGGGGGAGGGTTCTGAGGGAGGAAGGCAGAGAAGGAGGGTGTGCACAAGATCCCCATGTCAGTTGCTAGGAATGAAATGAAATTGACCAGTGGCTTTGGGAAAAATACTATTTAAAAGCTGCAGACTTTGGACAGCACCCAAGAAATGTAAAGAAATCAACCTGGGATGCCCTGGAGCCTGGTCAGTTGCAACCAATGAAAAAAAAAATGACAAGCAATTCCAGGGAAAGTGCTGTTTATAAGCTTGGCAGCCTCAAAGAGCACTGAGCACCCTGGGAATCCAGGAGCAGGGGTGCCCCCTCTATGCACCTGACCATATTTGTGATATTATAATATTGTAATTATATCTAATGTGTGTGCTTGCATGCATGAATGTGCATAAGCAAGAACCTAGGATGAAAAAAATAATCTAATTGTACTTATTTATTCCCTGCGGGCTGTACAGTTCTTGTTATATTGTCATTCTCAAGTGACTACAGCACAGAATCAAGCTTAAAGCATCCTTCTAGCCTGTACCGTGGACACTGAACTACGAGAACAGGATGTTCCCTTCTGAGAATCACACAGGTAACACTTTTCGCTTGAGCAATATATTTCCTGCAGTGCTGAAGCTTATGGTGCTAAAAACAGGTGCAACTGACAACAACATCTGTAGCATGGTAATTATTGTAGTTTTTATTTTAAAATAAGTGATGACCAATATTAAAGAAATAATTTGAACTTCAGTCTGGCAACTGGCTCTGCACAGGAAGTTCAGCATATGCAGAATTTGACTAGCTGTCTAGGCCAGGTATCTGCTACAGCTCCAGGAATCAGGTACAGTATCTGAGTATTCATTGAAAATGTGTGTGCACGCAAAAAAAAAAAAAAAACAACAAAACTAATTTTGAGGTTAAAAAAGTAACCACAAATCCACATTTTTACATGATTATTATATAGCACCACTGTGTGTGTGTGTGTGTGTGTGTGTGTGTGCGTGTGCATGTGTGTGCATGTATTAATGACATTTTGTTTTAATCATGGAAAAATGTGGATTTGGGGTTACTTTTTTAAACTCAAAATTGGGGATTTTTTTACATCAGAGAAAACCAGGATCCCTGATGATAATTTTGGTTCTGACACACACAGATAAAGGATTTAATTCCTCCCCTGCTTACTCCTTTCTCTAGGAGTAAATTTCTTTTGATACATACCAGCTATCTTTCACAACACTTGTGCACTGGTTCAACTGACTTACCTCAGCTGACGTCCTGCTCCTTGGGCAGAGGGGCTGGTCCCAATGATCTCATGAGATCTCTTCTACCCCAATGTCTATTAAATTTATGAAACTTGTTTGAGGCAGCAAAAAGCAGAAATAGAGGAGGGGTAGGCAAAACATAGCCTGTGGGCCATATCCAGTCTGCCAATTGATTTTATTGGTCCCATGGCACCAGCAGAGACCAGAGAAGGAGCTGCTGCCTGCCAAAATCAATTGGTGCACATGCAGGTAGCGGCTACCACTCCAGCCTGTGCTGGTCAGAAGCCATCCCATCCAGTCCCTTACCCAGCCTGGGAGATACAGCATCCCCATCTGCCTACCCTGGCAGCCTGGGATATGGAGTTTAGCCCTTTGGTGCCAGGCAGGCAGGTGGGCGGGGCTGCTTACATCCACTGTTCCCCATCGTGCCAGCACAAACCAGAGCCTCTTCTGCCCAGTACCATACAACAGAGGGGAAAGGCAAGGGAGGAACTGAGACCCCTGTCCTGGCTCCCCCCAGTTGGGGTCTGCACAGCAGGTGGGAGGGGGAGGCCAAGAGGCAGGGGGATTCCCCCCAGCCTGCAGCCCAGCTCCCATACAGCCTTGCAAGGAGGAGCGGAGATAAGATGCTATAGCCCTGGACAGGTTCATGATCCTGCTCCCACTGCTACTCTGGTGCCAGGCTTAGCCTGGCTTCAGGGTGTGCACACGTACATGCACACAAGTATCTGTGTGTGTGAGTGCATGCACATGTGTGACCCTCAACTGCTCACTAAAATGTAAGTGGTCTTGCGGCTCAAACAATTGCCTGCCCCTGAGAAGCAAGACTTCAGCCACTCCCTTGTCTTCTTTACTCACATGCATTATAGAGGAATGTTTGATAGAGCCTGGTAATACTGTAGAACTGTAATTTGATTTGTGGCATCTTCGGGCTTCCTTGAAAAAAAGCTGTTGCACGAGACATGTGTGCATGCACGCACACACACACACACACACACACACACATATACACACCCTTTTTTATTTTATTTAACCAAGAAGAGTACATAGAAACACCTTGTAAAGGCTTTAAATATGCCTTTAGAGGGAGTTATATTACTTGTTTCTATGAAGCAGGCAGCTATCACTTTCTATCCTCTTGACTTTGCCTAAGTCAAATAAGGACACATAATATTGTTATAATATTGTTTTTCCTGCTTTCCAGGCCAGTAGAGGTGATGTGGAGAAAGGTGAGCAACATTTTTTTATGGAGTTTATTTTTGGACTTTGTTAGAGGTAATGCTACAGTAGATGATGCAGGACTCCTCAAAACAATATGGACTAGGTGCTGAGTTAGTGAGGGTCTTTCTGGGCATGCCTAAACATGCAATTAATGCACATTAATTTACTGTGAACAAAACTGATGTGCAGTTAACTACTCCTCAGTGCAATGTGTCTGGGTCAGGAGCAAATTGAACTGGAGTGAAATATTTTAGGCCAGGGCTGTCCCTGAACCATTCTGCTCTGTGCACCAGCCAAAGGGATCTCTAGAGTCCTATACCTACATAAAACTGACACCACTGGGTGCATGCTGAGGCTGTTTATATTACACACTCCCGCTACATTGGTCAGGCATGTGTTAGGTGAGGCTTGTTACCAACATTACTTTGTTGGCCAGAAATTACTCAGGTAAATGCAGTTATACCAGCTGTACTGCCTTGTATGTACGTCATTTGTTGTACTTGGTAGCACTGATTTTGCTCCAATGACACAAAACAACATGTAGCTGAACTAGCTGCATCTGTGCTAGAAGGATAAAGTGCTTTTAGTATAGCACAGTTTGAGCAGCAAAGTGTAGCTAGCAATGTGTGTGGCTGATTCAGACTACAAACTGGTACGCCTGCAGGAGCATCTTTAGAAGAGGAGAGACGCTGGTGCAGTATGTAAGAGCAACTTTCTGAAGAGCATTAAAATTCCCAGGGACCAGAAGAGTAGCATAAAAATGTATATGTTTCAATGGAGTCTGGGTTAGACAGCTGGGTGCCAGGCCTGCTCCATAAAAGGCTGCCCCATGCTTTGGGCCTTGGCCACACACCTCTGTGGGCCTGAGCAATCTGCAGCTTTCTGATGCAGCCCTTCAGGATGCTGTCACAGGAGTCTGTGGTCAGTGTACCATGGACACTCCTCACCCTCCTGCAACAGGGGTGACCAGGGCAACATGACCATGAAGCACTCACTGATTACCTCCTTCTCCACCCCTAGGAGTGGAGTGCCTGGACAGCCACCCACAAACCCCAGGCCCACAGTGCAACCCCAACAGCACTCACACTGAGGACAGGTTGCGACAAACCCAAACCTTTATTTCTCCAGAACACAACAGACTCCCTGTTGCCTTCTCTGCCCAACAAAAGACCCCCCACTTTCCCTCCCTCCCAGCAGCAGACCCCCCCAGCCCTAATATGCACACCCAATGTACATCCCCATGAAACTATTTACAAGTGTCTTCTTGGAAGTATTAGGGGGGTATCAGTGGGAAGGAGGTGCCTATGGTGCAGAGCCCAGAGAAAAGTGCCCTGCACTCCAACCAATGCCAACACCACTTTTGGTTCAGAGACCATGGCAAGCCTGGAAGGCCAAGAGCTGGCTTGGGGGCAAGGATGTGTGCTGTACAGCCCACTCATCTTCTCTCCCTCTTCTTCCAAAGGACCAGAGGTAGGAGGGCCCATGTCGGGAGCTGGTCCCACTGCAGTGAGCTCTGATTAAGGGGTCACAGGGAAGTGGGGCAAGTGACAAGCAGTGAGTGAGGCAGAAGGCCTGGCCACTGGCGACCAGGATCTGGAGCAGGGGCTGGGGGCCTTCAACACTGCAGCTGGCACTGCACCTCTTCCCATGTCCACTGGGGGAGCTTGATGCAAGCCTGTGGCCAATACCTGAGGCTAGTCAGGCCTGGGACTGGGTTGACAGTGCCAGGCAATACAAAAGAGACCACCAGGGACAGCACTGTGTCAAGGATGTGCTGGTCATTCTTGGAAGCCTTCACTGCCCAGAGCAGCACTGAGCACTGCTCCTCCTGGCCCTTCACCTTCCTCTGCAAGAGAGTGAGGTGTCTCTGAAGAAAGGTGAGTTACACCCAGTCCATCTCACTGACCTCACAGTGCCAGGCCTGAGTCTCCTTGATCTGTTTCTCAAAGATAGTGACCAGCCTCTCAAAGAGAGCTGTCTGGTCCTGGCTCCAGTGCTGACAGAGCTGATTTATGTGGAGTGTGCCTGCTGAGGGTGACGATGTCCTTGAGGCCCCATTTCTAATGGTGGCAGGTGGGTCTCCCATGCATCCAGAAGCTAGTTTTGCAGAACAAGGATAGAGAGGCTCTTTGTGAGAGTTTGCAATATTTCAGAGATAACATGCACTTTACATAGGGACTGTGTGCTGCTAACCCTCAGTTCAGGGCTTGTGCTTGCACAGGTGCTCAGGGACCAAGGTAAGTTGCTTAGGTGTGCCCTTCTACAGGCAGCTGCTGGGTGAGCCTTCCCTCCCCACTTCCACAGTGGGAGAATATGAGCTAATTTCTACTTGCCCTAGGCAGCCTGCCTTCCCTGTACCCTACTCAGGCTGGGCCATGTTTGACCCCTGCCGGCAGCTGCCATAGCAGGTCCAGAGCAACTCCCCTCTTCTCCCCACTATGGGCCAGGCACTTCACTCCCATGCTACCAAGGTTGTGGTACCCAGGTTCTGGGAATGAGGGGCTCCATCCCAGCTGGGACATGGACCTGGTAATGCCCTCCCCTCCTCCCAGTGGCCCTCTCTGAAGAGACACTCCACCCCAGGGTCCCTGCCATGCATTAGCTGCCTCCTTAGAGTGAAGAGTTTCCCAGGTGTACTACAATGAGCTGTTTGAGTGCTCCAAGGATTGCCTACCCACTACAACCTGCTGCTGCTGATAGTGATGGTTCTCGGTTCAGCTGAGAACGTGGCATGAAGTTTTGAGCTTCAAAAGCACCCCAGAATGGTCTGCACTTTTTGGCAATGTACACTGCTGCTTGAACATATCTGTCTATGCTATGAGTACTTGAACCCTGAAGTTGAAGAAGAAATCGCTGCTGCCATTGGTGAGTTTCTCTGCATGTGTCAGGCCCCTGGCTGCCTAGTTGGGAGCCTGCAGGGCACTCAATAAAGTCCTGAACTGGCTCTTGGCTTCCTGTGTGATGGGAGAGAGGCTCTGTTGGATGCAGGGTAGGGGGGAAGAGCTTGGCCAAAGAAGGGAGGGCTGTCCCTGACTGTAGAGAGACTGGCTAATGTGTCCTGGGGTGCTGAGGTACTTTGCCACCAAGGCAGTGCCCCCCTCTGCTGGCCAGCTGCAGCTTGTATGTGTGGGTGCCATCTCCACCCTATCCTCATCATCAGTAGCCCACTGCTGGAGTAGCTGGGCCCTGGGTTTCCTGAATTGCTGGGTGAGGCCAGAACACATAGGTGATGTGTAGGAGGGTCATGGTAGGACCTGTGCCCCTCCTCTAAAATTGGCCCTCAATGGCCAGGGAGTGGGGAGCACTGGCTGGTGCCCCCCACCCACTGAGAAGCATCAGTTGCACGTCCGGTTTTGCTGGTGGTACTTCTGGGTCCCCACCAGTGATTCCAAGTTAGCAATCAGCCACTGGCAGATCCCCTGCCACCCCGGTTGGTGATCAGCTGCTGGCCCTCCCCCCGCATTGGAGATCGGCAGTTGATGCTCCACAAGAGCCAGGAGACACCAGTCACCCATGCTAGGACATGACATGGAAGCCCCAAGGGTCCCTCCCCCAGAGAGTCATCTTGGCCTTCAGGCCCCAGCCCAAGGTCTGGCAGCCCACACTTTCTGCAGAACACATGCCAGGCCTCCTCAAAATCTGTTGGGGCTAGGATATGGTCCAGCTTCTCCATGAAAGGCATGAACCTGGTGGAAGCCCTGGACTACCTGTTATGGTCCCAGGCACAGACCCACTGTACCCTCTTGACCCAGCACTGCTGCCCAGACCACTGGTGTCTCTGCTCCTACATCTTCCAGGCCATGGCTGCATAAATATGGGCATTGGCCCTTGCTGCCCAGCTATACTGCCACTAGACCTCAACATCCCCCCAGATGGTGATGTCCACTCTCTCCTCATGGGTCCAGTTGGTCCACTGGTCCTGAGTATCAGTGGGTGGAAAGACTGATATGGCATCAGCTGGCAGGAGATTAACTTATTCAACAGTCTTAAGATTCTGGCTTTAACCAAAAAGGACAAAAAAACTTTAAAATAAAGTATGGAAACCATGACATCTACATTCCCCTTTGCTACCATGTGGTGTTTGGACAACATCAGAGAAAATCCACTCATAGAAGCTTTTGCAGAATCAGTCCAAAAGGGACCTTTTGAGAATCTGAAAACTCTTTATAGTTTTGATTTTAGTTTACCTGTGTCTCCTATGTTAATAACCAGTCTTTTTCCAACACTCTGCATCCACCTCAGTCTCACTCTACCTTAGTCCTTCAGGGTTTGTTTGTTTTTTTTCTCTGTCCCATTCACCCATTTCCCTTATTTGATTTATTCATTATTAGATTAACTTCTAATTGGACCCATTAAAACAAAAATGATGGCACTGCATTTACCATTATCACACTGCTTGCTCTACTTGCGTGTTTATCTGTCCTCATCTCTGCCTCTGTCCAATCTATTTCAACTCTAAGCTGTTTGGAATGAAAAAATATATATATATTCTTCTAAGCTTGTAGAGTGCCTGGCACAATGGAGACCCTTTTTTACTTGGTCCTGGAACTACCACAATAAGCTCAGTTAATGATAATAGATAATTATAAAAAAGGAAACAAAAACTTAAATGCATTTTAACATTTCCCTTAATTCAAATGTACATGACCAAAGACACTATTATTGGATTCTGGTTTTATGGTGAATTTAACACAAACCACTTGGGCTTGATCTTGCTGACACTAAAATCGATGGAGGTTTAACTATTGACTCCATAGGGAAAGGTTCAGATTACTGATATTTTAACCTGCTGTTAGCATAGTACTAAATTTTCACCATAGTGTATTGATCAAGCACAAGCTGGAATACAAAGATGATCAGGGGCCTGCAACAGTTTAACTGCAATTAGTGGCAAAAATCCAGTTGACATTGAAGTGTGTATGTCTGAATGACTAATAGTTGTGACAAAGTCACAGTAAAGATTTTCAGGGGTTTGGAGGGATTCTACTTATTGCTTTAAAAAATAATCAATTGTCTTATAAAACAGTTGACCATTTCTTTGATATTTCAGCATATGGTGGCAAGTTTGGGAAAATGCAGTGACAAGTAAGCTGCTATGGAAAGGGTTATTTCCACCTGAAATTGTCCCTCTTTTCTGATGAGAGAACTTGTTGTGTTTGTTTCCTATACTTTACTTGGAAAGTCTTCCCTGATCTAAATGCAAATTAGACCAAAACTTACTGGAGAATTTAAAAAAAGGAACATTAATTAATATCTTTTAAAAGAAGTGCTAATTGTAGATATTTTTTTTTAATCATTTTCATTTTAATAAGTTTTCAGATCTCTGCCTATACATATTTTCTAAGGAAAAAATCAATGCACGTCTTTGCCTTTTAGAATTAGCAGTGTGGTTTAATTTATTATTAACCGAAGTAATACTCAATGACAAAGATGAAGCAGATATTCTACTCACTACTACCTAAAACTTTTAATAGTACAAGCTTTGACTCGGAAATTACAAAAGATTCACCCCTTAAAATATGTGTGTGTGAATTGTAGAACATCATTTCTTAACACTTTGTACACATTACAACATTGTGTATTTCTGGATTACAAACCCCCTGACTAATTTAATAATTATGCTGAATCATAACAAAGACAATTAATGGCAGACCTGCTTGTACAAACATACATAAAATACTAAGAAAGCAAAGTCATGGATCAGACTTAGTTTACAGTGCATCCAGAATCTAAAAAGATAAAGTAGGTGGGGAAAAAAGTCCATTACATTTTCATTTTAAAACTGACAAAGTAGCAACACAACAATCAATACATGCATTATAATACAACTGCCTAAATGATGGGAAATCATTTTCCAAAGGGTGTTTTAGTAATGGGGATCTCCAGAAATTTCTAATCTTTCAGTGCTGCTGAATATTCTTACTAAGGCTTTGGAAGACAGTATAAAACTATTTCTGTCTCTGTAGCCTGGGAAAGAGAGACTTTCAAAGGGATTTGACTATCAGGATGGATAGTCAACAGAGCAATAGTTACCAACGAAATGTTGTGACTATGGCCCTGTCTCTACATTAAATTTACCATATCTGATGTTAGTGTCATTAAACATGCCACCCAGCTTTTGTGTTGTCCTAAATCATACACAATGTTGTTTTGGGCAGGTTAATGAACATGGTTGAGTGATGGTTCCAGTTAGGCTGACCCCATGTTAATTACCTTAACCTCTGTGCTCTGCAACATTAAATGTACTCCTGATTTAGAAGACAACCTTTCTGGAGAAGCATTTTCATAATAGCACAGACATGAAATATGCAAGGTAAGGGAAGTTTTTCATGTATATGCAGAGGAATTTAAGTCTGGAGGTAGTATTCATAGAATCATAGAAGTAGGGTCAGAAGGGACCTTGTAAATCTTCAAGTCCAACCCCCTGCCTGGGCAGGAGGAAAACTGGGCTCAAATGACCCCAGCCATGTAGGCATCAAGCTGCTTCTTAAAGACCCCCAGGGTAGGAGCCAGCACCACTTCCCCTGGAAGCTGGTTCCAGGTCCTAGCCGCCCTAACTGTGAAGTAGTTCTTACGGATGTCTAATCTAAACCTACTCTCCAATAACATGTGGCCGTTATTCCTTGTTATCTCGGGGGGCGCTAGGAGAAACAAGGTCTCTCCCAAACCCTTCTGGTCCCCCCTAGTGAGTTTATAGATGGTCACAAGGTCCCCCCTCAGCCTCCTCTTGTGAAACCTGAACAGGTTCAGGTCCTGTAGCCTCTCATTGTCCGGTCTGTCCTGCTGTCCCCAGATCATGCAGGTGGCCCTCCTCTGGACCCTCTCAATGTTGTCCACATCCCTCTTGAAGTGGGGTGCCCAGACACAGTACTCCAGCTGTGGCCTGAACAGTGTCACATAGAGGGGGAGGATCACCTCCTTGGACCTACTTGAGATGCACCTGTGGATGCACGATAAGGTCCGGTTAGCCCTGCCAACCGTGACCTCGCACTGTAGGCCCATGTTCACCTTGGAGTCAATGATGACTCCAAGATCCCTTTCTGCCTCTGTGCCCTCAAGAAGGGAGTTTCCCATCTTATAAGTGTGCTGCTGGTTACTACTGCCCAAGTGCAGCACCCTGCACTTGTCAGTATTGAAATGCATCCTGCTATTGTTAGCCCACTCCTGCAACCTATCCAGGTCTTGCAGCAGTCTCTCCCTCCCTCCTAGCATGCCCACCTCACCCCAAATTTTGCTATCATCAGCAAATTTGAAGAGGTTGCTTTTCACCCCATTGTCCAAATCGCTGATAAAGAAATTGAACAGTGTGAGCCCAAGGACCGAGCCCTGGGGGACTTCGCTGCCCACTTCCCCCCAGGTCCAATATGACCCGTCCACCACCACCCTCTGAGTATGACCTTTCAGCTGACTTGCAATCCATTTGACCGTGTAGGCATCAATGCCACAGTTGCCTAGTTTTTTTAATGAGGATGGGGTGGTCGGCAGTGTCAAAAGCCTTGCTGAATTCCAGAAAGACTACATCCACGGCGACACCTATATCCAAATCTTTTGAGACCTGATCGTAAAAGGCAATCAGGTTGGTCTGACATGACCTGCCTCTAATGAAACCTTGCTGGTTGCCCTTGAGCATCATCCCTGATGCCGGCCCATCACAGATGTGCTCCTTGATGATCTTCTCAAAGAGTTTCCCCAGGATTGAGGTAAGACTGACAGGCCTATAATTGCCCGGGTCCTCCCTCCTCCCTTTTTTAAAGATGGGGACCACATTGGCTGTCTTCCAATCATCTGGCATCTGGCCCGAGCACTATGAGTGCTTGTAAAGCCATGCCAAGGGCCCTGCAATAACCCCTGCTAGCTCCCTCAAGACCCTGGGGTGGAGAGCATCTGGACCTGCTGATTTGAACACATCCAGCCCCTCCAGAAGCACTCTAACCCAATCCTCCTCAACCTTAGGTCTGGAGGCGTTCCCCTCGAGTCTGTCTTGAATCACGGTGGGGGAGTCCCGGTCCCTGCACAAGAAAGTGGAAGTGAAGAATTTGTTAAAGAGGTCTGCCTTCTCCTCTGGCGCAACCATCAGATTGCCCAGCATATCTTGGAGGGGCTACACATTTCCCGGTGCCTTCTTCATCCTCCCTATATACTTGAAAAAGGACTTTTTTATTATCTTTGATCTTGGACGCTAGTCCTAGCTCTATGTTTGCCTTAGCTTTCCTAACAGCCCCCCTAGAGGCCCAAGCAGTGAAGGTATACTCTTCTTTGGAGATCGCCCCCCCCCTTTCCACCGGGTGTACACTGCCTTTTTGGCAACCAGGCATTCCCAGATGTTCTTGGTGAGCCAGGGGGGCTTTGGGGCACTCTTGCCCCCCTTGCTTCTTGTTGGGATCATCACCCCTTGGGCCCCGAGTATCGTCTTCTTAAGGAACGACCGCTCATCTTGGGCACCGAGTTCCCCTGCCCTGAAAACCCCAGTGCCTCTCCCACTAATCTGCTCAACTCATTGAAGATGGCCCTCTTGAAGTCTAGAGCTACTGCGTTGCTGCAGGCCCTTGTCACCCGGCGCTGGATGATGAATTCCAGCAAGTGATGATCACTATCACCTAGGTGGTCAAGGACCTGGAGCCCCCTTACCAGATCATCACCTGTGGCTAGGACCAGATCCAACAGGGCATTTCCTCTGGTGGGACTGTGCACCTCCTGGGTTAAGTGGCGGTCCCATATCTTGGCCAGGAACCTCCTGGAATGATCTGACCTGGCTGACTGCTCCTCCCAGAAAATGTCCAGGTAATTTAGATCACCCATGATAACTACATCCCTTGCCTTAAGTGCCTGTGCAAGCTGGCCCAAAAATTCCCAGTCCAGCTCCTCCCCTTGGTTGGGGGGTCTGTAGTAGACCCCCACCGTTAAATCCCTCTCCCCATGATCCCCTTGTATCTTGACCCAGAGCACTTCAGCTTGCCCCTCCTCCGATCCCATTTTGCTGTCAGAGGATGTGTATTGCTCTTTGACATAAAATACCACACCCCCTCCCTTTCTTCCTTCCCTATCCCGCCTGTAGAGCCTATATCCCCTAATGCTAACTGCCCAGTTGTAGGATGAATCCCACCACATTTCTGTAAGCCCTATTATGTCTGGGTTTGAAATGGCTAGTCTGAGGGTGAGTTCCTCCTGTTTGTTCCCCATACTATGAGCATTGGTATATAGGCATTTAAGGCCTTCCATAGCTGTGCATGTCACCCCCTGATTAGGAAGACTATCTGAACCCCTGTTCCTTACCTGGGCACTCCTTGCATGTGTCACCAGTCTTGCTCGGGTGGTGTCTCCACATCTTCCTGTGCCCCCCTCCCTCGATGAGGCTAGTTTAAAGCTCGCCGTATGAGATCAGCCAACCTAGAAGAGAAGACACGCTTGCCTTTAGGAGAGAGGTGAAGCCCATCCTGCCCCAGCAAGTCCCCTGCCCGAAAGCATGGGTCATTATCTAGGAACCCAAGGTCCGTCTGGCAGCACCAACTCCATTAGCGCCAGTTGACCTTGCCAATGCAGGCCTCGTGTTGCCGTCCCCGCCTACTCACCGGAAGAAGAGAGGAGAATACCATCTGTGCCCCTGTCTCCTTAAGCTTGGCTGCCAGAGCCTCAAAGTCCTTCATAATTCAGGTAGGGTTGCCCCTGGCTGCGTCATTCGTTCCCACGTGGATGACAACCATGGGGTACTGGTCTGCAGGTCGGATGTAGGCTGGGATCCTCTCCGTGATGTCCTGAACCTGAGCCCCAGGCATGAAGCAGACCTCCCACTTCATGGGGTCAGGCCGGCAGATGGGTACTTCCATTCCTTGTAGGATGGAGTCACTGATGACGAGGACTCAGCATTTCTTCCTGCTGGTGTTCATTCTCTACCCATTCCATGTCGCTTGGGGAGTGGTATCATCCCCGCCGGAGGCATTTGCTCTGTCTTTCTCTGTCACAGCTGCCAGGGCCTCAAACCTGTTCCCCAGGTGTACCTGGGGAGCTTCCACCACTGTAGGCTGAGCAGCTCTGGATCTGGACACTTTCTGCCACTCCTACGTTGGATGTGTCTCCTGTGGGGGCTGTACAGTGGGCAATCGGGCCTGCAGAGAACAGAGATAGGCATCAATTTCATTCTCTGCATCCCTGATCCTCAGCCTCAGCCTGAAGATCCCTCACCTGCTCCTCCAGGGCACAGGAGGGACAGGCAAGGGGACCACCAGGCCCCGCCCCGCCCAGGACCCCACAGACACCCCCCCCCACAGACAGGGGGCAAGGGGCCACCAAACCTGCCATGAGCTCTGTCTGGATGGAGGCCTCAGAAGAGCGAATGGCAGGCAGCAGCGCCAGGGCGAGACCCCTGGCAGCAGCGCTCCGCATCTGCACCATGTCTGCAGAGCTGCGTCTACTGCTGTCACTTGCTGGAGGTGCCCCTCTGGGCTGCTACCGCCTCGTGCCCGCCTTACACGGATGCCGGTACAAACGTCGGCGTGCCGTTACAGAGCGCACCTGTTTGCACACACCGTTCACGTGCGCTGCCTGTGTGCAGCTCAGGAGCTCTGTTCCCTGCCGGGTGAGCTAAGAGGGCTCCAAAGGGCTTCCCTTTCAGATCCGCCTCAGCTGCACTGTACCCTCTGCCCCACTTACCTTAGGGGGAATCAGCTGTTGCTGCCCCCTCTGCTGTCTCCTCAGCTACTGCCACCGCCATTCACCGCCTGCTGCTGCTGCTGCTGCTGCCTCTGCTGCCAAGGTAAGGGGGCACATGTGTGCCCTGGTCCCTCTGCTCCTGATCCCCCAACTGCTGGTGGTTCTTTCCAACTGTGGGTTTTAAAGCCTGCGGTTTGAAATTCCCACTGATGGCCCTACAGCCAATCAGGCATTCCGGTTAGACCAGAAGTGTGTGCCGGGAGCCCTGCCCCCTACCGACCCTCCCACTTGGATCCCGTGGTGGCTGGCAATACCACCCCCAAGGGACTAGCCAGAGCTGCCCCTCACTTGGGGGAAAAGGTCCCCACTAGCCCCCGTCCCGCTTGTCTGTCTGCCCGTCTGCAGCTCGGAAGCACGGCTCCCTGTCGGGTGAGCTAAGAGGGCTCTGAAGGGCTTCCACTTTGGATCTGCCTCAGCTGCACTCTACCCTCTGCCCCACTTACCTTAGGGGGAAGCAGCTGTTGCTGCCCCCTCTGCTGTCTCCTCTGCTACTGTCGCCACCATTCGCCACCTGATGCTGCTGCTGCTGCCTCCACCGCTGAGGTAAGGGGGCACATGTGCATGTGTGGCACGTGTGCCCTGCTCCCTCTGCTCCTGATCCCCCATCTCTACATATAGCATTAGCATATTACCTCTACATATAGCATTAGAATCATAGAAACATACAAAAGTAGCACTGGAAAGGACCCCAGATGTCATCTAATCCAACCCAGAGGCAGGCTCAAATTTATCCAAACTATTTTGTACAAACCCTTGTATAACCTGTTAGTACATCTACAGAGTCAACCCTGATACCTAGAGACCTACCTAAATCATGGTGAGACTAAGGGATTTTCACAGACCATGTACAGTATGCAGAGCCAACAATGTGGTCTGTTCATGGCAAACCCCACTGTCGCAGGGCACCTCGGTGCCCCTGCTCCTAGAAAGGAGAAACTGCCAGGGAGAGAGTGAGCACGCCCTGGCCTGACATAACGAGCCCAGCTGAGGCTTGCTCAGGTAATGAGCACAGCTGCGGGTTGCCGGAGCAACCAAGGGGAACCAGCTGCCTGTAGGAGGAAGGGCCTGGCCCTTATAAAGCCCAGGGCTGAGGCCAGGCTGGCAGTTCTCTGCCAGCAGCCGGAGAGGCAGGAGCTCCCTCAGCCGAGATATGGGGAGAAGCCCGACAGGCAAGTATAGCTCATGATAGCCCTCAGAGGATTGGGCACTAAAGGTTTAGCCAGGGGGCTTTATGTTTGCGTTGCAGCCAGGAGGCTTGAGTTTGTTTGGCTCTGTTATTACACCCGGAGGCTTGGGTGAGGCTGTAGGTGTTGGAGGAGGCCTCAATCACAGGGACCCCAGAGAGTGTGGGGTGCCCTAGCGCCAAGAGGGCGCATTATTTTCATAGCGCCAGGGAAGGCGCAGCTCGCACGCCAGTGCGTGAGCAACTGGCGGCGAGGAGCGCGGCCAGTGGCTTGCGGGCGCAACCGGTAGGTTGCAGACGGGGGACCGAGACCCCAGATTGCGTGCGGGGTACATAGACCCCAGCCCCAGGGAGAGGGGCGATCTGATTGAGAAGCCCCGTGGGGGCACGGTGAGCCCCGAAGAGGGGGCGCGCCATAGTATATGATTGAGAAGGGACCCCAGAGAGTGTAGGGTGCCCTAGCGCCAAGAGGGCACATTATTTTCATAGCGCCAGGGAAGGCGCAGCTCGCACGCCAGTGCGTGAGCAACTGGCGGCGAGGAGCGCAGCCAGTGGGTTGTGGGCGCAACCGGTAGGTTGCAGACGGGGAACTGAGACCCCGGATTGCGTGCGGGGTACATAGACCCCAGCCCCAGGGAGAGGGGCGATCTGATTGAGAAGCCCCGTGGGGGCACGGCGAGCCCCAAAGAGGGGGAACGCCATAGTATATGATTGAGGAGCCCCGTGGGGGCACGGCGAGCCCCAAAGAGGGGGAGCGCCATAGTACAGGATTGAGAAGCCCGAGACGGGCATAGCGAGCCCGGCCGCAGGCTAGTGCGGTAACACCCCTCAGACTGAGGCAGGGCGCTGCGGTTGCCCCGAGAAGACGGGGAGTCGCAGCGCGGTGAGCCAGGGTCAGAGAGGGTGCCCGTGCAGTTGGCCCATAGGACTGGAGGCCCGCTAGAGAGTCCCTGAGCGGAACCACACCGGCAGGGGAGGCCCAGAGTGGGCCAGACGAGAGTTCCAGCAAGAGGCTGGGCGTGAGAGAGAGAGCCCAGCGTGGGCTACACTTTAGAGGAGGCCGGAAGCGGGCGTACAGACCCAACAAAGTGTATTACATCTGCAAGGCTTGGGGTGTGGTATTAGGGGCTGGTAGGAGCCACGCACAGCCCACAAGTCTGGGTTGCTTGAGTAGCACCCATCGTACGGGGCAACCCACGAGGGGTCCAGGAGCTTACGTGCCCGAGGAAACACAAGGCAGCCTCCCTATTACATATTCCAGCAAGACATGGAGGGTGCCCTCGGGCCGAAGTAGCGTGGTGAGCGGGCCTCAAGGGGATCACGGCCCTCCGCGAGGACCCCGCCGTGACACCCACCACCATCATTTGGCCAAGGGGCCACAGCAGCCCTGCTCCTTACTGCTGATTGGCTGAGGGGCAAAAACTGCAGCATAAATAAATAGCAAAGTCTGCAGATATAACAAATAAATTACCTCATTGTATTAAATTTAAATCTAAATAGAAATATATTATAAATACAAATGTATACACAATATGAAGTGTAACTAATATAATCATAACTTATTATTAGTGTTCTACACAAAAAAGTTAGTAATACTAAATAATGCTAACCTTGATAGAAACAATTCATGTTAGTTGTTAAATGCTAACATGCAGCATCCACTGGCAGTTGCAGCTGACATTCTGTCTTTGCATTGTGAACACTTGTCCACACACTGAGATCATACATTCTGCATCCACTGAATTGATTGGAATGGTAAGGTGGCATTTTGCCAAGTTGTAGAGATGTGAAAATTTATCAGAAACAGACTCCCAAAACACAGTCATAGTCAAAGGTATCTGGCACTCTTTGACAAAGTTCATTTAAGCAGCACATTCCTCATCATGCTCTTTCTGCCATATAGGGATTAATTCCATTAGCTGAGGGTCAAAACTCGGAAAAGGCACCCAATTGGTGTAACCCCCCCCCCCCCCCCCCAAAAACAAAACAAAAAATGGGAACAACACAGGCAACCAGTTGTTTAAACCATGGTGGTAGTGACTGGTCATACTTGCAGTACTGATTCAGGTTCACAGCTATTGCTTGGAACAGCTCTTGTCTCCTCTGGTTTTCATATTGACAGTTTGAAAGTTGTTGTGATGCCATGTCTTTGACCCAGCTTTTCAAATACATCATCTTGCTGTGTGTTTCGTGGATCAAAGCCTGCTGACTTTCAAACCATATTAGAATCTCCATGAACTGGATCTCATTTTCAGCCACAAACTTAACTTGATCTTCAACATTGCCCTGTCTTAAGAGATCAGGTAGTTTAAGCATGCGCTATGTGCCAGGTGATTTCAAGCTCCTCACACATAAATTGCTGGTACTGCTTTAAATTCTTTGCATGGTAATGAACTGCGTTAAACTATGAATTCCACCTTGTAAGCACTGGCTCTGGTGGAAGTGATACAGTCTCAAGTAGATCCCTGATTTGATTGGTGATAGACACCCTATATTGAAGCCTACTGCTTGTACAATATTTGAATTTGCTTTTTTTTTTTTTAAAGAGGAAAATAAGCTATCCACATCAGAAAAACGTGTGCACCAGATGCCGCTTACTAAAGAAAGAATGTGTGCTTTCCAGGTGACATGAATTGCATTGGGGATCATTCCATGGAGCACATCAGAGAAAGCTTTGCACATATACATTGCATTATCAGGCAGAAATACTAATATCTTGTTAAATTCCAAGCCGTAGTTTACAACAACCTTCAATGCAGCTTAAGCCACAGTAGAATAATTGACGGACGTGAGGCAAACCATCTCTGAAAAACAGACAAGTCACAGTCTGTCCAGCTCCCAGGTACAAATAAAATGTCCAGAACATAGTTATTTTGGGCAGCTGTTGCTTCATCTGCTACAATTGAGATTGATTCATATTCTGCCAATGCAGAATTTGTAGACTGAATATGCAAAACAATTACTCCTGGTAGATAATCTTGGTGAAGCTTGTTTGCACATGGAAAACTACGAGCATTTGCCATGTGTTTGTTCAAGTGGTCCCTTAATTTAAGGTTATCAGTTCTCTCCAGATGAATGTTGGCAGCTGTGAATACCTCCACTAGCATGAATGGAGCCTCTTTTCTTTTCAAACTGCTTTCGCTGTTTCTTTTAAACATCAAGGATATGTTTAAAACTTGTTTCTTGCTCTGACCTTCAGTCTCTGAAGCAGCCTTTCACTTTATATGCCATTCGGACTCCAAATGCAGATTAATGCTATTTTTTTCTTGACATTCAGGGATATGTTGCATGACAAATAAAACAATTTACCACCATCTGCATGCAAGTTTCCTACAGGGAACTCCCTTAACACAATCCTGAGCTGAAATGCATTTAGCTTTCTTGGATTTCTTTTCACTCATCTTCAGGCTTCAGCATTGCATCTGGCTTCTTAAAAGATGGCAGAGAAACCCTTTCACTTTCTGGACTGGTGCTTTCGCTGAGTCTATGTCAATAGCTCAGACTCTAAGTTGATCTCTCTCAAGCCACATGCTTTATGCCTCCAGTGATTGTGTAGAAGAATACACTTTCTTTGTATTCTGGTAAGCTTTTTTTTTTTTTTTTTTTCCCCCTGGTGATTCCATGCAAA
Organism: Alligator mississippiensis; assembly: GCF_030867095.1. NCBI lineage: Eukaryota > Metazoa > Chordata > Crocodylia > Alligatoridae > Alligator > Alligator mississippiensis. The sequence continues at coordinate 333,434,083 of NC_081824.1, read as the reverse complement.
AATCACTAGAATGCCATTTTTCATGGTGACTTTGAAAACCACTATTTTTTGCAGATTCTGCAAAAATCATGAAACTGTGATTTAAGTAGGTCGATAGTGATACTTAACTACATAAAATCCTGACATGCCACAGGCAAAGCAGGGAAACAAAGGTGTAGCTAGAATCCTGCTTCTCCAAGGGTTGTGAAAATACACTTGAGAGATCTGAGGAAAAGGGCCCTGTTTTTGCCTTTCTCTATAACAGGGTGTGTCTTCCCACTGAATTCAGAGGATCTTCCATAGGCAGCATTGATAGTACTTCTCTAACAACTTTAGATGTGTCCTGTACATTGTCCATGCTTCAGTTCCATACGGCCATGTGGGAATCACAACTGCTTCATATACCATGAACTGATGTTGTGATCTTCAAACACTCTTTTCCTCAGGCATCCAAAGGCTGCACTTAAACATTTGAGTTGATGTTGGATTTCTTCATTAATGTCAGCCTTTTGTGAGAAATGGCTTGTGAGGTATAGGAACTACTCTATGGGGCAGAGCTGTACTGCTATCCAGTGCATCCACAAGTTGCGGATAGCGGAATGACCTTCAGGGAAGGCTAGCTGTGAAATAAGCAGGGGTAACTCCAAAGAATAAGCAGTCATGGACCAAGCAGTGGCAGCATCTGGATGTAGTGAGGACACAAGATGGCAATGGTTACCTTTCTGAAAAGCCACTTCTCTGTAATTTTCACCAATTTAGTATTTGGGCTTTTGGTTTTTCATTCTGAGGGGTAGCGTCTCATGTTTGTCAATATTGAACTTCTCTAGCCCAGGTTTCCAATTTGTCAGGATTGTTCTGAATTGTGCTTCTTTCCTCTAGTTTGTTCACAGTTCTTCCCAGTTTCATGTCATCTACAAATTTGTTCATAAAGCTCTTTATTCCCACATGAAATTGCTTAACTCAAGGCCACAGGTCACTGTTTATGTAAGATTAGGATCAATATCCTGACACCCCTAATGAGACTTGGTTGCATAAGTCATCTTTTGAGGTAGAGGTCTGATGGCACCCAACTTCTACATAATTACTTAGTGCAGTGGTTCTCAACCTTTTTAGATACAAAGCACCCTATTTTTTCTGTCACTACAGAAAAATAATGGGACAATTCTTCTGTTGCAAAGAAAGACAACAACAAACTTTGCTGAACCATACATTGTGGGGAAGGAACCTAAGTTCTGATTAAAACTGACTTGTACTAATAAATTCCTATTTGCATCCAAGCTCAGTTGCCTTCTTTCTCACTGGGGAAGTTTTGGGCATGTGCAGAAAGCAAAAGCACAGGCACATAGGAAACTTTCAGGTCAAATAGGGAGGTGCCTAGTAACCTCCTTAGACTAGAAGGGGTAGGTGGCCACCAAGTAGGAAAGTTTGGGGCTTCCTTAAGTCCCTATAAATTTTGTCTTAAATGCCTTCTTTTTAGCTAACCCAAAGTTTAGCGGTAATATGATTGTGGTCTGTAGAAACCCATATGGAAGATGACTCCTGGCAGTAGAAAACTCTTCAAAAAAGTAGAAAAAAAAGTCTTAAAAGATGCAATGCCTAGGCTCTGAAGTCAGCTGAATTCTGGCTAGAAATTTTTAACAATAAGAATTTCAGCATTGGAACAAGTTACAAAGAATTGTAATGGCTTCTGAATCAACTGAAGCGTTTAAACCCATCCTGGATATTTTTCTGTAGCTCAGAAGCAAAATATAGTCTTGACACAAGAAATATGGGATGATTGTCTCTGGCTACTGTTGTATAAATAACATAATGGTCCCTTTAGTCTTAAGATTTGTGAATCTGTGAATGATCCTCATTTTAAGGATGGGGAAATTCCATACAGAGACCATTACAACATGGCCAGATTTACTCGTTTGCTCATTTTTTATATTGTAGAAATAAATGAATTATTTTAAAATGTTGACACTTTGAATATGTGTACCAAATGGACAAACAGAGAAACTGCTTCACAATTAAAAAGAGTAAAATTCCTGGTAAGCTTTTTCAGTAGAAAGTTTTAAAAAAAGAAAAAGAATGAATATTGCTTGGAAATATATAGGAAAAAATGCAACAGATTCAAAAGTATACAAATATTGTAGGAAACATGTTAAGAACTAGTTAGTTAAATCAATATATACCCTCAAGGTCAAGAAGAATGTCAGGAAAAATGGAAAGCTTGGAATGACATATTAGAGAGTTATCAAAAGCAAAATTTAGTTATGAATCCTTAGAAGAAATAAACTTACCCATTTATAATGTAGTCTAAACTCATTTGCCAATCTAAAGCAGTGACTGATTGCTTAAAGCTTCATCTGTAAATGTCTGATAGCCAATAGGGTTGAAAAACAAACAAACAAGAGACAAATTAATAAACAAAAACACCTCATAAAGAAATACAAGTTAATTAGCATATTTTAAATTCTAAATACAAAAAAAATCCATAAACTGCAATCTATCTTTCATGTGTTGTTGTTGTTGGTTGTTTTTTTTTTTGGGGGGGGGGGTGGTTCATTGCCACTTTTACAAAATACCAAATATAATTGTTAAAATAAAATTATCCATCACTGTCCATTTTGACTTTTAAGGAACTAATCCAATGACCGTTAAAGACTCAGAGGGGCTCAGAAATGTCTTTATAACTTGGCTTTATTTATTTTTTAATGGAAATAAAAGAAGTGTGTGTGTGTGTGTGTGTGTGTGTGTGTGTGTGTGTGTGTGTGTGTGAAAAAAAAGTCCATTTTTCTGTAATGACCAAAGAAACAGTTCTGCATAAAAAACTGAGTGAGTCTACAAAGTACAAAAAACTTTTTGAGTTTCACAGGTGTTATGACCTTGAGAAATCAATAACAATTTTGAAATATATCTAAAACTACACCTAGCTTATCATCATTAAGTCCATACACATTGATTAACTACACATGGACCCCTTAGTAGGTTGTATGAACTTTGGTGCCTGACATCAACCCCACTTGGGCTTTCTTTATAATCCATTCTTTTCCAATTTGTATTTGAAGATCATGGAGGCCTGCAGTCTCAAGAAAAGGAAATTTGCCAAGTGTAATTTCACGTTTCACTGACCTCTGTGCCATTTATATCCATGTTTTTCTTTTATTTACTGTAAGCAGAAATTAGTTCAAGAGAGAGACATCCACAAATCAGTTCCTACATGGTTTCCAGTTGCAATTTGAAACCTTCTGTTGGAAGCTAAAAGGTATATTATAGTTACAGAAGAGTGTCTCATGAAGCTCAGGCTAGTTAAGGGTGATTTAAAAATCAACCCTAAGTATCACAGCAGACATTACCCTAACCAATGAATAGAATAAGATAAAAAGTTCTTAATATTTTAATGTGAAAGCAATCCAAATTTAAAAGAAAGCTAAGAAACTGACATTTCTTAGCTTACCTAACTATTCCTTGAAGACCACCAAGATTCCTTAAATTATGAACTGAGCTTTATTGATTGTACATTAGAGAATATACAAACTTCTAAAGTTCTTCCTCATAATGTGAATGTGGATAGGATTTTAAACTGAAATTTTTAACGTGTGCTAAATATATTTTATAACATATTTCTATATATAATAGAAATTTACTTACAGAATTCAAAAGGGAAATTGTTGTCTAACATATCCAAACACCGTATTTAAATAGGTTTTTCATCTGAATTCACTTAGATCCAATAGCAACATTATTTTATATTTATGAATTGCTTTTTATTCCCTGTTGCTTTTGTTACAGATAGAGGTATACATAGATGTCACCTTGCTGTACCACTTTACTACAGCTGCCCTTAGAATGGAAATATGGTAATCTTTTTTGCACCAACAACTCTACACACAAGCATTTTAAGAGACAGTGTAAGGTAAGAAGCACTCAAGATTTCAGCAGTGGGATTTAGTCTTCAGTTCAACAGTTACACTCGGTGACAGTGACTTAGTACATCATGCTTCTTTAATGGTTTGTTTGAAATGAGCTGGTGGTCTTTCTCAACTAATTTTTTTTTCAGGGGACAGGTACCATTATGGATAATAACTGTCTATCTTCCTGTCAGTCATGATAGGTAAGTCAAAGACAGGAAAACTGAACTGCTTTATCATACCTAATGGTGTTCTCTTTGAAAAAGGATGGATGTGGCATAGAGAGGTTTCGATGGCTATCACTCATGTCATCCTTATTCTTTGGGTGGAACAAGGATATTTTATCTTCATAGCTCTAAATGAAGCACCATTCAGGAACACTACATTTACTTTAAAAATGAAGGAGACTGAATAAAAAATAACATCCTAGTTGAAAATTTTGGAAGATTTTTCATTTAGAAAAAAACCTGTTAAAATTACCATTTGGACAGAGCACTTGAAATGAAACTCCTGTTTTTCACACAATTAAAACTTTAGGTCTTAACTTAAAGTTAACTTAAAGTTAACAACTTAAAACTCTAGGTCATCCTAGAGAAGTCTTGTCCTGATCCAGAACCATAAGCATGTTTTCCCATTTTCTTCAAAGTACTTTGTATTAGGTCCTTAGGCAGAGAAACATTGATAAATGCAGTATGCTTACACAAGCTACATTTTTTGTGTGATTGGGCACCTGAAAGTGCTCTACAGCCATACCATGACACATGTGCATAGTTGTAGAGCACTTTTAAAAAGGCTGACTGTGAAAGAAATTAAGCCTCCTCAAATTAGGTATTAGACAAGGTTCTCTGCTTGTGAGAGAGAGCTTGTGTTTCCTAGGGTTAATTTTTCACATACTGGGGACTGTGCTGAGTCAGCCCAGCTCCACCCCCAAGACTGTCAACAGGGAGGGAGGGGGGAGGGAGGATGAGGAAGCACTGAGCTGCTGGCTGGGCTTTCATGCCCTGGAACTAAAAGGGTCGGGCATGGATCAGAGCCCCCTCATCTTGCAGGCCCAGCCTGGCTCCCTACCAGTAACCCAGCTGAGCTGGAGGTGGGGCTGTGAGGTGGGGGCTCTGATAAACACCTCTCCCCCAGCTCAGGGTAGGCAAAGCCCAGCTAGCAGCTTGGTGCTGTTGGCTTCCCTCTTCTCCTCCCCCTCTTCCCCCCCCCCCCCAGCTGATAGTACTGATAGTCCCGGAGCTGAGGAAGAGGGGGGGCTGAGGAGAGAGGTGGTTTGGAAGCCTCCTCAGAGGGTCCTGGAGCACTCCTACCTGCTGCCTAAGAGGGCCAATGCAGGAAGGCTGGATCCCTCCAGACACAACAGGCAAATTTTGTTTGGTCAGGGAGGTGCTGTAACTCATGGCACTTTATGTAAAGCACCATGAGTTAGGGTGGGGGCCTGAACATCTGTCTGAACCTGTAATAATTATTATTTATCTCATTTATGCTCATTTATGCTTCTTATGCAGCAGTGACTAATCCCATTTACTTTTCATAATTGAAATAAAGTTCAATATTATGGAATATGATAAACAGAAGTGGATTTGGTCAGATATGCCTGCCTGATCCAGCCTAAAACCAGCCTAAAGAATGCAGAGTTGATCCAACTGATTCTCCTTTAAGGGGGCCCCCATCCCAACCTGCCTCCCCAACCCCATTCACCTCCCCCCCCGCACCCTACACACACACAGTGGCATTATGTTTCAAATCCCTCAGCAGTAGTTCATCAGGACTTTACTATGAAACTGATCACTAAGAAGGTTTATTTAGTACATCTTAGATAATGTCTTAAATAAAATGTATCTGAGATTTTTGAAAGTGTGTCCAACAAGTATCTCTATTTATTAAGAGATACTCAGTTTCACAGTAGCTAGGGTCAGGAGGGACCTGAACAGATCATCTAGCCTGACCCCCTGCCACAGGCAGGAATGAATGCTGGGTTCACAAGACCCCAGACAGGTGATCATCCAACCTCCTCTTAAATTTGCCCAAGGTACAAGCAAGGACCACTTCCCTGGGAAGTTGGTTCCACATTTTGGCCACCCTAACTGTAAAATATTGCCTTCTGATCTCTAACCTAAACAAATCTCCATCAGCTTATTACCATTGTTCCTCGTCACCCCAGGTGCTGCTGGGGAGAAAAAGGGCTCTACCTATTTGCTGTTGATCTCCCCTGATGAGTTTGTAGGCAGCCACCAGGTCCCCCCTCAGCCTCCTCTTGCTGAGGTTGAACAGGTTCAGGTCCTTCAGTCTCTCCTCGTAGGGCCTGTCCTGCTGCCCTCTCACCAAGCGGGTGGCCCTCCTCTGAACCCTCTCCAGGCTGACCACATCTGTTTTGAAGTGCGGTGCCCAGTACTGGACTCAGTACTCCAACTGCGGCCTGACCAAAGTCACATAGCGGGGGAGTATCACCTCTCTGGGCTGGTTTGAGATGCACCTTTGGATGCATGACAAGGTATGGCTAGCCTTGCTGGCTGCGGTCTGGCATTGGTGGCTTATATTCATCTGGAGTCAATAATGACTCCAAGATCCCTTTCCGCCTCTGTGCTTTCAAGACGGGAACTCCCCAGCCTGTATACATGCTGTGGATTCCTTCTCCCAAGGTGCAGCACCCTGCATTTGTCTATGTTGAACCCCATCCTATTCTCATCTGCCCACTTTTGTAGTCTGTCTAAATCTATTTGCAGCTTCTCTCTCTCTCTTCAAGTGTGTCCACCTCGCCCCACATCTTAGTGTCATCAGCAAACTTGGACAGCATGCTTTCCACTCCCTCATCCAAGTCGTTGATGAAGATGTTAAACAGTGTGGGCCCTAGGACCAAGCTCTGGGGTACCCCACTGCTCACATCTCTCCAGGTTGAGTACAACCCACCCACCACTACTCTCTGGGTGCGCCCCATCAGCCATTTTTTTTTTTACCCAACCAACTGTTTAGGCATCAATGCCACAGTCACTTAATTTATTGATGAGGATGGGGTAAGAGACAGTGTCAAAGGCCTTCTTAAAGTCTAGAAAGACTACATCCACGGTGACACCATCATCCAAGGATGTAGTTATTTGGTCATAAAAGGCAATCAAGTTGGTCAGGCAGGACCTGCCTTTTATGAACCTATGCTGATTGCCCCTGAGCATGATCTCCCCTGCAGGCCCCCCACAGATGTGCTCTTGATGATTCTCTCCAAGATCTTCCCTATCACTGAGGTGAGGCTTATAGGCCTATAGTTACTTGGGTCTTCCTTCCTCCCTTTTTTGAAAATTGGGACCACATTAGCCAGTTTCAAATCCCCCGGCACCTGGTCAGATGACCACGAATGCTCATACAGCTGGGCCAAGGGCTCCATGATGACCCCTGCCAGCTCCCTCAACACCCTTGGGTGGAGGGCATCTGGACCTGCAGATTTAAAAATGTCTGGCCATTCCAGAAGATCCATAACTACATCTGCACTGACTGAAGGCCTGACAGAGCTATCCCCAAGATTGTCCCTACCTCTGGTAGGTGGGATATCCTGGTCCCTGTTCAAGCAAACAGGGGCAAAGAAACTGTTAAAAAATATCAGCTTTTTTGTCTGGAGCAGCCACAAGATTACCATTGGCATCTTGCAGGGTCCCTACATTACCTGGTGCCTTCTTCTTGCTCCCAATGTACTTGAAACAGGACTTTTTGTTGTCCTTAATCCTGGATGCTAGCCTGAGTTCCATCTCTACCTTGGCCTTCCTAACAGCCCTCCTACACTTATGGGCCAAGGAGGAGTACTCCTTCTTGGTGATAGCTCCTCCCTTCCACTGGTTGTACTCTCCTCTTTTAGTCCTCAGGCATTCCTGAATGCCCTTGCTGAGCCAAGGGGGTTTCTGAGCACTCTTACCCCCCTTGCTTCTCTCAGGGACTGTTACCATCTCCTCTACCTTCTTGGCTCTCAGTGCCTCCCCCTGTAGTCTGCTAAACTCATTGAAGTTGGCCCTTCTGAAGTCAGGGGCTTTAGCCTTGGTGTAAGCCCTTGATGCCCTGTGTTGGATACTGAAATCCAGCAGGTGATGATTGCTATTGCCCAGGTGATCAAGGACATACAGTCCCCTCACCAGGTCTTCCCCCGTGGCCAGGACTAGGTCCAGCAAGGCGTTATCCCTAGTGGGGCTGTGCACTTCCTGGATAAGGTGAAAGTCCTGTAATACAGCCAGGGACCTATGCAAGTGGGCAGACCTGGCTGTCTGCTTCCCCCAGCAAATGTCTGGGTAGTTTAGGTCATTCATGATAATAACATCCCTTGACCTAACCACCTCCATAAGCTGACTGGAGAAGTCCTGGTCTAGCTCTTCTCCCTGGTTGGGTGGTCTGCAGTAGACACCCACCGTAAGGTCCCTTTCACCACGCCCCCCCTTGTAGTTTGACCCACAGTGTCTTTGCCTGACCCTCCTCTAACCCGAAGCTAATTCTTGATGATGTGAGGCGCTCTTTGACATAGAGCGCAACCCCCTCACCTTTCCTCTCTGTGCTGTCTCTTCTATATAGGTTGTACCCCTGAATGCCCACCGCCCAGTCACTGAAGTGATTAAAAAGCCTTCCACTGACTACACTCATAAATAGGGAGTTTTCCACAGAAAAATGGAGTAAAACACAGATTTTCCTTTTACCAGAGGCAAACACAGATTTCTTATTTTACCAGAGAAACTCGTGGATTTCACAGTTTTGCAATGAGCCCTCTGCAGGTCATAGAGGGGGTGCCATGTGTACTGCCCAGCTGGGAGGTGCATGGGGCTTGGTGCCCAGGGCCCCAGTGCACAGCTGCAGGGCCCAGCATGGAGCAGGATGGGAGTGTGGGTGGCTTTTCCTGGAGGGGGGAGGGGGTAGGACTGGCTCCCCTAGATATGGGGAAACACATATGCTTGCCTGTCAGAGGTAACTCTCACCTCAGGTTGACACACATGAAAAAGTTTACAAAGTATTTATCTCGCATCACTTTCATTGTATGGTCTTTTTCCACCCATTTGTGGTATACAGTCCTTGCTTTTAGGCTGTCTGAACTGGGTCTCCACTGGAGCTCTGCCTGCAGCGGCTCTCATGGCCAGACTGCCTCTTTTGGGCTAAGTCCTAGGCCTTTGAACCTCTCCTTGGGTCACCTGACCCTCTACTTCTGCTCCCAGTCCTGCCAATTACTGCCTACACCTGTGGCAGGCAGCCATCTTATTTAGATCCCTTTCACCATTAAGTCTATTCAAAAGAAATGGGTTAGCCAGCAGGCCCTGGGGTCCCCACCTCCCACCCTCCCCTTCTCAGTAATGGAGCAGAGGGCCCATTACAGTCTTTCTCAACTTCTTCTCACTATTATTTTTAACAAGTTGATATAACAATACCTCCTTTCCCCCTTGCCTTTACTTTGTGAGGGGGTAGGAGAATATTGTTATCTCAGAAACAAGCTAGTATTTATCTTCACAAAAATGTGAGAAAAGAAAAATGCATTCATTATACTTTTTTTTAAATAACTTTATTCATAGACTTTTTATTCTTGCTATAGCAAATACTGTTCCCCCCACCATCTTATTCACTGTTCACTAGTCTCCTTTGTTTTCTCCAAGTTGTCCAAGCTGTGGCTGAGACAAGAAGCCAAGAAAGGCTGTTCTCCCCCAACCCACCGAAAGGAAACTAGTATAATAAACATTTCAGAAAAACAAATGAAAAAGACAAACACAAAGAAAATAGAACGTGACCATTCAGCTATTTTTTATAATTTAAGTAGGTACATCAACTCTCTATAAAGACTTTACATATGCTAATTTGGAGATACTTTTTGGGTGACATCCATAGCATATTACATACAAGTGGAAGGTACACATATATATCTACATGCAGTGGGGGATATAATTATGATACAGTGGGGTTTTTTTAAGACATTGTGCAATTCTGTCATAACTGTATCGAAATGTATGCAGGTGATGGACAGGGTTAAGACAGAGTGTCTGAATGTTAGATGCTCAAATCAAATGTTCTTTCAGTATCTTTTCTTAGGCAGAAGGCAGGGTAGAAAAGTACCTTATAGACTAATTGAATCAGAGTTGCATAGTTTCATGAGTAGAAGCTCACTTAATCAAAGGCTCTTTATATCATACATCAGCTACATATATACACATATGCATATATAACCATTCTGCCAGGTGCCAGATAGCAGCAACAAGGGCTAGGTTCACCTGTGGGGTTTTACACAAATGTATTATCTTGGCTCAAGTTCCCCTGCAGAAACCTGGGAAAATAATTTCTTCCTGTGTGCTTCAATTGAACAGACTTCCTCAGTCATAAGAAATATCAAACTATATAACAGGGTTTATTAATGGAAAAAGGGAGGTAAGCTGACAAACAGATATAAAAATATCTTAATAATCAATCAGTGCCCCCCTCAACCCACTACTAATAGTTAAGCACAGTCAATAGGTTCACAGTTCTCACTTAGTCCCACACATGGGGACAGTGGAGTCAGTAGGGCTAAAGCAATTCTTAGCCCCAGGTTTCCCTTGGCTAACCACTGTTGATGTTGCCAACCATTGTCACTGCTGGGTGATGCTGCTTCCCATTGATCCTTACTGCTGCTGGGCGTGTTGCTCCTTCAACTCACTGCCCACTTCTGCTGGAGGTGCTGGTCCTTATTGTATGCTGGCATCACTGCTGGGGATTGGGGGGGGGGGGCACTGCTCCTCACCACTGCTGTTCCTTATTGCTTCTCACCAATTGTGGGAGGGTGCATATTGGTTGCAAAGGCAATTCAGTTCTCTTAGGCCATGTCCACACAAGCATGGGCCTTTGTTTCCTCAGGGACAAGAAGCAGCAGTACACCTTGTGCCACTGTTAGTTGTCCTCAGAGTGCACATCAGATTACCCTGGGTGGGGTAGGGGAGACTTGGGCCGGCATTGGGCTGGCTGCAGCAGCCTTACCTGAGGTCCTGGGGGGCTCTTGAGGCTGCAGCAGTGGAGATCTTACCAGGAACTGGAGCATGGCTCTGGCCAGCCAGGCTCCAGTTTTGAGCAGCACATGCTGTACCTATGTGCACCACCTTGCATTATCTGGTGCCACTGACATGTCTATGGTGCTACATACTTGCCAGATTCCCAGATTCCCAATCTGGCAGGTTTATAGATAGTATCCAAGATATTTGAAATTGCTGTTCTTAAGTGAGTTAGGTGTAGGGCTGCATCAGAGAAGGAAATAACACAACTTATCCAAGAACAGAGGAGTAAAATTATTTTTCTTTAGTACAAATAGATATCACCAGCATGGCTAAAATGCTGACTAAGGCAGAGGTATCAAATATACAGCTCATGGGTCTTCAACTGACCCTGGGGCCTGGTGAGGGCTGGCATGATATACGCAGCACAGAGTGTGCACTGCATGTGGTAGCTATGGTAGGCCAGCACTGAGTAATGAGTCTCAGGCTGGTGTGTAGTGGGCCATACAGAAGCCAGTTAAGTGGGAGCTATGGCGCTCCCTTCTGGTATTTGTTGGGACTGGATTTATGACCTAGATACCTTGTTCTGGGAAGACCCAAACCCTCAAACTGACCACAACTTCTCTATTTGATAATAGGCAAATTCTGTTGATATACAGTGATAGCAGATAAAAATAATGCAGGCAAGACAAACAAAATAACCCCCAGGATTTTATGCCTACCAGTCCTATGGCTGTCATAGAGGGAAAGTACATCTTGTCTGAATGCAAACTTCACCCTGAGGTTCTTTCTTGAATGTCAGATGATGTCAGCCTGGAGGTCGAAGACTGAGGCCCACCCTTCCCTACGGGAGGTGGGGGTAAGACGGGCTAGTGGTGTGCCTGCTGCCCATGGTGGCCTCGGATTCCCCTCTTGGGGACCCTTTGCTGCTCTGAAATCCCTCCTTTTGTAACCTTTTTCTCCTCTGATGACATTACAACTCCAGGTATTATTGATTGGTCTCCCGGTGGTCATCATACTGTTTACATTCAGTTTACATACTCCTTGGTTTCACAAACCCATCACATGCACCCAGCTTAATTTGGGCATATACTGGGTCCCCTAATTTGCTGTGTCCACCAAAACTGGAAACTCCAAAGGCTCTGCAGTTGGGCACTGTGACCTAATAACACCTTATCTCATGTTACAGAACAGTGTTCATGTTTCCCAGCCTGTGTATGCCCACTTGTCTGTTGGCTTCAGACACAGTATCTGCTGGTTCTAGACACAGAGGTCCTTGAAGGAAACTTTGTCACAAACAGGCTTTTAGAAACCAATTAACCCTTACCATTCCCTTGGACAATTGTTCTAATGCAATCTACTTTACCTACAAGCCAATTTCCAAAAGCAAACCTCTAAATATTATTTACTAGCCATAAGTATTATTTTATTGTAATATTCTTTAGAACTTTTAAACCCAATCTATTTCCACACGTTGACTTTTTTTCAGTCTTGGAAGGAATTACCACGCAAAGGTTGCAGTACTTATCTTGATCAGTTTTAGAGAAGCCAGCCAATCTTGAAGATATGTAGTTGAAGACTGAATCCTGATTTCCTCCAGGTAGATTATAAAATACTTTTTAAACATAGGCCTGTAAAAATTTGCTTTCAAGATTGACAAATTCCATAATATTGGTACAACTGGGATTCAGTTTGCTAAATAATAGCTTCCTAGATAATAGTTCTTATAAATTATTAAACAATAGCTTTAATCCTATTTCATGCAAAAGGATTTTAGATTCAGTATGTCCTATAATTTCTCTGTTTGTTTTTGTGTTAATGAATTCTTCTACTAACAGGTCACCTGGAGGCAAAGATGGAAATGACCTTTTTTCTCTCTGTGCTCCTATTCTGCTGGTTGATGCAGTTTATATCTGTAGACCACTGATTTGGGTATCAGTGGGCTCATCTACACGAGATGCTAAATGCACAGTAGACTGATTTTACTGTGCATTAGTGTGTCACAGCAAAAAATGTGCTAATGCTCTAATGCGTGGTACACTTAGTCCACTGTACATTAAGCATCATGAAAAGACTGTGCACCATTGCTACCATGCATTAATACCAGCTACTCCACATTTATGTAGTACCTTATATTAGAGGTACTAAATGCACAGTAACAACAGCTCATTAATGCACGTGTAGATCTCTTCCTATTCTCCCACAATTTTCCTTATTCCCAGAATGCTCCTTATGTTTACTACAACCCCGCAATTGCTTTCCTGATCTAATCTAGGGCAGATGTTTTGCCATTGTATACTGATAGAGGAATACTGAAAAATGGAACCAGGTGGCAAGAGTCTGACACACATACATCTGGAGAAGGCAAAGTGAAATATATATGTGTGTGTTGGTAGATAGATAGATAGATAGATATGTCATTATACTTTGCTTGTTTCACACACACACTATATATATATATATATATATATATATATATATATATATATATATATATATATATATATATTCCTTTCCTCCTACTGAGAATGTGTGTATATATATATATATGTATGTTCTCTCCCCTACCTTGGGGGTCTTTAAGAGAAGGCTGGATAGGCATCTGGCTGGGGTCACCTGACCCCAGCACTCTTTTCTGCCTAAGCAGGGGGTCATACTCGATGATCTGTTGAGGTCCCTTCTGACCCTAGCATCTATAAATCTATTAATCTATGAATATTATATATTATGATATATATTCTTCATATAGCATAGATTATATGAAAAAAAATATATATATAAAACTTGGAACAAGGAAAATATAATGACATATTTGTCTGTCTGATACACACACACACACACACACACACAGATATATACTGTTTTATAGTTACATCTATCAATCTATCTATCTATAGAACTAAATGTACATACATACACAAATACATACACACATACATATATGGAATGGTGTATTGTCCCAAAAACGTATCTTTGTTTTACCAGTGTATAGTGTAGTCTTAAAAATTTTAAACTAAGAGAAAACTGCAATTAGATTTTAAGGTTGTGAGACACCAAGCATAAACTTTTCCAATTCCATACTTAGTGTCATGAGCACTGTGTGCATAACTGGAGTGTATAATTGCTGTCAATTAATGTAAAATGTTTCTCTTTGAAAAAGTACAACAAGAAATGTGCCAAAGAAGACAAGTCCATCAACGTTCCAAGCAGCTGAAGACTGAACGCTACACCATCTGTTTGATTAAATAAAACTACACGTTAACATGTTTTGATGGAGTTCAGATTAAGTGACAATGCTGATTGATGCTCCCAGAAACTGCTTATACAACTGTCTCCTAATACTGTATATCACCTACACAATAAGTAATGGATCAATTCACAACATTTATCCTACTCCTCAGTGCCTCCAACAAAGCCTCAATGGGGGATTAATCAGACTTTCTATCTAACTGTTCTGCCATTTTTTGCCAGACAAATGAGACAATCTCAATTAAAATAATGCTCTGTCCAGCACATCTATACATTAATTAATGTGCTGTAATTATTGCAGATTAAGCTTAGTACCTGTAATGACAGGTACTAACTTAACTCACTGAAATCAGTGCAGATGAAAGGTTTTTTTGTGATGCTACATAAGCATTAGACTATATATACTGTGCATTAGTGCATTACCATGGGCCTTGCCTGCCACATTAATTTGCAGTAGAATTAGTCTTCTGCGCATTAAGAATCTTGTATAAATGCACCCTGTAAATGCTTTCTATTATGATGCATCATTCCAATTGCACAGATAATATTTTTAAAGCATGAAGATTCTGATAAGAATGTGGATTCAGAGATTCTACTTGTTCCCTTTACAGGTTAAACTGGTTAAATTGGCTGAACATATTTTTCCCAATTAGATTACTTGTATACCAAGTATTGTAAAACATATAGATTAATTGAATGCTGTTATAAGGCAGGATCCAAATTGATAAACTGAACAGCTAAACAGGGTATATAACATGTTATATATCAAAGAACATTGACCTCAGATATATTTTTGTATGCTCCTATCTCATGATTGTTATCCAGAAAATAAGGTACTTAGAACTGTTGGAAAGCATGACTTAGCCAATATTATTTACAATTTATGTCATAATGTCAGGGATAGAATCTATTCTCAAGGGTAACATTCAACTGCCAAAATCCTTACACTATCCTTTCTCTTCTTGCAGTCATTTGCTTCATGTATTACATGTCTTCCAACTACTATGGCAAATGAGGTGTAGATCCTTCAAACTACCTTATTCTGTACTTGACACCAGTTCATTTCTAGAACACCATTCATCCTGTGCACTAGGGGAGGTCAGGCCCATCTATAGAATTGATGGTGATGGAATTAAAGGTATACAATAATGGATACAGAGGAGAAGGGGTAACATTTTTAGAGGCCCCCTCTACATGTTACATGTATTATGCAATACCTCAGTTAATCACACAATTAATTTAGATTGCTTACATGTACAAAGGTCAAACCAGCTATAAAGTTATTGCTGGAAACTATGTCATAACTTTATGGTTAGTTTCTATCCAGCTTTAATTTGCATGTGGGGAGCTGCTGGGACCCATAGTCCACAGCTGTGGGACTCTCAGTCCCAGCAGCCATGGGACACTGCCATCGCTGTAAGGCCCATCAGTTACAGAACTTGAAGCTGCAGGAGCCTGTTACTTGATAGTGCAGGGTGAGCCCAGAACAGTGATTCCAGTGATTCACTGGCATGGCAGCAGGCGCAACAGGGTGGAATGTGCATCAGATCCTATCATACCTTTACCTAAATGTCCAGAGAGACCCAGAAGCATATAGATTGACTGAATTAGGTTCATTTTTTATGAGAACAGCAAATAGGCATACAGCATGAGAATATTTAAAATACCAGTATGCTTAATAGGAAAAAAAATATGGTTTGCATTAGTTAAATGAATTTGTACATCAGGTGATTACAAAATGATGTTTTTGTTATGTTTCTTGGGATCAGTAAAATGAATTCCAACATAGTTTATTATAATTTGTTATTGGTGTTAATGAAAAGGATATATTTTGCTTTTAAAACCATCATCATGAAACTTAATTGAAAAAAGAAACAAACAAACAAAAAAACCCAGTCTGTTCTAAATATGTTTTATGACATCCTCATCACTGTAGGATTTGAATAATTTTTAGTGGCTTATTAATAACTTTACTGATAGCTTGACCAATTATATTCCAAGGCTGCTTACAGATGTGGAAAAATAAATGACACTTTATTTTCAGCTTCGTGTGCCCCCATGCCAAGCCCGGTGCATGCCCAAATGAGAGATCACATTAGTTTGACCCAGCTTGCCCAATATCTGTATAGAGCCCATGCTTCAGTGGGGCTTTTTGGCCCTTTTATCTAATAGTTAATTAAATCACCTTTATATAAAAGGGCCAAAAAGCATCGCTGAAGCAACTAATTTATACAGACCCTGGAGAGCTGGGTGGAGCTAACTCAATGCCTCTTCTGTTAAAGCGCTGGGCTTTTTTTCATGTCTGTCAGTGGCCAAATGATTATTCCAGAATGTATAAAGAAGGAATGGAAGGTTAAATGTAACTGTAAACCTTCAAGGTCACTCATGTTTACATATTTTGTGGATCACGTTGTGCCCTTGCTTATTTTTTAATAAATAAGGTTAATGACGATTAAATATTGGAACATGGTGGAGATTTTCACTTTTAGATTATCTCTTCTTCTATGTTATTGTACAAAAGTAGAGACTTTTCTGAGTCTCTAACATTCTTCAGGGCAAAGTTAAATTTCATAAATGGAAGCTCTGGTGCTCAACACCGTATAGATTCAAGCTTTTAAATTAAAAACAAAAACTTAGGAATTCCCATACTAATATGTATATTCCTTTAAAAAAGTATACTTATTAAGTTACTTTGTTTTGTCTCTGTTTAAAAGGTCTATCTTTTTTATGAACTCCATTATTCTGTAATATGTTAAAGTCAGCCTACTGGTCTTGTTAAAATACTTGAAACTCCTAGAATTGCCTATACAGTTATCTGATTAAAATGTAGTTTTTAAATTCCTCTGGTATTACTATAAACATTATAACTCCCATAAAGATTAACCAAAATGTCATACTTCCCATGAGATGTTCTAATTTCCATTTGATTTTTTTCTCAACTTTATTGAAGCACCATTATTTGAGATGAAAATGGCAGGTTTTTATTTACACCTGTAGCTTTGTAAAACAGCTTTGTTTAGGCTTTACCTAAATAAATAGCACTCTGAATCGAAATGGTGGGTACTGAGAAACTCCAAAATATTAGTGGATAAGCCATTAAGATATAAATACCAGCAATAAAACAATTAGGATGCTCTTATGGGTCTTCTGGGATTTTAGAGAAAGCCAGAGAACTTGGAAATAACAGAATATGGCCACTACAGGTCTCCTAAAATCTCTTCACTAATTTCTGCAAAAGAAAAAGGCAACAGAAATAAACTATTTCCTAATCTGTACTAAATGAATTGTTCATACTATTCAAAGTCATGTACAATTAAAATGCATGCATTTTTAAAACCCAATATGGAAACAAACCTATTTTGAATATTATACAAACATCTTGAGTCTCTGAAAGACTTGATGAAGTTTAGCTCCTTCTAATCCTAATTTGAAAATATATGAGATGTTTGTTTAATGAATGTTATGCTTCTTTAATTTGAAGCAAAACCAAGAATGGTTCTGTCCACAGCAACCTAGAAATGTGGAAACCAAATTTTCCACTAAGCTGTATCTTGTCACCCAGTTTATATCTTATGCTCTAAACAGAGCTAAGAAGTTGTAGAAAAAGAAAACAAATATTTTGTTAATTCTACCCAAATGTAACAGAATCAGTGTTCTGCTTTTGGAAGAAGGTCAAAGTGGGAAATGTAAGAATTCCTCGATTACCTTATTAAGAAAAGTCACATTGTTAGATGCTGGTAAAAGATATATTATATGGATACCACTTCCACCATAAAATATTTGTCTTAAATCCTTCCCTGTATGTTCATGTTTTTGAGATATGAAGTCAGAATGTAAGTCTATGAGCAGACTTAAGTCTTTAGTAAAAACATGAAACAGATACACACCCTCTACTGCACTGCCCATTTTTCTTTAATATTAGCAAAAAAGAGTTGAAAGACATCTTTCTACATATTGAAAATCTTCTGCTTCATTTTAACCATTGTAAAAAGTTAGGTGCAGAAATATTTCCATCTACTGCTATGAATTATTATTTGCCCTAAAATAATCTAAATATGACTATGCTTTAAATCAGTGGGTCCCCTACTGTGGCCCATGTGAGGCCATGGAGGTAAATTGTAAATCTCACCATGGCAAATTTCACCTTCTCCTCTTTATTCAAAATTTGATGGTATGTATGCAATTTAGGGGTTGGTAGTAATCTATGGGTCCAAAAAATTGAGGGATACTGCCATAAACAGTATAGGACAACCATTGAAATAATTTCAGTTCCACAACTAGAAACTGAAAGACTTCCTCAGCTAAATGAAGTCAGTTGTTTCCCCTCCTTCAGAGACAGGTGTGCAATTCTTCTAAGTCTGGAAAATTCTAATAATTTAACTCTATACTTCTGTTGCTGCACTGTAACAAATTCCCAATTTTCTTGCCTTCACCCTTAGATAGCCACTAAATTCTCTTACATTGCAATCTCCTTATCCAGTAGAGCCTGGATGCAAAATACAGTGACGTTTTATATCTCACACTTTTAATTTTTCATAAATATACTTCTGTGAAGTACTTGTGGTTTTTAGAGGTCTATAAGAGCTAATTGGGGATTTTCCAATTACATTTATCTGTTGGAATTTACAGATATGGCAAAGCTAAACTTTTTACAAGAATGTACCAGGTGTGACTACATTTTTATCAGAAAGGATTTCTTACAACTAGGATTTAGTTCCTACTTGTAATAGGATGTGTGTCAGTACATATGTGTATTTGTGTGTGCATACTATATCTCAATACAGCATCTATATGCTTCTCAATGTGTGTCAGTATGCGTATATATATCTCAGTATGTTTTTTACATAGGACAAGACCATGGTGGAACAGGTTTCAATAGATTCCCAACTCAAAATAGTGACAAGGATGGTAGATGGGGCATTCACATAAGAATGAGGAATTACTTTACCTGTCTCTTTCAGGGCCAGATAAATTCCTAACCCATGATCATATTTACTTCTGTCATGACCCTATCTTTTTTTTCCCTCTGTGATTTTATCCTCATACAGAATGGAAGGGGTTTTGGAGTTTTGTTTTGTTTTGTCTTGTTTTCTTTTATCTTCAAATGTTGCAATGCAAGAACACCGTTTCCTGAGAAGCTGTAATCCTCACAAATGACTGCTATCACAGAAGCATATTTATTTTTTTACAATTTCTTATTGGTTCAATAAAAGGTATCAACTCTAAACCAAGAGTTCTAGAGTTTTGCATTCCTTTTTGCTATCACTATACGCAATAATGCTTCATTAGCTTAAATATTTGGGGATTCATTCTGGAGTTGTTCTGTATCCTATTCTCTAAGAATGTTATGATAAAATGTTTTCACCATGAATTGAGTTTCCATACTGTGCTGCAATTGCAGAAATGGGCTATGGAGAAAAGACTTTTCATTCCATCCAGGAAGAGCACACACCAACTGTTGAAACTTCCTTAGCCTGACGAAGGGTTTTTGAACCCGAAAGCTTGCTTAATAATTATGTTCCATCTATTTGGGTTGGTCTAATAAAAGATATCAGGTTCACCCAAGAAACCTTGTCTGCCTATGTTCTTAGACCAACACGGCTACAACCTACACCCCTGTAATTTTCTTTGGCATTTATAAATGAACCTAAAAACAGTAGCCAGGAAATAGATCTTATTAGAAGCTGTGTCTTGTTTTATCACATTTTCCTTCCTTTCTTTTCCCATAATATTTCCCCCCAAATGCCATAACATAATCAAATAATTGGCCAATTTCTTTTCATTATCAATTAAAGCATATTACTGGTAAAAACAAACAAACAGACAAAACCCTTATTTCAAAAAACTTTAAATGTTATGATTGAAATATATTTGCATTTTTACTGGAAACTAGAATGAGATTTCTAACTAACAGTGCAGAGACCATACTTCCAACTGAAGTAGTGGGCAAAAAAGCAAACAACAACCCCATCCACTCCCCCCGCACCCATCTTGCTTTTAATTCAGAAATTGATCAATTTATAAATGGGGTGATCTGATATTGTTGCCTGTAATATCAAGAGACTTACCTTGATGACTGAGGATGTCCTTGCCAGTTTTATTTTCCTACTTTTCAATACATTTTTAGTTGTTTTCTTAAGCAAATTATGTTTCTGGTTCTCACAAAAGTCTCTTAATCTTGTAACACATTATGCTACACTTTCATATAATTTACTGAATTATTTTCTTTACTACAAACACAAATTTGCATCAGTTTGAAAATATATAGGTCCTGATTTTCCACAGTATTTTGCTATATTTTATGCCATTGTAATGTGTCAAAATGGGGAGTTGGGTACACAGTTATATAAAATGGTGCTTGTCTCTCTCCATTAAATGACAAAGGTGGGTGCAGACATAATTCAGTTTGAGCATTACAGAAATATAACTTTGACTCTGACAACACTGTTTGGGAATGGATGGGGAAATTGTGCAGTCAGATAAATAAAAGATTTGGAAAAAATAAATAACATCTTGGGACACATTAATCCCTGGAGAAACTCCATTCAGTTTCATAGAGTTACTCCAAAAATGAATGTAGATATATCACTTTCTAACTTTCAGGACTGGAGCCTTTTCTGGGTTTTCAAACTAGTTGTTATTCAGTAGAAATAATTTAGAATTTTGTTATGACTTTTACATTCAATAAAGTATACTCTATCATGGTCCATTGATAATGCTTTAGAGGTATTATACATAGCATTTCTGTACTAGCAGCAAGGTCCAATTAAATGAATCCAGCAATGCAATTTTTTATTTAGTCTTCGATTTCAGAAAAAGGAAGTGTTAATCACCAAATCACATATTATTTCAGTGGCTGGATTTATTAACTAAATAGATTTTAGCTCTAAGAGTTCAGTAGTTAGGGCACTCATCCAGGAAGGGAGAGAGCAGGGTTATAGGACCTACAATCACCCACTAGGAGTTGGAATAGATATCATCCTAAATTCCCAGCATGTGCTTCCATGCATTACCCAGTGCTCTTTAAGGAGGTGAGTAATGGTCCCTTGTTGAATAGTCAATGGGTAAAAGAGTAGTGGGGGAGTATCTGTCTCATAAAGAGCAAATACCCGGAGCCTGTTCCTACCAGAGCAGTATCCATCTCACTCAGCCACATAACCTTTAGCTTGTTCTCTTCCTCTAGGCCTCATGCATCTTATTGTCTTGGCTGCCCAGGGAGTCAGTTTCAAAAATAGTGCTGCCCAGCCACACAGGGTGCATCTACACAAGATGCTACATTGCCATAGTGATGAGATACAGGGATGTAGCCCAAACCCTTATGATGGTGCTACTTGCGCAGTAGCATTGAGCTAGTGTGCAGTAACTCATTGCTACTGCACAGTAGGGTTAGAAATGAGCTCTGCACCTCCAGGACTGCACAGTAACAACTGCACAGTTGGCCACTTGTGTAGATGTGCCCACTGAGAATGTGTAGTTATGCACATACACTTACGTATCCACACTTCAGGGGTAAGGATGAGAACTGCAAAGTGCATAAGTGCCACAGAAGCTATTTACACAGGAAGAAACCTGCCATTTAGGCACATAAAAGATAATAGAATTTCACCCCTATATTTTTAATTTTTCAAAGGTTCTAAAAATTCATTATCTTACCCTTTCTAGAACTGCCAGAAAGCCGTGCACTGGCCCTTCCTATAACAACCAGCCTTTGAATGTGGTTGATGGACAGAAACACAGCAGAACCTCTGATTTTTGCAGCTGGCAGAAGGCCTGTGACTGTCTAAGCCTGTTTATATTGGATACGAGATAGAAGCAAATACTAGAGCTCATAGCTGCTCAAAATTATGTTTCCTTCCATACCTTCCCACAACAAATGTAGACACAAAAAATGGAACCACAAGTTCTAAATCACAATCATACCAGAGCATTGCTTGGAAAAAAAAAAAATGTCCAAACAACTTTGCACATTTTACATATCTATATTAAATGTATCAGAATAATATGTGAAAATAACAAAAGGAATTTGCAAGGTCAATCCAATCACAGTACTTATAATTTACACCTTTTTATAATGGGCATCCCTTAACTTTTGTCAGTGGTAGTTCATTACTACATATTTGTGTTATCTGTGCACACTTCCTACACATTCTGCTTGGCAGGAATCCACAAGTAAGTATAAGATTCTCTTAACTCATGGTTTACATTGAATTATAGGCAAAGAACCTTATTTTCTGAATAGAAAAGTACAAGATAAAAGTAAGTTCTGACTCAGAGATGGTCTCAATTATTATGCCTGTGTAGTCAAAGAGATAGAGGATTTGTTCAAAAGAAGAAATTACAGTTGGCTAAAGCAGGTAGAGACCCTAAAGTACCTAAGTATAGGTATACACCAACAAATAAGTACTGAATGAGATGGGCTGGTGATGTACCACAGAACAGATGAATGGTGATACTAAAGTCCTTTATTTAGGATGTGACAGTGGTACCTTATATAACTGTTCCATTCTGCATTGTATTATATATCTCTTCCATACCTCTTATTACAGATCTAACCCAAAAAAAAAAGACATAAAGGAAGAGGGGAAGACTCCATAGAGGCTCAGAAAATCCGTGGCTAAGTAACAAAGAAAAAATAGGGTTTTTTCATAGATTTCATAGATTTCATAGACATTAGGGCTGGAAGGGACCTCGGAACATCATCGAGTCCAGCCCCCTGCCCAAAGGGCAGGAAGTCAGCTGGGGTCATAGGATCCCAGCAAGATAAGCATCCAGTTTCATCTTGAAGGTGTTCAATGTAGGTGCTTGAACCACCTCTGGTGGCAGGCTGTTCCACACCTGGGGGGCTCGGACAGTAAAGAAATTCTTCCTTATGTCCAGCCTGAAATGGTCTTGTAGTAGTTTGTGACCATTCAACCTAGTCGTCATCCCTTGGGACGCTCTGGTGAACAAGCTTTCCCCCAGATACTGGTGGTCACCCCTGATAAACTTATAGGTGGCCATCAGATCACCCCTGAGCCTGCGCTTTTCCAGGCTAAAGAGCCCCAGGGCTCTCAGCCTGTCATCGTAGGGTCTGCTTCCCTGACCTCTGATCATGCGTGTGGCTGTTCTCTGGACTCTCTCAAGCTTCTCCACATCCTTTTTGAATTGTGGAGCCCAAAACTGGATGCAGTACTCCAGCTGCGGCCTCACCAAGGCCGAGTACAAGGGGAGAATGACGTCCCGGGATTTGCTTGAGAAGCATCTATGGATGCAAGCCAGCGTTTTGGTTGCTTTACTAGCTGCAGCATTGCACTGCAGGCTCATGTTCATCTTGTGGTCAATGATGACCCCCAAGTCTCTTTCTTCCATAGTGCTAGCCAACATAGCATTGCCGAGCCTATAAGGATGCTGCGGGTTTTTCTTCCCAAGGTGGAGAACCTTGCATTTATCGGCATTGAACACCATCAGATTCTCGTCTGCCCACTTGCTGAGCCTGTCCAGGTCAGCCTGGATCACCCACCTGTCTTCTGGTGTGGATGCTTTGCCCCAAAGTTTGGTGTCATCGGCGAACTTGGCCAGTTCGCTTCTGACTTCAGTGTCCACATCATTAATGAAGATGTTGAACAGTATGGGTCCAAGGACAGAGACTTGGGGGACCCCACTGGTCACAGGACACCATGATGAGTGACTTCCATTGAAGGCTTTTTTGAAGTCAAGATATATGACATCAATCTCTTCTCCCTTGTCCAGGTGATAGGTCACCTGGTCGTAGAAGGAAATGAGATTGGTCAAGCAAGACCTACCCGCAAGAAACCCATGCTGGCTATCCCTTAAGATGTTGGCGTCGGCCAGTCCATTAAGGATGGCCTCCTTAATAAACTTTTCTAAGATCTTCCCTGGGATAGAAGTCAGGCTGATGGGCCTATAGTTAGCTGGATCCACTTTCCTCCCTTTCTTGAAGATAGGCACCACATTGGCCTTCTTCCAGTCTTCGGGCACTACACCAGAGCGCCAAGAGTTTTCAAAGATCCGCGCGAGAGGCTGGGCTATGATGCTCGCCAGCTCCTTGAGTACCCTGGGGTGAAGATTGTCAGGGCCGGCTGACTTGAAGGTATCCAGCTTCTCAAGTTGTTCCTTCACGAAGTCAGCATTAATGGAGGGCAGGGGATCACCCTCACCTGGACTTCCCGGCCCTGTAGCGGGCATGGGCGTCCCATGGGGCTGATGAAAGACTGACGCAAAGTACCTATTTAATAGGTTGGCTTTTTCCTGGGCATCAGTTGTCAGTTGCCCCATCTGGTTCAGCAGGGGTCCAACGTTGCCCCTGCTTTTCCTCCGGCTCCCCACATATCTGAAAAAGGATTTTTTATTGCCCTTGATGCTCAAAGCTAGCTGGAGTTCAGCTGCAGCCTTGGCTTTCCTGGTCAGCTCCCTACAGGACCGGACCAGTGCAGAATAATCCTCCTTGGAGGTGACTCCCATCCTCCATCCTTTGTAGGCCTTTCTTTTTAGCCTCAGGAGGTCTGCTAGGTCCCTGGAGAGCCAGGGGGCTTCTGTGCCCTTTTGTTTTCTTTCCTCCCAGATGGAATAGACTTAGTTTGTGCATTGAGGATCACTCCCTTGAGGAGCAACCACCCTTCTTGAACTCCCCTCTCCCTGTGGTCATAGTCCCTTAGGGCCTCACTGACAAGCCTCCTGAGCTTGTCAAAGTCAGCTTTCCTGAAGTGAAGGACTTCCGTGTTGCTGGTTGACTTGCCAGCTTTACGGCGGATGGTGAAGGTGATCAGCTCGTGGTCGCTGTCACCCACCTTCCCATCGATCACTAGGTTGCTGACTAGGTCATCCCCAGTAGCCAGTACCAGGTCAAGCAGTGCTTTGCCTCTCGCAGGTTTTGCACGCTTTGCCTTTTCTTGCAGGTTTTGCACGCATACATTAGGGTTAGCAACACAATAGCTTTGCAGACCTTCAGTTTGATTTAATGACTAATGCCTCTGCTTTCTGGCACCTTTTTTTTTTTTTTAGTCTGCCAAATACTAGGGTTGCTTTGGCAATTCTGGCATTGGTTTCATCGTTGGTGTGAACTGCACATGACAGTGTACTGCCAAGATAGGTGAACTTGTCCACTGCCTGGAGGGTTTGGCCATTCACTGTGATGGTAGGCTCTATGTAAGGCTTTCCTGGTGTAGTTTGGTGCATCACTTCTGTCTTAGTGTTGATTGTGAGACCAAAATTCTCACAAGTGGAAGAGTAACGGTCCATACTTCACTGTAGGCTTAGATTTGGCATTCAGGGAATAGTTATTATCAAACAGAAGATCATGAAAAATCACTTCCTGTAACTTCGTCTTAGCATGTAGTCTCCTCAAATTGAAGAGCTTTCCATCAGTTCTGATGTCAATACAAAGTCAGTTCTGAGTATCTGATGTCAATCCTAGTGTCACAGTCACAAAAGGCATCTGTAAGCATGGAAGAGAACATCATAGTGAAGAGGGCTGGGGCCAACACACAGTCCTGCTTGACTCCATTGGTCACTGGGAATGGTTCAGATGACTCACCATCATCCACAATGCAAGTGAATGTGCCATCATGGAATTGCTGAACCATTGCAATGAATTTCTTTGGGAAACCAATTTTTGCCATGATCTTCCAAAGGCCCTCTGAACTGACTGTATCAAATGCTTTTGTCAATGAAAGCCATGTACACTTTAGAATTATGTTCCTGGCTTTTCTCCTAAAGTTGATGAGCTGGACATCCTTCCTGAAGCCACAAGGCCTCTCAGGCAGGAGCCCTATTAAATATTTTACTATGGTAAAATATTTTTAATTGAAGAGTTGCCAGACAAATGTGTAGCTATTCATTGTTATAACGGTTACTAAATTATGAAATAATTAAACAAAACAAAACAAAAAAAATCATCCAAGAATCAAATAGAAAGGGTTCTCTAGTTTGAGATTGCCAATCTGCATGTAAATCTATGCCTATTTTGAATTTATTCCCTGAAATGCTGGCAAACATAGAAATATGCAGGATCCTTATTAGACTGGTACAACTGTCATTCCATTGCCATGAAGGATTTTCAAGAGAGTTCAGAATTAAGAGTAGTTTTTATTTCTACTGAGTCCTACTTCAGAATGCAGAAAATGAGTTTCAGATAGATTTAATTATTCTAATAGTGACAGGCAGAAATCCAGAAGAGCTTGGTGGTACAAGCCAGAAAAACCTGATTTGCAGTAGTGAAATCCTTACGAATACATCCTCCACTGTTTCCAATTTTGACAGTTCTATTACTTTATTGCAGAGTGTTATTACAGAAGGAGGACATTTTGTGTACATTTTACAGTACAGAGAATTGAAATTTATATACTCCTTTAAAACATATTACAAATATGCTTCATTGCATATTAAAAACTAAATAAATATTATACATTATTTAATGTGTTATAAGAGCTACACATAAAAAACAATACCCTTTCACTTTCTCAGGGATATTTTTCTAGCTGATGCAAATGTAAATTTAGTTTTCTTTTCAACAACAGTACTGCACAAGGAGTACCACAAAGGGTTGTCACGTGTTAAACATTTCCTTAGCAAGAATAATCTTTATTACAAGGACTACAGTGCATTATAGATTTCATAGATTTCATAGAAATTAGGGCTGAAAGGGACCTTGCAAGATCATTTGGTCCAGCCCCCTGCCCAAGGGGAGGAAGTCCACTGGGATCAAATGATCCCATCAAGATAAGCATCAAGGTGTATCTTAAAGGTGTGCAGAGTTGGTGCTTGCACCACTTCTGTGGGGAATCTATTCCAGGCTCTGGGTACTTGGATGGTAAAGAAGTTTTTTTCTTACATCCAGCCTAAAATAGTCCTCCTAGACTTTGTGACCATTAGACCTTGCCTTCCCTTGGGGTGCCCTAGTGAACAGATATTCTCCCAGTTCCTGGTACACACCCCTTATATACTTACAGGCTGCCACCAAGCCTCCCCTTTCACTTCTCTCAGCCTCTCCTCATAAGACTTGTTCTCTTGTCCTCTGATCATGTGTGCGGCTCTCCTCTGGACTCTCTCAAGCTTCTCCATGACCTTCCTAAATTCTGGAGCCCAGAAATGGATGCACTACTCCAGCTGTGGCCTCACCAAAGCTGAGTACAGTGGGAGGATGACTTCCTGGGTCTTGCTTGAAATGCATTGATAGATGCAAAGCAGGGTTTTGTTTGCTTTGCCAGCTACAGCATTGCATTGGTGGCTCATGTTCATCTTGTGGTCAATCATGACCTCCAAGTCCCTTTTAGTTGTGGTGCTAGTAAGTGTAGCACTGCAGAGTCTATAAGTATGATGTGGATTCCCCCCCCCCCCCAAGGTAGAGCACCTTGCATTTCTCACTGTTGAATGCCATCAGGTTTTGATCCACCCACCTTGCAAGCCTATCCAGGTTGACCTGAATCACCAACCTATCCTCTAGTGTGACCAAACTTCCCCATAGTTTGGTGTCATCAGCACATTTAGCTAGTCTGCTACTGCTACCTTAATCCAGATTGTTTATAAATATGTTAAAGAGTAGTGGTCCAGGTACAGAATCCTGGAGGATGCCACTGGTCACCGTGCACCATGTTGACATAGTTCCATCGACTATCACTCTTTGGGTCTGACCACAGAGCTAGTTCCCAAGCCATCAGGCCATGAGATTGTCAAAGCCACAGTTCCTCAGTTTGACCATGAATTCTTAATGAGAGACCAAGTCAGAGGCTTCTTTGAAGTCCAAGGAGATTATATCAACCTATTCTCCTTTGTCCAGGTGATGCATCAATATGCTACTCTTCTTGTACCCCAATCCATGAAGGCTTATGCTCAATTTTAAGCATGTGATTTTTTGCATTGACTGCCACTGTGCTTAAAGAGCTTTGCTAGGTTACAGTGTTTTCCTGGACTGGGGCCACACAAAGAGTCACTAACTTCAGTGAGTCAAGACTGAACCTTTAGGCTGCTTCCAGTGAAGCCCCTCCCCTCCCCCCCCAAAAAAAACCCCCCACTTTATTTTAAACATTCCTGCGCTGAGCCCTGTGCATGCCCAGAAGAGGCAGCATCTTAGTTGGACCTGGTTCACCCAATGTCTAAATAGATTGGGCACTTTAATGGGGCTTTTTTGGTGCTGTCATCAAATAGATGATTAAACCAGCTTTGGCTAAAAGTGCCAAAAAGCCCTGCTTAAGCACCTGATCTATACAGATGGTGCAGAGCCAGGTTGAAGTAACATGCTGCTGCTTCTGGTAAAGAACTTTTTTCATAAATTCATAGATGCTAGAGTCGGAAGGGACCTCAATAGATCATCGAGTCCAACCCTCAATATTACTATGTCAACATGGTGCACGGTGACCAGTGGCATCCTCCAGGGTTCTGTGCTTGGACCACTACTCTTTAACATATTTTTAAATAATCTGGATTCAGGTAGCAGTAGCAGACTAGCTAAATGTGCTGATGACACCAAACTATGGGGAAGTTTGGTCACACTAGAGGATAGTTTTTATTTTTATTTTTAACATCTGCAAGAAGCATTAGTTATTAAAAATGAATCATAATAACACAAAACAAATTAACTTAAACAGAAGCCGTTCAGATGTGAATCATCTGCACAGAGTAAGTTGAGACTGTACAGTGGAAAGACTCCTGATGGATTTTATGTCAAATCCATAATTTGCTAGGACTTTAGGGGATACATTTCAAAGGTCCATACAAGAGTTAGGTGCTCTACTTTATTTGTACTTTATACTGAGCAGAAAAATAGTGCTCAGGAAGCTAGGTCATATTTTCAACATGGAATAGTCTCACTTTGTGACCTTGTGCAGCATCTGTGTTTTTTTCACCCTTATTGGCAGAGCTCTATTTTGCTGCTGAAATGCATAAGTGACATTTATGCAAGTTCTAGACATCCAAGTCACCCCTGTAACATTCTGTATCTCATTTGAATGAGATTCACAGGTAAATCCTATATGCAGCTACAGCTGCATATATATCTCATCCCACCTGACAGTTTGTTCACATCGTGCATAGGGTGATAGGAACTGCTAAATGTTGCTATTTTAGCAAAGGCAAACAGTAATTAAAGAACAGGTTATTTCATCTTTATTAACACTTTAGAGCAACTTACTCCAGAAATATTCCCACTGAAGACAAAATGGACCTGGAGAGACAGGTGATACTCAGCACTAATAGAAGTTGCCGAATCTGGTCTTTAAGTTAATACAGTTATACTTTTCCTTATCTTTCCTGATTCTATTACTCACTCCTCTTCTAACTCACCCTCAAAATAGTGTCCAAATAAAAATCAGGGGCCACCTATACATGTGCAGCAAGGATGCTCTGATGGGCTGTAAATACAGTGGGTCAGAGCAGATTGAATTAATCAAGTCTGTCAGAGTGTGGTAATTACTGCACTCCGGCAGACTCCAGCGTCACATGTGTCAGAGTCCCAATGCTGAGAAATGGCAGCAGGGGCACTTTAACTAAACCTCATTCAACAAGCTTTAGTTAAAGCTCCCTTCCTAACATTTTTCAGCACAGGGATGCTGATACACATAATGCTCTGGGAGCTTTAATTAGCAGCTTTGGGAGTGCCCCTCTTCCCCACCACTCCTGGACCACTCTTGAACCCAAGGGTTCTACATGCTTTGAAGAAGAAAATATGGCAAAACTTTAAGCAGAAAGTACATCACTTTTTACCAATTGCATTAAATAGCTTTCTTGCTACTTCTGATTTAATTTTTCCCAAGAAATTCTTGCATTTCATTCAGGACTAGATTTTATTTCTCCTCTCTTCCCAGAGCATTAGTGGTGGCAGCAATCCCTCAATACAAGGGATGGAGGTCTTCCAGTAAATAGGAAAGTCATCAGTGAGTCTGGAGATGACTCAAGAAGCTGATCCAAAATCTGCATGTCCGTCTGCAGACATGGTAGTTCAAGGAGGACAAAGTAGATCAGGGTGATGTTGGGTCACAACTCTTTCCCTTTGTTTCTCTGATCTCTCTGCCTCTACAGTGAGGCCACTTTGCTCAAAATGATCAATGTCTTGTCATACATCATGGCATCATCGAGGATGATTCAGTGCTCAAATCTCCAAGATATCAATGTTAATATTGCATTTTTCAGACTGGCCCTTGAATCTCTTCTCTTGTGAATTGGGAGTAAGGAAATTCTGGTTGCCAAGCATCCTAATGAGATGTCCTCTCTAGTGAAGCTGGTGCCATACAGACATGACTTCAGTGCTGGTGGGTTTTGCTTAATCCAGAAAAATAGCATTTATTTTTTTTCTTCAACTGATATGGAGAATTTTCTGATGTAACATTCCAAGGCTTGAAGGTGTTTCTGATTATGTCATCCAGGTTTCACACACATACAACAGAGTAGAAATGACAACAGCCTAGTAGATGAGTAGCTTAGGTTGGGTTCTGATGATAATCATCCAAGGCATTATTTCAGAGACATAAAAAGATAGCAGATTTTATTCTGTGTTAAATGCTGTTTCTATGTTTACTTTTTTGGAAAGGTGATTAACCAGGTAGGGAAATGCCCAACGTTTTCCCAGACTGCACTCTAATTGTAACATTTGGGGGGAGGAACTGGATTGATATTTCATTTAAGATGAGATTGCACTTTTCCTTCCTCTCCAGAGTATAAGTCAACATGTAAGTGTTCTACTTCATAAACAATACAGGATGCCCCCTTCCACCCAGAGCGAGCCGCACCCACATCCCCCTTCCTTCCTGGCCCCAGCTGGGCAAGTGGCAGCAGGGCATAGCTCCTGTTTCCAACACTGTTGAGCCTGCATCCCACATTCTGCCACCCCTCTCCCTGAGTAACATGGTCCCCTGCCCCTGCTGAGGATCTTGTTCCAGCCTCAATCCCTCCCTCCCCCACACCTGTTCCCTCCCCCAACCCCAACAGACTTACTAGCTGGAGGCAGCTGTGTCAGCTGCCAGTTTTATCTATGGCTGAATTGCCAAATCTTTTTTGAATCTGTTTCTGAATTGATTTGAATGCTTCAAATCAATTTGGAGCTTTTAATTGGTCTCTTGATTCAATTTGGATTCACAGATTCTGTCCCCGAATCAGGCTGAATCTCCTCCAAATCAAATCAGCTACTGAAGCTTCATACAGCCCTAATATTTATATAAATTTCCATACTTCCATGCTACCCCTGTAGTCTGGAACCACTCTGTCTCTAAATTATAAATAGAAGGACTGTTGTGGAACTTTGGCGGTATTGCTTAATGTGTATCTACTACTTTTATATCCATTAGTTGTTTTTAATAACATTGTTTCTAATTCCTTTCTCTTCCTTTCTCATAATATTTGCATTAAATTTTAAATAAAAAATCATCCATTTCTATCTTTCTCCTCATCTCTTCTCTTGAGAAGAATAGGAAATAACTAAAATTGCTCATTTACAGTGCTAAAGAAAAAGAAAATAGCTACAGCACAGGCCATAATTCTTTTTTTTTTTCTTTTTTCTTTGATGAATTTTCAAATGCCTCTATATTTTTAAGTCTTTTTCAAACTTTCAAACAAAAAAAAATAAGGAAAAAGAATACAAATTAAGAGAGAATGGCTTTTGCCTCATCATGGTTCCTGAGGCAGAAAAGAAGGAAGTAGAACAACTTTTCACTTAAACTACTCTGACAGTACTCCTTACCAGTCATCTTCCTTTTCATTCTATTATACTATTTCTGCTCTTTCATATAATATGTAGGATGTTATGCTTTCCAAATTATGCACTTCTGTAACAGAGAGCCAGGAGGCTCCTGTTACCTGAGGAGGAAACAATATCATGCTGAGCTAATTACACAGAAAAGGGTCAGCCAGGGGGAAAGAGTGAGGCTAGGAATGCCTATTGCCTACAGGGATATAGGTTGTAGCAATGTTGGTCTAAAAAGCACAGTCAGACAAAACTCTTGGGCTAGAGGTGATATGTTTTATTAGACTAACTAAGAGTTGGTTACACTGCAATAGTTCAGCAGGGCAGAGCTAGACCAGAAGCAGTAGGCTTCACTGGAAGGCAGACAGCAAGTCTAATTAAAAACAAACAAAAACAAACAAACAAAAACAACAACCCTGTGAGTAGCTAGGGGAGTCAGAAAGGTGTGAGCCAAAGAGGCACATAAAACCTGGGACTGAGATAAAGCAGTCAATCTGGCCCTGGAGGCTACTGGATGGAGATGACTGCCACTGGTTAGATATGCCTGCTGCTGGGTGACTGGCTGAGATTTTGCTATGCCTGGGAACAGCAAGTGAGGGACTGAAGACTGGTAGGGGACTAGGACCCAGATGAGTAAGAGTTGGTATACAGTTATTGAGATGAGCGTTTCATTATAGCCAAAGGGCTTATGGTTTCATTTAAATTTTAACCAGTGTTTTGGGTCAGGGACTACCAGGGGAAGTTTGAGGCCCAGTAGTAACTGAGGGGCATGTGACTGTTTAGAGTCCTGACAGGGGACTGTTAATGTCTCATGTTTGGAGTCCTACAGATAGTTTGGCTCTCCCCCTTCTCTTTACTTCCTACAAACTGATGACTAGAGTGAAAGATTCTAGATCAAATTAAACATATTGCTCACTTTGCCTTCTTATCACCAGGGATCCTGGTTTTCTCTGATAAAAAAAATCACAATTTTTTTGACAAAAAAATCACATTTTCTCTGATAAACCCCCCAAATCCTTTCTTAAAATTATTAAAAGCCTCTTGCACCCCTCCTAGGCCTGCTCGTGACCCTCACTCACCCCCCCCATGACACCCCTTTCCTGCTGGTGCCCCTCATTGCTCCCACAACAGCCCCCCACCATACTCATGCCTCTTACTCCCAACCACAGCCCCTGCCCCCTGACCGTGCTGGAGGGGGCTCCCAGCTGCCAGGGCTATGGGGCCAGGGACCCAAGTCTGAATCTCCCTGCCCCCAACAGCAGGCAGCTGGAGCAGAAGTAGCATGGAGCTGGCTCCCCCATTGCTTTGCCTGCTTGGTTAGAGGCAAGGCCAGCTTCTGCCCTGCCCCCCCCCCCCCAGCCCTGCTGGTGCCCCCAGCCTTGACCTGCAACACCCCAGCCCTTTGCAAGCCCCACTTAGCTCAGACTTCAGGAGCAAAGAGTGAAGCTGAGCTGAACTGAACCATGGCTGACTGAGAGTCTAAGGCCCAGCCCTTCCCCCTTACCCTTCCCCCTCAGGCAGGGCTGGAAGTTTCCTGCCCTGTTTGCAAACAGCTCTTGTAGGCTGAAGCTCAACTAGCCTGAAGAGCTGTTTGCAAATGTAGGGAATCCTCAGGTTTATCTGCCAAAAAGGAGAAATCTACATTTTTTTTCTGATAAAAGGAGGAAATCCATGCTTTTCTCTGTTTTTACTTGGGAAATGGAAAGCCAGGATCCTTGCTTATCACCAAAGGCAGAGAATACAAATCAAGCAGTTCACCAGTACAGGCCCTACTTTTGTGGTGTTATGCCTCCTTTTTCTTGGTAATCATAATGCTCCTACAAAGTAACCTGTGTCTACTGCTGTGAGTGTATTTAGGAAGCTGGCAAGGATGAAAAGAGCCAGGCTAAATTAGGTCTTTGTTGTTTCTATTGTTGTTCTCTCCTTTATGCTGTTAAATCCCTAAACCGTTTCCCTAGCAGAGACAGAGAGGTATGTGGAAGGAACACAGACTTGACAGATCTTTTGTAATGGATTAGTTTGAGGAGTGAATCTTCCTTCTTTTGGAAACATTAAAATTATACCCTTCCCCTGAACCATAGTGGGTGATTACAAGAAACCCTGAGAGGCAGTTCAGAGGATCTATTTTGTATTAAAAAATCCTAAAAATATACTTTAGATGAGAAAACTGAGAGAAGCTTAGAAAGGTTTTAGTCCTGTACAGTCCTGTATTTTCATCATACCTGGATCTGTCTCCAGTCTAGCAATGAGATGTGTGAAAATAAGTGGATGATATTGTTAAATTAATAAATATGTTAAATGTTTTCTCTGGGAATGTTTTAGAATGAACTACTGGGTTCAGAAGATTCCCCGCGCTTGAACAGAGGATGTACTCATGGTTGTTCTCACCCTTGCAAAATTGTATTTAAGGATACTCGCAGAGGCAGGCAATAGAACAGAGCAGAGAGGATGATCACTTCACATCAGCTCTAGGCAGCAGCCACCACTCTGCATAGTTCCCCTGGCCCCGGAGTGTCTTGATCCTGGGGATGCAATAGCCTGCGCTGGGCTCTGCGCAAGTCAGGATTCTTGCCAGAGTTTGAGGAACTACCCATAACTTAAAAATGTACATCTTATATAGTCTGGAGTAAATAACATTATCCTGAACTAGGAATTTGGTTATCTCAAGCTAAGAATTTGGGGATGAGTCGTGATCCAACACACCTGATGTTTACCACATTCCACTGTATTACAACATTCTACTATCTAGATTCATGGTTCAGTCACTCTCACAGAGCAAAGAGCTACGTGCTATAATACCAGCCTACTATGGAGTCAGCATTCAAAACTCTTGCTATGAGCATTAAGCAAAGCCCTTACTATTACAGGGAAATATTTAATCTTTATCTGTCTGGTAAGAGTGGGAAAGGATGCAAACTAGACATATAATGGAGACAGGGATGAGATGTTAATAATATTGATTGGCTTGCAGATTACATCAGTTTATTGTTCACAAACTGAGAAAATATGTATATGATAATAGGACTGGATGAAGCTAACCCCCACCAACACTAGTTATAATCTGGTACTGGAAGACTGTAGCCATACACATTTTCCTGCTGGAGTCTCAGCTGGGCTTTGTGCCACTAACTGTCTCTCATGAAGGTTTTTATCTGTCCCTAAATATGTTCCAGAGCAGCAACACCAGCAGGAAAGTAATTTTACATGAAACAAAATATTAATAGTTTATTGACTAATATGTATGTAATATATTAGAAGAAACTAGACATTTTTAGAGCTTAATAAAAGTGTATTGAATGAGAATTAACATTTTGTTTTTAAATATGTGCTTAAAGTAAGTTATTTCATATGCCCCCCCCCCCGAGCATCCCCACCCCTGCCGCAAAAAAAAAAAAAAAAGGTTAATCATACTTTTCAGTCGGATGGTACAATTGACAAGAATAAGTCAGGAAAACAAAAGACAAAAACAGAGATATACAAGAGGAAAGCCTTGTTTGAAACTATGTTTAGAAGAGAGAAGACAAATGTCACTTTTACTCTTTGGCCACATGCAGACATTTTAAAGGCTGTGGGAAGAATTAGTCTAGCTAATACAATTATCTCTGAGCAATGTAGTTTCCACTGGGAGAAAACAGTATACACATTTATTCTTGCAAGGGATGGGGGCACACACAGCTTGCACTCACAGAGGCCTTCAGGCACACTCACAGACTCCCAGAATACTCTGTGGATTCCCCATACTGCTAGAGACTGCTGAGAGCACCCAAGCACCTGGGCCACCCCTAATTGGCTGCCAGATGTGGGCCCATGATGCCCTCATTATCCACAGCTTCCTCTGTCCCAGATGATGGAGAATGGGCATTAAACTCCAGGACCACCCAATTTAATTTTTCATGCTACCCTTTTCCCTTCCTTTATCATTAGGGATCTGACTCACCCCATGACAATACTTGGAGGAGGGCTGTCAGCTTTGAAGACATTCAGGGGAAACCCATGTTGTTATTCAACATGACAGCCTAGTTCATGTACTACTTTTGGTTCCACTATGATGAGCTCACACCCACAGACAAGTTTGTGATGGCCACAACTATTGGCATGATGCTGAGCCCATCATGACCTGAGCAGAGCAAGAGGGGTTCTCCACACCCCATCTGCCTAAGAAGAGTCCTGTTGTGTGCTACCTGTAGCTTTCCATCCCCATTCTTGTGCTTTGAATGCACTAGTAATGGGTGATGGTGCTTCTCTTTCAGGGGCTGGGGTTGGTAGCAGTGCTGTTCAGAACTGGGATGGGACAGCCATTGCAGTGGTGGTGGGGGGGGGGGGCAGTGTTGCCTTGAGGTGTCAGTACAGTGACTGCCTGTGCCATGAAATTTGGAGTCACCTGACTTCCACAGAATTTCCCCAAGGATTGGATCAGATGGAAGGTGGGGTGGGAAGAGTGCTGAGTGCTACTTGGAAGCCTTTCTAGATGCATGACCTGGAAGTCACCCTGGCAGCAGGACTGGGTCAGCTGAGATAACGGTTTCCATGTGAGAAGCCTGCCATCACATCAGTGCCTGTCTTAGACTGGGATGGAAGGAGAGAGAGGGAGGGGTTGTATGACAAGGAGGAATTCTGTCTGGTTCCTTCTGTACTGTAATTCTGTTGATTCTCATAGCTGCATGTTATTTCCTGTCCCTGATCATGGCCCTGTGGCACTGCCAACCAGGGCAGGGTGCAGAGTGCAGCACTTGTACCTGCTTTTACACTTTGTCTGAAGAGGGCAATAAATGCTTTTAGTGCCTTTCCATGAGTGCAAAGGTGAGGGGAGCTGTTTCAACACCAATGCTTTAAGTAGCTTTTCCTAGTAGCTGAGCATGGTTCTGAGAGATAAAGAGGTCAAGGAGGTGGGAATCATATATATTTTCCTACAGAGTAGGACATGGGCTACTAATCACCCAAGGCTAGGGGAGCTTGGCACCTTGGCTAGACTCCAGGAAGGGAGGGAGGGGGGTGGCTAGTCTGTCCAGTGCTGAAAGACAGAAAATTCATTAGCAATTAGCAGCATAGAGCTGTGCATTTTAATGGGTAGGGAATGGTGATTTACAGGCCCCCACACCCATCCAACCATGCACCAGTCTCACCTTCTTCTGAGGTTTTCAGCCAAAATAGCCTGGGACCATGGGGATGGCCTGTAGTGGCTAATTGTTCCCTAGGAGCTGGGGTGGACTGGTGGAAAAAGGTGAATGGGTTGGATTCACCTTCTGGAGACAGGCTTACACAGAGGGCTTTGGGCTAGAGTGGCACCATTGTGCTGCTACCTCTTTTCCTCGTTGGATGTGGGAATGGCCCACCTGCTCCCCACCCTGTCCTTCCCCCTGAGGGTTTCACATTTCTCCCAGTACCTGGGTCCCTGTCATGGGGGGGGGGGGGGGACATAAAGCAGGTGTCACTGCATCACTGCACCAACCCCAGGGGGGTATAGGTGCATCAATGATTCAGGCCTGTAGCAGCCTGAAGAGGGGAGTGAGTCCCTGTGCATTCCTCATCCAGGCTACTACATTCCTGTCCTCACTCTATCTAAACTGCCATGACTTTGTTGTAAACAAATAGGAGGAATTGTTCAGTCAGGAAACAGTCCTAGTCCGAGTAGGATATCACAGTTAACACAGCCATTTCCTGCTGGCTGCTGAGATATGACTTGATAGCTCAACCCTTAAGGATTTGTATTGGGAGCTCCTCCATCCCATACACTCCTGCCTCAAGCCTCCATATGCCTTATTATAGTCTCAAACACTTGCAGAGTCATAAGTCGAGGTACCCAGTCCTATCTGTGCCAAAGGCCCTGGGCTTCACCCCTGGGATACCTAACAGTCCATCCCAAATAAGTATCAAAACTGATGGGCAGATTGACTGCTTTTCACCTCTATGAGAGTTGAGGCTCACCACCTTCTGCTCTGGGCTGTTCTTCAGTTCAAGAGGCTTCTTGTAGCTTCCTGCCAGCTCCACCCTCCAATCAGGAAGTCACAGGATGCTGGTGAATCACCATCTGGCTGCTTTCAGTCAGGGCAATGTCTTTCCCCAGGCCCCACCTCTGGAAGTCATGGGGGCTAGAAGGTGTTCTGTGCATCTGGCAGGTGGGCAGCATGGAAATTTCACAAGAATAACAGTGGAACACCCATGGCAGATGGAGCACCCCCCACAGCCCCCTGGCCCTACTCGTGCCCCTCACTCCCCTCCACAGCTCCCACAGTCCTGGTCATGCCCCTCAGTTCTGCTACTGCCCCCAGGCCCTGCTTGTGCCCCTCACTCCCCCTCCACAGCCCCCAAGCCCTGGCCATGCCCCTAGCTCCCCTCCCCAACAGCCTCCCAGCCCTGCTCTTGCCCCATACTCCCCCCACAGCCCCCTAGCCCTGGTCCTGCTCTTCACTTCCCCACAACACCCAGGCCTGCTTGTGCCCATCACTCCCCCCCACCCTGCAACCCCTCCTCTCCCTGCCACCACAAATGGACAGGTACACAACAGTACAATTCATATCTTTAGGTATCAGAGCTTTCTCCTTCATCCTGTGCATTCAGTTTACACCAGCTTGGATGTTCAGTGTCCCCCTCTCTCCCCTCCCATCCCTAGTACTCTGGAACCCTGTAGCTGTGGGGCAAAAATGCTTTCAGCACCCCAGGTGCATAGGGCTCACATATCAGTGGCCAAGTTGCAGAAGTCATGGGGTCAGTTCTGTGCAGGCCCAGGCCCAATGTTCTTGCACCTTCCACCCTTACTCGCCATAGGTGAGCTTCATACTCCAGCTCTTGCTTAAGAGGGAGGTGTGTGTGTGTGTGTGTGTGTGCACGTGCACGTGCACATGTGCACACACAGGAGTTTTTATGTTGGTGTTCAGGTCACATGGTGCCTGGGTCTGCCCTCTGAGGTGTGGTGTGCAGGTGCTAAACTTAGGGTCCATGGTGCTATGCCTCAGAAAGGGATTCTATGCCCCTAGTCATGCTCACCATTGGGGTCTGCATGTATGCTTTGTGATGGAGTTTAGGGAATGTGAGGGCACTGAGTGTCAAAGTCCCAGGGGTCATAAGGGGCATACAGATGCCTTGCTTTCCCTCCATGCCTGCCTACAGATGATCAGAGGCTAGAGGCTGGAGGCAGAGCTGTAAAGAGAGGTTGCAGACTCAGCCAGAGCAGCCAAGCATGGGTCACTTGCTATCACGCTTCCCTGAAAAAGACAGGTAGGGGGGCTGCAAAGGAGGTTGAGATGCTGGAGGACAGTGATCTAACTTGAATCAATAGGGGAACTGTACAAAAGTGTGATACATCAGTCTAACCTGAGTTGATCTGAATTGAGTGTTCCTTGAACAAGGTCCATTCTAGGTTGGTTGCACCATTTGTAGACTGGTCTATGTGTGCTGAACTTCTGTATGGTTATGAGTTTTGATTAATCTACATTCACTTGGACCTCAATGTAAAGTCTGCACACACCTTCTATATCCACTCTTGGACTTTACATATACACACTTCATAATACACAGACGTATGCTGATATCTCTGAAGAGGTTATTGGATAGAATCTGGAATATTTTTTATTCTAAATAAAAGGCAGGGTTTTTTTTTTCATTTTAATTTTTCTTAAGTCATAGACCCTGATACAACCCGAATGCAACTGTCTGTATCAAGATTTTTCCCCACAGTTTGTTTATTTAAAATATAGGCATAAGTACTGATACTAGGGCTGTGCAAAGCTTCAGATCATGATCCGATTCAGAGATGATGCGGACCTATTCACAGGCTGAATCTCTGAATCTGAATTGTTTTGCTAGAAGGTTAAATGTTTCAGAATCAATTTGGAGCCTCCAAATTGATTCAGGAAAGATTCAGAAAATATTTGGCAATTCAGAGATTCAGAGGGCAGTGTTTCTGGGGAAACAGAAACTTAGAAGAGGCAGGGGGACTGGGGGGGGAGGGGGAGCAGGGTGGGAAGGACTGACATGTCTAGCTGGCCATTGAGCATTATTTCTCTCTGACTGCTCTTCCAATTACAGTGTCTGGGGGAGGGACATAGAAACAACATAAAAGCCTCTGTCTGTAGGCTTGCTGTACCTTTTGTGAGCTGGTTTTGAGTGAGCAACAGTATCAGAAAGGTATTGTGCTTTGTGGCTTGCTTCTTATTCTGTCAGTTGCCTACTTCTTTTTGTTCTTAGAAAGTATTGGATAGGATTTAGCTTAGCTTAGTTTAGCTTAGAATCTCTTTATTTAGTACTATCCAGTTCCTTTCTTTCAGTTTGTATTTGCTCTCTTTTTTTGTTTGTTTCTTTGTTTGGGGTTTTTTTTTTTTTTGCAAACTTAAAAAAAAAAAGGAAGCTCAGTGTTTTCCCTGGCAGTGTGATCCATCACTGTGCAGGGAATCATGCATTGCACACACACACTCACACACACATAGAAGAAGAAAAATCAGATATTCATAGAAGATATTTTATAGTTATTTCATTAGTTATTAATATTATTTGTTATAGTTAGTTTTAATAGTTTAAGATACTGACTAAGGAGAACACAGAAGAAGTCAGATAGGGATTCAGAAATAATTAGAAGATATTTTAGGTACGATACACAACACATAACAGTACAGTAAAGAAACACAGCACAGGAAAGATTAATATGAAGTGTGCAGGAAAGGTGGGTGCCAGGTCTTCTGGTAGGGGAGGGAGAGGGGGTAGGGGGAGAGCTAGAGCTGCAAGTCCCTGCCCCCCCCCCCACCCCAACATATATGCATACTCTTCCCAAGCAGCCATGACGCTTCTGCTGCCAGTGGAAGCAAGGTGGGAGCAGTACCTGTACCTCATGTCCTTACACCTGCACCACCTCCTCTAACTCCACAAAAAGGCACCAGCAGCAAAATCACTGTCTCCTCCACCTCAGTGTCATCTCCCAGCATAAGCCTCCCACTGCCAGAGGAGGATCTGGAGCTGAAACCAGGGGAGCTGAGCGCCCTGGCTCAAGCAATTCTGAGGACCAAGGGGGAATAAGAGTTTGTGCTCCACACCCCTCAAAGTTCCCCTAGACCTAGGTATCCTTCTCCAGAAAGAAGCACCTAGAGGAGGTTGAGGTTGTGGAGTTTCAGGCAAGTGGCTCAGCTGAGGCAGCTCCTCCTGCTGTTGTGCCTCACCCTACTGGGCAGGGGGATAAGGCAGCATCCTCACCCTCAGCCCAGACATGGGTGAGTAGCGTAGTGTGGGAGCATTTTGAGCTGGCAGATGATCCCATGTTTGCTATCTTCCAGCACTGCCAAAGGGAGATCAGCCAAGGCAAGGATGTGAAACACTTTGCTACCACAACAATGCTGCTGCATCTCAGGAGGCAGCACCCCCTTGCCCTTCTTCCTGCTTATCCTGAAACCAGTGTGAGTGTGCCCAAAGGGAAGTCCCCTGCTCACTCCAAATCCCCCATCCCCCCCAAAGCAGAGGCAGACCACCATGGAACAGTGGGGAAAAGGTGGAGAGAAAGGGAGGGGGGGTGAGTTGCAAAGGTGAGAGAGATCACCCAGATGCTTGCTCTGGATAGCCAGCCCTTCTCCATAGTTGAGCAGCCAGGGTTCAGGCAGCTCATGGTGCTTGTGTCCCCATCTTACCAAGTGCCTGCATGCACCACCTTTAGCAGGACAGTGGTGCCCTCCCTGTATGAGGCATGCAGGGAGTACTTGAGGGAGGAACTGTGCAAGCCAGGGTGACAGGTAGCCTTGCATTTCACATCTGGAGCAGCTGGGGTGGTGATTA
Organism: Alligator mississippiensis; assembly: GCF_030867095.1. Classification (NCBI taxonomy): domain Eukaryota; kingdom Metazoa; phylum Chordata; order Crocodylia; family Alligatoridae; genus Alligator; species Alligator mississippiensis. The sequence continues at coordinate 333,392,570 of NC_081824.1, read as the reverse complement.
TACCTACCTCTCCCTCACAAGGCACTGGTTTGATCAGCCAGGCTGTCAGTGGGCTCTCCTCCAAGCTGAGGTGCTGGATGAGTCCCACACGGCAAGGTAGATCATGGTGGCCATGAACTGCATGGTGCCAGGTTGGCTCATTGGGCAGGTTGAGGTCACCTGCTGGTTCATGGTCACTGACAATGGGGACAATATGGTCAAGGCTGTCCATGATGTCAACTTTGTTGGCAACCACTGTGTGGCACGCAGGCTGTACCTCATAGTCAGGGATGCCTTGGAGGGGGACAGGGTTGCCAGTGATGGTGCCGCCACCACTACTACTGCAAGCCAGCTGATTTCAACATGTACAAAGATGGTGGGCTACATCCACCACAGCATCAAGTGGGGCATGATGCTGCAGGAGAAACAGGCAGAGCTAAACATCCTGCTGCACAAAGTCATGCAAGACGTGAAGACTTGGTGGAACTCCACATACCTGATGCTCAAAAGGCTGATGGAGCAACAGAAGGCCATCCATGAGATGGCCTTGCTTGGCGAGATTGGGATCAGCAGCCCTCTGAACAGAGTTGAGTGGGGTACCATCTCCCAGGTCTTGGTGGTCCTCAGGCCCTTCCTCGAGGCCACTGAGACCCTTAGTGTTGGTTATTCCCTCCTCAGCCAGGTGATCCCTGTAGTGAGGGAACTTGAGAACCAAATGGAGAAGTTCCAGGGGATCAATGTTCCTAGCTGGGGCAGGCTGATGTCACCAAACGTCCAGGCACTGATGAGGCAGCTGAAGGAGGGCACCAGGAGATGGCTGGAACCCTTGCAGTCCAGTACAGTCCACATGCTGGTGGGCATGTGCGACCTGAGGGTGAAGGGGAGCCTGTGCACTGGCAGCACCAAAACCTTCAATCACTGGACATGTTTGCTGGTCAACAAAGTTAGGGAGGATGAAGTGCAGAGGTAAGGGGATGTGGGAGAGAGGGATCCACTTTCCTGTGACAGCACTCCCAACACCAGCACTGTCACTGGCACCAGCACCAGCCAGTCTCCTCCATGCCAGCGACTTCCAATGTGGGCCAAGGGCATGGCTTCAATGCTGGGGTCACAAATGCACCGGACCCCAGCCTTGGGCAGGTAGTGATGAGTCTTCAGCGGCTACCTATCTCAACAAGGATGTAAGGATGTAGAGCCACTGGACAGTGAACCCTTGGCTTACTGGGCAAACTGCAGATAGATGTGGCAGGATCTGGCCAAGGTTGCCCAGCAACACCTATCCTGTCCACCAACCAGTGTTTCAAGTGAGAGGGTGTTCAGCATTAGGTGAAGAGACAGGAAAGGCAAAGGAGCAGCCAGCACAGAGTTGCCAGCTGATTTGCCTGGCCAGAGATAGATATTTGGGAGGAGAAGGGATGAAAGCCCCTCACCTTGTGCCCGCCCCCCCCCCGCCCAAGGTACCCTGGCTGGTGTAATGTGGGAAGCCAGACCGGGCCCACAAGGTAAGGGGGCTCCATTCCACCCCACCCCACCCCACCCCACACTCCATCTGTTGCCAGGCAAAGCAGCTGCCAGCTCTATGCTGTCTGCTTCCTACCCTTCCTGCTTTCTCCCCTGCTGACTGCCCCAGGGTTGTGGGGGTGGCAATGCAGGGCTGGGTACAGGGTGGTTCAGCAGTGTCTTCAGAGATTGCTGGAGTGCCTCTGCCTGCTGGTTAGGGCCAGTGCAGGCAGGCTCTAGCCCCTCCACCTCAACCAAACAGGCAACCGTCTCTTGGGTCAGCGGGGCCTTTAATTTATAGTACTTTAAGGAAATCACCATGAGCTAGAGCTGGATCCTAAATGTCTGCAGGCACCCTTAGAGTTACATTCAAATTGAATGTGCCAAATGTCCTGATATTCTGTTGCAAGTTTTACATTTCTTGATTTTATATCTTTGTGTACTAGTAATGCATTATTTCAATAGATCATCAAGTAGTTTTGCAATATCATAATAGGCACTTTTCTATCATGTTACTAACTTCCTATTTTTCCTCAAAAGCTTAAGGACAAGCATGAAGATTTGCTTCAAAAGGGGTTCTGTGTGTCTCTACTTTCACATATCCTGAGGGATAGATATTAGGATTTATTTTCCTTTCCTGATATGTGGTAGTTGGAAGAAGTTGTAACTTTTATGTCATTGATTTATGGTTAAGCATTCTTCATATTATCATTATTTATCACCAGGGATACTGTTTTTCTCTGATTAAAAAAAAAAAAAAAAGCCCAACTTTTGGGTTAAAAAGGTAACCCCAAATCCACATTTTTACATGATCAAAATGAAACACCACTATATATGCCTGTTGGGTTGGGGTTGGATATATATATATATGTATATATCTATATATGTATTAGTGGCATTTCATTGTAATCATAGAAAAATGTGGATTTGGCATTATTTTTTTTAAACCTGAAAATTGGGGATTTTTTTTTTTTTATCAGAGAAAACCAGGATGTCTGTTCATCAGTGCTAAAAGAACACCTTCCATCTTTATCCTCCCATTTTGCTTGTCAACTAGGGAGACAAATAAGACCTTGTAATAGGCCTGTGCGAATAGGGAACTATTCAATTTGGATTCGGACTGTTTGGATACCAGCAATTTGATTCACAAATTCAGATTGCTTTTCTGATTTAATTTGGATGATTTGGCTTTGGAACGTTCAGAGTAAATTTGGAGAGATTTGGAGATTCAGTCATAGAGTATAATGGGGAATCAATGAAATATCTATAACTTTGTCATTTTTTGGCTGATTTAGATGCATCCCCCTTTCCCCTCACCCCCACCCCAGCCTGTCCCTCACCCCCTGACACCTCCACTTAACAGACACACAGTGTCACCCACCCATGTCATGAGTTTTGCCTGTTAGCAGCCAGAGGCGCAGGGCCCCAGAACCCAGACTCCCCCTGCACCTATCTCCTTGACAGCTGGTGGGCTTTCTGGATGCAGCAGGGCCTAGCAGGACTGCAGTTTTTACCCTGCTGCACCTTAACAAACACACAGTGTCACCTATGTCATGAGTTTTGCTTGTCAGAAGCTTGAGGTGCAGTTTCCCAGAAACCCTTTGACCTATCTACTTGAAACATGGGAAACTTTGTGACCATAGCAAGTGCTACCACCCATGCATTTTCACCCCACTGTGGCTTAACATGCACAACATGAGTTTTGCTTTCAGGAATCTGAGATGCAGTTTCCCAGAAACCCCTTCACCTACTGCCTTGAATACTGTCATACTTCATGCACTCAGAAGAGGCTACTACCCCTGCATGTTTCATCCAAATCAGCCAGAAAACAACGATGTTATAGATATTTCATTGATTCCTCATTATACTCTCTGCCGAATCTCCGAATATCTCCAAATCGGCTCCGAATCTTCCAAAGCCGAATCAGCCAAATCAAATCAGAAAAGCAATTTGGAGCTCTGAATTGAATCACTGGCATTTGAACTGGCTGAATCTGAATCAAATAGTTCCCTATTTGCACAGGCCTGATACTACAATATTTGTGGCTCACAGGTCCTTGCTGTCATTTTTAAATCTTGTTGCTTATAAAAAGAACACAACATAGAGGAAAATGTTTTTAAACATTAAAACCTACTCAGTGCTGATTGTTGCACTTTATTGTAAGCTCCATTACTGTTTATAAAGCAGTACACCGAGAATGTTAACAGAATCATAAGCTGTCCAAATCATTATTCTATTGGTTCTATTTATGTACTGCAGTTAAGACTGCAGTAGTTCTATTATAAATCCCTGGCACTTCAGAGGTTTTTAAAGTTGTTCGTAAAGATTTGTTCCAAAAAGAAAAGTGATCTGTCTTTAATCTAGAAATATTTTCTTTTTTCTCATGATATACAGTAAAAGCTTTGTTATCCGGCATCCATGGGGAATGCAGGGTGCTGGATAACAAAGTATGCCAGTTATCTGAAAGGCCTGAACAGGTGTCCTTGACTGTTTGGGCTGCCACCTCTCTCACTGCATCTGAGATGTTGCTGCCTCTCCCATCGCATCGCTGCTCCTCCCACCGCATCACTGCCCATCACGTGGGCTCCACAGACCCTAAGAGACAGGGAGTTGGGCCCTGCACAGGCTGCTCTGCCCTGGGAAATGGGGGCTTGGCAACGCAGGCAGGGTTTGGCAAAACTGGAAGTGCCATGGTGAGCACTTCTGGTTTCAATTTTACCTGACAAGCTGGCATGCAGGTTAATAGAGCATGCTGGCTTGTAAGGTTCCAGATAACACAGCTTTTAATGTATTTGAAAGTATTCTATCTCATTCTTTTTTTTTTTTTTTTGGATATGTCCCTAAAAAGAAAACCAGTATTGGTCACTTAAAGGGCATTAAAAATAAGAAGTTTAAAAATGTCAAATTGGTCAAAAGCAGTATTTTTTAAATGAATTTGAACAGATCATTTCCTCATCGGCATTTTCACAATTTTTACTTGTGTATTGTTAATACTCAAAATTTAATAAAAGTTATCAACATTTTAAATTCTGAAAATGTAAGGAAGCATGGGAAGTTCTGAGTGAAGAGGGGACAATAGAAAGTTACAAAAATATTCTGGGGGAAAAAAACAACAAAAGTAATGACTTAAATTCATTTATGATTATTTTCCATCAGAAAAAAGTTTGAAAGTCTTAGCAAAAGGAACACTCAAAGATAAGAAAGATTAACTCTTTTGTTGTTGTTGTTGTTGTTGTTTCTTTATTTTGTCTTTCCTTTGCTGTTTGCCTCCTTGGACATTGCTTTTATAAAATAGACACAATACAATGGAGTGTTATCTATTTCAAAGTAAATTCTTTTTGGTTTCCTCTGCTGAAAATTCTTTTTTGCTTAGGTCTTTTGATGTTGTTGCTCTGTGGGGTCAGGCCAACTCTCAGGATCTCAATATTGCACTGTTAGATAAGAGAGTATGACACAATTGAACATATACAAACACACAAATCAATAAGGTACATACACACACACTCTACCAGCTCAGACACATGCACATTGAAACCAGCCTAGGCATATGCATACCTATCACCAATTCAAGCACATACACACTACACAATAAAAATATGTACACCAGTTCACACACATACAACCCACCTACACATAGGTAAGTTCCTAACTTGAATGACATAGTATGTATGTGTGTGCTTGGGGTACCTGGGATACTCAGGTGAAGGAGAGAGAGAGAGAGTTAAAGTGTAGAGAGTGAAAGTTGCCAGAATTTATATTAGAACTGGTGGACTACAGAAAAGCTGGCTGAGGAACTGAGGGTTGGGGTTACTTAAGGTAGATTGGGGCTGGAAACTGAGGCAGGCAGCTAAGAATTTTTTTTGGGGGGGGCAGATAAGTGGTGGCAAGGAGGAGACAGCCAGGAAAGAGAGAAAGAGGCAGAAACCTGGGAGCTTGGGGCTGGAAACAGGCTGACAGCTTAGAGACTGGGGGGGGGGGGGCAGATAAGTGGTGGCAAGGAGGCAACAGTCAGGAAACAGACAAAAACCCAACTTGGGGTTTCAAAATAACAGGTTTATTAAACAAACAACATACTACACAGCCCCATGAAGTTATTGGCTCCCCCCCCCCCCACACACACAAGCACCACAATGGCAGCAGGAGAAAGAGACTCAGTGGAAGGGTTGGAGTCCAGGTGGGGAAGAGAAGCAGAGTCCAAGTTCTTGGTTGAAGAGGGGGTAGGTGGTGATAGCTACCTATCCAGGCTGGAAAGGGGTCCTTTACCAGTAGGCATTGTCCAGAGAGGGGTCACCAGCAGGGACTCTGTGTGGATAGGCAGAGAGAGAGTCCCAAGGAGTCAGTCTTTACTATCCTTTTATGGGGCAGACTACCTCTGATATCCTATGGGGAGGGCCTGTCCAGGCAAGATCAGTCCTGTTCCAAAGGGTTCCAGGTGTTCTTAGTGAGCATGTGCAGCCTGGTACAATGGTGAGTTGCCTCATCTTTTGTTTCTTGAATGCTGAGGGTGGTTCCAAGGGCTGGGTCGTTGGTTGAGTTTGTGGTGTTGATGACATTCAGAGGGAGCTATTTTTAGACCTACTGCCATTGTCTCTCAAGCACCCTCATTCATCCTCATTCATTCACGAACCGAGTTACATAGGAGGGGTAGGTATGAGTCATGGGTTACACAACAGGGCCTGGGGACAGGATGGAGACTTGACAAACAAAATGGAAACGTGTCGTGACTTATGCTAACTTACATATGTAGGCCTAAATCATATAGCACCAGTAAAACAGTAATATAGAACAGTAAAAATCAATATAAACATAATAATTATATAATATAAATAAAGAGAAAAAACAAAACAAATACAACTTGCTACCAAAATAAAATGCGGAAGCTTATCCTATGTCTTACCTCACTTATACTTATCTATAGGGAATAGAGAAGGAGAGACAAAGTCAAAAATGGTTGGGGAAGGGGAGGGAATGCATTAAAAAAAAAAAAAGAAAGAAAAAGAAAAACTGGGGATTTTGCTACAGTGTGAACTGTCTGAAACACAGACTTATTTGTTTGGACAGTGCATAATACAGTGGGGTCCTGGTTCCTGGAGTTCTTATATATTAGTGTCATATAAATATCACATTTATAATAATAGTTTCTACTTGAAGCAACTTAGCAAACTTCACAATTATCTTTCACGAAACTGATCAAACACTTATTAGCCACCAGTGCCAGGTAAGAATGATAGCTGTTTTGATGTCTCCAAGAGAAAAAGATGACCCCACAAACCAACAGCACCCAGAAAAAATCATATACAGAATGGCCTGATTTTACCTTTAACTGTTTTTTTCCATTTGCAATCTGACATAAGAATAACACACTGGACACACTTGCTCCCACTGTTTTGTACTATTGCAGCCTTAACTTTATAAAAAAAAAAAACAAAAAAAAAACAGTCCTAAAGTTATAAAGTTTAAGCCAAATTTGGATGAGTTCTAAAGTGATTTATTATGTGGAGGAGGGAAAAATAAGGTTCTTTCTTCTAAATCCTGCATGTTATGCATATTTTCATTTCACCTCCTACGCCCAGGAGAACAACCAAAAAACCCAGAAATTGAACCATTTTAACCATATTCTTGCTTACTCTAATGAAGTGTTCTATTATGTATCTTTATGCTGGTGTTTTCTAAAAGAACAAATTGCAAAACTGTTCTTCAGTGACAGTATTCAGCATTCACACCCCTGTGTTTGCCTCAGTAACATCTTGTATACAGCTGTGAACATTTTTATCAGTGCCAACTTAGCAATGGTGGTATTACTGTAGACTGTGAAAATTGGCTAGGAAAATTAAGAATTCCTCTGTAAGAATCTCCTCCTGTTCATATAAGATATTTTAAACATCCTGAAGATTTAACACACATTCAGTTAGAACTGAGGCTAGCAGCTGTCTCTGTTTGGGAGGACAGGATTTTTTTTTTTTTTAATAGTACTATCCTGGAGTCAATTGACAATTTAAATTATTGCTTCTTATAGCAACTAGAATGGTCTCTTTTCACTTTACCAATTTGGAAAGGTTGCCCTTTTGCCCTACATCTGACACAGAAGAGATATCATCTGTTAAAGACAACTGGGATAACTTGAACCTGACAGCTAGAAGGAGGAATATTTTGGAAGAGGAGTTAGGAGTAAATTAATTTTCAGGGGAAATACTGAAGACTTTTAGTTTCTTTGAAAATCCCGGTTTCTAAAATGGAAGAGCTTCTTACATTATGTAATAAAGAAGCATATATTCTCTGCATAAATCATTGTCATCAGGTGTCAACTGTCTGAATCATTCTTGCATGTATTTCCAAGGCAGAGTATTCTCAGGAGAGTGTCACTGTGAGGGTACATGCATGTTTGCAACCCTCTCCAAACCCAAAGAATGTTGAACAACAGCTGTTACATTTGGCAGGATATGAACTGGGTAGTAATAACAAAATAACTATACATGTTCTCTGTGACCAGGACAAAGCTTGAGTATCCTGTTGAAAAACATAGAGAAAAAAAAAACCTAACCTACTTCTGCTATCCTCCTCATTCTAGTCCTCAGCCATGCCATAAGGGTTGAAAACACCTTCCTCTGCAGTCTTCATCATATTTTGAATTCCACAATCCTTTTCCTTCACTAAGTCCATGTAACTTTGGTTGTTCCTTTTCAACTACCTGTTGAATAACAGTGATCTATCATGAAAGTATAGGGACATAATCACAGGGGTATAGGTTGTACCCGTGTTGGTCTAAGGGTGTAAGCAGAAAAGGTTCTTTGGGTAAATCTGATAATTTTTATTAGACCAACCCAAAAGTTGGAAAAAATACTTCTTAGCAAACTTTTGGGTGTAAATACCCTTTATCAGGCTGAGGAAGCATCTGCAATTGGTGTGTGCTCTTTAGTAAAAAAGCCAGAGGCTGGTGTGCATGCAAGAAAAGTTTCTTGCATGCATACCAGCCACTGAATTCTTTACTATTCATTCTATCCAGAAAGAGTACACACCAACTTCAGATGTTTCCTCAGCCTGATGAAGAGTATACCTAAAAGCTTGGTAAGAAGAATTTTTCCAATGATTTGAGTTGGTCTAATAAAAGATATCAGATTTACCCAAAAAACCTTGTCTGCTAGGGACATAATCTGCAATTGGAGGGATGCATGAGTTCATGTTTGATGCAAACAGCACCTGCAGAGCTGTTACATCACTATAACAGCAACTACCCTATGTGTCAATGAATCATAAGATTTGTTCTAAATTATGTCCTGCATACTAACAGCTGAGAAAAGACTGCTTTAGAAAACAATTTGGAGAAGAATAATGTCTTGTGTACCCTAGCGCCTCAAGTTTTGAGCATTGGGAAACTTCACTCCTCTTCATACCTGTGTTTTTCAAAATAGTTTTTCACTTTGCCCCACCATCTGTACATCTCTTTACTATTCAGATAGTTCTGAAATATATACTTGCTTGTTCTTGGCCTCAAATCCACATAAACTAGTCTTCTGAAGGGAGGTAAGTTGCAGTAAGTGCTGTTTAGAAAGTAACATGTTAGAAACCTATTCTGGCTTTAACAAACCAGAAGACTGGATGGGAGGGGCAATAAAGGCCCAAAAGTTTTTTGGGGGTTTTTTTGTGATCTTGTGGAAACTGACAACATTGGCTTATACTTCCATTTGGAATTTTTGAAGAGTTAGCACAATATGTGAATTAATACCTAAAAGAGCTAAATGTAATCACAGAGAAGAATGATCCTTATTGTACCTGAAAGGCAGGTCAGCTCTAATCAAAGTTAGGTCCCATCTGGGATGGATAGGAGATTATAACAGGGAACCCTAGATCTGTTACCAGAAGGTGGGCCGGTCCCTTTAAGACCAGAACTTTCCAGGCACGGCCTGCTGGCAGGGTAGGGGTTAAAAGCTGATCCTGGCCAGTTAGTCAGGTGACTGGAAGGGGGAAGGCCAGAACTATAAAAACCCTGGGCTTGGCAGCAGTAGGGGGCAGTGGCCAAAGGGAAAGGAGGTTGCATATGAGAGCTCCACAGAGAGGCATGGCTGCTGGTCCGGCTGCTGTGAGAAGGGAACTGCTGATGACTCTCAGAGAAGCAGCAGAAGTGCCACAGGTAGAAGCATCACAGGCAGCAGGGAAGCAGAGGCACCAAGCCATGAAGAAAACTTAAGCTGGCATGTTGCCTTCTTTAATTCCCGTTTTGTTTTTTTTTATGGTTATAAACCACTGACTTACTGTATACATATTTTTGTTGATTGACCTGCCACAACTTTGCTGTTAAATTATCATGAGAGGGTTTCAGTGGAGGTCTTCCCAGAGGGGTTTCCTGACAACGGCTGTACTCACAGTTGTTAGGCATGGTGTTTCACGGGGCTCTGCCTCCCCTACACCCCATCCACTCGCCAGCTGATTATGGGTTTGTCTGATGTGAGTCTTGCGGGTTTGCCCTCTGTCTACCTCGGGTGGAGAGAAGAGCACGCAGCTGGATGGCTTAGCCGGCTTGTGTCCCTTCTCCCTCTATCCCTTGGACTTTCCTCCTTTCTTCTAATGCCTTGTCCTGTGGTCTTCAGAAATAATATTCTCCTGGGGAGGAGCAGGATGTGGAGCCACCTCCTCATCCCCAGTTGTCTACAGGAGGCTCAGGTCCTCTCCTCTGCTCTACCTTTTCATGGGGCAGAGCTTGTCTGTCCTGGCAAGCCTTCCGCAGGAAGCTGCCATACTTCTCCTGCCCTGTCTGGCATCGGGGCTCACAGGTTTCCCCTGTCTCGCTGGCCGGTGTTCCTCCAGCTATATGGTATCTCTTTCCCATGGGAGCCTCAGCACACCGGACATGCTGCCTGCCAACACTTCCTCCTTCTGGCTCCCCCTCCCCCCCCACAGGTGCTGTCAAGGCTTTTAAACTTTCCTGCAGTGGCCATGCCGGCCGCTGCAATTGGTTCGACTGCTCCCCGCGCAGGGAACAGCTGCTTAAACAGCCGTCATAATGCCAGCTCGTGCGGCCACAGCTGTGGCTGCTACTGCGGTCCCGGCTCCTGTGCTGCTGAACCCAGCAGAGGTAAGTTATCCCCTCGGGGGGTCTGTTTCTGAGTTTTATGTGCCCCCCCCGGTGTTTTCCCTCATTTCCATTTGAGCCTGTGGGGGCGTATTGCTGCCACAGAAAGCCTTGATATAAGAGAAACAACTGGTCCTTGGAGGTGGGGGAGTGGGGGGTGGAGAAATTAGAGGTGTTACTAAGAAACACCAGAGCAGGAAAGCGTTCTGCTCCTACTGTTCCTAAAAGCAAGGGGCCTGGTTTCCTCTGTCATCTTCTGGGGAGAAAGGTGTGAACTCCTAATCCAATAGATTTCATAGGTTTCATAGACATTAGGGCTGGAAGGGACCTCACAAGATCATTGGGTCCAGCCCCCTTCCCAGGGGGCAGGAAATCTGCTGGGGTCAAATGATCCCAGCAAGATAAGCATTCTTATGTCTGTGCGGGCCGGGCCCCGATCCCACCGCCAAGTGTGAGTCGGGAGGGGTGATCCGCGGCCCGTCTTTTGCGCACGCGGGCTGTGGCCAGCAGCCCGGGCACTCGGGGTCGGAGAAAACCGGCAGCGAGCTAGAATCAGTCACAAACGCGTAGTGGTTGATTGAAAAGATTATTTACTTACACCCAAAGATGGTAGTGGTGTAGGCAGGACAGCTTTCCAGGTGCAGCTCCGCTTAAATCCTCGCTGGAGGACTACGACAAATTCCTTCCCACGGACTTGTTTAGGCTCCGCAGGTTCGGCAATTTTTTTCCCACGGTGTTGTTGAAGCTGCATGGGCTCGGTTCGGTTCCCTGGTCCCCCGGAGTTGTTAAGGCTCCGTGGGTTTGAAATTTGGGTTTACAGGAAAGGGATACGTCTGGGATTGCGCTCGGCAATGGAGAGAGGCTAGAGGCGGTTCGTTCTTTTCCCTTTTTCCCTCCGGAGTAGTTAGAGCTCTGTGGGTTCAATTATTAAGCCTCTATTGCCAGCTTGAAACGCGTTGGGTCCATGAGGATCCGCAGCGCTTAGAGATCTTCACACTGGGTGAAGTCTCCTCCTCCTGGTGTTCGTGGAGTCCTCCAACTTGGGCGGAAACCTCTTGAGCCTTTTGTATGGCTAGCAAGCCAATAGCTAGCCACCACGTGTGCCTACATTCAGAACCGGCCAATAATGTGGCACGAATCTGAATACAAATGGTGGGAACTGCTTTGTAACGTGCATCACTAGTATGCAGCAAAGAAATGCACCCTGCAAAGAAGCTACAAAATGGTGGGAAAGCCTTTTGCACCCGGGGTTCTCCTCCACAGCAGAGAACTCCACCATGCAAAGAAACTGTAATTTAGGCGGGAACATAATTTAGCGGTGCTGAAGCACACACAAACAAAAACCACAACTTTGGGTTGTGACAATGTCCATCCTAAAATGGTCTTCTCAGAGTTTGTGATAATTAGACCTTGCCTTCCCTTGGAGTGCCCTGGTAAACAGATGTTCTTCCAGTTCCTGGTGCATACCTCTTATATACTTATAGGCTGCCACCAAGTCCACTCTTTCACTTCTCAAGGCTGAAGAGTCCCATGTCTCTCAGCCTCTCCTCATTAAGTTTGCTCAGCCTATCAGCCTCTCCTCATAAGACTTGTTCTCTTGCCCTCTAATTATACATGTGACTCCCCTTTGGACTCTCTCAAGGTTCTCCACATCCTTCCTAAATTGTGGAGTCCAGAACTGGATGAAGTACTCCAGCTGCGGCCTCACCAAGGTCAGGTACAGCAGGAGGATTCATATATTTCATTGACATTCGGGCTGGAAGGGACCCCGGAGGATCATCGAGTCCAGCCCCCTGCCCCAGGGGCAGGAAGTCAGCAGGAATCATAGGATCCCAACAAGATAAGCAGCCAAATGTGTCTTGAAGGCATTCAAAGTGTGTGCTTGAACCACCTCTGGTGACAGTCTATTCCAGCCGTTGAGGGCTCAGACAGTAAAGAAGTCCAACCTGAATCAGTCGCAGCAGAGCTTGTGACCGTTGGATCTTGTCATCCCTAGGGGTGGTCTGAGGATTACTTCCTGGGTCTTGCTTGAGATGCATCAATAGATGCAAGCCAGGGTTTTATTTGCTTTGCTGGCTACGGCATCACATTGGTGGCTCATGTTCATCTTGTGGTCAATCATGACCCCCAAGTCCCTTTCAGTCATGGTGCTAGTGAGTGTAACACTGCTGAACTTATAAGTATGATGTGGATTTTTTTCCTGGGGTGGATCACCTTGCATTTCTCACTGTTGAATGCCATCAGGTTTTGATCCATCCACCTTGCAAGCCTATCCAGATTGACCTGAATCACCAGCCTATCCTCTAGTGTAACCAGACTTTCTGTATAATTTGGTGTCATCAGCAAATTTAGGTAGTCCATTTTTGATACCTGAATCCAGATAATTTATAAACATGTTAAAGAGTTCTGGTCCAAGTACAGAACTCTGGGGGTGCCACTGGTCACCATGTATCATATTGACATGGCTCCATTGACTATCACTGCCTGTGTCTGACCATGGAGCCAGTTCCCGAGCCATCAGATAATGAGGTTGTCAAGTCTGCAGTTCCCCAGTTTAACCATGAGGACTTCTTGGAAGACCAAGTGAAATGCTTTTTTGAAGTTGTAGTCAAACTGAATGGCCTGTAGTTCCCTGGATTTTTCTTCCTCCCTTTCTTGAAGATGGGCATCACACTGGCCCTCTTTCAATCCTCAGGAACCTCACCCGAGTGCCATGAGTTCTCAAATATCCTCACCATTTACCACTCTATAATATTCAGTAGCACTCTCAGTGCATTCAGTAGCACTCTTGGATGCATTCTGTCCTGGCCTGTTGATTTGTGGCTGTCCAGCTTCTTAAGGTGTCCCCTCATGAGATCTTTGCCAATGATGGGTGTTTTTTCACTCATACCCTGGCATTCCTGCATCTTGTTTGGCAGGGTGATCCACTTGAGCTGGTGGAAGACTGACACAAAGGGATCAATAAGGAGATTAACTTTTTCCTGGGTGGCAGTTGTCAGCTGCCCTATTTGGTTTAGCAAGGTTCCAATGTTGCACTTGTTTTTCTTCCAACTACCCACATATCTGAAGAAGGACTTTTTATTTCCCTTGATTCCTATAGCCAATTGGAGTTCAGTTTCAGCCTTGGCTTTCCTAATATGCTCCCTACAGTTGTGGTCCAGTGCTTAATAATCCTTCTTGGTGATGTTACCTACTTTATAGTACTTGTAGACTTCTCTTTTCAGATAGAGGAGGTCCATGAGTCTCTTACTGAGCCATGGGAGTCACCCAGCACTTTTGCTTCCTTTCCTATGGGCTGGGTTTGACTTCCTTTGTGCTTCAAGGATCACATCCTTAAGCAGTGACCACTCATTGTAGAATCCCCTCTCTATTAGACACTGGTCCATCTGGGCCTCAGCAACTGGCATCCTGAGTTTATTGATGTCAACTTTCCTAACATCAAGGATTTCTGTATTGCTGACTGATTTGGCAGCTTTGCAATGGATAGAGAAAGTGATCCACTCATGATCACTGTCTCCCAGCTTCCCTCTGATTCTCAGGTTCCTCACTAGATCATCCCCTTTGGCCAGCACCAGATGCAAAAGCACCTTACCTCTTGGCTTGTAGACTTCTGGAGCTCAATAGAATTCATCAATGCAGGTGAGGAAGCTGCATGACCAATCAGATTTGGCAGAGTGTTCTTCCCATGAGTTGTCAGGGTAGTTGAAGTCACCCATGGCAACCATGCACTAAGCATGTACAGCCTCTGCCAGTTCCCCTGTGAGTGCATGGTTAAGATCTTCCTCTTGATTAGGAGGTCTGTAGTAGACTTCTACCAATATGTTCCCTTCACCATGTTCTCCCTGTAATCTGACCCAAATGGTCTCGAGTCACCCTTCTTGGGTGCCAAACGCCACTTGTACAAGGTATAGCCATCTATATCTGTAGTCCAATCATAGGTGGAGTCCCACCAGGTCTCTGTTCCAGTGAGATCATATTGATTTTTATTTAGCAGGAGGGCCAGTTCCTCCTGTTTATTCCCCAGGCTCCTGACATTTGTGTACAGGTAAGTAAGCCTGACATTGGAGGTCCTAGGCTTCCCAGCACTCCTAGAAGAGATACAAGAACTATTGAAAGGTGTGAAGTGAGGTGCTTAAGTATGTGGTAGACAGAGTAGGGGTCTGAAGATCTGTTCACAAGATCACTGTTTGTAGGACTTCCCTTTCTTTGCAGTATTCTGTTGGCTAAGAACCTGAGTCACAACAAAAAGAATCAGACATTACAAATATGTGATAGCTGTCGGTAAGGACCCAAGGGTGAGGGTTAAGAGAGAAAGTCAGGTGAGGTAATATGGTCATGCCATACCTAGCAATGTTTTGGACACTGGTGCTTTGGATACTATCATCTTCCTATCCATGACAAATCCCTGTTCTTTGGCATTCAGCTATTAGAGATTTTCTTTTCTATTAGAGAGGACTCCTTGGTATCCTGTTTCTTACTAACTTGTGCTGATAAAAGATGTATAACAAAGGTTTATAACAAAATATGCATTTTCATTGTCTTTGGATGTCAATAAATATTATGTCTCTGTTCATATTAAAATTATGAAAAAAAATTCTGCTACAAATTATTCTATCTAGCTTCTAGATTAGTTTAAAACATTCTCACAGTAAAAGAATTGGGACTTCCCAGAACCTCTTTCTCTTAAAAATGCACTCTTTATTAAGAGAGACTCTCTAACGGTTAGGCAGAACTCAGGGAGAATTGGTGGGGCTGGCAATGATTTCAAATGTACGTTTCAGTGTCCTATATGGTGTAGGAGATCCCTGACTGCAAAAGAGGTTATTCCATGCCTTTAAGTGGAGAACTTCTGATTTTCAAAAAATATTTTAATCTGCATCTTTTGTCAAACAGAACTAAAAAATGACTAAAGGGAATTCATGAGCTGTGGGGGAGGCAGAGGGGTACTTGCTTGCCCAGAAATATGATAGGCCACCTGGAATTTTTACTGTGTGAAACTTTTTTATTACTGCTGAAGAATGGAAAAAAAAATAAGATCTTCAGTAAGCCAGCTGTTACACAGGTGTGTGGGTAATACCTCATGTTGGCTTAATATTCTGGCCCGCCCAGTGCTTTTTGTGGTAGTGCCTTTAAGAATTGCATTCCAGTAAGCTGCAATGCTTTTAACACCTATTTTTTGTCAAATGTTTGTCTGTTTGTTTGTTTTTTGTTTGTTTTACTCATGTTTCTAGGTTGATTCTCTGTCATCTTCTGGTTATCTTAAGGTGACTTCCCCACCCCATTGTACATACCAAGGTACAGGTTACCAAAAGTATTTTGTAAATTGTTTTAGTCACCTTTTCTGGGCTGGGTATTCACATCTGAGTTGTATGGGGAAAAAAAAGATGAATCTTTTCATAAATACAGAAGTAGCTATACATATGCTCTACTATTGGTATTCCCTATGCTTCTGGCCTTCTGGTCACTAAAGGGGCTAGAAGGAATTTTTTTCACCTCCAGTTACTACATATATGAATTTCTCTCTCCTACCTCCCCAGAATTATATTTGCCATGCTGGTGACTTCATCACACTGTTGGCTCATAAGTATCCTCTGGTTGATTGTGACCTCCAGCTCCTATTCAGATGCTGTGCTGGCCAGTGGGCAGCTGCCTATCCTAAACTTATGGTGGAGGTTCTTCCTACCCAGATGGAGAACCCAGCACTTCTCCCTGTTGAACCTCATCTGTTTCTGATCAGCTCATGGAACCAGTCTGTCTAGGTCATTCTGGATCCTTACCCTATCATCTGGTGTGCCTACATTTACCCACAGCTTGGTATCTTTGGCAAACTTAATCATAGAACATTCCACCCCTGCATCCAATTCATTAATGACTATGCTAAAAAGCATGGGTCTAAGCACTGATCCCTGTGGGACACCACTGGAGACAGTCCTCCAGGATGAGGCCATCCCATCAATTACAACACTCTGGGACTGGCCTCTAAGACAGTTGTCCAACCACCTCACTGTAGGTTGGTCCAGGCTAGCACCCTCCAGTTTAACTGAGATAATTTCATGGGAGACAGAGTCAAAGGTCCACTAAAGTCCAGGTAAATGATGTCTACCTCATGTCCCTTGTCCAGCTGGTTAGATACCTGCTCATAAAAGGACATCAGATTTGTTAAGCATGATCTACCCTTCACAAAGCCATGGTGGCTTTTGCTTAATACTCTGTCAGTTGCTAGCTTGTGATTGGCCTCCTTAACAATTTTTTTTCAAAGTTTTTTTTGTTTTTTTTGTTTTTTTTCCCTAGGAGAGAAATCAGACGGACCAGCAGATAGTTTGTAGGGTCATACCTCCTCCCTTTCTTAAAGATGGGTACTACATTAGCCCTTTTCCAGTCATCCGGTACCATTCCTGTGTTCCATGATTTTTCAAATATCTTTGCCAAGGGCTCTGCTATGAGTTCAGCCAGTTCTTATTCATAGATTCATAGATGTTAGGGTTGGAAGGGACCTCAATAGATCATTCAGTCCGACCCCCTGCATAGGCAGGAAAGAGTGCTGGGTCTAGATGACCCCAGCTAGATGGTTATCTAACCTCCTCTTGAAGACCCCCAGGGTAGGGGAGAGCACCACCTCCCTTGGGAGCCCATTCCAGACCTTTGCCACTCTAACTGTGAAGAAGTTCTTCCTGATGTCCAATCTAAATCTGGTTTCTGCTAACTTGTGGCCATTATTTCTTGTAACCCCTGGGGGCGCCTTGGTGATTAAAACCTCACCAATTCCCTTCTGTGCCCCCGTGATGAACTTATAGGGAGCCACAAGGTCGCCTCTCAACCTTCTCTTGCGGAGGCTGAAAAGGTCCAGGTTCTCTAGTCTCTCCTCGTAGGGCTTGGTCTGCAAGCCCTTAACCATATGAGTGGCCCTTCTCTGGACTCTCTCCAGGTTATCCGCATCCCTCTTGAAGTGGGGCTCCCAGAATTGCACACAGTACTCCAACTGCGGTCTGACCAGCGCCCGATAGAGGGGAAGTATCACCTCCTTGGATCTATTCATCATGCATCTGCTGATGCACAATAAAGTGCCATTGGTTTTTCGGATGGCTTCGTCACACTGCCGACTCATGTTCATCTTGGAGTCCACTAGGAATCCAAGATCCCTTTCCACTTCTGTGCCACCCAGCAGGTCATTCCCTAGGCTGTAGGTGTGCTGGACATTTTTCCTCCCTAGGTGCAGCACTTTGCATTTCTCCTTGTTGAACTGCATTCTGTTGTTTTCTGCCCACTTGTCCAACCTGTCCAGGTCTGCTTGCAGCTGTTCCCTGCCCTCCAACATGTCCACTTCTCCCCATAGCTTTGTGTCATCTGCTAACTTGGACAGAGTACATTTCACTCCCTCATCCAAGTCGCTGATGAAGACATTAAAGAGTATTGGTCCAAGGACCGAGCCCTGCGGGACCCCACTGCCCACACCCTTCCAGGTCGAAGCTGACCCATCCACCACAACTCTCTGGGTGCGACCCTCCAGCCAATTCGCCACCCACCGGACTGTGTAGTCATCTAAGTCACAGCCTCTTAACTTGTTCACCAGTATGGGGTGGGATACCGTATCGAAGGCCTTTCTGAAGTCTAAGTATACGACATCCACCCCTCCTCCTGCATCCAGGTGTTTCGTAACCTGGTCATAAAAAGAGACTAGATTAGTCAGGCATGATCTGCCTGCTATGAACCCATGCTGGTTTCCCCTCAGCATAATTTGTCCTGCCGGGCTCTCGCAAATGTGAGCCTTGATAATTTTTTCAAAGATTTTGCCAAGGATGGAGGTGAGACTGACAGGCCTAAAGTTGCCCGGGTCCTCCTTCCTCCCCTTCTTGAAAATGGGGACCACATTGGCACTTTCCCAGTCCTCCGGGACTTTGCCCATGTGCCACGAGCGTTCAAATATTCCCGCCAGTGGCTCTGCAATGATGTCGGCCAGTGCTTTCAGCACCCTTGGATGGAGCTCATCCAGGCCTGCCCACTTAAAGGCATCCAGTTCTTTCAAGTACTCTGCACCGTCTCAGGGTCTACGCATGGTAGTCTGGTGCCTTGCTGCTGCCTCTCTACAACCCCAGTGAGAGATTTGTCGTGCCCCTTGCTTAGGAACACTGAGGCAAATAACTCCTTGTGGAGTTCAGCCTTGTCCCCCCTGTCCATCACCAATTGCTTCTGCCCATTTAGCAGGGGTCCTATTCCTCCCTGGGCCTTCCTTTTACTCCCTATATATCTAAAAAACAATTTCTTGTTGTTCTTTACTTGGGATGCCATCCTCAGCTCCATGGTAGCTTTGGCCCATCTAACTGCCTTCCTACAAGCACGAGCAGAGGAGGTATATTCGTCTTTGATGATCTCTCCCTGTTTCCACTTTTTATGTGCTCCCCTTTTGGCCCTTAGGCTGCCCTGGATTTCTCTGGTCAGCCAAGGAAGCCTCCTGGCCCCTTTCCCCCTTTTTCCTTGCATCGGGATCATCTCACTTTGTGCCCGAAGGATCATTTCCTTAAGGCACAGCCACCCTTCTTGGGCTCCCATCACTTCAAAACTCCTACTCTGCAGTGCGTCCTTGACTAATTGCCTGAGTTCATTGAAATCAGCTTTCCTAAAGTCTAGCACTTTCACCCCACTAGTTACCTTACCCACTCGACGTTTTATGAAGAATTCTATTATTAGGTGATCACTGTCCCCCAGATGGCTACCGATCTGTAGGTCCCCTACTATGTCATCCCCCGTTGCCAATACCAGATCCAGTATGGCATTCCCCCTAGTGGGACTGTGTACCTCCTGTGTCAGATGGAGGTCCTGTACACAGGATAGGAACCTGCGTGAACGGTGGGACTTTGCCGTCTGTGTCTCCCACCAGATGTCTGGGTAGTTTAGGTCCCCCATGACTACTGCCTCTTTAGCTTTTATGATCTCCGAGAGCTGCCTCAGGAGCCCCGAATCTATTTCTTCCCCTTGGTGTAGGGGTCTGTAGCAGACCCCTACCACCAAATCCCTTTCTCCTTGCCCCCCATGTAGCCTAACCCACAATCCTTCTACTTCCTCATCCTTGGATTCCGTCTTGATGAGGGTTGATGTATATTGATCATTGACATAGAGCGCAACCCCTCCCCCTTTTTTCCCCACCCTGTCCTTTCTGTACAATCTATAACCCTCAATATGTACCGACCAGTTGTGGGATGAATCCCACCAGGTTTCCGTTAGCCCTACTAAGTCATAGGTGTTTTGTGCAAGCAGGAGCGCTAGTTCATCCTGCTTGTTCCCCATGCCCCTAACATTAGTATATAGGCACTGGAGCCCTGCGACTGGTGCCTTTGCTGCCCCCCCCGCTCCGAATTCCAAGGGGCCCCTTATTTCTTACCTTCTGGTTGCTTACCTGTGCTGTAGTGCTGGCCGCCCCATGGCTTGCAGGTTCCCAATGTTCGCCTTCTTCAGGCTGGGCTGTCCTTGTGGGTGCCACATGGTTTGGAGGTCCACAGCTTCCCCCGCCCTCATCTTCCCCTCCCCTGAATGAGCCTAGTTTAAAGCCCGCCGGAGGAGATCCGCCAACCTAGAAGAAAACACACGCTTACCTTTGGGGGACAGGTGAAGCCCATCCCAACTGAGCATATCCCTCGTTGTGATGTGCGGGTCGTTGTCCAGGAAGCCGAAGCCTGCCTTGAGACACCACTGCCGAAGCCACCAGTTGGTCTCTGTGATGCAGATCTCATGCCATCTTCCACGTCTATTCACTGGTAGGGGGGAAGAGAATACCACCTGTGCACAGAACTTTTAGGACTCTTGAGTGTATTTCATCTAGCCCAGTGGACTTGAAAACATCTAATTGTTCTAAGAGGAACCTCACCTGGTTGGGGCTGATTACATGTTGTCTGTTGACTTCCCCATTTTCCCTGGGCCTCAGGACAGGTGAACATCTCTTGTTAACCTTCTGGTGAAGTAGCTACTTGAAAGCTTTGCCTTTTTGTGGGGATCTACTGTGTGCTGCCCCTACAAATTAAGTAGGGGGTCCCACAGTGGAGCTCAATTTTTTTTGTTTGTTTTTTTCTTGCTCCCTATGTGCCTGTATAAGGATTTTTGTGTTTTCCTCAATTTTGGATGCCAGCCTGATTTCCATGCCTACTTTGGCTTTCTGGATCTCATACCTGCAGACCCTGGTTATATAAGCAAACTCTTCTCTGGTTGTTGATCCTTCTTTCCATTGCCTATATATGTACTTTTTCTTTTTCAAAAGGTCTCTGATCTCATTATTAAGCCAACCAGGTCTCTTGTCTCCCTTCCCACCTTCATGTGAGTGGCCTCTCTTTGTGCAGAGAGGATTGCTCCCTTGAGGAGGTGGCATTGCTCCTGGACCCCCAAATCCTCCAGTTGCTGGTCGCAGAGGGCATTACTAACTAGAGTCCTGAATTTGTTAAAGTCTGCCCTTCTGAAGTCTAGGAACTCTGTTCTACTAACTGAAATCCTAGCGTTCTGGTAGATAATGAGCCTAATCAGATTGTGGTAAGTGTCACCCAGAGTACCACCAAACCTCAGGTCCCCTACCATGTCCTCTGCTTTGGTAAGCACTAAGTCCAGAGTGGTTTCCCTCCTAGTCAGTCCTTCAACAACTTGTGACAAGAAGAAGGTCATCAATAGTTGCCAAGAAATTGGCTGACCTGCTGGAGCTGACAGAGTGGTCATCCCAACAGATGTCAGGGTAGTTGAAGTCACCCATGACAATCAGGTCTTTAGTGATGGCTGCCTCAGTCAGTTCCCTGGAGAATGCCTGATCATTCTCCTCTTCTTGGTAGGGAGGCCTGTAGTAGACCCCCACCATCAGGTCACCCTTTCCTGAATCCCCTTTACTTATTGGTTAGACAATGGATTTGCATCAGATGATTTGGATAGGGATGATTCTGGCTGGAGCAAAAGGTTGGACTAGAAGGGCTCTTGAGGTCCCTTCCAGCCCATCTTTTCTATAATTTTATGATTCAACTATATGATTCTATGAGCTGACACCAATTCTGGTTCCAAAAACCTCATAAAAAGAGACAAAATGCTAATATATATAACAAAACCTCCCCAAACAACACTCATACCTCAAAATAAACCTTCTTGTTAAATGCTTGTCCATATAAAACAGTTTTGTAGCACTTCCTATAAAGTCCAGGCTATAGGTCTGGTGAGCCTTCAGAGGAAGGGAATTACAAAGCATAGCAAAATCATCCCTGATAACATATACATGTGTGTTTATATATGTACATGTGTATAGTATGCAGTAACTATCTACTACAGTTTATATAGTTACGGCTGAATGAAACATTTTGCTCATTTTTCCCTCTTTCAACTATGCTAACTTATTTTCAAAACAAATATAAATGATAAATGAAAAGTCAAAATGAAATTCCCTATTTTGTTCTCATTCTTTTGTTTGCTATTGTGTCATTTAAATACACATGTTCAAGATGAACACAAAAGAATACAAAAGAATGTTGATAGTCTCCGGACAAGAAAAATGATCTGTGTTCAGGAAGGAAAGTGTATTGGATATCACTTTATTGAATAATAAGTTCAACCTCAGCTAGCAAAATCACTGCATTAAAAAAGGGTAAGTGCTATCTAATTGCAGAGCTAGAAGTAGTATTGTATTTTGTGTGTAACAAGCTTGAGGAAATCATGAAAGAAGTCCATGACTGTAAAACTAAATTGCTTCATCTACTTTTAAGAGAACTACTTACACTAGTGTTGAATTTTCCTTCTAATGTGTGAATGGAGGCAGATTTTCAAATATATATTAAAAGCTCTTCACTCTTGCCTTATATATATAAGGAAAAGTAACAAAAATGAAAAATGTTGGTGGCAATGTATTCATGTTGTGATTTCATATATGTTAAATGAAAATAAAAATCTGCCCTAATTTTGCAAGAAATTTGGAAAAGTAATAACCCAGAAGAGGAACAAAGTGGGAGGATTGAATGCAGAAGTTTTCCGTTATGTATTTTGATAAAATATTTACTAAGGTATCACATCCATTTTTTCTAATAATGCAACATAACATCTTTTTTAAAACTTTTGGTATTTTTTTCTAAGTTACTCTTTAATCATGCACTATGGGTTAGATTTAAAAAAAATGGTTTCTGGACAACTAATTTATTTCAATGGAGTTTTAAATATCAAAACAGTAAGTGTATATGTTAAATACACACACACACATATGATTCTATTAAAATGCAGTCATGTAAAGATGAGAGATTTTCAAAATCAGTGGCTTGATTTAATTATGTTTTAAATAGAATAATATCTTGGGGTGGTGTGTTGACTCTTATAGGCCAAGGACAAACATTACAAATAAACCTGTATACAAGATCAGAAATGTGTTCAAATCTGTAATACAACAGAAGTTCAGTGCACATAGATCACTTTCAAAATGGGTGAAATCAGTTTAAGATAACCCTGGGTTGATGTAGTATCTGACTTAACTGATTTAAGTTAAATTGTTTTATTGAACTTCTGCCCCAGATCCCCTCCAGATTCAAGTTAACTCAGAGTCCCTCTGCATCCCAGGATGGTTTGTACCTCCCCTTTGTGCCTCCCTTGCAGGGTGGGCAGACTAGTCTTACTTTAAGCTGTCTGCTTCAGCCAAGCAGGGAGGCATGCTCTAGCGCCACCTGTCTTCTGCCCTGAGCCATTCCAGGCATGTGGCTGCATTCCCTGAATCAAAAGTCAAAGCCTGGTCACTTGCTTATTGATTCAATTTGCACAGGTTAGTCTACAGACGTGGGATTTTTGACAGTCTGTACTTAGCCAGGAAATCACTAAGGGTATAAACAAATATAATAATTATATTTATGCCAAAGTATAATGTTGTTTTAATGTAACTGTAACATCTGTGCAATTCTGTAGTGATAAAAAAGGAATAGAACTATTACAAATTTAACTCTTTAATTCAGGGTCAAAATTAATGGAATCCAGTTAACTTGTAGCATAACAGAATCATGCAGTTAGACTGCACTTGTAAATGCTGTTGTGAGTTTCTGAACAGTGGCTTCCCCCTCCCTGTTTCAGGAATGAAAAGGTGCTAATTCATAAGATAATATGGCTTTTGTCCTCCATAGCACTAGCTTAATACTTTAAAAGTAAGGCAATTCTGACACACTTTATTTTTGAAAGTTACAAAATACCCAACTACATGGAAATTAGGATAACATTAGTATTCAAAGCCATTGAACCAAAGCATAGTGACCAAAGCATAGGACTACAAGCTAAGAGGTCTATATTATTTTCAGGAATCTACCACCACTATTTGAGAATTTGAATAAATGTTTTTGGTTGTTTTTTTCTCCCATTGCTTCCAAAATGTAAGCCTTCATAGGGACCTTGCATGGCTTGAGTACCTGACTTTGTCAGGCAGGTTTGAAATGTTTCACCTTGACACTTTTGTCTTCATTTTCCCAATCAGTAAAACTGTTGGAATAAGCCAAAAGCTTTTGAGGGTTAATTCATTACTACTTGTTATATGCATAAAGTTCTCTCTGGTGTTATAGAAAAATAAAGATATAGTGTTAAACAAAGTTGCTTTAGATCTTGAACCTTGTAAGATGTATCCTAGAAAAGCTTTTATAGGTAACTGACATACATATAAATAATGCAAATTATTTTGACAATTTCAGAGATGAGAACCACAATATAATCATACAAGAAGGAATAATTACACATTAAAAAGTTAAATGTTGAGATTTTACAATCAACTCCAGCCAGCTGGCTTTCTCCCCTTTCTCTCTGGCTGTCATGTCTGCTTCAGGCTTCCTGCTTTATGTTTGCTCTTGTTGCTGCTCTGTTGGTTGACCAAATCGAAAGATAAATGAAGTATTAAGGAAGCAGGAGCAGCTGAGCCACTGGCATCATCACCGTGCTCTGGGACCACCTTCAGCTTTTGATAAGACTGCCACAGCTTGTGATTGCATCTCATAACTGTTTCTTAGTTACCACTCACAATCAAAGTCAGAATAGAGGGATTCTGGGAAAGCTAGATAATGACCTTGGCAAGTGTCTAGGAACAGAACTGAGAAATTATTTACAGCACTTGCCTTCAAGGGATAATTTGGCAACAACACTACAAAGCAGGTTTGTACAGGCAACACTGAAATTAGTAATAGACTTTTAAATATTAAAGGCTCCTAAAAATAACTACAGGTGCAAGAAAGGAGAACAACCTCTGGGACCTATTTTCCACCTCAGCAGAGGTCTGGCTGGCAATACAAAAGTCTGGGTTTAATAACAAAAGACATCTTATTAAATTACATTAGGGTGAGTCTGTTGCTTAGAGCAGGTGTCAGGCTGGCAGTGTTTCTAACACCTCCTGTAGCCACACATGTCATTATGAAAAGCTAGCCAATATTTCAGGACAAATGGCATGTATGCATTATCTCCCAGAGCTCTAAGAGAATTTCATTAAATATAGCATTAAAAAAGTCTAAAAATACCTTAATTTGTGTGTGTGTGTGTGTGTGTGTGTGTGTGTGTGTGTGTGTGTACATACCCAAGTGTAAAAATCAATGCAACATGGAATTCAAGGTGACAAAACTGTCATCATTTGGCTATTCAAACCATCACACAAACCAGTGAACAAAAGAAATTTTGCTTCAGGATCATACCTTTATCAGAGCCTGTTTTTTCAGTTGATGGTAAATCACTGTTTCAGGTGACAAATGAGCATATTTAGAAGCACTGCAAAGGAAATAAAACATCACAATAAGGATTTCTCACTGCAGGTAGTTTGTGCTCACCCACTGATAGTGTATAAAGAGTTATTCACTCTCTAATTGGTCATAAAGTATACATTTCTCAAATATTCTATTTCAGACTTCTTATATGACTCTATGAAACTACCCAAAAAAGTACAAAAACTTTTGATTTTCTTAATTCAAAAACCTGTTACATTTATTGATTATTAGCTTCTTTCTCTTCCTCTCAAAAAATCCTTTATCTGAAGGATTGAGGCCTTAGTTGTTGTCCCAAAATGTATCCGTCCAAGTCAGGTGAAAGCAAAACTTCTCCAGTGGGCAATGACCTTGAAATAGGAGTTAGATATAATTTACAGCTATGAGTATATAATCTAAAAATACTTCTGTGAAAGTTTAACATTTTACTGTAGACCTTGAAGAAACTAAAAATGGATCATTACAGCTTCATAAGAATATCCTATTTTAAGTATGGTAATAGTCATCCTCTGGCTGACCTCATTTTGGAGAACTCTATAGCGGTGTGGGGACTCTGGCTTAAATGAGGCAAAAAATCTCTGATGCAGCTTCTTCATCAATCTTTTTGCAGCAGTCTAATCTCTGTATAGTCAAACATGTTAAAAAGCTATATGGAATAAGATCAAAATAAAGCAGCTAAAGGTGCTGGTATATCCCAGACTATAGAAGCCTGTTTAAACAGAGAATTTTCAACTGAAGCTTTCAATATTTGTTTAGATAAGGTACTCCAGATAGAGAGAGGTGTTATTCTAAGACCATGATATCTCATCACTACATCTGATCAAATAATTTATGTTACATTTTGTGCTTTTCTTATTCATCTTGCTTATGCAGTAATCATAATTGCACAGTTTTGTTAGATGAAGGGGATTTAAAAGCTTGTTCATTCTCAATGCTTCTAAGTATTCAGTAATTGGGATCACCTCAAGTGGCCTGTGACGAGTCAGTCAGTTGCTAAGGATTTCTTCTCTATTCTCTGACACATTATAACCCATGATCATGTATAACCAGAAAGAATAGTAGGATTCTATGCATCATAGCTTGTCTCCCAATGTATTATTTGGCCATTAGAACAGGAAAGGTCTAAAGCTCTAAAGATAAGACTTCTTGTGGAGAGGTGCTTTTGGTCTTCCCTCCACCCCTGCACCCTTCTCTCCCTCATTCAGCATTTCCCCTACCTGCTCCATTCTTCCACAGTACTCATCTCCATGACAGTACTGCTGCCAAGGACTGAGGAGATACCTCTAATGTCTCTGCTCTATAGCTCAGTTTTATGCAGGCCAGATGCTGGCCAGCTTTGGAGTAAGAGTGTATTCTTTCCCCTGAAATTACTAGATCAGTGGTTCTCAAAGCTTTTAGACTCAAGGCACCCCTTGGAATATGCTAGTTCTCAATTTTTACTCTGTTTTTCTTACTGCTACTACTATTTTTTTCTATTAGAAAAATAGTAGAATATAACTCAGAAAGACCTTAGCATATCAAAATGTTTTTGACACTATGGATTCCTATTTAAAATCTCTGGCCATATCCAGAAGTGTGTGGATGTTTGGTTCCATGGGGACAACTAGCACTGGGCTGGCCCCAGCAGTCTTACTTGGGATCCTGGGGACCTCCCAGGGCTACAGTTTAATTGCTCCTGCCACACAGAGCCTGGCCGGCAGTAGAGCATGGCTTTGGTCGGCCAAGCTCAAGCTTTGGGCACCGCATGCTGCTGATACACGCACCACTCTGTATTTTCTTTTTTTGATTCTCTTTGCAGCACAGAGAACAACTGAACATGAAACATGTGGTGTTGCAGACCTGTCTGCCATGCCACATACTGTACAGCTGTGCTCATCTAGATGCGGCCTCTGGGTTTATCTGGTGAATCATGTTTGTACACTTTGTAGTGCAAGCATTTCATGGCACTCTGTGGCATCCTTGAAAGGATCTCAAGGCACCCAGAATGCTGTGGTAACCTCATTAAGAATCACCGTATTGGGTGCTAAAGGAATTTTTAATGCTTTTTCTCCCCAACCAATGAGTTACAATTGATAATGTATTCCAATAAGTCCCAATCACTGGGTTGCAGTTTCAACTTTGAAGCAATCAAAAATCATGAATCAAGCCACTAAATCATGACGTTGATTTAAAACTCAACAATTAGATATAAAAAGAATCCAGAATGAATCTTTTGGAATGTGAGCCTTTATGATATAGTTGGTCTATGTTTTCAAATTTTTCCCTACAACAAAAGGAAGAAAATCTCCAGATTATATCACATAACTTAAAACATAATTTATAACAACTATTACTAAGGCTGGTAGCTTATAATGTGGGTAGCATTCTATACTTTCCTGGTTGTGTAAGTGATCATTGTTTGGTCATTTACCTGTTTTTACTGGCACTTTTTCACTCAGAGGAATTCTGTTCCTAGATGCATGGCCCTGAACACATCCATGGCTATATATGATGCATGTAGCCCTAGTGGCCTCAGATGAAATGCAGTTAACCGAAACCCGTGACTAAAGGGACTTAGACTCAGGAAGAAGAAGAGAGAAAATTCCCATCCATTGCCCTCAGTGGCTAAGGCACTCAGTGAGAAAGCGAGAGGACTTGGGTTCTAGCTGCCCTGCTCTAGTGGTTTGAATCTGAATTGCTTGGATCTCCTGGTATGGCATACTAACCACCACACCACAGTTCTGCTATTTTCCAAGTCCTTCTCTAGTGCACCTTGACACTGGCTCCCTAAACAACCACAAGCAAGACATATGTAGGAGATACATGAGACCAGAAGGAAGGGGACAAACCAGAAGTATGGCTTAGTGCAGTGATTTTCAACCTGTGGTTCAGGGACCCTTGGGGGTCTGCAGTCTATATCTAAGGGGGATCCCTTAGATTATAGACTGCAGACCTCCAAGGGTCCATGAAAGATGACTATGATCATTCAAAGTACAGGAAACCCTCGCTATTTGTGAACTCCAGATTCACAAGTTCAAATATTCTCAGGGGAGGACATAGCTGGGAGGTGGGTGGAGAGTGAGTGCCGGGGACATGGAGGGAGGCAGAGGTGGCATCTTCTCCCTCAGAAGTGCTCAGGGTGAAGAGGTTGGTCTCCAGGTGCTGCAGGGGAGCACTAGGGACAGGGAGGGTGGCAGCGGCAGCCACGGTAGTGCTTGAGGCAGTCGTGGCAGCACTCGGGGGAAGGGGTCAGTCCCCAGGTGCTGCAGGGGAGCCCCGCAAATAATGGGGCAGAACAGGGGGAGGCTGTGGGGTCTGACAGGGAGCCCTGTCTGTCTGACGGGGAGCCCCATCAGTATTCATGGATTTTGCCATTAGCGGGGATCTCTGGAATGTATCCCCTGTGAATGGCGATGGTCTCCTGTATGTGAATACCCACATTTAACATTCAATGGGGTCCGGACCTCCATTCAAAATTTCCAAAGGGGTCTGCAAATGAAAAAGGTTAGTGAATTGGTTTCTGGTGACCTGAAAGGGAGGGGCTGTGTCCTAGCTGGGGTTTTTCAGCCCACTGAAGTGAAAGTCTTTTCAATGAAACCAATGGCTCTGATCAAGGAGTGAAAGGCAAAAGAATATCTTAATGTACCCCAATGGCTGTACAAGTTTGCTCCTGTTATTGAGCATTTACTCAAATCAGTCAATCTATTGGTTTCAGTTGGAGAGCTCGTGTGACAAAAGGCTCCACAGCCTGGCTTAAAAATTTTTGGACCCTTGAAATTTCCATTTTAGCCTATGCAGGCATGAGTGGGAAATTTTATATCAAATCAATCTGCCTCAATTTAAAAAAAGCTGAGAACACATGACACAGCTTTTACAATCAGGTTAGCCTTGCCCCACAGTAGTACATTTAATCCTGAATGAAACCAGACTCATTTTGTCATTTTTGTACCAAATTTGTACCTTTTAATGCATAGACCACAAATTTTTCATGTCCTCAAATGCACAGCCCAATTATTTGTATGCATAGGCTATAGTGCAATTTCTTTTAGGTTTAAGACTTGAGCTGCACCTCTCCTTTCATGTGTCAATGGCAAATGCCTTACTCAAACTTCCTATTGCTAAAATTACTGCAAACCAACTCAGAGAATCATCTGTTAGGCAGCAGAGATCCAAATGTCCACTACAGGACCTTGAAATAGACTGTCTTTCTTACAGCCAAAGCAAATGGAAGAAATGGATTCAGGACAATATGCACACTCATTCAATTAAAATGAAGGGCAAATTGTGGCACTCATATTCTAAACCAACAATGACATTCCAAAAAAGGAGACAGTTCAAAATAAATGGCAAGACTTTACCTGCTAGTTCCACAATTTAGCACGTCACCCTTTGGTATAAAACGCTTAACATTTTTTCATAGCCTGGCTCACAGCTTAATTTATTAAATAATTTCAGGGATTGATGCTTCTTTTTCATTCCCCAAGCATAACACATCTGTGCTAACTATGCCACCACTTACGTAACAACATTAAAAAATAATAATTTAGCTGTCTTTAGTGTAATAAATGCTTCATCATGTCTACAATAAGCTGCTCACTCTGTCTCATTTAAGTGTTCCTTTCACCTGCCGGTCCATCTGTTCTGTTCTTGGGCTGGAACAAAGAGAACCGGTACCATGTGCAGAAGTAGCTGTCTATGGATTATGAGGGTCCATGGAGCATAGGTTGGGAACATTTTAACAAGTACTATTTTGTCTATAGTGAGCAAGCTGTCTGTATACAAGTCAGTGGGTGCATCTACATAAGTTGCCTTAATATTCAGTGTATTGTTCTACTGTACATTACTCTGTCGTAGTAAATACCATGGTAATGCACTAATGCTCAGTGGAATTAGTTTACTGTGCATTAAATGTCACAAAAAAAAAGGTTTTCTTTTTGCTACTGTATATTAGTGCAGCTACTGTGCTTTTATCTGGTACCTTATGTTAGAGGTACTAAACTTAATGTGCAGCAGGAAAGGCACATTAATGAATATGTAGATGCACCCGGTGAAAATCCTGCTTCCTATAATATATCCTTACAACCAAAAGGCTGAGGTCAATAGATATCTCCTTTTTCAGAGTTAAGTAAAAATTCTCAATTTCTTCATGAGCCTTTAGAATAGAAATGGGGCAGCTATAGTACCTGCAGAATATTGCAACTCTAAAGAGATATCATATAGGTCAGGGGTTGTTAATTAGGGGTATAAAGGTTATAGGGGGTATGCACAGGCAGGCAGGCAGGAATGGACCATATGGGCCACAGTGGCAGTGCATTCTCATGTGCATTCCCATGCTTTGCTTCTTACCCAGGGGAGGGAGTGGGACACACCCAGTGCTGGCAGCCCCGTGCAGGACACCATGGTGCCTCTGCACCCCAGCTCGCTCTCCAGATTGGCTGGTACCCCTGCAGCAGAGATATAAGGGTCTGAATAGCAGGGGAGTGGATGGAATGTGCCCGCCCCCGGTGGTGCACAATTGGCCAGGTGCAAGGCCAGTCAGCAGCCCACACAGCCATGGCTTGCCATGGCAAAGTGGCACAATATGGGGTGGTGGCTGCCACATTCAAGCCCTGCCCTCCCATTTAGCCCTCCCCTCAAAGTGCTGCTGCTGCTACACCCCCCCCCCCCCGCCAGCAGGGCACATGCCCCCAGATGAGCACATGGGACAGAGCCAGCTGTGGACTGCTGTGGGCTATTCCTGGCAGGCATGTTGGACTGGGCTGTGCTAGGAGGAGGTTGGGGGGGCTAGGGCAAATATTGGGGTGGCTGCAGCCCCTCCTGTAGCCTCTTCCCAGTGTCACCACCACCCGCCTTGGGCACAGCCTGGCCTGGGCTTGTGGGGGGAGGGGCAGATCAAGACCCTCACAATGCAGGAAGGAGTGTGGCCGGGGCAAATCATTCACCCCATTAAAGGTGAATGGGGCCCTGGCCAGGCTGGGTCATGGGACAATCCTAACAGTGCAGGAGGGAGTGGGGGAAGGGCACTGAGCATTAACTAATTGTGACTAAATTTGATACCTGCATTTTTACGTACCAAATTGAGTCACAATTAGCCATTTTACTGTGCAGTAGGGGTGAACACGTATAGTTGTACACCCATACTACACAGTAAATTAGGCTAATGTGCATTAATTCATCTCATGTAGATGTGCCCTGTAAGGTACAAGAGTAGATCATGCTCTAGAATATCTAGGAGCCAATTATATCATTAATTCTTGTTGTTGCTGTCTTTTCAAATAGTAAACTATTTTTGAGATTATGTTATATTCTTCAAGCTTACTTTTTTACTTCATGAATGTCATTGATAGTGATATGTTCAGGGTAAGGAAAAAAATCTCTATTCCTTAATACAGGTTTTTCCAGCTTCTTAGTAGGGGACCAAGGGACACACATTAACCCCTTATTAGCCGCATGTGGCCTGCAGGTTGCTACTTGGACAGCCATATCTTGTATATACATTTTGTATATGAACAGATTCTTTAAGAATATGTTCAAGAATCCATGTCAAATTGCAAATAGAATGTCTTAGGTAGTGAAATTTTTGCAGTAACTTTTTTTTTTTTTATTTCAATCAATATGATAAACCTAAGTTGTTCTATTCCACTCCTACTGTGACTTTACCAAAGCAGATGAAATTAAATTTGCATTCATTTATAGCATCAGTGGGTCTAGAATTTCCTTTCTATAAGGGCTGCAAGCTATAGCTTTTGTACTCGGAGACCTCCAGCTAAATGTTACCAAATATTCAAAACAACACAATTGTGATTCAATCTGGTTTTATAGAGCCTGATTTACCCATAGTCACAGACCTGTGGGCCTTGAATTATAAACTAATAAAGTGACCATTATGACAGACACAAAGCTCAGTTCATCCCAGGTTTAAAGCCATTGCCTACACTAGGGTTGAATGGGACTCCACATTTCTATAAAAGTGGAAGATAGTGATAGCCCTTTCAGAGACAAAGAAAACATAACTTAAAGAAAGAAATTATCCAAACAACAGATTGTCTAAATCTAGCTCTTTACAGAAGAATGCAATTGTCCTTTTAAAATTTTACCCAACAAGAAATTAAATCGGTCTTATGGTTGGCAGACTGCAACAAATAGGATCTATTCCTTCTGGTTTTAGTCTTCTTTCTCAAAGCTATTAAAAGTAAAATAGTGTCATACAACAGCAATGATAATAAGTATAAATATAAAAAAGGAGATAGCTAGAAGCAGACTTGGTGCACAATGCAATACCCAGCTAGAACTCCTTCCATACATTTTTAATAAAACAATCACATGTCCCCAATCTCTTAGCATGGAAACAGAGCATGTAGAAGTGATAATATTTTTTTAACATCAGAGGATTTCTCGCTCCAATGGCAAAGTGGGTATTAATAATTAATATAAAAGTTTATTTATAGGAAATAGCAAACATCAGTTACAGTACCAGCTAAAAGGTAACTAGATTACAGTTAAATTATCCTCCTTGATGTCAGCCCCACTTTTAAAAGACCCTATGGATGCAATATTCCTGAAAGTTATAGAAGCTATAAACTCAATGCTAAGAAGGCAATTGTGGGGGAGGGGGGGGGGAGTTTTGGCCAATGCAGTCTCTAACTTTTGAGACATTAGGAGTCAGATTTTCATGTTAAAACCAAACAACAACAGTTGTATGTATATATTAGCTTGCTAACAAATTAAAATAAAATGGAAAGGACAAGGACAATATGACAGAAAAGTTAGGTATAAAGTAAAACTTTTTTTTTTTTTAAATAATCAGGCACATTCTGACCAAAATAGAGTCATGACTGGGCCCTAAATACTTGTAAAGATTGGTAAACATCTTAGAAATTTTGGAGAATTTATCTACCTTGAAGACTGCAATAACAGGAAAAGAATGGTTTAATAATACAAAGTGCAAGAACATTAATCTAAGACCCTAGAACAAAACCATCCACTATAAACTTGTGACTCTTATGTTGGAAATGACGGAGAAGGGGAAAAAACAGGGACATATTAGTATTTCATAGGAAGACTACAAGCCATCAATCTAATGAGGTTGTGAAAAAGACGAATGTGATGCTAGGCTGTATTAGGCAAGGTATTACCAGACAAGATAGGAATGTTTTAATGCCTTTGTACAAAACACTGATGATACCTTATTTGTAATATTGTTCATCTTTCTGTATATCCCTGTTTAAGAAAAAATAACTGAAGCTGTAGCAGGATAAGGAAAAGGCTATTAACATAATTCAAGGAATCAAAAACTTTTTTTTCCTTTTTTTTTTTTTTTTTTTTTGCGTGAGAGAAGATACTAGAGTTTTATTGGCTTAGCTGACCAAAATGAATACTGAGAGAGGATATGATTACTGTCTATAAATTCAAGATAAATTGAGGTGTTAAGATAAAAGAAAGACCAAGGCAGAAAACAAATATTTAATATACAGG
The DNA here is from genome assembly GCF_030867095.1 of Alligator mississippiensis. Classification (NCBI taxonomy): domain Eukaryota; kingdom Metazoa; phylum Chordata; order Crocodylia; family Alligatoridae; genus Alligator; species Alligator mississippiensis. The sequence goes on along the minus strand of NC_081824.1, from coordinate 333,358,859 downwards.
ATTATAGTCTTGTGCAGATATTTGGTTTCTTTAGGGAGAATTGCGGCCGGGGACAACCAGTGTTAAATCAATCCCAGGAAAGTTTCTCCTGGGAGTGCAAATGTCTGTATATACTGTGACTTTACTCAGAAGAGAACATAGTTCTTAAGATTCTTGTGGAGTGTTCACTCTAATCTCGTGTAATATATAAACCTCAGTTGGCTAGATTAGGTAACAAATAGCCTGATTATTCCTTGTTTCCTTCTTTTGGTGGTGACCCTGAGTCCTGCCTGCCAAGTCTTATTGTAAAAACAAAACAAAACAAAACAAAGTTTATTCAGAAGGATGTAACCTAAACACCACTGAGCAGTGAAGTATTGATTTATACTATTGAGGTGTTGACCTTTTCTCATAAAAAGATGTTTATTTATTGATTTTTTTAATTAATTTTCCTTTAAACAAAAATAAATAAATAAAGCTCACAGGGTGTTCTTTGAACTAAGACACTTTTATTAAGTATCTATCCAATGTTTACATCTTGATTTTTTTTTAAATATATTTTTAGGTATCAGCATCTACTGAGCTGGATGAATTGACAGAAGCCTGTTTACCAAGAGTCTACTTGATGTCTTCTCCAGTAGAAGTAAGTATTATATCTCTTATAGTCTTTAACTATCAAACTTCAACTCAAACAATATAAACACAAATAAGGTTTTTTCTTTTCTTCTAAAATATGAGTGTCTCAAAAAAAAGCATATGTTTCTACCAGGAGAACAAAACTGGGAGAGCTCTCCCATATTATTTGAATGTGAGTACACAGCCTATGTTGGCACCAAACAAAAGTGTATGAATAAACTTAGATGGAGAAAGGGAAGCAACTTTTTAACCATCACAGGAGATTACTGTTCTGGAACAGACTTCCTGATTTTAATACAGAGCATGATCAGTTTATCAGTCAACAACCTTTGACCATTTGGCAACCTTCTTGGCTATGGGCAGAATGACCCAGTTCAAAGCAAGGTGGGTGGGTGCTGAGATTCAGCCACTGCCACTGCCAATGCCACCTCCACTTGTCCCAATGGCAATGAAGGGAAGTTCCCACTGCCATTTCTTCTGCCTATGCTGTCATGGGAAACCATAGAACCTCTGTCACCATGTGAGGCAAAAGCCTCACATCCTTTGGTCAAATTAAATAGCTCCATAGCCAGATACAACTCACAAGATGTAAGATGCTAAAACTTGGTTTATATGATAGGGGGTGACAAGGAAGAACCATGAGATCCTTCCCAGTACTATGTTCAAATATAAAATTATGTATGTTGAATGAATACATAAATTTACAAGGACAAATTAAGGCTCAGATATGGGCCATACATGTCCAGAAGCTTTAACAACTGGTGGGTCATGCATGTATGTCTATTAACCATTGGATAAAGCTATTGACTAGAATCATCTACAGCACACCTAAGATGATATGGTACCATAGGTGACATGTTCAGATTATGACACCTCTTGCAGGAATTAAGATGAAATCAAGGGGAAAAAACGTTATTAGAGGGAAGTACCAGCTGTCCAGAAGATCATAAATTAGAGTTCTGTCTACCCTACAGAAGCATTCAGAAATGCTAACTTATAAATGTTAACTTATAAAAGCCCATGTCATTAACCATGACATTTAAATATATAAATTCTAAGCAGCATAAAGATATATAACATGGATGGAAAATCTTGGATAGAATCATAATGTTGTACCAGCTTGCTGTTCAGATTTTATTTCACTGCTGGCATATTAGGAATGAGAAGACTGTTTGACTAGACACATTGCAACCTGAACAGGATATTCCATATTCCTAAAGTGAGAAAGGTAAAGAAGATGTCTCTGTGTGTAAGTATCATTAAATATACAAAAAAGAAAAACAATCTGTGGAGCTCACTTTTTCTCTGAACTGTTATCACAGTTCTGTATGTTCATACCTACGTGTATGTGTACACATACACATGGCGATTTTGAGATTGAAAAGAAAAAAGGTTTGGCAAAGTGGACAAATCAGTTTACAATTCATTTTAAGAGAGGATGTCACTTTGCTTTTCAAAATACAGCATGCTGCTGTTGTGTGACAGTTATATAAACCGTAAGTGGCACTATTTGCTCCCTACCTGCAAAGTTTAATGGAAATTTTAGGAGTTTACTAGTACTGCACTTTTTTTTTTTAATGTGTGTCAAAAACCATGTTATTTTCAGAACAAACCCTGACTCTCTTGTAAAATATGGATCTATTGCTGGGGAGATAAATACAGTTGCCCTAATACTTAAATACCTGGTTCACACTGTTGAATTGTAAGCCTCACTAAGAATCTGAATTCACTGAAATTAACATTTAACTAGTTGTGTCTTTTTATGTATCAAACTTGTAAAGAATTTAATCCATCTTTGTATAATTTCTTTTCCTCTAGTCATAATGTTTATAGTTTGACTTTTGGAGAGACAGATTTTGAAATCAGTATTGTTGAAGTTCTCTGAGGTTTAAATGCTACACTGGATTGGCAATAAAAACCACGTCCCTTAGGTGGGCCATATATCATACTAGTAACTTCTAACCTCAGGAAGTCAACAAACACTTAAAAAAAACACAGATAATAACAAAAATCATTTAAAAACTATGCTATAGTAACCCTTATGGAACTTCTGGGTTGGAACATATGTTACCAGGAGGAAACTATATGGAGGAAGCCTCAAGAAATCAATTTGTGTGCATATGGTTTCAATTTTAGCTGCAATCACAGCCTTTCTGTACAAAGATCTCTTAATAAACTTTCATTTTATAGTCACAGAGTCCTTTCATATTATTTGCCAAGATATTTGCAATAAAATGAGTGCAATGAGCTTGTGATCTTAGAAGGACAGCAAGGGAGTGGATTATGAAAGATATTCTTATAGGAGAGAATCCTATTTCATGCCACATGCTTAAATGAGTGTTAGCCATTGCATAAGTGCTGTTTTTGGCATTTACCCACAGATTCAGATTTTATTTTGCCCACTAGTGAAACAGTATCAATCTTCTGTAAATACTGTATATACTCAATTCTAAGACAAGGCTCCCCCACCTCATTTAACATGGGGAGGACAGGGAAGCTCCCCATCTCAGAATCCAGTACAAGGGTTGTGAAGGGGCAGGAGGCTTCTTCTGTGGCTCAGGTTCTAGACCCTACCTAGGACTGGGACTATAACCACAGCTGCTGCCTGTCCCCTCCCCCGCCCCACCTCTGCTCCCTACCACTTCCCATCTGAAGCCTTTCCCCACATCTTCCCCCATGCAGACTCTGATAATTTACCTCATTTAGTCAGAAATTCTGTTGTTTGTAGTCTTCTTCCTGGCCCTTGCTAGGCAGGAGAGAAGACTGGGTAATATCTGAGATGCCCAAGTTTAGATATCTTTCAGAAGCATTGTAAGATCGTACTTCTTGGGCCAGCATTTAGCAAACTCAGCCAGGGTAGGATATTGTATACTAGTCCTGATAGAATATGTATCTGATGGAATACAGGCTGAAATGTATAAACAAGGTGGAAAAAGCTCTCACCAACTACACACTTCTATTATGAAAATCTGGAAATATGAACAGATTCCCAGTGAGCTGAAATGACAGAATCATTGCCATGTTCAAGAAAAGAGATAGATTAGATTTCAGCAATTACAATGGCACTCCACTCCTGTCCATGCCTTGGAAGAGCCTTGCCCACATTCTCCTCAATAAACTATCTGTCCTCACTAAGGAGATTCTATTTAAGTCCCAATGTAGTTTCAGACAATAGGTTACAATACTTATGATCTTTATTGCTAGACTGCTGATGTGCCATGAATGCTGAGATCTTTGACATGGCTAAGGCCTTTGATTCAATTAACAGGGAGGCCTTATGGAAGACATTCAGGTGTGAATGCCTGCATGAATGTTTACAATTATTGACAACATAACCACAACTTCCCTAAGCAATGGCTTGGAAATGGACTCTTGCACTATTAAAACTAGAGTCGAGCAAGGATATGTGATTTCACCAGCACTCTTTTTTATTTGTATCACAGCTATAGCTGATTGAGTCTCCCACTGAGACAATTGCCCTTGAGTCTCCCACTGAGATGTCCCCTGTGGCACTGTGATATACTATAAGGCATCAATCTTATTAAGCAAACTGTGGAGGTGGATATTTGAGAGGGATAAAAGCAAAGAGCAGTGACCCAGCATCAACCAGGATCTACTCCTTTCTCCCAGAGCTATTCTGCTGTCAAATATGTGGGTCCTGGATCATTCTTCTCAGTCATCTAAAGACTCCTCGAAGACTTATCTTTTTACTAGAAGACAGTTATAAAAGAGAACAAATAAAAGATAAAGCCATTGCACACAGTCAGAAGTCCTTCAGTACAAGGAGGACAACTTTTCCTATTTTATAAGTTATTTTGTGTTCCTATTGCAAGCCACTCTGGGCCTTTGATGGGAAGGGCAGCATATAAATCAACTAAATAAATGAATGAATAATTTCAGTGGACTTATGATCCTTTGCATGCCTACACTGTACCCCAAATAGAACATAAATGCTAAAAATAGCACTTATGCAGCTGGGCAACTGCCATTTAGGAGAATAAAATAAAATAGGGTTTAGCCCATCGTTCTTTATGTTGTTTACAAATTGCTGACAGGTGACAAAGTGTGAAGAGTGTAGACAGAAAAGGGAGGATAAATCTTTGGGATTAGAATATATTATAGGCCTAAAACAGAAGGTAAGAGGGAAAGGGCAAACTTAGAGGTAACAGGAAACCTAGATAATAAGAAGGAAAGGTTTTGGGGTGTGAAGAGTGGAGGAGTGACAGACAAATGTACCAAGAGTGTTCCGGCTGTCACAGCACAAGTTCTACTGTGAAAAATTTGGCATAGTTACACCTCCAAAATTAGAACGGTGTAGTTGTAGTGCTCTTTGAGCACCTAGTTATTTCTAGTAACTTGTTTGCTCTGCAGTTAGAGTAGCAAGTAGTAATTAAATACTGCACAAGAACATTCCACCCTAAAAAACTCAATGAAAATAAGTGGATTCCTTAAAAGTCGTTTGGACAAAGTATTTTAAAAACATAACTAAGAGCAAACATTTTATTTAAGGGGGAAAAAAAAGAAACCTTACCTAGTTAGTGACCATATGCATTCTATCAATAGTGTCACTCATTTACGCTGAGCCCATTTATGCTATAAATGAACTCCCATTTCTGTTTGCGTTAATTGTTAATAAATCCTTTCTGTGTGCATTGATGTTTACATAAATTTTTGCTTGTTTATTTTAACAAAAGTTTTAAGCCCCTAAGTGGATTGAAAGTCTCCCTTTCTCATCATTTATGTTGACAAACTTTGACAAACATAAATTGCTCCTTAATGCTGTATAAACAGCTTGCCATATTGAGCCTTCCAGTGCATTTACTATGGTGAAGAGGTCTGATCTTTCATCAAAAGTGTTTACACCAGGAAGTAAATCTTAGTATGATCTGACACAACAAGGGGCACTGGCACCAGACAGCAAATCTCTCACATTAAAAGCCCATGCATGTCGTTTCATGGTTTGTTTGGTTTTCCAACTTTTGACTAAAATGGCAACTCCTCCAATGCTTTACCTTGCAATTATCATAGGATTCATATGAAACCTTGAATCATGCCATCAAACAAATTGATAATCTAGAAAAAATACTAGAAATTAACATTTCATTAAAAACAACATTCTGCCTGGATGGCTAAAATCTGATGAACACATAAACACTGGACACAAAGGAATAAATATATTTGTTTGAAGCAAAGTAAAGGAAAGCAACAAGATCTAAAGATGCTGAAGTAATGTTACCTGTATGATTAAATACACAATAAAAACAAATACTCCTCCCCTCATCCCCCACCTCCCCCCCAGCCTCTGAAAAATCTAGTATCAATCAGCAAGGTTATATATACTGAAAGAGCCAAAGACTTTTCTGATCAGCTTTGTCTGGGGGATTTCACAGGAAGCAATGGATGGTTTAGCGTTGTAAAGGCTCACCACCATCTCTTCTAAAAAGAAAATATATTGATCTTTTTTTCAGCTGGATAAATCTCAGATTTTCTCCAGGAAATTTTGCAAAAGTATACACATGCTGAAATAAATAATGCTGATTAAGCAGCATAATTTATAGATGTATCCAATATATGACTAGCAGAAAACAGTTAAAAGAACATATTAGTTGCTGCAAACATGTAAAGGAAAAAAAAATCTAACTAGTATTCTTGTGAAAGCAAGTAGAAAATACCTCCGTGTAGAAATTTTCTAGCTGATTAAAGTGTAGATGGTATGTGAATTTTTTACCAAACGTATGCAAAGGCTGGACAAAAATGATGACAATACTTGCCTAGTGCTTTATGCTCACTGATAATAACTTCATCTGACTCTCATTCTGACCCACATATTTGACTGCAGAATAGTTCTGGAAGGAAGAAGTAGATCCTCATTGATGATGGGTCACAGCCACTAAATTGTTTTTTCTTTCACCAAACTTATAAAACTTTCTTTCACTATAGCCTTAGTCTTATTCCATTTGATGGATTTAGGACTAATGCAGAATATTAGGTATCATTTTAGGAAATATCTTTCCCATAAAAAACTATCAGCCATTACTTTGTATAATATGAATAAAGCATGATTTCTATTGAAACAGGAAAAATTCAGAATTAATTTATGACCATTTGGTTGGTTGCTTTTTTTTCTCTGTGTGCCAAATGAAAAAGGATTCTATGGATTCTCATTTGATAACATTAAAATAGATGTAAATGACTAAGCCCTGACTGAAGTTCTGGTTTTGGTAAAGGAGGATTTTTCCAGTACTCATGCCGATGAGCAGGCATCAATGCACACTGAAAGGATTTATTAACAATTAACGGAAAAGGAAATGGGACTTCATTTACAGTATAAATGGGTTCAGCGTAAATGAGTGGTACTATTGATAGAATGCATACAATAACTCACTAGGTAAGGATTGTTTTGTTTTTATTTAAAATGTTGCTCTTAATTGTATTTTTAAATGCTTTGTCCAAACAACTTTTAAGGCATCCACTTATTATTTTCATTGAGTTTTCTCTGATACAAAACCCCCTGTTTTCAGGATAGAAAAAAGTAACCCAAATCCACATTTCTCCATGATTAAAATAAAATGCCACTAATACATAGATATATATAGTGGTGTTTCATTTTGATCATGGAAAAATATGGATTTTCATTACTTTTTTTAAATGAAAAAATTGGGGATTTTTTTTTAATCAGAGAAAACCAGGATCCCTGCTGATGAACAATGCACAGAAGCCCTAATAGATGATGGTATCATTTCTTTAGTACAAACATGTCTGGATAAGTGTCAACAAGTTGAGAAATAACAGTGCAATGATGAGGAAGATGATTCTGTTGCCAAGAATATACCTTGTCTGACTTGCAAGGTCACCTTCTGAATGCTTGAAGAATTACAGACTTTCTCACCAACTCTGAGATAGCTCAAACTACAGAGGAAAGAGCTACTTGGACAGGTTCACAATCACTTATTAAAAAAGAAGTGTTCCTGCATGAAATAGGCTACCATCAAACAGCTTTAATAAGAAGCAGTATTTTTCTGATATTGTTGAGAATTTCTTTGAGATTGATATTCTTTTTTGTCATTAATGCAATGTGAGTTTTATGTTTTCATAATAGTAGAAAATCATTTATCTTGCATAAATTTGCACAAGTTTCTATTATTCCTTTGTTTCTACAAAAATGTCTGAAAAATATAGTTGATTTTTTCTTGAGGACAAAATGTATACAGTGTTTAGTAAAATATTGTTTTTCAGACATTGCCTATGCTGTTAACTTGCATGTAATGCTTCCTTTATCTATTTTTGCTCAACAAGTTATGTCAAGAGCCATCTAAGTTGAGAGAATCTGAAATAATAAACTGAAATAAGATGCTGATAAAAGTGGATATAACTACAAGATGTTGGACAAATCTTAGACTTTTTTAAGTATCACAATACAAGAGTGTATTCATCATGCAGAGCAATTATAGAGAAGATATATGTCCATTAACAGAAGACATATTATTTAAAGTTTGTATATGGTTTATGTGATATTTGTGTAGAAAGACCATACACTCATTTTTATCTTGTATTTATTATGATGGCCACAGATGGCTCTGTGGTGCAATTTACAGGACATTGGACTTCTGTTGTAAAATGTTATTCAAAGGTTGTGGCTTCGAATCCCACCAGATTCAAAATATTTGGGGTTGGACCTGATGATCTTTACCCTCTGGGTAAAGATCTTTACCCAATGAACATGAGCTGATCACCTTCACCATCCACCATAAAGCTGGCAAGTCAGTCAGTAATACAGAAGTCCTCAGCTTCAGGAAAGATGACTTTGACAAAAGGAGGCTTGTCAGTGAGGCTCTAAAGGGCCACAACCCAAAGGGGAGGGGAGTTCAAGACAAGTGGCTGCTCCTCAAGGGAGCAATCCTGGATGTGCAAGCAAAGTCTATCCCATCTCAGAGGAAAAGCAGCAAAAGGGCACAGCAGCCCACCTGGCTCTCCAAGGAACTAGTGGACCTCCTGTGTCTTAAAAGGAAGACCTGCAAAGGATGGAGGACTGGAACCACCAC